>NC_143011.1:1231937-2463875 GCF_061535395.1 Colias eurytheme | reverse complement strand
AGAGTTTATGACCTATCAGTTTTAAATAAATAATTCATGCATTGTACTGAAAGTACTAGCCATGTTTAGATTATGATTGGTGGCGTTGGCTCTAAACATTAATAGATACCGCACGGTTTGGTTGGATGTTAAAAATCTGTATTATAATTAAAACCGTTTACCTGTTTTGATATTTTATTGCCTTATTCAAGGGGTGACCTTTTAAATTTATTTCTGACCCCAAAAGTAAGGACCAAGGTCTCTTCTTGTCCGGTTGGGTTAATACTGTGTGAGTTGAGACAGGTGGCAATTCTATGTTAAGATGGTTCAATTGTGCTTCTGCAGAGTTCTAATTGAATAAATAAAGGTTTGAGTTTGAGGTATTTTTGCCTCGTCGGGATCAGCTGTTGCTTCATTTTGTAAGTAACATCTAAATGCGTAATTGAAAGTCGTTACTGGCGCTTTCGCAGATTTACGCTAAAGATAGTGGAAATTGTAGTAACTTTAACTTTTCAAGCCCAAAAGGTTAACTAAGGTACACTTGAACCAATCTCATAAGTTCTAATACTTTTAATCATTATGATTAAAAAAATACTGTAAAACAACAGATGATGAAATTTTCAAAAAGAAAAAAAAATACAAATTTGCCGCGCAATCGACATTAATTGACAGTTCTAAAAGTTTGTACCTATAGGTAATATTAATAGAAATAATTATCGAGATTTAAATGGCTCTACACGAGATTTATTTTGTTTTTTTTTATTACTATACTTCATAAAGACACAATTAACTCGTACCTACTCGTAATACGATACCTTGGAGTTGGAGTGAAAATATTGTTTGTAATAATTTGGCTAGGTAACTAATTATTGAAATGAAAATAATAATTAGAAAAATGCATTGTGAAACCGTTTTAAGCAAAAAACGTTTCGATAAACGTAAGTAATTTTATAAGTACCCTCGATAACAATACTTTTTGCAATATCACGCGACACTCCATCGTATCGCATTCAAAATTGGGAATCGGAGTGCGAGGATCTGTGGGTCATGACTGAGGTATTGTTAAATGGTAAGACAATTAAGTTAGCTATTTATATATAATATAACGACTTATGCCCTTATGCACTATGTTCATAATCGCACAACACGACTTATATTATTGCCAGTTTTGGTTTTATAGAAATGATGTGACTTATTATGCTTGAAATTTGTGTACTTTATGACTCAATTGAGGCTTTTTAGTGGAAAAACTATGCACGTAGCTTGAAAAACGAATGAAATCAACGGGTTTTTTTATCGTTATTAGATAATAAAAACAAAACATCATTTAGGTATTTATGCATTTAACCCTAGAAGTCCAATCTACGTAAATTTGACGTATGAACTCTTCTATATTTACCATCGAATCGCTGCAAAATCCAGAATCAACTCATTAGCCGTCGAGACCTAGCAGTACATAGTTGGCTCATCCATGTAAATTCCGCCATTTGGTTGTAAAGAGGATGTTGTGCGTCATTTTGACGTATAATTGGGCTTTTCGTAACTTTTAAAATTGTTTCAAATTTTTATTTTGTGATTTATTTGAATGATTTTTTTCCAAGTCACGTTTCACATGATATCTATAACTATTGTCCTAGTGAATCATTTTCACTATCGTCGAATCAATTTAAAATTCGATCAAGTGCGTTCCGTTTCGGAACGCCACAGATAATAAAATATAGATAATAAAAGTGGCAACGCCACAATGTCATGGTGGTATACATTGAGGATACAAAGAGATAAGAGAAGCCCGAAAACCATATTCCTGTATGTTCAGTTAATACAGGAAAAGTTATAGGTGGTCAGTGGCGATATTTTACGGCATGATATAGAATTTTAACAATTTCTATATCATATAATATCAAAATAATGTAGATAAATGCTAATGCTTCCTTCTAGGGAAGCGCGCTCCATCATAGGCCACATCTCAGCTTACCATTAGGCGAGATCGTGGTCAAGCGCTTCCCTATCACACAATAAAAAATAAAAAAAATAAATAAATAAAATACAATGAGCCGCAAAGATTTTATGAAAAAATTAAGCACAGATTTGAAGGTGCCTTGGATGCAAATACGACTTGTGGCACGCACTTTGAAGAGACTCTACGTGACAATAGCCCAATTTTTTCAAAATATGTGGTACCAGAGTATCCATAAAATGTTTACGAAAATGCAGGACCAAAGAAGTATCGATATTGCGGATTTTTTTCCCATAAAAAAGGCAAATTACCAAAGCACAGTGGCTAAAACGCTCATAAATTGTCAAGACTGGTTATAAATACTTTTTTTTTATGCGACTATTATAGACTATAGTATTATTGTCTTGATTATTGTAGTTAGATAATTTTTTTGAAAAAAGATTAAAAACGAGTTATTTTTTAAAAACTTACCCAATTATAAGAAGAAAATATAAGTTTAACATTTTTTGTTGGCTTTTTTTAGATGATTCAATTATCGTTCTGTATTTATATAAACAAAGAGTATAATATCATTAAATGCACTTAATGTGTTAACTGTATTTTTAATATCTATTGCAAAAAATAGTTAATTTCCATAGAAATATATTAGTATCCCAAGTTAACTGATAAATACCTTTTTTTAAAAATATAAAAATTTTTTGTTGCAGATTTATTGAAAAAAACGATTTAAAAATAATAAGGAATAGTGTGTGTTGTTTCCGTGCAGTATTCAATTAATAGACCAATAGCAATACGGCATTAATGCCAAACTGTCTCATGTCGTCACTTGAACCAATGACACTAAAAGAGTTGTTCCTTTATGCTCATGAAACTGTATATAATATTATGTAGTATTTAATAAACTATAATATTATGCTTTTAAAAATATACGTGTTTGTGAAAAAGTAAATTCTAGCCTATGTTCAAATAAAAATAGTAGGTAGCGTTTATTTCCCTCTGAGTAAGTAGTGTGTATTGTGTATCAAAAGTAACATTAAATACAATCAATTTTAATAACCGCCTATATACCAGGTATATAGTTGTAGCATACTGATGATCACAATACGTTGATCATATATTAGTACATTTCGCATTCAAATCATTCAAAATTATTGTAAAATACACGATGAAATTCGAAAATTTAGTTAAAAACATACTTTGTATAGAACGAATTGTAAAAACGCGTTCACTCGACCTAAGTAAGTATCTAATATGATATCAATAAACTAATCTGAATTATTACTGACTCTACAATTCCTATTTTCATTAAGTATTCCAATTATCTTAATATTAGATACCCAATCTCGATTAAACGCGTTTCTATCTGTGCTTTTCCGTAAATCGTTGTTTCATTTTCGAATGTCACTGTAGCGACGACAAGCCAATTTACGAGTTACCGAAATTTTATTTATTTATTTTATTTATTAGAGAACAAAAATTCACATTTATTTAAAACAATTTTGCGATGCGAAACCTTACGAGGTTTGTAGCAACGCTCACAGTCGCATAAACACCGTTTGTTATTCGCAAGGAAGACAAAAGAAGTGACTACATAAACCGGTTCCTTATCTATTCATGACATACAAATACAGGGTGTTCATTACAATGTTGTTTATTATGTTTATTTTATTGTTTTAATTAATTCGAGAAAATATCTTTTGTATATTATTTTGTAGTTTTTAATATTAACATCCTTCTTGACTTTTTGTGGCATAGAATTAAGTATAGTGGGTAATAAGAAATTAGCCGTACGCTTCCCATAAAGATTGTGTACTTTAGGAATAATTAATTTTTTATTAGTTATTTGTCTGGTAGCAAACTGATGCGAAATGGGATTTTGAAAGTTTATGTTATGAAATTGTTCTATGAGAAAAATCTTTTGAAACATTTGTCTTATTGGCAGTACATTACAATAGCTAAATAGTTCGAGAGGTTTATCTTTAAACTTGTTTTTAATATTAATAGGTACAATTTTTTTTATTAGTCTTAGTTGTAAATTTATGATTCTATCAATGTAAGTATTAAATGTACGTCCATAACTTGTGATACCGTATTGTATTATTGATTCTGCCAATGATCTATAGATACCGAGAAGAATTTTGTATGGTACTTTATTTCTGATGATATATAATTTTGAGAGTATGGCCCTAAGTTTATCACACAGATGGTCTATATGATGGTTCCAATTAAATCTGTTATCAACAATCAGTCCTAAGTAAGTATAATAAGGCACTTGGTCCACACATTCACACGAGCAGTCCGGGTTATAATATGTAGCTTTGTGAAGACATACGTGATTGTGTGCCGTGATTTTAAAATTATTAAAGTTTTTCAAATGACTCGAGTGTACATGTACTATTTTTGTTTTCTTAACATTTATGACAAGACCCGCATCGTGCGACCACATTAGGATACGCGTAAAATCTTCCTGTAACTGTTGAGCTGCAGTATTAATATTTTTGTCTGAGGCTATTAGACAGGTGTCATCAGCATATTGATAGATAGAACAGTGGTTGATGACATGTTCCATATCATTTACATACGCCAAGTACAATAAAGGTCCTAACACCGAGCCCTGTGCTGTACCCTCGGTGATGGTCATTTCATTGCTCATTTCATCGCCTACTTTAACACGAAATTTTCTATTAGCAAGATAATCTTTAAACCATCCCAGAAGAGGTCCACGGATACCGGAGTTGTCTAGTTTGTGTATAAGAGTGTCATGCCTGAGTGTATCGAATGCCCTACTATAATCGATAAATAATAGCAGTACATGTTTTTTGTTATCGAGACATGAGTTTACTTCATCTGTAAATTTTGACAAAAGTTGTGAAGTTGACTTACACGGTTGAAATCCAAATTGAGAGACAGATAAAATTTTATTTTCGGCATAGAAATTCTGCATTTGTTCGGCTATAAATTTTTCCACGATTTTGTCTAATACCGGAAGAATGGTAATCGGGCGATAATTTTCATACTCACTTCGCGTACCCTTTTTGTGAATAGGTCGGATTATTCCAGTTTTTAACTCTAAAGGATATTTAGCATTAACAATAGATGCATTAATAAATTTAACTATAATATCTACGATTTTAGTGCATATATTTTTTATGTCAATACATCGAATGTTGTCGAATCCGGGAGCTTTATTGATATTAAGTTTTTTGTTGTTAGCTTTTTTAAGTAGCATTGATTTATTTTGTGGATAATAATAATCATTTTCACATAATAGACGCTTATTGCATTTAGGAATGATTTTTTTAATACTATAATAAAATTCTTGTGCAAAATTATTAGCAATTGTTTTAATGTCTATGTTATTTTTATGAAATGCTTTTAAGATACAGTTGTCTATTGAATTTTTGCAGCGACCTGTTAATGAATTCAAAATTTGCCATAAAGCGTGACTATTGTTGTAGTTTTGATTAATTTGATTATGATAGTAATTATTTCTTGATTTTTCTATGAATTTACGCGTTTTATTACGTAATTTATTGTATTTTAATCGAAGTATTTTATTAGTCGGGTCATTTTTCCAGTCAATAAAAGATAAATCTTTTTTTTCACACATAGTTTTTATGGTGCTAGTAATCCAAGGATCTTTGTTTCTTTTACTTGATGTTGAAATTATTTGTTCAAATTGTGATTGATTATAACAATTTTGGATGGTATTTTTTAAGTTATCATATAATTTATATGGACACTCTGTATTCGTAAAATCATCCCAGCTAACATGATCAAGCAAATTATTAAGTTTATTGTTATCTATTTTTCGAATGACTTTAACGTCACCCTGTACATGTGCTAATGATTGTCCAATGCACGACAATACGATCATACGGTGATCAGCCATTGCAGTGCCGAGCGCGCCCGAGTACAGGTCTAACAATTGCGTCCTTACAAAAATGTGATCGATTACGCTACGCGTTATTATTTGGTTTCTTATTTCAATTCTTGTATAATCGGTTATAACACTTGTTAGACCGCACTCGGCCATGCTATTTATGTAAAAATCTTGAATGTTACCCTTTATTTTTATATCTATGTTCATGTCTCCTAAAACAAAAATATCTAAGTGTTTAAAAGGTTTACTAGATAAAAGATCCTTTATCTCCCTTACGAACAAGTATTTACTTTCGTTGGGTGGCCTATATATTGCACAAATTGTTGCAACGTATTTGTGATTAGTCGTTAAATGACCTATGATTGATTCACAGTGATTTAAAGTGTGATGTTTGAATGTAAATACGTGAACGTTCCGTATGTATATTATAATACCGCCACCTTTTTTATTCTTACGTAACTTTTTGTGCATTATATAGCCATTTACATTGAACATATTTGCGATATTATCTTTAATGTTTACTTCAGTTAATATGAGAATATCTATTGGTGAACATGAACTGTTTATTAATTCTAAAACATAACAAAAATTTTTAATTAGTGATCTTACATTTATATGGACTAAATTTAACTTAAATTGAGATTTCGCTAACGATGGAACATTTTTACAAAATGAGTTATATGTACTACAATTAAAAAGTTCTAAATTATTGCTTGGGATATTCGACTGAACTATGGTGACCTACATAAAATACTATATCTATTACCGCCGATGATGTGCTGGTGCTGCCTGGTTGAGGAGATTTTCAATGTCTGTTTCGCTTCTGATCACAATAGGTTTATTATTCTCTGATTTACGGATTAATATATTCCCATTCTGGAACCACACATATTTATAATTTGGTGTTAATTTTTGCTTAGCTTGCCACAGCAGGGTTTTATTCGCTTTAGTTAGGGCTTTGCGTACTATCACTTTGGTTTTAGCTGCTGGTACTGCTTCATCACATACCACCTGTCCCACAAGTACCTCTCTGCGTCTGGAAGCACGTACCCACATATTACATAATTCCTCCTGTTTGAACTCCAGTTAAATACATCCATCCTGTCCGTTTCTTCCTTCCAGGCGCTTCACGTTGGAGATTCCTTCTTTGGTTAGATTTAGGTTATCAGCTAACTTGTTACATAAGTCATTAAGGTCTTCATTAGGACGAGACGGAATGTTGGCAACTTCTATGACGGTATCCAGACGCTGCTGTTCCATATAGCGCACGTGTTGTTTTAATGCATTTATTTCTAGATCGAGGTGTGATTTTTCGTTTTTGAGGTTAGTATATTTTTTCTCTAGCTCTTTTATTTGTTTATTTTGGGCTTCAACAGTTCTTGTTAGTTCGTCGATTTTGTCACAGCAGAAGCTTAACGATGTTTCGATGGGCTGAAGCTCCTTCTTAAGTATTCTTTTCATTTCTAAAGTAATATCTTTTAGGAATTTGTTAGTATCTATACAACTTGTACCTTGGTTCCCTTCTGAAATAGTATCATCTTCTTCCTCCTCTAAAGGTATTATAAAAGATGATTTTTTGTGAGGCGAGTTAATTTGACAATCGTCACAGGTCCATTCCAGGCTCCCGGCGCCACGCAAGGCGGAGAGCTGTTTGGAGGACAGTCCAGTACATGATTGGGTTGCATGAACAACCTTTCCGCACTTGCTGCATTCCAATCCTGGTGTTCTTTTCGTTAGGCCCTTGTTACAGTTATCACACTTTGACATTGTAATTATTGCACGAGATGTATTGCACAGCAGAACCGGTCAGCGTAGCGGCGCGTATAAGACTCAAGTGTAGTACCTACTAAGAAAGTTCCCACCATAGGTTCACACGGTAACTCGTATATAAACAGTTTGTGCGTTATGCACAGTTAGTTAAGGGCTTGTCGGGACGCGGGTTGGTCGCATTAGGTCGAATATTAATTACATACGAATATATATATGTAGTTAACGAAATATAACCTTTGCGTAGTTATTACATCTTTTATTACACCCGCACATAACAAGCCCCTACATTGGTGACCCCCGACGAAAAGTGAACATTATTATAGTGAATTGCATAGATTTCGTTTGTGTGATTATTTAATTTATTGATTAAATAAAAATTTAATTCAAAATGAATCCGGCAGTTCCAGTTAGAGCAGTTTCGTCGGTACAGTTAAACCTTCTCGAGCAGTTAGCACAATTAAAGCAGCGGGTAAACCAGCTGGAATGTGCAGGCTCGAGAGGCAGATCGTTTAGTGGTCGAAGGTATGGGAATCGCGCGCATCGCTCCGCATCCCGAAGTCGCGATCGTGCAGGGATATCAAAACAGAAAAATCCCAATTGGCTATGTTTTTTCATTACTGCTTTAAGCATATCGCCAGATTGTACTATCGTCAACCTTGTGCGTGGCAGAAGCAGCAGGAGAGCCGACTTTTAATAATTTTACCAGTGTCGAAAAATAACCAATCCGCGAGTGAGTGTACTGTGTAGTGATTATAAAGTGTAGTTTAGTGTAATTAAGACATTTGGTACTAAGTTAATGACTTTAGATCTTAGTTTACGGCGACCGTATAAATGGTTATTTATTATCGCCAAGGTAACTCAACTTATATTTTTGTTTATAAAGTGCAGATTTTTTTAGCACCCTAAGGCCGATGCATCGCTCGCACTTATGACGGACGCATCGGATACTCATGTAGGTTATTTTTCTAAGAATCTATCTAAGACTGAACGCAAGTATAGCGTATAGTATCTAATATGATATCAATAAACTAATCTGAATTATTACTGACCCTACAATTCCTATTTTCATTAAGTATTCCAATTATCTTAATATTAGATACCCAATCTCGATTAAACGCGTTTCTATTTGTGCTTTTCCGTAAATCGTTGTTTCATTTTCGAATGTCACTTTTAAAGTAACAAAACACGGCTGACCTACCGTGTTTCGAACAAAATGCATGAAAACTTTCATTAGTAGATAGTTAAGTCTTGTATTTTAAAAGCATGCAATAATTTGTATTTCATTCAAAAACATAATTCGTTTATCGAAACGTTTTTTGCTTAAAACGGTTTCACAATGCATTTTTCTAATTATTATTTTCATTTCAATAATTAGTTACCTAGCCAAATTATTACAAACAATATTTTCGCTCCAACTCCAAGGTATCGTATTACGAGTAGGTACGAGTTAATTGTGTCTTTATGAAGTATAGTAATAAAAAAAACAAAATAAATCTCGTGTAGAGCCATTTAAATCTCGATAATTATTTCTATTAATATTACCTATAGGTACAAACTTTTAGAACTGTCAATGAATGTCAATTGCGCGGCAAATTTGTATTTTTTTTTCTTTTGCACGCCTCATAAGCGAAGCGTTGAGGTGGGTACTACTGTCACTTCGCGAAAAACATCTGATTTTTCAAACTTAAAATGTCTTTATGTATCATACATTGCACTTGTAAGATAATACATACACACACATATTAAGAAAAAACACTATTTTTAACGTTCATGATATTTTCGATGTCATTTTTGTTATTTAAACTAGTTAAAAAACAGTTTAAAAAAGTTCTGTCTTGGACGTCCGTGTGTCTGTATGTGCGGATCCTTTTTCTTGTTAACACGATAGCGACCGAAATACTTTACTAATCGAGTCTTTTTTTTTCTCTTACGCTTGAGTATGCTCAGGAATAGAACCCTTTCATTTTTCAGGGTCTGATTCGATGTGGTTTAATTGTTATTAAATAAACAAAAATAATAATTAATAAATATTTATTAAAAAAAAATTATGAGGCGTGCACTTTTGGATTTTCCAAATTATTTGAAAATTTCATCATCTGTTGTTTTACAGTATTTTTCTATGAAAATATTATGTGCAGTTTACAATAAAAACTACGTATATCGAAACAATACAGCTTTGTCTGAATATTAAAATATTATGTTCTCAGTTCAATTACATTATTACTATTTTCGTACATTTCGATATCAGTTGAAAATATTGTATCATATAAAATTTTTGGTATAACAAGGTAATGCGCTTTCGTGTTTTAACTACATAATTAGTTCAATATTAATTTAGCCGTAAAATACGTTATTTTGTTATTAATTTGAATAATATTATTGTAAGGAATCTAATTCAGTGTTAGATTTTCAAAATTAGATTAAGGATAATTTGTAATAATTGAAATAAATATTTTTGGATGTACATACTGGTATTTTTATTTTATTCCCCTGTGCTCATATTATGTCATGAAACCTTTCAGTAGATACATGGACGAAATCGCAGCCAGCGCCCAGCAGCAATTAGCTATAACATACCTATAGGTATTAGGTAAGGTAATAAATAATAGCTCTATAGTTAATACGCACCTTGATACTTACCGTAGAGTTGTTTGATGTTGAATCCGTAATAAATAAAATTAACACAATACATAATTGAATGTTACTTTTGATACACAATACACACTACTTACTCAGAGGGAAATAAACGCTACTTACTATTTTATTCTATGCACGTTCTATGCATTCTATTATTTATATATAATATAATTAAATTTCGATCGATGTATCTCACAATAATTATTCTAAGTGTCATAATTTTTAAGAAATAACGATTTCCGTGTTTTTTGCCATTTACTCGAAACTCACTTCGTGGGCTTAACGGCTTTCTAGTTAAAGGACGGCAGAATAGTTAATACGCAAAACGCAATACGCAGTTGATACGTATTTAATACCAATACTCAATGATTGTCTCCTGCTAACCTGTACAGACTAGACTCATTGTGGTGACTGGTGAAACATTGTATAGCATTAACAACATAGTACTGTATTATTGAAAGATCGATTAAAGGTTTATTTTACAATCTACGACTTTCATTATACATGGGTAACAAAACCCCATAACATATTCGGTTTTACTCCGGACAACATCTTCAGCCACCCAATCCCTTTGCTTGAAGTCCAAATCCAGCGGAGGACAATAATCGTCATTTACTAAAATTGAAGGTTTTTCGTCCTAGTATAAAAGTTGTCTGGATCCCATTTTATACTCAATCTATAGTATAATACTATAGATATCATGTGAAACGTGACTTGGAAAAAAATCATTCAAATAAATCACAAAATAAAAATTTGAAACAATTTTAAAAGTTACGAAAAGCCCAATTATACGTCAAAATGACGCACAACATCCTCTTTACAACCAAATGGCGGAATTAACATGGATGAGCCAACTATGTACTGCTAGGTCTCGACGGCTAATGAGTTGGTTCTGGATTTTGCAGCGATTCGATGGTAAATATAGAAGAGTTCATACGTCAAATTTACGTAGATTGGACTTCTAGGGTTAAATGCATGAATACCTAAATGATGTTTTGTTTTTATTATCTAATAACGATAAAAAAAACCCGTTGATTTCATTCGTTTTTCAAGCTACGTGCATAGTTTTTCCACTAAAAAGCCTCAATTGAGTCATAAAGTACACAAATTTCAAGCATAATAAGTCACATCATTTCTATAAAACCAAAACTGGCAATAATATAAGTCGTGTTGTGCGATTATGAACATAGTGCATAAGGGCATAAGTCGTTATATAGCTAACTTAATTGTCTTACCATTTAACAATACCTCAGTCATGAACCACAGATCCTCGCACTCCGATTCCCAATTTTGAATGCGATACGATGGAGTGTCGCGTGATATTGCAAACAGTATTGTTATCGAGGGTACTTATAAAATTACTTAAAATTAATTAAGTTTAGGTAAGTTGATATTCAACTAATAATCCATCGTGCTATTATCTCGAATAGCCTCCTGGATAAGCAGGTAATTATAAAATAATTAAATAAACAATTATCTTAATCTAATACATATTATAAAGGCGAAAGTTTGTAAGGATGTATGGATGTATAGATGTATGGATGTATGGATGTATGGATGTTTGTTACTCTTTCACGTAAAAACTACTGAACCGATTACAATGAAATTTAGCACACATATAGAGGGTAACTTGGATTAACACATAGGATAGTTTTTATCCCGGAAATCCCACGGGAGCGGGAACTGTGCGGGTTTTCCTTTGCAAACGCGGGCGAAGCCGCGGGCGGAAATCTAGTACTATTATATAGGCGAAAGTTTGTATGGATGTATGGATGTTTGTTACTCTTTCACGTAAAAACTACTGAACCGATTACAATGAAATTTAGCACACATATAGAGGGTAACTTGGATTAACACATAGGATAGGTTTTATCCCGGAAATCCCACGGGAACGGGAACTATGCGGGTTTTCCTTTGAAAACGCAGGCGAAGCCGCGGGCGGAAATCTAGTATACCAATAAAATAACCATTGTGACCTATTTATTTACAATTATGTATATGTAATGAAGTAACATTTAGTAAACTACTTATATGCTTTTAAAATTCCGTAAAATTATCATAATTATATAAACTTCGGAGATCATAATTATATCTCTGGACTACTGGGTTTTTCTACTGCATTTAATTCTACTGATTCTTTGTCAATAGTATCAGATTTCGGGGCATCACACCCTCTTCGATCTGCCGATATAATTTCCTTCATTTTTTTCTCTAACTCCTGATAAAACTCTTCTGGGTCATCGTCATCTTTTCTTTTAGGTACCACTTCAATATTTAGCTCTGGTAAAGATTCACTCGAGTCAGTACTGCTGCGTCGCTCTCGCGATTCTGATGAGGGAGATAACCCTGAAAGTAAATGAACAATGATTTAGTTATTATACCTTTTCTTTATTTTTCCGATCGCATTGGAATCACTACATAGTATAAAACAAAGTCGCTTTCTCTGTCCCTATGTCCCTTTGTACGCTTAAATCTTTGAAACTACGCAGTGTACGCTACGATGTGACAAAACACATTTAATTCTACTGATTCTTTGTCAATAGTATCAGATTTCGGGGCATCACACCCTCTTCGATCTGCCGATATAATTTCCTTCATTTTTTTCTCTAACTCCTGATAAAACTCTTCTGGGTCATCGTCATCTTTTCTTTTAGGTACCACTTCAATATTTAGCTCTGGTAAAGATTCACTCGAGTCAGTACTGCTGCGTCGCTCTCGCGATTCTGATGAGGGAGATAACCCTGAAAGTAAATGAACAATGATTTAGTTATTATACCTTTTCTTTATTTTTCCGATCGCATTGGAATCACTACATAGTATAAAACAAAGTCGCTTTCTCTGTCCCTATGTCCCTTTGTACGCTTAAATCTTTGAAACTACGCAACGGATTTTGATGCGGTTTTTTTAATAGATAGAGTGATTCAAGAGGAAGGTGTATATGTATAATAATTAAATTAAATAGTGGAGAAGTACTGTTATTTTTGAGGTTTCTAATGTGATGCCGTAAATAATTACATTTTTTCCTCTTACCTACATTGCAAACGCAGGCTAAACCCTACGAGTTTTATCAAAATAATGTACTAAGTATTGAAAAGGTCTACAGAAAAGTCCGTGATGGTATATATTATGTCTATCTCTTATGGATAACCCACAATAACTTTCTTTTGTCATTTACTTTAAAAATTGCGGGACGTAGCGTTTGCGGCGGTACCGGCCGGCCGCCATTGCACCCGTGCGAAGCCGGGGCGGGTAGCTAGTTTATATATAAAGAATAGTTTATGTTCAAACATAAACTACAAGTATCTTTTGCACATGATATCCCTCATAGAAGTGGACTTCATCACAGGGCCGTAGCTAGTCGAATTTGAGGTAGGGCAGCGGTTCATCATCATTATCTCCAGCAAAATTAGCCATAAGAGGTTAAAAAATACTAATGGCAGTACAGGCTTCTATTTTGATAAAATAAATATTGTCTCAACTTACTTGGTTCCTCCTCAAAATATTCTTCATTACTTAAGCGCGACATATTTAATTAATAGAGTTTTGTTTGATTTAACAATTAAATGAGATTATCGTGTTTAAAAAAATACTCTTGAAGAGGGTAGACGTGAATTAAAAGAATTCTAATTACGATGATCTGGGATCAGGAGTTGCCATTTGAAAAAAAAAGAAGAAGAAGAAGAATTACGATGATAGTCATGCCTAAACTGTGAACACGAAATGAAATGAGATAACTAAATAAACATTTAATTAAGTGTACAAATTGTATTTATCCATATAAAAATTCGCCAGTGTGATTCGTTTTTGGTTCAAGCAGTCACAAAATTCATCGATTTACCTATACTTTATATAATTATCTGTGTTCAGAGTATTCGGCCTGATTACCGGCTGTATGCCTATTTACCTAATATGTAGTATAAAAAATTGTCCCTGGAGTAGCATAAATGGCGAAAAATCGCCTACGTTGGCAACACTGATTAAAAACAAAAATTAGCATCAAACTTGTGTTTAGCTATCGGTTTAAATGTGTGGGTTTGGCGACAGTGGTTTTCATATTAATAATTATGACACTATAGCACTTCTATTTGTTTTAATTGCTCCGAGGTTTTTACTGTTCTGTGCCCGAGACCAGTGTTGCCAGCAAGACTAACATAAAATTTGCTAAATGGCTGTTAAAATTTTGCCAAAATTTTGCTAAAGGATTTATAATTAAGCTAAATATTTTGCTAAAAATTTTTAATGTCAAATAAAACGACATTTTACTTAAAATTTTATATATCCAACACATTTATTTACACATAATATGTAAATAATGACATCATAAATAATAACATCTCTTATTCGAGTGTGTTATTATCAAATAAAATATTAATATCTTGGTCTTCATCCGCAGCCGATAATGTTGACGTAGACGTGGAAGCCTCATTGCCAAGACTATATATTTCCTTGGTGCCTATAGAGCGCAGTACATTATCCGGAACTGTGTAAGAGTAGCAGCATTTTCCTGCCCTCTTTAGGTCGAATCTTATGTATAAAATGGCATTTAAAGTTTTTACCGATAAACGGTTGCGAAGCTTAGTTTTGACGACATTCATTTGGCTAAAAACACGTTCTATTTCCGCGTTGGAATGTGGTAGTGATAATAATGATATTGCCAGCTGTGATAAATCTGCAAAAGGGTTATTACCAGCTGCGTCTTTATAATCCATTACTTCATTCCAGAATTCCAAGGTGGAAGTTGTGCATGTCCATGAAATGTCGACTAAATTTACGTATGCAAGGTAGCAAAACTGTAGTTGGTTTCATATGGTTTAACTTTTATTATATTATAATATTTTATATGCTAAAAAATAAGCTATATGCTAGACAACAAATAAAAATGCTAAACAATGTAAAAATATGCTAAATTTAGCATAAATTATGCCAAATTGGCAACACTGCCCGAGACGTTACTCTAGAAATCGAAATCTGACATCAGTAATCGAATGCAGTGAATAAAAATCATCATAATAATAAATGCGTTGTGTTTTTGCACGCCTCATAAGCGAAGCGTTGAGGTGGGTACTACTGTCACTTCGCGCAAAACATCTGATTTTTCAAACTTAAAATGTCTTTATGTATCATACATTGCACTTGTAAGATAATACATACACACACATATTAAGAAAAAACACTATTTTTAACGTTCATGATATTTTTGATGTCATTTTTGTTATTTAAACTAGTTAAAAAACAGTTTAAAAAAGTTCTGTCTTGGACGTCCGTGTGTCTGTATGTGCGGATCCTTTTTCTTGTTAACACGATAGCGACCGAAATACTTTACTAATCGAGTCTTTTTTTTTCTCTTACGCTTGAGTATGCTCAGGAATAGAACCCTTTCATTTTTCAGGGTCTGATTCGATGTGGTTTAATTGTTATTAAATAAACAAAAATAATAATTAATAAATATTTATTAAAAAAAAAATTATGAGGCGTGCACTTTTGGATTTTCCAAATTATTTTATTATACTTGCCCTTTTTTGCTCCTTAAATTTACGAAAGAAAGTATACTACTTTAAAAGGGATTCGCTTGATGAATTTTAAAATTGACATGTGTATCAAGTTCGAGCGACACATGTTTCTAGTCAGTACCGATTAATTCACTATAATCGATGTTTCACTTTCTAAGCAGGTTACCTCTCTTCGAAGATAAATTTGATAGACGTCAAAATTCAAATCAATGTTGCGTACCTACAAGTTGCGACTTGCGTATTTTGGCTGTTTGGGCGTTTGGCATGGTTTTAACAGTTGACTGTTGAAGATTATGAAAACAAAGAAAATAATAAGGTTGATGGTTCATAATAATTTCATATCGCCGATCTTCTCATTACAGAAAGTGCATATATTGCTATTAATTATGTTCAGTCTTGCAAGGTGTGAAGTGATTTATTGGTTTATTGTGGCCAAATCTTAATCTGTTGATTGTGATGATAAACTCACGACTAGTTACATCCAGCTCATCATACCAAGGTCTTCTCTGTAAATCTTCTTGAATATTTCCATACCATTTTCCTTTAAATTTCTGATCCTACTTCCAGAATTCTAACCACGTACTATTTAACGAGACATTTACATCGGAATACTCTACTCTACTACTACTACTCTTACTACTACTACTACTCTTTCAAATAAACTCACCCGCAATTTTTTACTTTTTGTCAAGGTGTACAAGTTTATAATATTATTCTAAAACGTTAGAAGTGAATTGTAAATCCTTTGAAATAAATGTATCTAAATCTAATTTACTTTTTGGTTCTTATTTGATTAACTTTTCATCTGGGATTGTTAATATATTATATAATATAAAAATTTGTGTGATTTATTGGTAGGTATACTATCTGCACACCTTACTCTTTCAAATAAAGAAATAAGTAATTACTTATGTATTCAAATTCACATTGGCGTCCATATATTCTGTGCCTCCAGTGAATAAGGGAATAACTCAAAAACAGCACTTTTCAGGAGAGACAAAAAACTATATATCAATACTAAATCTTTATTAATTCAAAATTTTAAGCTTGTATGTGTAAGATAATTCGCACGCTGAGAACGAAAGTGACCTAACTCAAAATTTTGCAAAAATGAGTTATACTCATAAAATGACTCAGAATAAGGTATTCTATCATTTAATAAATCAAAAACTATCCTATGTCACCTAGAAACCGAAAAACACGTATGTTGCGTCTCTTTATAATTTGCGTATTTTAAACGTCCCTCCGCTAAAATAGTGACCGTTTTAGTATTATGTCGGCACGGTGATTACATTTCTTAGTTTTAAAGTGATTTAATCCTGATTGCGGCGTTTATTTACCGAAAGGTAAGTAAATATTATGTCAATGTTCTAATCCTAACAAGACCTTTATTCGTATTAGGTCACTTTTGTACTAAAATGCAGTTTTTGAATTGTGACTTAAATCATATTAAGTCATTTTTGTATTATCAACTATTCTAAAGGTAACGACATATTTCTCGTTATGCCTGTACTTTATTAAATGCTTTCTTTGTTTAAGTGTATTATGTATAAATAGGCCGTTTTAATAATATTTTGATAAGTTAATTTTATGGCGTATTAAAGTTTATGTCATTGTTTCAATAATAATTTGTTTAAATATTTATGTTTAGGTCATTATTATGAAGAGATTAAAGATATAAATTTATAAAGAATAGAAAAAATTCGATCACGAGGCGGGACTCGAACCCGCATCCTTTCGCGCCATTCCGGGGCGGATGCCTGACCAATTCAGCCACTCGTGACCCGCCAGAGCAATCGAATCTATTCTATTCTTTCAGTTTTATGTGTCAAAGGGACACACCGCGCGCCATCTATTGAGGTGATAAACAACCATCTCAACCAACACGAAACACTTTACAGTGAATACAATATTGTAACGATGGAACACGACCTTTTTTGTTGAAATTGATATTTTTGGTTAAGGCATTCAAATGCTTTATAAATATAAATTTATAAAGAATAGAAAAAATTCGATCACGAGGCGGGACTCGAACCCGCATCCTTTCGCGCCATTCCGGGGCGGATGCCTGACCAATTCAGCCACTCGTGACCCGCCAGAGCAATCGAATCTATTCTATTCTTTCAGTTTTATGTGTCAAAGGGACACACCGCGCGCCATCTATTGAGGTGATAAACAACCATCTCAACCAACACGAAACACTTTACAGTGAATACAATATTGTAACGATGGAACACGACCTTTTTTGTTGAAATTGATATTTTTGGTTAAGGCATTCAAATGCTTTATAAATATAAATTTATAAAGAATAGAAAAAATTCGATCACGAGGCGGGACTCGAACCCGCATCCTTTCGCGCCATTCCGGGGCGGATGCCTGACCAATTCAGCCACTCGTGACCCGCCAGAGCAATCGAATCTATTCTATTCTTTCAGTTTTATGTGTCAAAGGGACACACCGCGCGCCATCTATTGAGGTGATAAACAACCATCTCAACCAACACGAAACACTTTACAGTGAATACAATATTGTAACGATGGAACACGACCTTTTTTGTTGAAATTGATATTTTTGGTTAAGGCATTCAAATGCTTTATAAATATAAATTTATAAAGAATAGAAAAAATTCGATCACGAGGCGGGACTCGAACCCGCATCCTTTCGCGCCATTCCGGGGCGGATGCCTGACCAATTCAGCCACTCGTGACCCGCCAGAGCAATCGAATCTATTCTATTCTTTCAGTTTTATGTGTCAAAGGGACACACCGCGCGCCATCTATTGAGGTGATAAACAACCATCTCAACCAACACGAAACACTTTACAGTGAATACAATATTGTAACGATGGAACACGACCTTTTTTGTTGAAATTGATATTTTTGGTTAAGGCATTCAAATGCTTTATAAATATAAATTTATAAAGAATAGAAAAAATTCGATCACGAGGCGGGACTCGAACCCGCATCCTTTCGCGCCATTCCGGGGCGGATGCCTGACCAATTCAGCCACTCGTGACCCGCCAGAGCAATCGAATCTATTCTATTCTTTCAGTTTTATGTGTCAAAGGGACACACCGCGCGCCATCTATTGAGGTGATAAACAACCATCTCAACCAACACGAAACACTTTACAGTGAATACAATATTGTAACGATGGAACACGACCTTTTTTGTTGAAATTGATATTTTTGGTTAAGGCATTCAAATGCTTTATAAATATAAATTTATAAAGAATAGAAAAAATTCGATCACGAGGCGGGACTCGAACCCGCATCCTTTCGCGCCATTCCGGGGCGGATGCCTGACCAATTCAGCCACTCGTGACCCGCCAGAGCAATCGAATCTATTCTATTCTTTCAGTTTTATGTGTCAAAGGGACACACCGCGCGCCATCTATTGAGGTGATAATTTATATTTATAAAGCATTTGAATGCCTTAACCAAAAATATCAATTTCAAGAGATTAAAGATGATTTTATATTACAAATGGTTCAAGAAAATGAAAAAGAAAACGAAAAATTCATACCCAAAAAGTTATCATGAAATACAAGAGTTTCCTCGCTGAGTGATCATCATCATCTGAGGCTCTACAGCTGCTAGTGGGCCTTGGCCTGGTCCAGTATTTTCTTCCAGATCTCTCGGTCCTTTGTCTGAGTTCTCCAGATTTTCACAGCAATCATTAGATGCCATCCAACCATCGGAGCTTCGGCCCATCTGGTTTTCCATAGAGAAGACGCAGAGGTGCCTTCTTGTCGTCCATACGTGCCTCGTATCCGGCCCAGCGTAAACGGCCTAGTTTTATGGTCTATAAGACATTCGGCTCCTCGTACATTTCATAAAGCTCATGGTTATACCGCGTTCTCCAATGTCTATTTTCCAGCACAGCACCGAAAATCCGTCTGAGGATTTTTCGCTAGAACACCAGCAGGCAATCCTCATTTTTTTGCTCAGGACCCAACTTTCGGACCCGTATGTTAGTACTGGTCTTAGTAGGGTCTTTTATAGCAGTACCTTTATGTTTCGGCATAGCAGTTTCGATCAAAAATATCTTAGAAGGCCGAATCAGCCATAATTCGTTTAAATATTTCTGCAGATATTTCGTTCTGGTTTGTTATTAATTATGCCAGGTACACAAAGTCACGTACAGCCACGAACTTGACTTGTAGACCGAGCTTTTGGGCAGTTTGGTCTATAGTAATATATGCGTTAACAGCAGTAGAGGATCACTGCTGGTAGCGTCCTCCCGATCCAGGTCTATATCATCCGCGTATCTCAGTATTTGTATCTATTCGAAAAATAAAGTGCCCGATGTCTCAATTTCTGGAATCTCGGATGCATTTTTCTAAGGCTATGTTAATCAGAAGGCTGGAGAGCGCATCACCCTGCCTAAGGCCTTCCATTGCCCTAAAAGGTTGCAAGATACTGAATGGATCCGAACGACGCTTTTTTATTTTTTTAACGTCATTGCTGTAAGTGACGACACCAATTGTGGTGGAATGCCGATCTCAGTCAACGCTTGGTACAGGAAATTTCGGTGAACATTGTCGTATGCAGCCTTAAAATTCACGAAAATAATATGGTGTGTTATGACATTGAACTCAAGTGTTTTAAAATCTGATCAGTAGTCGAACGGTTAGGGCCCCAAGCGTACTGGTAGTCGCCTAGTTTGTCTTCTGTGTATGGAGATATTCTATTGAAAAGGACATAGGCGAAGATTTTATATGCCGTGTTTAAAAGAGATATACCGTGATAATTCTGGCAATCAAATATGTCACCTTTCTTGTGCTGTACACACCGCTGTAATATATACCCTATGTTACTGCGATGTTCCACTCATCGGGCGTATTAGATTATATTAGAAAAACTTAACTATAATTATTTTTCTTATGTCATTGTTGTGGCAACCCTGTACTTAGTCTGTGGTTCATGTACCTATGCAATGTGTAAGGCAATGTGCTTTTAGAAAGAATAAAGAAAAGTTAACAGGGCGTCGTTTCAGACTACTACACCTGGACTATCAGCTCATAAAATTTCTCCTTAAAGCTAGTTTCAGCATATTTAAGCAATTCCACAGAGATGTAATCAGTTCCTGGTGGCTTATGATTTTTGAGTTTCCTAATGGCCAATCTAACTTCGTCTATTTGTAGGCAGTGAGATATCTGGGATGTTAGTATAATTTTGTATGGCAGAAGGTGTTTCAGCAGTTTCTGTGCTATTTAGCAGTTCTTGGAAGTACTAATTCCATCTTTTAATAATATCGTTCTTACTATTTAGTAGCTCACTATCTTTACTTTTACAAGCTGAGGTTCTAGGTTTGAAATCTTTCCTACCTCTATTAGTTTGGCTGTAAAAGTTTCTCGAGTCCTTCGTTGAGAAACTTTTAGCAATCTCTTCAAGTTAGTTGACATCAACACATTTCTTCTTCTTTCTCTTGTGTAGTTATTTTTTTTCCTTCGTCGCGCTTTATGCTCTCTCTCGTCTGCAAGTGTAAGTCTGCTGTAACGATAGGTATGCTTCATTCTTTTCGTTAGTAACCTTTTGGCATTCGGCCACTTGTTTCTGCATCGTATCTCATTACCTAGATTTTCACTCGCAGCTGTTAGTAGAATTTTACTTAGTACTTCCCAGGATCTTACTTGCGTTTTGTTCGCTATTTATCTATCTGCTCTGAGCCAAAATTTTTAGATAAACTTTCACTTTAAGAGGTGCGAAATAAATCTACACTACATAGTATAAAACAAAGTCGCTTTTTCTGTTCCTATGTCCCTTTGTATGCTTAAATCTTTAAAACTACGGAACGGATTTTGATGCGGTTTTTTTTAATTCATAGAGTGATTAAATAGAAAGGTTTTAGTGTATAATTTATTAGGTTTGAAACAAAGTAGGCGAAGCCGCGGGCGGTAAGCTAGTAATATTATAAAGAGGAAAGGTTTGTATGTATGTATGGTTTTCACGCATAAACTACTGAACCGATTTTGATGAAATTTGGCACAGATAATCTTTAGACATTGAGAAAGAACATAGACTACCTTTTATTGTGAAATATGTACCACGGGCGGAGCCGGGGCGGACCGCTAGTTCCTAACTAAAACTGCACTTTTGTATTACTTTTTTTAATTAATTATACTGAAGTATAATTTTTTGTTGATTAATAATACCAATATTAGAGTTGATTGCCCATAGGTATTAAGTAAATAGTAAAAATGAGTCTTGAAACAAACAATAAATATAATTTCTTAGTTAACATTTGGTTTCATTAGACTACTTCCCATTAATATTTTAATACTAAGTTGACATAATTCAGGTTACGTCCAAATGCATGCATAGAACAAAAATACTAAAGTGACTCATTCCCAAACTAGTCAAAGATGAGTTACAAGTTTTCAGTACTAAAGTGACGCAATATCTAATGGTAATTTTTAAAAAAAGATAAAAAATATTTAAATTTAATTTAATTTATTTTTTATGGATTGTATGGGTGGATAATATCCTCTAAAATGATATCAGACTTTAATATCTTATATAACTTTGCATTCGAACAAATTATGACATGATTTGTAAATAGTTCTGTAAATTACGAACACTTTTTTGATGATTCCCAAAAAACACGAATTTCGTATTAGGTCACTTTCGTTCTCAGCGTGCGAATTATGATGTTAGACTATATTTTTACATATGAACATATGTTGTAACAACCCCAGAAATATACTTTTTTCGTGTTTTTTTGTAGTTGTGGCCTTATGAACGAGTACTTCATGGAATAACTCAATGTATTCACATAATTTTTTTTTTACTCTTTGCAATATAACGACTTATGCCCTTATGCACTATGTTCATAATCGCACAACACGACTTATATTATTGCCAGTTTTGGTTTTATAGAAATGATGTGACTTATTATGCTTGAAATTTGTGTACTTTATGACTCAATTGAGGCTTTTTAGTGGAAAAACTATGCACGTAGCTTGAAAAACGAATGAAATCAACGGGTTTTTTTTATCGTTATTAGATAATAAAAACAAAACATCATTTAGGTATTTATGCATTTAACCCTAGAAGTCCAATCTACGTAAATTTGACGTATGAACTCTTCTATATTTACCATCGAATCGCTGCAAAATCCAGAACCAACTTATTAGCCGTCGAGACCTAGCAGTACATAGTTGGCTCATCCATGTAAATTCCGCCATTTGGTTGTAAAGAGGATGTTGTGCGTCATTTTGACGTATAATTGGGCTTTTCGTAACTTTTAAAATTGTTTCAAATTTTTATTTTGTGATTTATTTGAATGATTTTTTTCCAAGTCACGTTTCACATGATATCTATAGTATTATACTATAGATTGAGTATAAAATGGGATCCAGACAACTTTTATACTAGGACGAAAAACCTTCAATTTTAGTAAATGACGATTATTGTCCTCCGCTGGATTTGGACTTCAAGCAAAGGGATTGGGTGGCTGAAGATGTTGTCCGGAGTAAAACCGAATATGTTATGGGGTTTTGTTACCCATGTATAATGAAAGTCGTAGATTGTAAAATAAACCTTTAATCGATCTTTCAATAATACAGTACTATGTTGTTAATGCTATACAATGTTTCACCAGTCACCACAATGAGTCTAGTCTGTACAGGTTAGCAGGAGACAATCATTGAGTATTGGTATTAAATACGTATCAACTGCGTATTGCGTTTTGCGTATTAACTATTCTGCCGTCCTTTAACTAGAAAGCCGTTAAGCCCACGAAGTGAGTTTCGAGTAAATGGCAAAAAACACGGAAATCGTTATTTCTTAAAAATTATGACACTTAGAATAATTATTGTGAGATACATCGATCGAAATTTAATTATATTATATATAAATAATAGAATGCATAGAACGTGCATAGAATAAAATAGTAGGTAGCGTTTATTTCCCTCTGAGTAAGTAGTGTGTATTGTGTATCAAAAGTAACATTCAATTATGTATTGTGTTAATTTTATTTATTACGGATTCAACATCAAACAACTCTACGGTAAGTATCAAGGTGCGTATTAACTATAGAGCTATTATTTATTACCTTACCTAATACCTATAGGTATGTTATAGCTAATTGCTGCTGGGCGCTGGCTGCGATTTCGTCCATGTATCTACTGAAAGGTTTCATGACATAATATGAGCACAGGGGAATAAAATAAAAATACCAGTATGTACATCCAAAAATATTTATTTCAATTATTACAAATTATCCTTAATCTAATTTTGAAAATCTAACACTGAATTAGATTCCTTACAATAATATTATTCAAATTAATAACAAAATAACGTATTTTACGGCTAAATTAATATTGAACTAATTATGTAGTTAAAACACGAAAGCGCATTACCTTGTTATACCAAAAATTTTATATGATACAATATTTTCAACTGATATCGAAATGTACGAAAATAGTAATAATGTAATTGAACTGAGAACATAATATTTTAATATTCAGACAAAGCTGTATTGTTTCGATATACGTAGTTTTTATTGTAAACTGCACATAATATTTTCATAGAAAAATACTGTAAAACAACAGATGATGAAATTTTCAAATAATTTGGAAAATCCAAAAGTGCACGCCTCATAATTTTTTTTTAATAAATATTTATTAATTATTATTTATGATTAATTATTATTTTTGAATATTTTTTTTTTTTGAAAAAAAAAAAAATATTCAGACAAAGCTGTATTGTTTCGATATACGTAGTTTTTATTGTAAACTGCACATAATATTTTCATAGAAAAATACTGTAAAACAACAGATGATGAAATTTTCAAATAATTTGGAAAATCCAAAAGTGCACGCCTCATAATTTTTTTTTAATAAATATTTATTAATTATTATTTTTGTTTATTTAATAACAATTAAACCACATCGAATCAGACCCTGAAAAATGAAAGGGTTCTATTCCTGAGCATACTCAAGCGTAAGAGAAAAAAAAAGACTCGATTAGTAAAGTATTTCGGTCGCTATCGTGCTAACAAGAAAAAGGATCCGCACATACAGACACACGGACGTCCAAGACAGAACTTTTTTAAACTGTTTTTTAACTAGTTTAAATAACAAAAATGAACCGCTTGACAAATAGCAATTAATTGCTACACAAAGACAGCCTTATTGCTATTCGATTAAAAACGAAAAGTAATGCCTTAACTAGTGCATTTGAGGTTTAAAAAAAAACTTTTCGTAGGTTTTATTTAAGGTGATATTTGAGGTAATTTCTTAAAATAAAGTTGTGAACAATTCACAGTATACAGTTTTACGATATGAAGTTTTATGAAATGTTGCAGATTTAGTTTTATCGAATAAAAGGTAAATCGAGGCATTTAGTTTTGAATTTTTACAGAGAATTTATTGGGTCCTTATTTAGGCAGTTCATAATACAATGTCACAGATAATTAGCGTGTGTTCAAATAAACATCTAGCGTAAGATAAATCTTTGGAATCTACATTTGGTTTTAGTACATTAGATTGCTTTAAAATTAAGAACTATCCCATCAACGTTAGGGTACGTTAAATGTTAAGATATTAAGACTTTAAAAAAAAAAAACTGGAAATAATCTTAAGGTTAATAGCGCCTTTACAGTTTACATACTGTCGTCAGATAATGTCTGTTTAATTGAATAGAGAAAAGAAAAACCCATCCAGGTTTTCTGAAAGTTTTTGAAGTGAAACTTCTTTATCGGGGTTGGACAAAAATTTAGTGTAACATTTTTGCGTTACGCCGTAAGCGTGACATTTTTGCGTTACGCCGTACGCGTGACATTTTTGCGTTACGCCATACTCGTGACATTTTTAAGGTCATAAAGAAGTTTCACTTCTTACGTGTGTACTCTAGTACACGCATACATTTTTTTTCTTATCCCTATCACGCGTGATTTGATATATTTCTGTAAAGTTGCATATTGTAAATTATTTTTTGAAAAAATAAGGTCAAAAAGAAGTTTCATTTCTTACGTGTGTACACGTACGCGTAGCACACGCACACATTTTTTTTGGTTTTTAGCTTCAAATAAGTCCTAAACGTGGAGTATTCGATAGTACCTAATCGATTTACATTGTGTGCATTTAATGTAATTTCTTGATAATAGTTTTTGTGACTAGCTGCAGTTTGACATCAACTGAATACATCAATTAGGTAGTTGTACAGTAGTTGTTGAGCAGTTCATTCTTATTACGTTGAAACTAAAATTTAGCTCAGCCCTATTGCCGTTCGATATTAGATTCACAGATGAGTTTAAGCCTACACTTAATAATTGTTTTAAGTTGAGTTTTCAAATTTGCCGATAAAAAAAAAATTTGAAGGGTTTCTCGCGATTTTTTTGTAGGCAGATATGTTATCACATGATTACTTTAAATTCAAGTTGGTAAATATTCAGTTGAGAATAAGCTTTCACCACTTTGAGTGTTTTCTGCGGTTCAGTTACGAATTATTCGTTTTAAACTTTTTAAGATGTTATTTTTGTGCTGTTG
Source organism: Colias eurytheme (assembly GCF_061535395.1). NCBI lineage: Eukaryota > Metazoa > Arthropoda > Insecta > Lepidoptera > Pieridae > Colias > Colias eurytheme. Next base: position 2,437,645 of record NC_143011.1, on the reverse strand, counting down.
TCACATTTGTTTGTCAATGATCATAACAACAAAATAAAACTGCTGTTAAAATTTGAGCAAGCTGCACAGGCTATCATTATGATAGACTTGGGAGGTATAATTCAGTAGAGTTGTAGTGGAGTATAGTTGTAGCATACTGATGGTTGTGTTGTCTCGTACGTTGTGAAGTAAATGTGTGTTGCGTGAAATAATATTGTGATGGTAATGTAGTTCGTCGAAGGATTGTGGTGTTCTATCTGGCATGAAGTCCAGGATAGTAGATGTGTTCTGACCGGTCAGGAGGACTGGGGCAGTATGGTAACCCTGTAAGGTCAGTGTGGGCCGAGGCAGGATAGTAGCTATTTTGGTATCCCGAGATGAATTACCGTAGTAATGTAGTGTGAGAAATGGCGTACGAGGACGCATGATTGTCGGTATGGCTGTATAGGAGATAACTTGAGTTTATTAAAATGAAAAACGATTAAGAATATTGATTCTGTTGGATGAGTAATAGTTCAGTTCAGGTTTCACTTTTTTTTACTGTTGAGCTATTGAATCCTGTAAACACCAATAATCACTTTGAAATGACAGATTTTGTTTATACTATGTTCGGGTAACTTCACCTTGTTAATATATTGAGGATGCCTGAGGGCCAAGTACCACTTGAAGTTGGTTAGTGTTTGAAATTTGAGTTTGAGTTGAGTGGTAGCGATGAATCTTAGTTCGTTTGGTCAGAGAGTGCCAGTAGTCATTTCGTAGCCGTAGTCCGTTGAAATCGGTGTCTGCTATTAGGAGCTATGGCTGCTTATAGTGAACCGTGGATACGCGGTATTACCGTAGTCCGTTTGAAACCGGCGTCTGCTATTAGGAGTACAGATAGCTGCTTATAGTAAACCGTGGATACGCGGTGCGCGGGTGACGCTGGCGGAGGTTGGGTCTTGTAGAGACCATTGGAATATGGGAGTCCGTGGGACTCGGCATTCGGAGGAATGCGTGTGGAACAAACATGAGGTTTGTTGTGGGGCTTAGTGAAAAGCCAGAGTTTGCATTCGGAGGAATGCGTGTGTGTTGTTGGGCTTAGTGAAAAGCCAGAGTTTGCATTCGGAGGAATGCGTGTGTGTTGTTGGGCTTAGTGAAAAGCCAGAGTTGGTATTCGGTGGAATGCGTGTGTGATGTTGGGCTTAGTGAAAAGCCAGAGTTGGCATTCGGTGGAATGCGTGCGTGATGATGGGCTTAGTGAAAAGCCACAGGACTCGGATAAGATTCATGCTCTAGTTTTTTTGTGATACTTTAATAATGATCTGCTGATGACAATAGCAGTGAAAGTGGTATTTGGTTGCTTAAGCGTTATTTTCTTTTAGTAGTTAGTAGTTCATAAATTTAATCGAAATGATCAGGATTCAATGTTTCATTACTTTAATCAAAATGGTTAATTTCAAAGGGTTGAAGTTGGAAATTATTTTAAGGTATTCAAATTAAGAAAAAAACCTGTTTTCATATGAACTTAAATTTTGTATTATGAGATTCTTTGCTATAGGACGTTTCTTGTACAAATTTCATGATTCTGTGTTCACAAGAAATATCCTGAAGGTATTGATTCCTCGTGTCCCCTTTTTTTTTTTTTTTTATAGTGGGGAAATCTTCCAAAGATACCCACGGCCCCCGGGGAAGGAGCCGTGGGTTATGTCGGATTCTTACCGACTAAAACCCCACTGTGTTCCGTCGAGCCGCTTTAATGATGGGGCCGCGGGTATTTGTTAGAATTCTTCCGCGACCCCCTCGGCGGCAGCCCATCTCCAGGCCAGGCGCAAGCCAAGAACAGGAAAGGTGCCTGCTCTTCCCTCCCGTTGGCGGCATGAGCGGAACACGTCTCAAGTCGCCTCACCGCACCGGACGATGGATTACATTCCCCGTTCCACCGCCCGGTGCCCTTCGTCAAGGAGGCACGTTGCGACCGTGTAAAGCGGCCGCAACACGGCGACGACGCCCAATAAGACGTCTGCGCCGGATCGGGTCCGCGTGAGGATCCCTCTCGCGCACCCGCTCTGCCTCCTCTTTCTGCGAGATCACGCTCTCCGAGAATGCGATCACCGCACGCCAGGATCTGTCGCCATCCACCATTGCACGAACAACGGAGGGTAGAGAGAGATCCGGCCCGATTATCGCGACTAAGCGAGCACGGGGCTCGGCCCACGCGGGGCACACGGCAAGAGTGTGATCTGCCGTGTCCTCCGGGCAGGCACACCAGTGGCAGACCATGCTGGGCTCCCTCCTCGCGACTTTACACAGGTACCGTCCGAAGCAGCCGTGCCCGGACAGTATCTGCGTAAGGCGGAAGGTTATGGCCCCGTGCCGCCTGTCGCACCACTCTTGGAGGACTGGACGTATGGCCGCAACCGTCCTCTCACCCGCGCTGGGCTCCTCGAGCCGGCGTTCCCACTCTCGGAACCGCCGCTCGACAGCCTCGGCCCTCCACTCCTCTACTTCCTCGTAGGAAGGATTCACCCCATGTGACCTAGACGCCGAGACGCGGCGATACACGTCCGCTAGCATCTCGGCGTCCAGATCCCATGGCGGCGTTCCGGCCATTACGCAGGCAGCCTCAAAAGACACCGTGCGGTATGCCCTAACTACCCTGAGCGCCATGACCCGCTGCGGCCTCCGCAAGAGGGGTCTGGTACGGGCGCTCAGGGTGTCTGCCCAGATGGGGGCCCCGTAGAGGGCCATGGAGCGGATTACGCCAGTGTATAGCCGGCGACACCCACCCCCAGCACCTCTAAGGTTTGGCAGCAAACTTCCCAGTGCTCCGGCCGCCCCTACAAGACGGGGGGCGAGGCGACGGAAGTGCTCCGTGAACCTCCATCGGCTATCCAACACGATGCCTAGGTATCTCATGGTGGTGGTGACCCTGATTGCTACCCCATCCACCCGGATCTCTGCGCCTGCGCTATGTAGCCTCCGGCGACCGGGAAAGAAGATGGCTTCGGATTTCTCCAGCGCCACCCGTAGTCCCAACCGCCGGATGCAGCACACCACCTGCTCAACTCCCGTGGTAGCTAATAAAGCTGCCTCCTCGTATGTGGCCCCACGCGCAGTTACCAGAGTATCGTCGGCGTAACAAGTTACGCCAACACCTGGGAGGTTAGTGGCGCGCAGGACCCAGTCGTACCCGATGTTCCACAGAAGAGGCCCGAGGACCGACCCCTGTGGGACACCGCACGACACTTCCCTCTCACTCCATCCATCGCGGGTTGGATAGGCAACAGTCCTATCTGAAAGGTATGACCGCAGCAGTCGCACCATGTAGCCCGGCACGCGATGATAGTGGAGAGCTTGCAGGATACTGCCCCACGGTAGGGTGTTAAACGCGTTTGCGATGTCCAAAGACACCGCCAGGAGGACTTCTCCACTAGCGGCCGCATCTTCTGCGGTGGCTCTCACGCGAGATATTGCGTCGAGTGTGGACCGACCACGGCGAAAGCCGAACTGGTTCCCGCTGAGGTCTGGTCCCACTCCCTCCAAATGGTTGACGAGGCGAGCTGCGAAAACGCGCTCAAAAAGCTTGCTCACCTCGTCAAGCAATACAATGGGCCTGTACGCTGAGGGCGAATCGCGCGGGCGCCCCTCCTTTCTTAACAGGACCAAATTCCCTGTCTTCCACCTACGGGGAAATTGGCCCCGCTCAAGGCAAGCCGAAAACAACCGCTCCACCCGGGGCCCGAGGGCTTCCAACGCTAGCACCCACGCTCGGCCAGGTACCCCGTCAGGTCCAGGAGCAGTGTTTTTCCCTTTAAGCTGCGTAACTGCCGACTCCAACTCCTCATGGGTAACGGCAGGGATTTCTTCTGCGGGCTCCTCCTGTGACGCAGGTGTCGCCGCCATCGGCGGAGGAGAATATCTTCCCCGGTCCGGGAACAGAGATACCACAACCTGTTCTAACAGACGGGGCTCGAGAGACTGAGACAGGGGCGGAGCCCACGGGCGGAGCTTCTGCCTCACCCGTTTATACGGCCGACCCCACGGCACTCGGTTCAGACCCTCGAGCATCTCTTCCCATGCTCTATCCTTGGCGCTGCTGATTGCCTCCTTCAGAGAGGTAACGCACTCCCTGTAGGAGGCATACAGTTGCGCTTCCTCCACTTCGTCCCGTGCACTCCGGCGCCGGTGCCTGGTGTACGCCCGCCTCGCAGCCACGCAGGATGCGCGCAGCTGGGCAATTTCGGCGGACCACCAATACATCGGTCTTCTGCGCGGATTAGAGCGAACTCTACTCATGGCCGCATCACACACCTGCGCCATGGCATCAGCCATCCATGCTGCATCGTCCTCTACTGTTGCGATCTGCGGTGCAGGGATCCATGCCTGAACTATGGCAGCCTCAATTAGGAGTTCCCTATCGAGACTACGAATCGACCAACGTGGACGTCCACCATTTAGGGAAGGCTCACCGCGAAACGCGGATGGCGCAGAGACGCTGAAGCGGATGTATCTGTGGTCCGATAGCGTTTCCACATCAGTTACAACCCTCCAGTCGCTAATTCGCCTTGCAAGGGGGGGGCTAGCGAAGGTGATGTCGACGATGGAGCCCCCTCTTTGCCGCACGCATGTCAGCTCACTCCCGCGATTTACGACCGAGAGATCAGCTGCGACCGCCCAGTCCTGCAGCACCGCACCCCGCGCATTTCTCACCGATGATCCCCATGCCATTGATTTGGCATTGAAATCTCCGGCTAGAAGCACGGGCTGCGAAGGAGCGAGGTCAATCAGTTCCCCAAGATCTGCCAGGAACCGCTCGAATTCATCCAGGCTACGGTTGGGAGAGAAGTAGACCCCGATCACTGACAACCCTCCTTTTTTTTTGAGTATAAAATGATATTATTGAGTATAAAATGGGATCCAGACAACTTTTATACTAGGACGAAAAACCTTCAATTTTAGTAAATGACGATTATTGTCCTCCGCTGGATTTGGACTTCAAGCAAAGGGATTGGGTGGCTGAAGATGTTGTCCGGAGTAAAACCGAATATGTTATGGGGTTTTGTTACCCATGTATAATGAAAGTCGTAGATTGTAAAATAAACCTTTAATCGATCTTTCAATAATACAGTACTACGTTGTTAATGCTATACAATGTTTCACCAGTCACCACAATGAGTCTAGTCTGTACAGGTTAGCAGGAGACAATCATTGAGTATTGGTATTAAATACGTATCAACTGCGTATTGCGTTTTGCGTATTAACTATTGTCCTAGTGAATCATTTTCACTATCGTCGAATCAATTTAAAATTCGATCAAGTGCGTTCCGTTTCGGAACGCCACAGATAATAAAATATAGATAATAAAAGTGGCAACGCCACAATGTCATGGTGGTATACATTGAGGATACAAGCACTATAAAGAGATAAGAGAAGCCCGAAAACCATATTCCTGTATGTTCAGTTAATACAGGAAAAGTTATAGGTGGTCAGTGGCGATATTTTACGGCATGATATAGAATTTTAACAATTTCTATATCATATAATATCAAAATAATGTAGATAAATGCTAATGCTTCCTTCTAGGGAAGCGCGCTCCATCATAGGCCACATCTCAGCTTACCATTAGGCGAGATCGTGGTCAAGCGCTTCCCTATCACACAATAAAAAATAAAAAAAATAAATAAATAAAATACAATGAGCCGCAAAGATTTTATGAAAAAATTAAGCACAGATTTGAAGGTGCCTTGGATGCAAATACGACTTGTGGCACGCACTTTGAAGAGACTCTACGTGACAATAGCCCAATTTTTTCAAAATATGTGGTACCAGAGTATCCATAAAATGTTTACGAAAATGCAGGACCAAAGAAGTATCGATATTGCGGATTTTTTTCCCATAAAAAAGGCAAATTACCAAAGCACAGTGGCTAAAACGCTCATAAATTGTCAAGACTGGTTATAAATACTTTTTTTTTATGCGACTATTATAGACTATAGTATTATTGTCTTGATTATTGTAGTTAGATAATTTTTTTGAAAAAAGATTAAAAACGAGTTATTTTTTAAAAACTTACCCAATTATAAGAAGAAAATATAAGTTTAACATTTTTTGTTGGCTTTTTTTAGATGATTCAATTATCGTTCTGTATTTATATAAACAAAGAGTATAATATCATTAAATGCACTTAATGTGTTAACTGTATTTTTAATATCTATTGCAAAAAATAGTTAATTTCCATAGAAATATATTAGTATCCCAAGTTAACTGATAAATACCTTTTTTTAAAAATATAAAGATTTGTTGTTGCAGATTTATTGAAAAAAACGATTTAAAAATAATAAGGAATAGTGTGTGTTGTTTCCGTGCAGTATTCAATTAATAGACCAATAGCAACACGGCATTAATGCCAAACTGTCTCATGTCGTCACTTGAACCAATGACACTAAAAGAGTTGTTCCTTTATGCTCATGAAACTGTATATAATATTATGTAGTATTTAATAAACTATAATATTATGCTTTTAAAAATATACGTGTTTGTGAAAAAGTAAATTCTAGCCTATGTTCAAATAAAAATAGTAGGTAGCGTTTATTTCCCTCTGAGTAAGTAGTGTGTATTGTGTATCAAAAGTAACATTCAATTATGTATTGTGTTAATTTTATTTATTACGGATTCAACATCAAACAACTCTACGGTAAGTATCAAGGTGCGTATTAACTATAGAGCTATTATTTATTACCTTACCTAATACCTATAGGTATGTTATAGCTAATTGCTGCTGGGCGCTGGCTGCGATTTCGTCCATGTATCTACTGAAAGGTTTCATGACATAATATGAGCACAGGGGAATAAAATAAAAATACCAGTATGTACATCCAAAAATATTTATTTCAATTATTACAAATTATCCTTAATCTAATTTTGAAAATCTAACACTGAATTAGATTCCTTACAATAATATTATTCAAATTAATAACAAAATAACGTATTTTACGGCTAAATTAATATTGAACTAATTATGTAGTTAAAACACGAAAGCGCATTACCTTGTTATACCAGCTGCATTAACCAAAAATTTTATATGATACAATATTTTCAACTGATATCGAAATGTACGAAAATAGTAATAATGTAATTGAACTGAGAACATAATATTTTAATATTCAGACAAAGCTGTATTGTTTCGATATACGTAGTTTTTATTGTAAACTGCACATATTTTCATAGAAAAATACTGTAAAACAACAGATGATGAAATTTTCAAAAAGAAAAAAAAAATACAAATTTGCCGCGCAATTGACATTAATTGACAGTTTTAAAAGTTTGTACCTATAGGTAATATTAATAGAAATAATTATCGAGATTTAAATGGCTCTACACGAGATTTATTTTGTTTTTTTTATTACTATACTTCATAAAGACACAATTAACTCGTACCTACTCGTAATACGATACCTTGGAGTTGGAGCGAAAATATTGTTTGTAATAATTTGGCTAGGTAACTAATTATTGAAATGAAAATAATAATTAGAAAAATGCATTGTGAAACCGTTTTAAGCAAAAAACGTTTCGATAAACGAATTATGTTTTTGAATGAAATACAAATTATTGCATGCTTTTAAAATACAAGACTTAACTATCTACTAATGAAAGTTTTCATGCATTTTGTTCGAAACACGGTAGGTCAGCCGTGTTTTGTTACTTTAAAAGTGACATTCGAAAATGAAACAACGATTTACGGAAAAGCACAGATAGAAACGCGTTTAATCGAGATTGGGTATCTAATATTAAGATAATTGGAATACTTAATGAAAATAGGAATTGTAGAGTCAGTAATAATTCAGATTAGTTTATTGATATCATATTAGATACTTACTTAGGTCGAGTGAACGCGTTTTTACAATTCGTTCTATACAAAGTATGTTTTTAACTAAATTTTCGAATTTCATCGTGTATTTTACAATAATTTTGAATGATTTGAATGCGAAATGTACTAATATATGATCAAACGAACTTCAGAGTGAAGTTTGATCATTATTATATGAATCGTTTCATTCGAAGATATTATTTACTATGTAGTTCCCTTTTTCAATGCTAGCAACTACGCACGCCTTTAGATTTTATTTTTTTTAAATTGTGGGTATTACGACCTGACAAGTATTTGCTCGCTTTGTACGATATTCGTTATTTTTAGAGTCTGTAATCTTACAAAACTTTGGGTTAGGGTGTGGTGGGTGTTAATATCTTCGAATGAAGCGATTCATATAATAATGATCGAACTTCACTCTGAAGTTCGTTTGATCATATATTATATTAATTCATCGCTTCATTCTTCAGATATTATTCACTATGTAGATGTTAAGAGATAAAAGTTTTGTAAGAATCATTTTGGGTGCAAGTTTAGAATAAAACATATATAGATATTATTCGTTTTATTTTGTATATTAACAAAAATATAATCAAACATTATTCTTGCAAAATTGATTCTGCAAATTCGTTTTCATTAACTACATTAAGTTTATAGAACCTTGCAAAGGTTTCGGAATGTTTAGTCCAGCCAGCAGTTTTACGTATATTATCAACGCATACACCACTAGCACAAGCAGTAGATGTTGAAGCGTGTCTTGTGCTATGTGAACTAAATATTGAAATGTTGACACCACTTTCCGATAACACGTTTTTGATCCAAAGACTGATTGTTTGAGTTGTGGCGGGTTTATTAGGTTTTTTAAAAGTTAGTATTAATCTATTGTCCTCCTCATTCCTCAAATGTTTTGTGACATTGATATAATCAGAAAGTGCAGTAGCGGGACAAATACTTATATTTTCTTTAAAGTATGGAAGTATAAGAAGGGGTTGATCTCTACCCGGAGCCGAAGTTTTTATCAAGTCTGTTATGAAAATCTTAGCTCCACTGTCTGAGAAATAAATATTATTAAGATTGATAAGGGATAAAGTTTGGACAAGTAGAATTACTATTTTTTTAGTCAACTGCTCCAAATTAATGTTTATATTAGGAAACCAGCTTGAGATATGGTTCAAAACTAATTGTGGGTCCCAAGAATAATTATTGTATTTAGGATTACTGGGTTTCAATTTGAATGCTCCCTTTAGGAGTCGTTTTATGCATTCATCCGACCCGATATTATTTCCTAAGATTAAAGACAAGGCAGACCTGTGCGAGTTTAAAGTACCATATGAAGCCCCTTTGTTAAACTCATTTGTTAAAAACGATATAACTGTCGCTACTGTACTTTCAAAATTGGAAATATTTCTATCTAGACAAAATTGCCACCATAGTTTATAAGTTACGTTATATTGCTTCTTAGTGTTACTGGAAAGCGATGCCAACATTAGTTCGACAGCTTCCGATGGGATGTTTCTCCGTAAGAAGGCTTCGCGGAGAGCCTCGCTGCAGCCAGCGTAAAGTGTGAGTGCAGTGGGTGCGACAGGTGACTGAAATGAGAATGCGTTAGATTCGTATCTGCTTTAAACTTGGAACCCCTACCCTTTACGAGAAAGCTCTGCCAAATGACTTCTCATTTCTTTGCTTTTAGGGGGGGGGGGGGCAATAAATGAAATGTACAGACTATACGGCTTTTAAAATATAAGTCTGGTAAGCGAACTAAACTTTGCTGGTTTAGTTCTTGCTATATCGCTATCCGTGCCTGCTTCTCGTGTTTACGGGTGAATTAAGTTTATCAATAGTCATAAATGCAATGCTATACAGAGGATATACTGCATTTAAAACATGACAAAGTCTGGTAAGCGAACTAAACTTTGCTAGTTTAGTTCTTGCTATATCGCTGTCCGTGGCTGCCTCGCGTGTTTACGGATGAATAAAGTAATGTCCTGTCTTCGCATCCACAGCTAACTGTCCTATACTGTCATAATCTTAACACAGATTCATTCGACATAGCTCCCCACGAGCTCAGTTCTTCATTTTTGCACTCGCACAACTGTGGACAACACAAGAGCAATGCCTCCATTGGTAGCAGTTACAATCAAGGGCTAGCAAGGCAGGCTAGCCATATTACGGATGTTGGAACAACCGACTATATTTAGGGCAATTTTCTTTGTACAGTGTAACGTTTAGACTGTCGTAGCATTCCTACGGAACAAAGATGGGATCAGATCTGCATCCTTAATGAAGTTTATCGAAAGGAGATACTTTCAGACGACGATAGTATTCAAAATCCACCATATTCCTGAACATAATAATGCATAGTTAAGCTTATAATCTCTCTTGCCATTATCCTGCAGCAGAATTCCTTGGCGATAATTTGTTCTCGTTAGAACGAGCGAGGTTGTTACGATAATATGAGAAATCCTGTCAGTTAGAGACCTGAACGACGCGATAGAGTACCGCTATTTCAGTAGTAGTAGCACCTAGAAGGGTGAAGGTATTCTGGAAAGCGGAACTGAAGGCCCGGTCGGCAGCACCAGCCACCTAATAGACAGTGTTCAGTGCTGCACCACTATAATCTGCAAAATGACTCTGACGGTATGAAAATGTACCTACCGTACACGAACGTACATTTTCAAAATATCAAATGATATAGTTGGAATAAAAATCCTATTTGCCTCCGTCTACCCAAAAGACATACGGAGTAGCTAGTAGTAGTTGGTTGAATTAGAATAAAGTACCTATAGTTAAAATCCTTTGTTACTGACTGGATAAATTTGGCTCTTTTCCTATCTGACGTTCATATAGCTGTTGACTGCCTAGTGTTATGCACAAACACAATTATTATAAATAAGTCAGCCCGAGGCTTTCGGTATATAAGTTCTGATGTAAATCATAATTATATCTTAAAACCGAATTGATTAAAAGTAACGTACTTGGCTGTAGTAATTGCAGTTTTGGGACACAGATAAGCTCCTTATCATTTTAGTCTCTTGAGTTCAGTATATTTGTTTCCAGTACAGAGTTTATGACCTATCAGTTTTAAATAAATAATTCATGCATTGTACTGAAAGTACTAGCCATGTTTAGATTATGATTGGTGGCGTTGGCTCTAAACATTAATAGATACCGCACGGTTTGGTTGGATGTTAAAAATCTGTATTATAATTAAAACCGTTTACCTGTTTTGATATTTTATTGCCTTATTCAAGGGGTGACCTTTTAAATTTATTTCTGACCCCAAAAGTAAGGACCAAGGTCTCTTCTTGTCCGGTTGGGTTAATACTGTGTGAGTTGAGACAGGTGGCAATTCTATGTTAAGATGGTTCAATTGTGCTTCTGCAGAGTTCTAATTGAATAAATAAAGGTTTGAGTTTGAGGTATTTTTGCCTCGTCGGGATCAGCTGTTGCTTCATTTTGTAAGTAACATCTAAATGCGTAATTGAAAGTCGTTACTGGCGCTTTCGCAGATTTACGCTAAAGATAGTGGAAATTGTAGTAACTTTAACTTTTCAAGCCCAAAAGGTTAACTAAGGTACACTTGAACCAATCTCATAAGTTCTAATACTTTTAATCATTATGATTAAAAAAATACTGTAAAACAACAGATGATGAAATTTTCAAAAAGAAAAAAAAATACAAATTTGCCGCGCAATCGACATTAATTGACAGTTCTAAAAGTTTGTACCTATAGGTAATATTAATAGAAATAATTATCGAGATTTAAATGGCTCTACACGAGATTTATTTTGTTTTTTTTATTACTATACTTCATAAAGACACAATTAACTCGTACCTACTCGTAATACGATACCTTGGAGTTGGAGTGAAAATATTGTTTGTAATAATTTGGCTAGGTAACTAATTATTGAAATGAAAATAATAATTAGAAAAATGCATTGTGAAACCGTTTTAAGCAAAAAACGTTTCGATAGGATAGGGGAATCGGAGTGCGAGGATCTGTGGGTCATGACTGAGGTATTGTTAAATGGTAAGACAATTAAGTTAGCTATTTATATATAATATAACGACTTATGCCCTTATGCACTATGTTCATAATCGCACAACACGACTTATATTATTGCCAGTTTTGGTTTTATAGAAATGATGTGACTTATTATGCTTGAAATTTGTGTACTTTATGACTCAATTGAGGCTTTTTAGTGGAAAAACTATGCACGTAGCTTGAAAAACGAATGAAATCAACGGGTTTTTTTATCGTTATTAGATAATAAAAACAAAACATCATTTAGGTATTTATGCATTTAACCCTAGAAGTCCAATCTACGTAAATTTGACGTATGAACTCTTCTATATTTACCATCGAATCGCTGCAAAATCCAGAACCAACTCATTAGCCGTCGAGACCTAGCAGTACATAGTTGGCTCATCCATGTAAATTCCGCCATTTGGTTGTAAAGAGGATGTTGTGCGTCATTTTGACGTATAATTGGGCTTTTCGTAACTTTTAAAATTGTTTCAAATTTTTATTTTGTGATTTATTTGAATGATTTTTTTCCAAGTCACGTTTCACATGATATCTATAGTATTATACTATAGATTGAGTATAAAATGGGATCCAGACAACTTTTATACTAGGACGAAAAACCTTCAATTTTAGTAAATGACGATTATTGTCCTCCGCTGGATTTGGACTTCAAGCAAAGGGATTGGGTGGCTGAAGATGTTGTCCGGAGTAAAACCGAATATGTTATGGGGTTTTGTTACCCATGTATAATGAAAGTCGTAGATTGTAAAATAAACCTTTAATCGATCTTTCAATAATACAGTACTATGTTGTTAATGCTATACAATGTTTCACCAGTCACCACAAGGAGACAATCATTGAGTATTGGTATTAAATACGTATCAACTGCGTATTGCGTTTTGCGTATTAACTATTGTCCTAGTGAATCATTTTCACTATCGTCGAATCAATTTAAAATTCGATCAAGTGCGTTCCGTTTCGGAACGCCACAGATAATAAAATATAGATAATAAAAGTGGCAACGCCACAATGTCATGGTGGTATACATTGAGGATACAAGCACTATAAAGAGATAAGAGAAGCCCGAAAACCATATTCCTGTATGTTCAGTTAATACAGGAAAAGTTATAGGTGGTCAGTGGCGATATTTTACGGCATGATATAGAATTTTAACAATTTCTATATCATATAATATCAAAATAATGTAGATAAATGCTATAATACAAAATGATCTCTTAATTCGACTCGCCGCGCCTTCGTGAACAACGACATTGTCGTTAAAATACGTAAATCCACAGAGGATTCCTCTTGTACTTACTTAATGAACTATCTTCTTAAAATCACACCACAATCGGGAATGAATCAAATAATGTAGATAAATGCTAATGCTTCCTTCTAGGGAAGCGCGCTCCATCATAGGCCACATCTCAGCTTACCATTAGGCGAGATCGTGGTCAAGCGCTTCCCTATCACACAATAAAAAATAAAAAAAATAAATAAATAAAATACAATGAGCCGCAAAGATTTTATGAAAAAATTAAGCACAGATTTGAAGGTGCCTTGGATGCAAATACGACTTGTGGCACGCACTTTGAAGAGACTCTACGTGACAATAGCCCAATTTTTTCAAAATATGTGGTACCAGAGTATCCATAAAATGTTTACGAAAATGCAGGACCAAAGAAGTATCGATATTGCGGATTTTTTTCCCATAAAAAAGGCAAATTACCAAAGCACAGTGGCTAAAACGCTCATAAATTGTCAAGACTGGTTATAAATACTTTTTTTTTATGCGACTATTATAGACTATAGTATTATTGTCTTGATTATTGTAGTTAGATAATTTTTTTGAAAAAAGATTAAAAACGAGTTATTTTTAAAAACTTACCCAATTATAAGAAGAAAATATAAGTTTAACATTTTTTGTTGGCTTTTTTTAGATGATTCAATTATCGTTCTGTATTTATATAAACAAAGAGTATAATATCATTAAATGCACTTAATGTGTTAACTGTATTTTTAATATCTATTGCAAAAAATAGTTAATTTCCATAGAAATATATTAGTATCCCAAGTTAACTGATAAATACCTTTTTTTAAAAATATAAAGATTTGTTGTTGCAGATTTATTGAAAAAAACGATTTAAAAATAATAAGGAATAGTGTGTGTTGTTTCCGTGCAGTATTCAATTAATAGACCAATAGCAACACGGCATTAATGCCAAACTGTCTCATGTCGTCACTTGAACCAATGACACTAAAAGAGTTGTTCCTTTATGCTCATGAAACTGTATATAATATTATGTAGTATTTAATAAACTATAATATTATGCTTTTAAAAATATACGTGTTTGTGAAAAAGTAAATTCTAGCCTATGTTCAAATAAAAATAGTAGGTAGCGTTTATTTCCCTCTGAGTAAGTAGTGTGTATTGTGTATCAAAAGTAACATTCAATTATGTATTGTGTTAATTTTATTTATTACGGATTCAACATCAAACAACTCTACGGTAAGTATCAAGGTGTGTATTAACTATAGAGCTATTATTTATTACCTTACCTAATACCTATAGGTATGTTATAGCTAATTGCTGCTGGGCGCTGGCTGCGATTTCCTCCATGTATCTACTGAAAGGTTTCATGACATAATATGAGCACAGGGGAATAAAATAAAAATACCAGTATGTACATCCAAAAATATTTATTTCAATTATTACAAATTATCCTTAATCTAATTTTGAAAATCTAACACTGAATTAGATTCCTTACAATAATATTATTCAAATTAATAACAAAATAACGTATTTTACGGCTAAATTAATATTGAACTAATTATGTAGTTAAAACACGAAAGCGCATTACCTTGTTATACCAAAAATTTTATATGATACAATATTTTCAACTGATATCGAAATGTACGAAAATAGTAATAATGTAATTGAACTGAGAACATAATATTTTAATATTCAGACAAAGCTGTATTGTTTCGATATACGTAGTTTTTATTGTAAACTGCACATATTTTCATAGAAAAATACTGTAAAACAACAGATGATGAAATTTTCAAAGAGAAAAAAAAAAATACAAATTTGCCGCGCAATTGACATTAATTGACAGTTTTAAAAGTTTGTACCTATAGGTAATATTAATAGAAATAATTATCGAGATTTAAATGGCTCTACACGAGATTTATTTTGTTTTTTTTATTACTATACTTCATAAAGACACAATTAACTCGTACCTACTCGTAATACGATACCTTGGAGTTGGAGTGAAAATATTGTTTGTAATAATTTGGCTAGGTAACTAATTATTGAAATGAAAATAATAATTAGAAAAATGCATTGTGAAACCGTTTTAAGCAAAAAACGTTTCGATAAACGAATTATGTTTTTGAATGAAATACAAATTATTGCATGCTTTTAAAATACAAGACTTAACTATCTACTAATGAAAGTTTTCATGCATTTTGTTCGAAACACGGTAGGTCAGCCGTGTTTTGTTACTTTAAAAGTGATGTAGGGGCTTGTTATGTGCGGGTGTAATAAAAGATGTAATAACTACGCAAAGGTTATATTTCGTTAACTACATATATATATTCGTATGTAATTAATATTCGACCTAATGCGACCAACCCGCGTCCCGACAAGCCCTTAACTAACTGTGCATAACGCACAAACTGTTTATATACGAGTTACCGTGTGAACCTATGGTGGGAACTTTCTTAGTAGGTACTACACTTGAAATATTTCGGTAACTCGTAAATTGGCTTGTCGTCGCTACATCATTCCCCCCTTAAAATAAAAAGGGTATACAAGTAAAAAAATCTTACAATAAAATTAAACAATAAACAAAGGGGTATATATAAAGTGTCGCTATATAAGATTACAAAATGTTTACAATATAAAGTATAAAAAATGTTCACAATATAAATCAATCATAACGTATACAAGTGGTTACAGTTAACACCTAATTTCGTTAAACTATTTATGTTATTACAAAAACTCGGTTGGGTCTTCTAAGTGGCGTGCGATTATTGTTACACGTCAATTAACACTTAGTAACGTCAACATTTCAAATCTCAATACGTTCTTTACACTTGTATCGTTTAATATTACAAAGGCTATTACTATACACTCATAAGCCATAAATCAAAAGTACTTAAATTTCTAAGTAGTAAACATTTCAATCAAAACTCAACACAAACATAAATTTGAAATACCATACTTAAAACGTTAAACAATGAACTCGTTTCAAAATTACTTAAGTTCTATTATTTATTAAATACGATGTGTTGATTAGTAAGTATTTATTATACATTTCTAAGAAGACTTAAGAATACTTATAATCATCGTAATTCTAATAAATATAAAATAGTTGAAAAAATTACAAATACAATACTATTACCTAAATCGTACTGGTAATCGTATAGCTCTTCCACTACGCGTGGTATGTGTATTAGGCAATTCGCTACTTGGAATTTGTAACGGAACCTCAGTATCTGCCCCAGATGTCGTATCACTATCATCATTCAAATAATATGCAGGTTTTAGACGGTCTACAGATATACTAACTTTCCTGCCAGTCATTTGAATATAAAATACCTTTTCCTCTCGACTCAAGACACGATAAGGACCGTCGTATGTTGGTTGTAAAGGCTTACGTACTGCGTCGTTTCTTACAAAAACATAATCGCACTTTTGCAAATCGGGGTGAATAAATATGTTCCGTCTTTCATTCTGCCTAATAGCTACTGACTGATATTTCCTAATAGAGTCTCGTAATTTACTTACATACTCAAGACTGCTATCTATTTCAAAACTCGATTTTTTATCGTAATAATCACCTGGTAATCGTAAAGTTGTTCCGTACGTTATTTCTGCTGCGCTTATGCCGGTATCACTTCTTACTGCTGTTCTAAGTCCTAGCAACACAGTTGGTAATTCCGTAACCCAAGAAGATGATATATTGCATAAGCGAGCCGTTAATGCCGCTTTAAGCGACCTATGCCAACGCTCTACCGCCCCGTTACTCTGTGGGTGGTAAGGTGTCGTACGCAACTTATTAATACCTAATAACTTCATTAGTGTAGCAAATAATTGACTTTCGAATTGGCGTCCTTGATCGCTTGTTAGCTTTTTCGGACAACCGAAACGAGAGATCCATCCTTCATATATTACACGCGAAATCGTTTCAGCAGTTATATCTCTCGTAGGAAAACATTCTGGCCATCGCGTCCCCCTATCACTATGGTTAGGCAATACGTCCTAAAACCTTCGGGTGAAGTGGGTAAAGGTCCAATTAAATCAATATGAATATGTTCAAACCTATCGCACTGCAGAAACGATCCTAAACCTGACATTGTATGTCGATTAACCTTCGATCGTTGACATTCAATGCATGTTTTAACTTTTAACCCATTGGCCAACGTGACGAATCATATTTGGCCAATAAAAACGATTTTGAATCAATTTGCGTGTAGTCCTTATTCCGGGATGACATAAATTATGTACACTATCAAAGGCAATACGTCGAAATTTATCAGTCAAGTAGGGTCTAATTTTATCATTATCTAAATTACAATAAATAAATGTACCACTTTCAGGTAACATTATTTTCTTTAACCTATTATTAGCGTCTTTCAAATTAGATAATTGTAACATATAAGAATCTTGTTGTTGATCCTTAGCAAGTTCTGCATAATCTATTACAGTGGGACAACTTATTGTTGCGACTCGTGATAACGAATCTGCAATGACATTATCTTGCCCACATACGTGCCTCAAATCCGTTGTGAACTCACTAATGAATATCAAGTGTCGTGTACGTCTGGGTAACTCTTTCTCGCTATTTACTTTAGAAAATGCATAAATTAACGGTTTGTGATCCGTATACACCGTTAACTGTCGTCCTTCGACCATATTCCGAAAATGACGAATAGCTAAGTAAATTGCTAATAACTCCCTATCATACGTACTATACTTGGGTTCAGTCTTAGATAGATTCTTAGAAAAATAACCTACATGAGTATCCGATGCGTCCGTCATAAGTGCGAGCGATGCATCGGCCTTAGGGTGCTAAAAAAATCTGCACTTTATAAACAAAAACATAAGTTGAGTTACCTTGGCGATAATAAATAACCATTTATACGGTCGCCGTAAACTAAGATCTAAAGTCATTAACTTAGTACCAAATGTCTTAATTACACTAAACTACACTTTATAATCACTACACAGTACACTCACTCGCGGATTGGTTATTTTTCGACACTGGTAAAATTATTAAAAGTCGGCTCTCCTGCTGCTTCTGCCACGCACAAGGTTGACGATAGTACAATCTGGCGATATGCTTAAAGCAGTAATGAAAAAACATAGCCAATTGGGATTTTTCTGTTTTGATATCCCTGCACGATCGCGACTTCGGGATGCGGAGCGATGCGCGCGATTCCCATACCTTCGACCACTAAACGATCTGCCTCTCGAGCCTGCACATTCCAGCTGGTTTACCCGCTGCTTTAATTGTGCTAACTGCTCGAGAAGGTTTAACTGTACCGACGAAACTGCTCTAACTGGAACTGCCGGATTCATTTTGAATTAAATTTTTATTTAATCAATAAATTAAATAATCACACAAACGAAATCTATGCAATTCACTATAATAATATTCACTTTTCGTCGGGGGTCACCAATGTAGGGGCTTGTTATGTGCGGGTGTAATAAAAGATGTAATAACTACGCAAAGGTTATATTTCGTTAACTACATATATATATTCGTATGTAATTAATATTCGACCTAATGCGACCAACCCGCGTCCCGACAAGCCCTTAACTAACTGTGCATAACGCACAAACTGTTTATATACGAGTTACCGTGTGAACCTATGGTGGGAACTTTCTTAGTAGGTACTACACTTGAAATATTTCGGTAACTCGTAAATTGGCTTGTCGTCGCTACAGTGACATTCGAAAATGAAACAACGATTTACGGAAAAGCACAGATAGAAACGCGTTTAATCGAGATTGGGTATCTAATATTAAGATAATTGGAATACTTAATGAAAATAGGAATTGTAGAGTCAGTAATAATTCAGATTAGTTTATTGATATCATATTAGATACTTACTTAGGTCGAGTGAACGCGTTTTTACAATTCGTTCTATACAAAGTATGTTTTTAACTAAATTTTCGAATTTCATCGTGTATTTTACAATAATTTTGAATGATTTGAATGCGAAATGTACTAATGTATGATCAAACGAACTTCAGAGTGAAGTTTGATCATAATTATATGAATCGTTTCATTCGAAGATATTATTTACTATGTAGTTCCCTTTTTCAATGCTAGCAACTACGCACGCCTTTAGATTTTATTTTTTTTTAATTGTGGGTATTACGACCTGACAAGTATTTGCTCGCTTTGTACGATATTCGTTATTTTTAGAGTCTGTAATCTTACAAAACTTTGGGTTAGGGTGTGGTGGGTGTTAATATCTTCGAATGAAGCGATTCATATAATAATGATCGAACTTCACTCTGAAGTTCGTTTGATCATATATTATATTAATTCATCGCTTCATTCTTCAGATATTATTCACTATGTAGATGTTAAGAGATAAAAGTTTTGTAAGAATCATTTTGGGTGCAAGTTTAGAATAAAACATATATAGATATTATTCGTTTTATTTTGTATATTAACAAAAATATAATCAAACATTATTCTTGCAAAATTGATTCTGCAAATTCGTTTTCATTAACTACATTAAGTTTATAGAACCTTGCAAAGGTTTCGGAATGTTTAGTCCAGCCAGCAGTTTTACGTATATTATCAACGCATACACCACTAGCACAAGCAGTAGATGTTGAAGCGTGTCTTGTGCTATGTGAACTAAATATTGAAATGTTGACACCACTTTCCGATAACACGTTTTTGATCCAAAGACTGATTGTTTGAGTTGTGGCGGGTTTATTAGGTTTTTTAAAAGTTAGTATTAATCTATTGTCCTCCTCATTCCTCAAATGTTTTGTGACATTGATATAATCAGAAAGTGCAGTAGCGGGACAAATACTTATATTTTCTTTAAAGTATGGAAGTATAAGAAGGGGTTGATCTCTACCCGGAGCCGAAGTTTTTATCAAGTCTGTTATGAAAATCTTAGCTCCACTGTCTGAGAAATAAATATTATTAAGATTGATAAGGGATAAAGTTTGGACCCGCTGTGCTGTACACAGCGCAAGTAAAATTACTATTTTTTTAGTCAACTGCTCCAAATTAATGTTTATATTAGGAAACCAGCTTGAGATATGGTTCAAAACTAATTGTGGGTCCCAAGAATAATTGTCCGTATTTAAGCAAAAAGGAACCACCCAGCAAAAACGCACTTCTGAGATATCAAAGGATTTACAAAAACATTTGCAGCTCTGTTAGATGAAGTAAAATTAAAATTTATTTTATTTAAATTCATTGATAAATTACTTATTTAAGTATGTGTATATAAATTTGCTCTGAATATTCTTAAACTTTCTAGATAATTAAGAAAATGTGCATGTGGTTCCTTTTAACATTTATCAATTAATAGGTTTTCTCTTATACAAAAAGGAACCACATCCCAGGGATTTAATGATATAAATGAAACTATGTATTTATAATATCGTAATTAAAGCTTTAATTAATAAAATATATAAAAAAATCAGATGTTTTGCGCGAAGTGACAGTAGTACCCACCTCAACGCTTCGCTTATGAGGCGTGCAATAATACTTATATAGGACGTTTATTCGACGTTATCATCGAATTGGATTTCGAAATCCATCGTGTCTAGTTCATCTATGTGGTCTTCTATTGCATCATCACTAATGAGACCGTTATAAAAACTGTGCATCTTGTGGAATGAGATGTAATATGGACTGAATATCGCTAGAAGGTGAAAAAAGCTTCTCCAGAGGCAGCGACGTATAAGGTTCTTCGTTATCTTCTGTAATAAATAGAAAAAAGCTTTAAATCAAAATAATAAAGCCGCGTGGCTTTTATACGTAGGTAGGTATATGGCGACAGCAAAATATTATTAGTTCTTATAAAGCCGTGTCCCTACTAGACGACTAAGTATGTTGTATGTACATGCGCCATGTACAAAAAACTGGCTAAGTGCGAGTCGGACTCGCGCAACGAAGAGTTCCGTACCATTATCTATAAAAACGCCAAAAAAATCACGGCTTATTGTATGGGAGCTTCTTAAATATTTATTAAGCTATTGCATAGCTTCTATCGCGGGCCTTGAGCGCGGGGACCGAATCGAGAAATTCCGTTACGAAAAAACCTCACGCTCTCCACTCCGACGGGCTCGGAGGTGTGGCTTGAAGGCATGCTATGCAATAGCTTTACCGTGGCAGTCCCCGAGTACCACACGTCTTTTTTTTATTCTGTTTTTTAGTATCTGTTGTTACAGCGGCATCAGAAATACATCATATGAAATTTCGACTATCTAACTGTCACGGTTCATGAGACAGAGGGATAGACAGACGGACAGCGGAGTCTTAGTAATAGGGTCTCGTTTTACCCTTTGGGTACGGAACCCTAAAAATCATGCGCAACAGTGGCAACCCTAGCAAAAAATTAAATAAACTTGTTAAAATTTTGAATTTCGCAGGCTAGGGCCTTGTTCCGGTCAAAACAGTAGCCGCGCGAGTTTTAAAATCAAACAAATAATTATATGCGCTGAATGATGTGGCTGAATGTACTGTACTGAATCTGAATCTAAACGTATTTTACCAAAATAGTAGGTAGGTACCTAGATCATCGACAGTTATTTTTAAAACAGGGTTTAGACTTTAGTAGTTTCATCTCACAATGACAGATGAATCGTAACAAAATGATCTCTTAATTCGACTCGCCGCGCCTTCGTGAACAACGACATTGTCGTTAAAATACGTAAATCCACAGAGGATTCCTCTTGTACTTACTTAATGAACTATCTTCTTAAAATCACACCACAATCGGGAATGAATCAAATAATGTAGATAAATGCTAATGCTTCCTTCTAGGGAAGCGCGCTCCATCATAGGCCACATCTCAGCTTACCATTAGGCGAGATCGTGGTCAAGCGCTTCCCTATCACACAATAAAAAATAAAAAAAATAAATAAATAAAATACAATGAGCCGCAAAGATTTTATGAAAAAATTAAGCACAGATTTGAAGGTGCCTTGGATGCAAATACGACTTGTGGCACGCACTTTGAAGAGACTCTACGTGACAATAGCCCAATTTTTTCAAAATATGTGGTACCAGAGTATCCATAAAATGTTTACGAAAATGCAGGACCAAAGAAGTATCGATATTGCGGATTTTTTTCCCATAAAAAAGGCAAATTACCAAAGCACAGTGGCTAAAACGCTCATAAATTGTCAAGACTGGTTATAAATACTTTTTTTTTATGCGACTATTATAGACTATAGTATTATTGTCTTGATTATTGTAGTTAGATAATTTTTTTGAAAAAAGATTAAAAACGAGTTATTTTTTAAAAACTTACCCAATTATAAGAAGAAAATATAAGTTTAACATTTTTTGTTGGCTTTTTTTAGATGATTCAATTATCGTTCTGTATTTATATAAACAAAGAGTATAATATCATTAAATGCACTTAATGTGTTAACTGTATTTTTAATATCTATTGCAAAAAATAGTTAATTTCCATAGAAATATATTAGTATCCCAAGTTAACTGATAAATACCTTTTTTTAAAAATATAAAGATTTGTTGTTGCAGATTTATTGAAAAAAACGATTTAAAAATAATAAGGAATAGTGTGTGTTGTTTCCGTGCAGTATTCAATTAATAGACCAATAGCAATACGGCATTAATGCCAAACTGTCTCATGTCGTCACTTGAACCAATGACACTAAAAGAGTTGTTCCTTTATGCTCATGAAACTGTATATAATATTATGTAGTATTTAATAAACTATAATATTATGCTTTTAAAAATATACGTGTTTGTGAAAAAGTAAATTCTAGCCTATGTTCAAATAAAAATAGTAGGTAGCGTTTATTTCCCTCTAAGTAAGTAGTGTGTATTGTGTATCAAAAGTAACATTCAATTATGTATTGTGTTAATTTTATTTATTACGGATTCAACATCAAACAACTCTACGGTAAGTATCAAGGTGCGTATTAACTATAGAGCTATTATTTATTACCTTACCTAATACCTATAGGTATGTTATAGCTAATTGCTGCTGGGCGCTGGCTGCGATTTCGTCCATGTATCTACTGAAAGGTTTCATAACATAATATGAGCACAGGGGAATAAAATAAAAATACCAGTATGTACATCCAAAAATATTTATTTCAATTATTACAAATTATCCTTAATCTAATTTTGAAAATCTAACACTGAATTAGATTCCTTACAATAATATTATTCAAATTAATAACAAAATAACGTATTTTACGGCTAAATTAATATTGAACTAATTATGTAGTTAAAACACGAAAGCGCATTACCTTGTTATACCAGCTGCATTAACCAAAAATTTTATATGATACAATATTTTCAACTGATATCGAAATGTACGAAAATAGTAATAATGTAATTGAACTGAGAACATAATATTTTAATATTCAGACAAAGCTGTATTGTTTCGATATACGTAGTTTTTATTGTAAACTGCACATAATATTTTCATAGAAAAATACTGTAAAACAACAGATGATGAAATTTTCAAATAATTTGGAAAATCCAAAAGTGCACGCCTCATAATTTTTGTTTTAATAAATATTTATTAATTATTATTTTTGTTTATTTAATAACAATTAAACCACATCGAATCAGACCCTGAAAAATGAAAGGGTTCTATTCCTGAGCATACTCAAGCGTAAGAGAAAAAAAAGACTCGATTAGTAAAGTATTTCGGTCGCTATCGTGTTAACAAGAAAAAGGATCCGCACATACAGACACACGGACGTCCAAGACAGAACTTTTTTAAACTGTTTTTTAACTAGTTTAAATAACAAAAATGACATCAAAAATATCATGAACGTTAAAAATAGTGTTTTTTCTTAATATGTGTGTGTATGTATTATCTTACAAGTGCAATGTATGATACATAAAGACATTTTAAGTTTGAAAAATCAGATGTTTTTCGCGAAGTGACAGTAGTACCCACCTCAACGCTTCGCTTATGAGGCGTGCAAAAGAAAAAAAAATACAAATTTGCCGCGCAATTGACATTAATTGACAGTTCTAAAAGTTTGTACCTATAGGTAATATTAATAGAAATAATTATCGAGATTTAAATGGCTCTACACGAGATTTATTTTGTTTTTTTTTATTACTATACTTCATAAAGACACAATTAACTCGTACCTACTCGTAATACGATACCTTGGAGTTGGAGCGAAAATATTGTTTGTAATAATTTGGCTTGGTAACTAATTATTGAAATGAAAATAATAATTAGAAAAATGCATTGTGAAACCGTTTTAAGCAAAAAACGTTTCGATAAACGAATTATGTTTTTGAATGAAATACAAATTATTGCATGCTTTTAAAATACAAGACTTAACTATCTACTAATGAAAGTTTTCATGCATTTTGTTCGAAACACGGTAGGTCAGCCGTGTTTTGTTACTTTAAAAGTGACATTCGAAAATGAAACAACGATTTACGGAAAAGCACAAATAGAAACGCGTTTAATCGAGATTGGGTATCTAATATTAAGATAATTGGAATACTTAATGAAAATAGGAATTGTAGAGTCAGTAATAATTCAGATTAGTTTATTGATATCATATTAGATACTTACTTAGGTCGAGTGAACGCGTTTTTACAATTCGTTCTATACAAAGTATGTTTTTAACCCTTAATAGGGCAAAGGCCAATTGGTTACCACCTCAGTTTATTGACCATAAACCAAGGAACGTTTTATGCATGATTTCATAAATTCATCTTTTGGAAGGTGTAAATAGCGTATAAACTTTTATTAGACCTGACAATAACGTAACTGAAAAAGTTTACAAACTACCAACAATTAAAAAAAAAGTATCGAAAAAATTTGAAAATTGGAGGTATGTGGTTGCGTTAGTTATAATTTTGTTCTACTAAGATTCCGGTAAATGGTTTTGTGATATTTGGTAGCATTATTGAATATGTTTAGCTGCATGACTGTTATAGTAATTTTTGAAATGAAGTTTGTACTATTCAGAAAATCATTGTAAACTCGGTGGTAAAACTTATACCATTGCCTGGTTACACCGACATATTATAGTATTTGGTGGTTATATAGTTACCATTACCCTTCTCGCAATTGCTATTTCAGAAAATGTCGAATACTAACATCAAGAAAAAGAAGCTTTCGGACACTGCAATCGAGATAATTTTAGAAGGAAATCTCTCCGATATTGAAAGCAGTGACGAAAGTATCTCGGAAGAACCACTTTGGGGCACTAACAAAATTGGTCAGATAAGATTCCAAGGCATAGCATACCAAAGTGCTAACTGTAAATATGCGCGTTTGGCTCGGAGTCTTATAGATGGATTCACATGCAAAAAAAGAACATCAAGTATTATTTTCAAGAATAAACAAGGTGGGAATTTCGGAGTACCCGCTGAAATCAGACGCTCTTCTGTACCACATTACCCAGAAAACCAGGAAAAATTTACTAGATGTCGATTATGTAGCACGAAAAGCATTCAAAAACGATCGAGAATTATTTGTAACATCTGCAAAGTAGCTTTATGTGCTACACCATGCTTCAAAAGCTTTCATATTGCTCCAGAAGAAAGAGAAGCTAGGGACTGTAGCAGCTCTAGTTCTTGTACCTTGACGGGCTAAGGTCAAATAATTACCACCCAATTTTCGCGTACTTATGATTATATATTCTTAGATTTTCTTGAATACGATTAAAATAAGTCCTAATATACGAATAAATAATAACACAAAAACTGTTTTTTTAATATTTTTTACCTCCGCCCTATTAAGGGTTAACTAAATTTTCGAATTTCATCGTGTATTTTACAATAATTTTGAATGATTTGAATGCGAAATGTACTAATGTATGATCAAACGAACTTCAGAGTGAAGTTTGATCATAATTATATGAATCGTTTCATTCGAAGATATTATTTACTATGTAGTTCCCTTTTTCAATGCTAGCAACTACGCACGCCTTTAGATTTTATTTTTTTTTAATTGTGGGTATTACGACCTGACAAGTATTTGCTCGCTTTGTACGATATTCGTTATTTTTAGAGTCTGTAATCTTACAAAACTTTGGGTTAGGGTGTGGTGGGTGTTAATATCTTCGAATGAAGCGATTCATATAATAATGATCGAACTTCACTCTGAAGTTCGTTTGATCATATATTATATTTCATCGCTTCATTCTTCAGATATTATTTACTATGTAGATGTTAAGAGATAAAAGTTTTGTAAGAATCATTTTGGGTGCAAGTTTAGAATAAAACATATATAGATATTATTAGTTTTATTTTGTATATTAACAAAAATATAATCAAACATTATTCTTGCAAAATTGATTCTGCAAATTCGTTTTCATTAACTACATTAAGTTTATAGAACCTTGCAAAGGTTTCGGAATGTTTAGTCCAGCCAGCAGTTTTACGTATATTATCAACGCATACAACACTAGCACAAGCAGTAGATGTTGAAGCGTGTCTTGTGCTATGTGAACTAAATATTGAAATGTTGACACCACTTTCCGATAACACGTTTTTGATCCAACGACTGATTGTTTGAGTTGTGGCGGGTTTATTAGGTTTTTTAAAAGTTAGTATTAATCTATTGTCCTCCTCATTCCTCAAATGTTTTGTGACATTGATATAATCAGAAAGTGCAGTAGCGGGACAAATACTTATATTTTCTTTAAAGTATGGAAGTATAAGAAGGGGTTGATCTCTACCCGGAGCCGAAGTTTTTATCAAGTCTGTTATGAAAATCTTAGCTCCACTGTCTGAGAAATAAATATTATTAAGATTGATAAGGGATAAAGTTTGGACCCGCTGTGCTGTACACAGCGCAAGTAAAATTACTATTTTTTTAGTCAACTGCTCCAAATTAATGTTTATATTAGGAAACCAGCTTGAGATATGGTTCAAAACTAATTGTGGGTCCCAAGAATAATTGTCCGTATTTAAGCAAAAAGGAACCACCCAGCAAAAACGCACTTCTTTGATATCAAAGGATTTAAAAAAAAGTACTAAGTAAAATTCTACTAACAGCTGCGAGTGAAAATCTAGGTAATGAGATACGATGCAGAAACAAGTGGCCGAATGCCAAAAGGTTACTAACGAAAAGAATGAAGCATACCTATCGTTACAGCAGACCTACACTTGCAGACGAGAGAGAGCATAAAGCGCGACGAAGGAAAAAAAATAACTACACAAGAGAAAGAAGAAGAAATGTGTTGATGTCAACTTACTTGAAGAGATTGCTAAAAGTTTCTCAACGAAGGACTCGAGAAACTTTTACAGCCAAACTAATAGAGGTAGGAAAGATTTCAAACCTAGAACCTCAGCTTGTAAAAGTAAAGATGGTGAGCTACTAAATAGTAAGAACGATATTATTAAAAGATGGAATTAGTACTTCCAAGAACTGCTAAATAGCACAGAAACTGCTGAAACACCTTCTGCCATACAACATCCCAGATATCTCGCTGCCTACAAATAGACGAAGTTAGATTGGCCATTAGGAAACTCAAAAATCATAAGCCACCAGGAACTGATTACATCTCTGTGGAATTGCTTAAATATGCTGAAACTAGCTTTAAGGAGAAATTTTAAAAGCTGATAGTCTAGGTGTGGAACCAGTGGAAGTCTGAAACGACGCCCTGTTAACTTTTCTTTATTCTTTCTAAAAGCACATTGCCTTACACATTGCATAGGTACATGAACCACAGACTAAGTACAGGGTTGCCACAACAATGACATAAGAAAAATAATTATAGTTAAGTTTTTCTAATATAATCTAATACGCCCGATGAGTGGAACATCGCAGTAACATAGGGTATATATTACAGCGGTGTGTACAGCACAAGAAAGGTGACATATTTGATTGCCAGAATTATCACGGTATATCTCTTTTAAACACGGCATATAAAATCTTCGCCTATGTCCTTTTCAATAGAATATCTCCATACACAGAAGACAAACTAGGCGACTACCAGTACGCTTGGGGCCCTAACCGTTCGACTACTGATCAGATTTTAAAACACTTGAGTTCAATGTCATAACACACCATATTATTTTCGTGAATTTTAAGGCTGCATACGACAATGTTCACCGAAATTTCCTGTACCAAGCGTTGACTGAGATCGGCATTCCACCACAATTGGTGTCGTCACTTACAGCAATGACGTTAAAAAAATAAAAAAGCGTCGTTCGGATCCATTCAGTATCTTGCAACCTTTTAGGGCAATGGAAGGCCTTAGGCAGGGTGATGCGCTCTCCAGCCTTCTGATTAACATAGCCTTAGAAAAATGCATCCGAGATTCCAGAAATTGAGACATCGGGCACTTTATTTTTCGAATAGATACAAATACTGAGATACGCGGATGATATAGACCTGGATCGGGAGGACGCTACCAGCAGTGATCCTCTATTGCTGTTAACGCATATCTTGCTATAGACAAAACTGCCCAAAAGCTCGGTCTACAAGTCAAGTTCGTGGCTGTACGTGACTTTGTGTACCTGGCATAATTAATAACAAACCAGAACGAAATATCTGCAGAAATATGTAAACGAATTATGGCTGATTCGGCCTTCTAAGATATTTTTGATCGAAACTGCTATCCCGAAACATAAAGGTACTGCTATAAAAGACCCTACTAAGACCAGTACTAACATACGGGTCCGAAAGTTGGGTCCTGAGCAAAAAAATGAGGATTGCCTGCGGTGTTCGAGCGAAAAATCCTTAGACGGATTTTCGGTGCTGTGCTGGAAAATAGACATTGGAGAACGCGGTATAACCATGAGCTTTATGAAATTTACGAGGAGCCGAATGTCTTATAGACCATAAAACTAGGCCGTTTACGCTGGGCCGGATACGAGGCACGTATGGACGACAAGAAGGCACCTCTGCGTCTTCTCTATGGAAAACCAGATGGGCCGAAGCTCCGATGGTTGGATGGCATCTAATGATTGCTGTGAAAATCTGGAGAACTCAGACAAAGGACCGAGAGATCTGGAAGAAAATACTGGACCAGGCCAAGGCCCACTAGCAGCTGTAGAGCCTCAGATGATGATGATCACTCAGCGAGGAAACTCTTGTATTTCATGATAACTTTTTGGGTATGAATTTTTCGTTTTCTTTTTCATTTTCTTGAACCATTTGTAATATAAAATCATCTTTAATCTCTTCATATAATGACCTAAACATAAATATTTAAACAAATTATTATTGAAACAACGACATAAACTTTAATACGCCATAAAATTAACTTATCAAAATATTATTAAAACGGCCTATTTATACATAATACACTTAAACAAAGAAAGCATTTAATAAAGTACAGGCATAACGAGAAATATGTCGTTACCTTTAGAATAGTTGATAATACAAAAATGACTTAATATGATTTAAGTCACAATTCAAAAACTGCATTTTAGTACAAAAGTGACCTAATACGAATAACGGTCTTGTTAGGATTAGAACATTGACAAAATATTTACTTACCTTTCGGTAAATAAACGCCGCAATCAGGATTAAATCACTTTAAAACTAAGAAATGTAATCACCGTGCCGACATAATACTAAAACGGTCACTATTTTAGCGGAGGGACGTTTAAACGCAAATTATAAAGAGACGCAACATACGTGTTTTTCGGTTTCTAGGTGACATAGGATAGTTTTTGATTTATTAGATGATAGAATACCTTATTCTGAGTCATTTTATGAGTATAACTCATTTTTGCAAAATTTTGAGTTAGGTCACTTTCGTTCTCAGCGTGCGATATTTTTGATGTCATTTTTGTTATTTAAACTAGTTAAAAAACAGTTTAAAAAAGTTCTGTCTTGGACGTCCGTGTGTCTGTATGTGCGGATCCTTTTTCTTGTTAACACGATAGCGACCGAAATACTTTACTAATCGAGTCTTTTTTTTTCTCTTACGCTTGAGTATGCTCAGGAATAGAACCCTTTCATTTTTCAGGGTCTGATTCGATGTGGTTTAATTGTTATTAAATAAACAAAAATAATAATTAATAAATATTTATTAAAACAAAAATTATGAGGCGTGCACTTTTGGATTTTCCAAATTATTTGAAAATTTCATCATCTGTTGTTTTACAGTATTTTTCTATGAAAATATTATGTGCAGTTTACAATAAAAACTACGTATATCGAAACAATACAGCTTTGTCTGAATATTAAAATATTATGTTCTCAGTTCAATTACATTATTACTATTTTCGTACATTTCGATATCAGTTGAAAATATTGTATCATATAAAATTTTTGGTTAATGCAGCTGGTAAAACTACATAATTAGTTCAATATTAATTTAGCCGTAAAATACGTTATTTTGTTATTAATTTGAATAATATTATTGTAAGGAATCTAATTCAGTGTTAGATTTTCAAAATTAGATTAAGGATAATTTGTCATCAAATTGCTTAGCAGCCGCCGGCTTACAAAATACCAGACTTATATTTTAAAAGCCGTATAGTCTGTACATTTCATTTATTGCCCCCCCCCCCCCCCCTAAAAGCAAAGAAATGAGAAGTCATTTGGCAGAGCTTTCTCGTAAAGGGTAGGGGTTCCAAGTTTAAAGCAGATACGAATCTAACGCATTCTCATTTCAGTCACCTGTCGCGCCCACTGCACTCACACCTTACGCTGGCTGCAGCGAGGCTCTCCGCGAAGCCTTCTTACGGAGAAACATCCCATCGGAAGCTGTCGAACTAATGTTGGCATCGCTTTCCAGTAACACTAAGAAGCAATATAACGTAACTTATAAACTATGGTGGCAATTTTGTCTAGATAGAAATATTTCCAATTTTGAAAGTACAGTAGCGACAGTTATATCGTTTTTAACAAATGAGTTTAACAAAGGGGCTTCATATGGTACTTTAAACTCGCACAGGTCTGCCTTGTCTTTAATCTTAGGAAATAATATCGGGTCGGATGAATGCATAAAACGACTCCTAAAGGGAGCATTCAAATTGAAACCCAGTAATCCTAAATACAATAATTATTCTTGGGACCCACAATTAGTTTTGAACCATATCTCAAGCTGGTTTCCTAATATAAACATTAATTTGGAGCAGTTGACTAAAAAAATAGTAATTTTACTTGCGCTGTGTACAGCACAGCGGGTCCAAACTTTATCCCTTATCAATCTTAATAATATTTATTTCTCAGACAGTGGAGCTAAGATTTTCATAACAGACTTGATAAAAACTTCGGCTCCGGGTAGAGATCAACCCCTTCTTATACTTCCATACTTTAAAGAAAATATAAGTATTTGTCCCGCTACTGCACTTTCTGATTATATCAATGTCACAAAACATTTGAGGAATGAGGAGGACAATAGATTAATACTAACTTTTAAAAAACCTAATAAACCCGCCACAACTCAAACAATCAGTCTTTGGATCAAAAACGTGTTATCGGAAAGTGGTGTCAACATTTCAATATTTAGTTCACATAGCACAAGACACGCTTCAACATCTACTGCTTGTGCTAGTGGTGTATGCGTTGATAATATACGTAAAACTGCTGGCTGGACTAAACATTCCGAAACCTTTGCAAGGTTCTATAAACTTAATGTAGTTAATGAAAACGAATTTGCAGAATCAATTTTGCAAGAATAATGTTTGATTATATTTTTGTTAATATACAAAATAAAACTAATAATATCTAGTTAAACTTTGCGGGAGCGTTTTGACTTTTTTAAAAAAATAAAATTAAATTAAAATTAAACTTATTTAATTATTAACTATAACAAGTGGACGATTTGGAGTCACAAATGTTAATGCCAGAATTACATGCAATGATACAATCGATACCTTATTACGAAACAAAATATGTTTTTCAATAATTGCTATGCTTATGCTAAATTGCAAGAACTCTCCGGTGGTCTTGCTGAGGCCAGCGGAAAGCTATTGCTCAACCTAATACAGAGGGTTGGGGTGGATGCGTAACTCCTCCCTCCTTAAGTGCGAAATTATCGGTTTGTTCATTTTTAATAACTATCCGATGATTTCGCAGACATGTTACATTTAATATCTTATAACGAAGTAAGTAAAGTAAAAATAGAATTACAAGTACAAAGATTAAAAATAGAGACGTATAGCCTAAAGTAACACTGAATCTAAAATTTCTTTCACTGTTAACCATTTCACTATCACTGAACACTGATTGCTTTAATATCGTTGACATATATTTAACTTCGTCCAAGTCGATGCCTCGCATATTGAGTACACGTGTACTGGATAATATTGGAGTTCTATTCACAGGTAATTGCGGCAAAACTATAATTTTTGTTGGTTCTACGGGATCATTCTCAGTGATTACTTGGTGAGGGCGAATCGTTATATTCTGGATCTCGATGCTACAGGGTTCGTCG
This sequence comes from Colias eurytheme, assembly GCF_061535395.1. NCBI lineage: Eukaryota > Metazoa > Arthropoda > Insecta > Lepidoptera > Pieridae > Colias > Colias eurytheme. The sequence goes on along the minus strand of NC_143011.1, from coordinate 2,405,215 downwards.
ATGGTCATTATGTATGTGCCCACGACAGGATATTTGCTGACATCACCATGGCAAATTTGAGTTAGAGTATTTCTGTATTTTGAGAAAAGTATCCAACTTATAGGTGTGATTCTTTGAATTCTCACATTCTCTATATTGATTAGCTGTTGTTCGCAGTGCATTGGGTTTCCTTCAAATTTAAGCAGTTGTTCTATGCAAGTAGTTTCAGGATATGGCGTTTGATTTTCTTCATCGCATAGAAATTGTTCTCCAGCAGCGAGCGATCGGCACGGTTTTACGACCGGTAAGTATTTCATCCCCTTTGCCAACAGGTAAGGATATTTAGGAAAAATGGAAACGGTATTACTATCGGATTCACGGTACATAGGTATAGAGTATAATTTGTAATAGTTATAAGTATAATTATCTGTAATTGGAACCTCCATTATGAACGTAATCTGGTTTTGTTTAATATACGATTTAACATTAATAGTTTCTTCTAGTTTTACTAAATTTGCCTCACTCGCTTTAAACACTAAATTTTCAGTTTGAGATATAAGAATTAAATGTTGCAACAACTCAGTAGAATTAATAATACTTTGATGTAATATGGATACTTTACTAAATGCTAGAGCAGTCTCTATTTCTCCTAATTTTATAAAAATAGAACGAAAATTACTAACAAATAAATTTAAAAGGCTTACAACATAAGTAGTATAAACCCAATGATTATCCTTAGATGCTAATTCCTTAATCATAGATTCTACAATTTTTAAACGCTTATCTAATATATTAGAATTTTGATTTAAGACTTCAGTAGAATTGATAAAACTATCGAGCATTTTAGATATTAAGGTAATTTTATTTCTAATGATAGTCTGATCGTTTTCAAGTTTAGCTGTAAGTTTATCGTATCTAATTGCGTCACTATAGTCTAAATTTCCCGTTATAATTTAATTAAGGAACCCAGAGGGTTGAGGATACCTCTCTTGACACGTTTGTGTGGAACTAACTGTTCGTATTTCTGAACCGTTATGTCGCGAATATATTCAGCGTGATATTTTGCCACTTGAAAATCGTGTAAGTATGAAATATTCTTATTACTTAAACTATCGAATTCACTGTATTTGCTAATAATAAAATTTAAGTCATCATTTATCTTATCTAAATTTAAAACCTTAATTATAGTCCAATAGTCTGTTTGGAGATATGCTTGCCCTTCTTTCACAGGATAAATTCCCGGGTTATGTTGAAGAAGTTGTAGTTGAAGGGCCAGCGCGGACCTCATCACTATCAGCCAACACCACCTGCGGAGGGCGTTTTACATTTATAATAGGGACCTTAGTCTTCCTTTTACCAATCTCTATCGGTATAACGTTACTTGAACCTTGTCCTATAACCTTAGCTTTATGGGGTATAGGTATACCGGACGATTCTACAATATTAGATGAATGAACTGTATCCGATTTCGACGTCACAAATGGTGACCTTCTAGGAGAAATCAGCGCCGATAGAGTTTCAGGATCGGAAATAGATGTCGTTTCACTAGAATCGCGTTCTGATATAGAAATTATACTAGAGTCGTTATGCGTTCTTGGCCTATTGTCTCTATCGCCTATATTAATAACCATAGATTCGTTTTCGTTATCGGAATGCGTAGCGTTAACCCTAATTCTAGACAAAGCGTCTGCGTTTAAATTTTGCTTCCCTTTCTTATAAACTATTTCATAGTCATAGTCTTGTAGTCGAAGTCGCCAACGAGTCAGTTTACTACTTGTATCCTTTTGAGAGTTAAGCCATGCTAAAGGTTTGTGATCAGTATATATCATAAATTTCTTACCATAAAGATAAGGCCTAAAATGTTTAATAGCCCAAACAATGGCTAGACACTCGCGTTCTATGGTGCTATAGCGTGATTCGGTGTCACTTAAGGTGCGGCTTGCATATGCAACGGGTTTATCGCCTCCAATGGGGCCCTGTGATAATACCGCGCCCAACGCAACATTAGATGCATCAGTTGTTAAGATAAAAGGTTTTTCAAAGTCTGGGTATTGCAAAAGTGGTGCATTCGTTAGGAGTTCCTTACATCTATTGAATGCATCTATGTAATTTTTATCTAAAATGATTTTATTTCGTTTTTTCAGGCAAGATGTTAAAGGCTTCGTTACATGTGCAAAATCTTTAATAAACCGTCTATAGTATCCGATAAGACCAAGAAAAGATTTGATCTCAGTAGTTGTTTTGGGAATCGGGTAATTAAGTACTGCAGTAATTTTATCGTCGTTAGGTTTCAGTCCGTCTTTAGTAATAGTATGTCCGAGGTAAATTACTTCTTTTCGTAAAAATTCAGATTTGTCTAGTTGTATCTTTAAGTTTGTCTGTCTGAGTCGGTCAAAAATGGTTCTTAATTTTAATATGTGTTCATCTAGGCTAGAGGAGAATACAATTACGTCATCCAAGTAGACCATGCAATGTATTCCCTGTAGTCCTCTTAATATATTGTCCATTGCTCTCTGGAATGTAGCAGGAGCTGTTTTTAGGCCAAATGGCATTCTAAGGAATTCATAGTGTCCATACTGAGTGCTGAAGGCTGTTTTCTTAATGTCTCGCTCGTCTACCTCAATCTGATGATAACCGCTTGCTAAATCTAGCGTAGTGAAGTAGAGGCTCTTACCAAGTTTGTCTAGTAAGTCAGTAATATTAGGAAGTGGATAACGGTCGTCAATAGTCACGTCATTAAGTCTTCGATAATCAACTACCATACGCCATTTCACTAATCCGGAAGCATCGCGCTTCTTTGGAACTAAATGAACAGGAGCATTCCACGGGGAATGTGATTCTCGTATTACATTGTCTTGAAGTAATTTTTCGACTTGTCTATTAATTTCATCTGCTTGCGCAGGAGCCTGTCTATACGGTCTAACAAAAATCGGGTCTTCGTTTTTGGTATTGATTTTATGTTTAACTTCATTTGTAAAACTTAATGGGATATGTTCGCAATAAAATATGTCTCTATATTCGTGACATAATGCGAATATCTTATTACGCTCTATTTCGCTAGTGTGGTCAAGTCTCAGCTTTGATAAGTTATTTTTGAGTAATTCGTCGTTGTCATTGTCGTTGAGTTTGTCGTCGTGTACAAAGTTACAATCTGGGTCCGATGTTTTGAATGGTTTGCTAATTTTTAGAGTAATGGGTGATTCTACGCTATTCTGGATTATTGTTGTGGCATAGCCATTAATACAGTTGACTAGTGCTGAAGGCATTCTTACTCCGGGTATAAATTCTTTAAAGTCGATTACTGCAACACCTGAGTGAAGGTCGGTAGGAATTTTTACCTTCTGTTCACATCGGGGTGGCAAGTGGATAATATAATCTAAGTTATTATTAATGATGGGGATGTCTGTGTTCTTGGTTTTCAGTAGCAAATGTTTCAGGTCAATTATTGCGTCTAATTTTTTTAGTAAGTCGTTACCAATAAGTCCGTCATAGCGCTCGTCTACGTCATACAAATGAAATTTATGGTGGTCAGAGGTACTTAACGTTGGAAAAAGCGGAATTTCTATAACTTCATCATGTTGACTGGATGCATGGGTGCTTATAACCTTAAAGGGTTCATATTTTATAAAATTTGGAAAATATTGATACGCAATTCGGGGGCTGATAAATGATCGCGTACTCCCTGTATCAATCATAAATTTGGAATTAATTTCAGGAATATAAATGTGTGGCAATTTCAGATTTGGATCGCAATTTAATTCTATGATGTTTTCTTTATAGAGGCCTTTCGTTTGAAAATTTTCTTCATCAGACGGAAGCACATTAATGTCTTGAGTATCGTCAGTGGGTGTATAAATCTCATTCTCATTGTATTCGTAATTTGTATAGTCGTAAGGATTAAAGTCAGAGTAATAATTGTCATATAGTGAATTGTCATTATGTAAGTCGGTTTCATTCAGTCTAAAACCTGACTGAGTTATTTTTTGTGGTCGAGGGGGTGCCGTCCTCATGGAAACGTCAGTAGACTCAAAGCGGTTAATTTGAGGAGGTCTTTGACCGAAATTCTGTGGCGTCATACCAAAAGTTTCAGGAGGCCTATAACCAAATTGTGGGTTTTGATTAAATGTTGGCCTATAACCAAATTGTGGATTTTGATTTAATGAAGGCCTATACCCAAACTGTGGGTTTTTATTAGACGGTTGTTGAGGTGCAAATTTAAAACCAAATTTTTGAGGTACGTTTGGTGTGCCACAATTAAATCTTTGTTGAGGATTTTGTAAAAATTGGGGCACCGTTGTATTATTATGGATACGTTTGCGCGACTGATATTGTTCGTGAAAATTAACTTCTTCTAACACAATTTCTAATGCCTGTTCTAATGTATTAGGCGATTTCAGTCTAACAATTCGCACCATGTTTTCGGGCAAATTATACAAGAAAACGTTCAGGGCTGTATGATTATAAATCGCAATTTTCGCGCGTTTAATTTCCGTATCTACCGATAAATTAACCTTCGATATTAGTAACGATCTAATATTCTGTATCCTATTACAAAATTCAAGATAACTTTCCCCGGATTTTATTTTACAGGACTCGAGAGAGATTTTTATGCAATCCTCAGTTCGCGGATCGCCAAAATGTTGTTCCAGTAATTCTTTTAGCGCGGGCCAAGTGTTAATATCTTCGCGCTCGGATAATAACGCGGCGGCATCGCCTATTAATCTACTAGTTATTGCATGTAAAACGTAAATATTCTGCTCTTCATGCCCTCTAAATTTATTAATTATATATTCACATTTTCGAAAGAATAGATTCAAAATTCTTTTGTCTCCACCAAAAAGAGGAATAAGCTTTAACATATCACTCGGAATTGTTATTACGTTTACGCTTTCCATGTTAAATAAGTACAGAGTAATTAAAGTTCTGAAGTCTTTAACCAATTACAATAATTTCGAATTATAAAAATCACACACACCGAAATCAATTAAAAACACGATATAATAAAAATTCTTAAAATATAGCACAATAAAAAAAATATATGTTATCAATTACTATAAAAATTAAAACTTGAAATAAGTTATAAAATATAAAAATCATTAATTGAATTACGATCGATTTTGAGATCAATTAAATCAATTAATATTAATATTTCTTTATGCAAAAATCATTTAATTTTCTAATTTAAAACTTTTAATTAAGTTACACTCTATAGTTAATTAGTCTGTGCAGAGTTTTATGCAAGACAATTCTTAGAATTTAATACGATATTTCTTATGTATAAGTTATAACTAATTACTGATTTAATAGAATTTCATATTAAAACCAGATCCGTTATAATGCGAGACGTTCAATCCCAAAATAACAGTTAAAAATAGTTAAAAGTCAAAATTACACTCTCGTGAAAAGGATATAGGAATATATCAGAAAGGATGGCAAAAAGTTTTACTCACCAACCGATCGTCGATCCCATGTCCTCGTCGTGGTCGTTTAACAAATTTATTTCGGTTCTTTTAGGATAGCACGGCCTTTATAGCAATGTTCTAGGGCTAATTTTGAAGACCTCTAGACATGCAGACCTTATATGGCTATCCTACCGGCTGCGCCAGTTAAACTTTGCGGGAGCGATTCGACTTTTTTAAAAAAATAAAATAAAATTAAAATTAAACTTATTTAATTATTAACTATAACAAGTGGACGATTTGGAGTCACAAATGTTAATGCCAGAATTACATGCAATGATACAATCGATACCTTATTACGAAACAAAATATGTTTTTCAATAATTGCTATGCTTATGCTAAATTGCAAGAACTCTCCGGTGGTCTTGCTGAGGCCAGCGGAAAGCTATTGCTCAACCTAATACAGAGGGTTGGGGTGGATGCGTAACTATCTATATATGTTTTATTCTAAACTTGCACCCAAAATGATTCTTACAAAACTTTTATCTCTTAACATCTACATAGTGAATAATATCTGAAGAATGAAGCGATGAAATATAATATATGATCAAACGAACTTCAGAGTGAAGTTCGATCATTATTATATGAATCGCTTCATTCGAAGATATTAACACCCACCACACCCTAACCCAAAGTTTTGTAAGATTACAGACTCTAAAAATAACGAATATCGTACAAAGCGAGCAAATACTTGTCAGGTCGTAATACCCACAATTAAAAAAAAATAAAATCTAAAGGCGTGCGTAGTTGCTAGCATTGAAAAAGGGAACTACATAGTAAATAATATCTTCGAATGAAACGATTCATATAATAATGAGTACATTTCGCATTCAAATCATTCAAAATTATTGTAAAATACACGATGAAATTCGAAAATTTAGTTAAAAACATACTTTGTATAGAACGAATTGTAAAAACGCGTTCACTCGAACTAAGTAAGTATCTAATATGATATCAATAAACTAATCTGAATTATTACTGACTCTACAATTCCTATTTTCATTAAGTATTCCAATTATCTTAATATTAGATACCCAATCTCGATTAAACGCGTTTCTATCTGTGCTTTTCCGTAAATCGTTGTTTCATTTTCGAATGTCACTTTTAAAGTAACAAAACACGGCTGACCTACCGTGTTTCGAACAAAATGCATGAAAACTTTCATTAGTAGATAGTTAAGTCTTGTATTTTAAAAGCATGCAATAATTTGTATTTCATTCAAAAACATAATTCGTTTATCGAAACGTTTTTTGCTTAAAACGGTTTCACAATGCATTTTTCTAATTATTATTTTCATTTCAATAATTAGTTACCTAGCCAAATTATTACAAACAATATTTTCGCTCCAACTCCAAGGTATCGTATTACGAGTAGGTACGAGTTAATTGTGTCTTTATGAAGTATAGTAATAAAAAAAAACAAAATAAATCTCGTGTAGAGCCATTTAAATCTCGATACTTATTTCTATTAATATTACCTATAGGTACAAACTTTTAAAACTGTCAATTAATGTCAATTGCGCGGCAAATTTGTATTTTTTTTTTCTTTTTGAAAATTTCATCATCTGTTGTTTTACAGTATTTTTCTATGAAAATATGTGCAGTTTACAATAAAAACTACGTATATCGAAACAATACAGCTTTGTCTGAATATTAAAATATTATGTTCTCAGTTCAATTACATTATTACTATTTTCGTACATTTCGATATCAGTTGAAAATATTGTATCCTATAAAATTTTTGGTTAATGCAGCTGGTATAACAAGGTAATGCGCTTTCGTGTTTTAACTACATTATTAGTTCAATATTAATTTAGCCGTAAAATACGTTATTTTGTTATTAATTTGAATAATATTATTGTAAGGAATCTAATTCAGTGTTAGATTTTCAAAATTAGATTAAGGATAATTTGTAATAATTGAAATAAATATTTTTGGATGTACATACTGGTATTTTTATTTTATTCCCCTGTGCTCATATTATGTTATGAAACCTTTCAGTAGATACATGGACGAAATCGCAGCCAGCGCCCAGCAGCAATTAGCTATAACATACCTATAGGTATTAGGTAAGGTAATAAATAATAGCTCTATAGTTAATACGCACCTTGATACTTACCGTAGAGTTGTTTGATGTTGAATCCGTAATAAATAAAATTAACACAATACATAATTGAATGTTACTTTTGATACACAATACACACTACTTACTCAGAGGGAAATAAACGCTACCTACTATTTTTATTTGAACATAGGCTAGAATTTACTTTTTCACAAACACGTATATTTTTAAAAGCATAATATTATAGTTTATTAAATACTACATAATATTATATACAGTTTCATGAGCATAAAGGAACAACTCTTTTAGTGTCATTGGTTCAAGTGACGACATGAGACAGTTTGGCATTAATGCCATGTTGCTATTGGTCTATTAATTGAATACTGCACGGAAACAATAATAATAATAATAATAAAAGGGCGTAGGGATGTGACGACCCCATCGCCCACGGTTGGAATATCTATTGTCTACGTGACAATAGATATTCCACCCGTGCAATCAGTCAACCCGCAGGACACCTTGTGGCGGGGTGTCGGGGAGTAGCGACCCCGCGGGAACCGAGTGCTCCCGGGGGAGGCCCCTGTCTTCACCTCTGGCTTGCCTTAACCGGCCGGCCAGAGTGGAGTCGCGAGAGCTTTTAGCTCGAAGGGTGGATGCGAAGCGTAAGTGGCGAGTGGGCACGTGATGCTGGACCCTCAGGGAGCGCGTGATCGTAGTTTAAAGTCCAGGGACGCCTCTCCACCCTTAGCTGCTCACAATATGTTGCCCCCTTGTCGCACTATTGCAGCGACTTATTTCGGGGGCCCATACAGTGAGAGGGCGAGTCACCACCTGCCAACATATTTTTACTTTCTTTGAGTAGAAAGGCAGGTGCCATAGTTTCCCATAGTCCTCAGTACCAGTCCATTTAGCATCCCAATTCATAGCCCAATCATTAAATTTCCATACCCTGCAATAGTCCTACATCGGCCGCGGACTGCCCAGGGCTGTATCTCTATAGTGCAGTCATGGGCAGGCTGCGGCTGGTGTCCCACAACACATTAAAATTCTCGAAAGGGCCTCTGCGTGTTGGATCCGTGTCCCCACGTAAGCCTTCCAAAGATCCGGGTACTGTCCTTCTGGTGGTACCCGAGTATTATGGAAATGAGAAACATAATAATAATAATAAAAGGGCGTAGGGATGTGACGACCCCATCGCCCACGGTTGGAATGTCTGTTGTCTACGTGACAACAGATATTCCACCCGTGCAATCAGTCAACCCGCAGGACACCTTGTGGCGGGGTGTCGGGGAGTAGCGACCCCGCGGGAACCGAGTGCTCCCGGGGGAGGCCCCTGTCTTCATCTCCGGCTTGCCTTCACCAGCCGGTCGGAGTGAAGCCTGACGAGGACAGGACCCCCACCTCTGGCTTGCCTTAACCGGCCGGCCAGAGTGGAGTCGCGAGAGCTTTTAGCTCGAAGGGTGGATGCGAATCATAAGTGGCGAGTGGGCACGTGATTCTGGACCCTCAGGGAGCGCGTGATCGTAGTTTAAAGTCCAGGGACGCCTCTCCACCCTTAGCTGCTCACAATATGTTGCCCCCTTGTCGCACTATTGCAGCGACTTATTTCGGGGGCCCATACAGTGAGAGGGCGAGTCACCACCTGCCAACATATTTTTACTTTCTTTTAGTAGAAAGGCAGGTGCCATAGTTTCCCATAGTCCCCAATACCAGTCCATTTAGCATCCCAATCCATAGCCCAGTTATTAGATTTCCATACCCTGCAATAGTCCTACATTGGCCGCGGACTGCCTAGGGCTGTATCTCTATAGTGCAGTTATGGGCAGGCTGCGGCTGGTGTCCCACAACACATTAAAATTCTCGAAAGGGCCTCTGCGTGTTGGATCCGTGTCCCCACGTAAGCCTTCCAAAGATCCGGGTACCGTCCTTCTGGTGGTACCCGAGTATTATGAAGATGAGAAACATAATAATAATAAACTCTTTATTAGCAGGTAGGCAATATTAAAAAAAAATTAACAATTTATGTACTTACAATCTACTTAATCTAACAACCTACATGCTAAAAGGATTGCCGCTCAGCATTTTACAATGAAAAGCATAGGCCTTCATTGCAGAGCTGATTTTCAGCGACACCTAATTATAAAAACGATCTAATGCTAAGATTCAATAAAGGTATATATATATCTAATAAATAAATAAATATAAAAAGAATAAATAATATAATAAATAAAATAATAAATAGTAATATCTATTTTAAAAAAATAAATATACATATCGTGTTAATAAATATATAAATACGTGTGATAAAAATATACATCGAAGCCATAACCAGAATATATTGTGTGTAGGTACAATGTGCTATAATATGTTTAAATATTTTTTTGTTTACTTAAGAGGTATGCTGATAAATATTTATTAAAACAGAATTTTGACTTTTTTTCTCGAATCGGTGGAGGTAAATCGTTCCAACAATGCGTTGCTGCCCATTTGTAGCTACCTCGAAAAGCGCTTGTACGATACTTCGGTACTATAAGAGGATTCGTCGTTGTTCTTGTAGGGTACACATTTGATTGTTCTCTCCATTTAATTTTATCGTAAAGATATTTTGGTGATTCCGTTTTGATAATTGCAAATACCATATTAGCCAGATGTAATCTCCTCCTTGCAGCCATTTTTAAAATATTATTATTATTGAGATAAGGTGTTACATGATTTCTTTTTGGTATTCCAAAGCAGTATCGTGCGCACGCGTTTTGAACTCTCTGAATCATTCGCTCCGTTCTGACCAACAAGCATGGACCATAAACAGCATCACAATAATTAAGTTTGGATAGAATCAAGCTTTCAACTAATTTTTTACGAAGTGATATGGATATGAAATTTCGAAATGAGTATAATATTTTTAGCCTATAGTAACAATTTCTCACAACATTATTTAAATGAGTTTCAAACCGGAGCTGTGGGTCAATTGTAAGACCTAAGTTGCACGCGACTTTGACACCTTCAATTACACTACAGTTAATAACAATTTGGGGTTTAGCATTAATGATAGGTTTTACTTGTTTCCTACTTCCAAGAACAATATATTTCGACTTCTGCGGGTTCAGCACTAGAGAATTTTGCTCAGACCATTCTACAATCCTCTGCAGTTCTTCATTTATTTTCTGTACAGCTAAAGGTGTGCAATTTGGCTTACAGGAAATATAAAGCTGGATATCATCCGCGTACATATGATATCTACAGTAACGAAAACATTGAATTATGTCAGCACTATAGATAATATAAAGCAGGGGTCCCAGAATAGATCCCTGTGGTACACCTCTACAAATAGCTCGCGGGGAGGATTTTAGCAATGATCCGTTTTCATTACGTATCTCAACAATCTGTGATCTCATAGATAAGTAGCTTGTGAACCATTTGTGAGAGGCACCCGAAAAGCCATAGTACGCTAATTTTGATAAGAGCAAGTTTATGTTAATTGCATCAAACGCACGCGTATAATCCAATAGAACAAGTATCGTGCCTTCCCCCTCATCACAGGCTTCCAATACGTTACCTACTACATCACTCAGAGCAGTAACGGTCCCATGCCCTTTTCTGAACCCCGATTGAAATTCTGGAAGGATACGGTGCTTATTTATGAACTCCACCGCCTGCGTGTATATTACTCGTTCCAAAACTTTGGAGAGGCATGGCAAGATACTGATAGGTCTCAAATCCTTTGAAGTTGAAGGATTACACGATTTGGGAATGGGTCGTACTATAGCACGACGCCAAAGCTCAGGGAATATACCAGAAGTTATGGAAGTATTTACTATATCAGTAATGGCTTTGAGTGAATTTGGTAAAGTAAGTTTAATCATGTCTATATTTATGTTATCTATTCCTTGAGCATTTGTTTTAATGTTGTTAATAATTTTCAAGACTGTATCCTCACTTACTGGTTTTATTTTAAATTCAGCTATACTATATTTATTCTCCTTAAAAAATTTCAACTGTGAAGCACAAGCACTTTCGTCTATGGAACCTGGTACGTTTAAAAAGTCTTCATTTAATTTATCAGGGTTATCAAAACAATCCGGGACACAGCTACTAGTATGAGAGGGTAATACTTGGGACTTCAGGTTTTTCCACAGACACTTAGCATTATTAATGTTATCATTTATATGTTTCTGAAAGTATGCCGTTTTATCGTTTTGCAATACAACATTAGCTTGATGTTTTAGATCCAAATAATATTTCTTGTCAATATCAGATTTAGATTTACGGAACTTCTTTTTAGCGTTATTTCTTAATCTAAACAACAATTTTACGTTATCAGTAATCCAAGGTGTTGGGGGTGTTTTAAATTTTCTGACCTTCAGGGCATCGTGAGCATCAAAAAGCTGTAAAATGTATGTTTGTAGTAAATGAACCTTTGCATTAACATCAGAGCAATTATTAATTATCCTATACCATGGAATTAGTTCAAGGTCTTTTGAGAATGAGTCAAACGATATGTTTTTTATGGGTCGAAAAGTAATTGTTTTAGGCTTTAACTTTTGTTTTTTAAATACAGTTTCAAATGCAATAAAACAATGATGGCCAAGTTCTGAAATGTGATCAACAGTAACGTTTTTGCAATCAACATCCGTACAAATAACATCTATTAAAGAGCTACTATCGCCTATAAAATGAGTCGGTGAACAAACAATTTGATTTAGAGTAAAAATATTGAGAAAATCCTTAATCTTTTTTGTGTTAATGTTCTCTTCCTTCAACATATTAACATTAAAATCCCCAAGTAGAATAATTTTATCATAGGGTGCTAGAGAGGTTATGCTATCTGTTAAACCATCAATAAAAACGTCCAAATTTAACCAAGGTGGTCTATAAGCGGTACCGATTATCGTTTTAGTGCTGTTAAGGTTAAGTGACAACCATAATTGTTCAACATCTCGGTGTGCAGGATGAGCAAGAACTCGAACATTAACACCGCATTTCACATAAAAAGCAACACCTCCCCCTCTTCCGCCACGGATATGGACTGGGCGAGGCACATGTTTCAATTTATATCCGGGGACTGTAGGCGCGCGACCGTCCTCTCCTGGCCGAAGCCACGTTTCATTGATGGCCATGATGTCAACCGAATACTGAGCCATAGCTACTAGGAATTCATCCTGATTAGAGCCAAGAGAGCAAGCATTCAACAATCTATTCAATCATTTTCAATCATTATCAATATTTTTAACGTTCATGATATTTTTGATGTCATTTTTGTTATTTAAACTAGTTAAAAAACAGTTTAAAAAAGTTCTGTCTTGGACGTCCGTGTGTCTGTATGTGCGGATCCTTTTTCTTGTTAACACGATAGCGACCGAAATACTTTACTAATCGAGTCTTTTTTTTTCTCTTACGCTTGAGTATGCTCAGGAATAGAACCCTTTCATTTTTCAGGGTCTGATTCTATGTGGTTTAATTGTTATTAAATAAACAAAAATAATAATTAATAAATATTTATTAAAAAAAAATTATGAGGCGTGCACTTTTGGATTTTCCAAATTATTTTCTTCTTATAATTGGGTAAGTTTTTAAAAAATAACTCGTTTTTAATCTTTTTTCAAAAAAATTATCTAACTACAATAATCAAGACAATAATACTATAGTCTATAATAGTCGCATAAAAAAAAAGTATTTATAACCAGTCTTGACAATTTATGAGCGTTTTAGCCACTGTGCTTTGGTAATTTGCCTTTTTTATGGGAAAAAAATCCGCAATATCGATACTTCTTTGGTCCTGCATTTTCGTAAACATTTTATGGATACTCTGGTACCACATATTTTGAAAAAATTGGGCTATTGTCACGTAGAGTCTCTTCAAAGTGCGTGCCACAAGTCGTATTTGCATCCAAGGCACCTTCAAATCTGTGCTTAATTTTTTCATAAAATCTTTGCGGCTCATTGTATTTTATTTATTTATTAAACACTTGACCGTAATTTGAAGCTTACTTCATTGAGAAGGCACCTAGCTTTTTCCGCCTATTCTTCCCTCTCTTTCCGTTGTATGTATGCTATCTCTCTCGCACACCTCTCCACCAGGTGGCGGGGCGCACGATAATGTCGGGCGCACGATAAAAGCAAAGAAATGAGAAGTCATTTGGCAGAGCTTTCTCGTAAAGGGTAGGGGTTCCAAGTTTAAAGCAGATACGAATCTAACGCATTCTCATTTCAGTCACCTGTCGCGCCCACTGCACTCACACCTTACGCTGGCTGCAGCGAGGCTCTCCGCGAAGCCTTCTTACGGAGAAACATCCCATCGGAAGCTGTCGAACTAATGTTGGCATCGCTTTCCAGTAACACTAAGAAGCAATATAACGTAACTTATAAACTATGGTGGCAATTTTGTCTAGATAGAAATATTTCCAATTTTGAAAGTACAGTAGCGACAGTTATATCGTTTTTAACAAATGAGTTTAACAAAGGGGCTTCATATGGTACTTTAAACTCGCACAGGTCTGCCTTGTCTTTAATCTTAGGAAATAATATCGGGTCGGATGAATGCATAAAACGACTCCTAAAGGGAGCATTCAAATTGAAACCCAGTAATCCTAAATACAATAATTATTCTTGGGACCCACAATTAGTTTTGAACCATATCTCAAGCTGGTTTCCTAATATAAACATTAATTTGGAGCAGTTGACTAAAAAAATAGTAATTTTACTTGCGCTGTGTACAGCACAGCGGGTCCAAACTTTATCCCTTATCAATCTTAATAATATTTATTTCTCAGACAGTGGAGCTAAGATTTTCATAACAGACTTGATAAAAACTTCGGCTCCGGGTAGAGATCAACCCCTTCTTATACTTCCATACTTTAAAGAAAATATAAGTATTTGTCCCGCTACTGCACTTTCTGATTATATCAATGTCACAAAACATTTGAGGAATGAGGAGGACAATAGATTAATACTAACTTTTAAAAAACCTAATAAACCCGCCACAACTCAAACAATCAGTCTTTGGATCAAAAACGTGTTATCGGAAAGTGGTGTCAACATTTCAATATTTAGTTCACATAGCACAAGACACGCTTCAACATCTACTGCTTGTGCTAGTGGTGTATGCGTTGATAATATACGTAAAACTGCTGGCTGGACTAAACATTCCGAAACCTTTGCAAGGTTCTATAAACTTAATGTAGTTAATGAAAACGAATTTGCAGAATCAATTTTGCAAGAATAATGTTTGATTATATTTTTGTTAATATACAAAATAAAACTAATAATATCTATATATGTTTTATTCTAAACTTGCACCCAAAATGATTCTTACAAAACTTTTATCTCTTAACATCTACATAGTGAATAATATCTGAAGAATGAAGCGATGAAATATAATATATGATCAAACGAACTTCAGAGTGAAGTTCGATCATTATTATATGAATCGCTTCATTCGAAGATATTAACACCCACCACACCCTAACCCAAAGTTTTGTAAGATTACAGACTCTAAAAATAACGAATATCGTACAAAGCGAGCAAATACTTGTCAGGTCGTAATACCCACAATTAAAAAAAAATAAAATCTAAAGGCGTGCGTAGTTGCTAGCATTGAAAAAGGGAACTACATAGTAAATAATATCTTCGAATGAAACGATTCATATAATAATGAGTACATTTCGCATTCAAATCATTCAAAATTATTGTAAAATACACGATGAAATTCGAAAATTTAGTTAAAAACATACTTTGTATAGAACGAATTGTAAAAACGCGTTCACTCGAACTAAGTAAGTATCTAATATGATATCAATAAACTAATCTGAATTATTACTGACTCTACAATTCCTATTTTCATTAAGTATTCCAATTATCTTAATATTAGATACCCAATCTCGATTAAACGCGTTTCTATCTGTGCTTTTCCGTAAATCGTTGTTTCATTTTCGAATGTCACTTTTAAAGTAACAAAACACGGCTGACCTACCGTGTTTCGAACAAAATGCATGAAAACTTTCATTAGTAGATAGTTAAGTCTTGTATTTTAAAAGCATGCAATAATTTGTATTTCATTCAAAAACATAATTCGTTTATCGAAACGTTTTTTGCTTAAAACGGTTTCACAATGCATTTTTCTAATTATTATTTTCATTTCAATAATTAGTTACCTAGCCAAATTATTACAAACAATATTTTCGCTCCAACTCCAAGGTATCGTATTACGAGTAGGTACGAGTTAATTGTGTCTTTATGAAGTATAGTAATAAAAAAAAACAAAATAAATCTCGTGTAGAGCCATTTAAATCTCGATACTTATTTCTATTAATATTACCTATAGGTACAAACTTTTAAAACTGTCAATTAATGTCAATTGCGCGGCAAATTTGTATTTTTTTTTTCTTTTTGAAAATTTCATCATCTGTTGTTTTACAGTATTTTTCTATGAAAATATGTGCAGTTTACAATAAAAACTACGTATATCGAAACAATACAGCTTTGTCTGAATATTAAAATATTATGTTCTCAGTTCAATTACATTATTACTATTTTCGTACATTTCGATATCAGTTGAAAATATTGTATCCTATAAAATTTTTGGTTAATGCAGCTGGTATAACAAGGTAATGCGCTTTCGTGTTTTAACTACATTATTAGTTCAATATTAATTTAGCCGTAAAATACGTTATTTTGTTATTAATTTGAATAATATTATTGTAAGGAATCTAATTCAGTGTTAGATTTTCAAAATTAGATTAAGGATAATTTGTAATAATTGAAATAAATATTTTTGGATGTACATACTGGTATTTTTATTTTATTCCCCTGTGCTCATATTATGTTATGAAACCTTTCAGTAGATACATGGACGAAATCGCAGCCAGCGCCCAGCAGCAATTAGCTATAACATACCTATAGGTATTAGGTAAGGTAATAAATAATAGCTCTATAGTTAATACGCACCTTGATACTTACCGTAGAGTTGTTTGATGTTGAATCCGTAATAAATAAAATTAACACAATACATAATTGAATGTTACTTTTGATACACAATACACACTACTTACTCAGAGGGAAATAAACGCTACCTACTATTTTTATTTGAACATAGGCTAGAATTTACTTTTTCACAAACACGTATATTTTTAAAAGCATAATATTATAGTTTATTAAATACTACATAATATTATATACAGTTTCATGAGCATAAAGGAACAACTCTTTTAGTGTCATTGGTTCAAGTGACGACATGAGACAGTTTGGCATTAATGCCATGTTGCTATTGGTCTATTAATTGAATACTGCACGGAAACAATAATAATAATAATAATAAAAGGGCGTAGGGATGTGACGACCCCATCGCCCACGGTTGGAATATCTATTGTCTACGTGACAATAGATATTCCACCCGTGCAATCAGTCAACCCGCAGGACACCTTGTGGCGGGGTGTCGGGGAGTAGCGACCCCGCGGGAACCGAGTGCTCCCGGGGGAGGCCCCTGTCTTCACCTCTGGCTTGCCTTAACCGGCCGGCCAGAGTGGAGTCGCGAGAGCTTTTAGCTCGAAGGGTGGATGCGAAGCGTAAGTGGCGAGTGGGCACGTGATGCTGGACCCTCAGGGAGCGCGTGATCGTAGTTTAAAGTCCAGGGACGCCTCTCCACCCTTAGCTGCTCACAATATGTTGCCCCCTTGTCGCACTATTGCAGCGACTTATTTCGGGGGCCCATACAGTGAGAGGGCGAGTCACCACCTGCCAACATATTTTTACTTTCTTTGAGTAGAAAGGCAGGTGCCATAGTTTCCCATAGTCCTCAGTACCAGTCCATTTAGCATCCCAATCCATAGCCCAATCATTAAATTTCCATACCCTGCAATAGTCCTACATCGGCCGCGGACTGCCCAGGGCTGTATCTCTATAGTGCAGTCATGGGCAGGCTGCGGCTGGTGTCCCACAACACATTAAAATTCTCGAAAGGGCCTCTGCGTGTTGGATCCGTGTCCCCACGTAAGCCTTCCAAAGATCCGGGTACTGTCCTTCTGGTGGTACCCGAGTATTATGGAAATGAGAAACATAATAATAATAATAAAAGGGCGTAGGGATGTGACGACCCCATCGCCCACGGTTGGAATGTCTGTTGTCTACGTGACAACAGATATTCCACCCGTGCAATCAGTCAACCCGCAGGACACCTTGTGGCGGGGTGTCGGGGAGTAGCGACCCCGCGGGAACCGAGTGCTCCCGGGGGAGGCCCCTGTCTTCATCTCCGGCTTGCCTTCACCAGCCGGTCGGAGTGAAGCCTGACGAGGACAGGACCCCCACCTCTGGCTTGCCTTAACCGGCCGGCCAGAGTGGAGTCGCGAGAGCTTTTAGCTCGAAGGGTGGATGCGAATCATAAGTGGCGAGTGGGCACGTGATTCTGGACCCTCAGGGAGCGCGTGATCGTAGTTTAAAGTCCAGGGACGCCTCTCCACCCTTAGCTGCTCACAATATGTTGCCCCCTTGTCGCACTATTGCAGCGACTTATTTCGGGGGCCCATACAGTGAGAGGGCGAGTCACCACCTGCCAACATATTTTTACTTTCTTTTAGTAGAAAGGCAGGTGCCATAGTTTCCCATAGTCCCCAATACCAGTCCATTTAGCATCCCAATCCATAGCCCAGTTATTAGATTTCCATACCCTGCAATAGTCCTACATTGGCCGCGGACTGCCTAGGGCTGTATCTCTATAGTGCAGTTATGGGCAGGCTGCGGCTGGTGTCCCACAACACATTAAAATTCTCGAAAGGGCCTCTGCGTGTTGGATCCGTGTCCCCACGTAAGCCTTCCAAAGATCCGGGTACCGTCCTTCTGGTGGTACCCGAGTATTATGGAGATGAGAAACATAATAATAATAAACTCTTTATTAGCAGGTAGGCAATATTAAAAAAAAATTAACAATTTATGTACTTACAATCTACTTAATCTAACAACCTACATGCTAAAAGGATTGCCGCTCAGCATTTTACAATGAAAAGCATAGGCCTTCATTGCAGAGCTGATTTTCAGCGACACCTAATTATAAAAACGATCTAATGCTAAGATTCAATAAAGGTATATATATATCTAATAAATAAATAAATATAAAAAGAATAAATAATATAATAAATAAAATAATAAATAGTAATATCTATTTTAAAAAAATAAATATACATATCGTGTTAATAAATATATAAATACGTGTGATAAAAATATACATCGAAGCCATAACCAGAATATATTGTGTGTAGGTACAATGTGCTATAATATGTTTAAATATTTTTTTGTTTACTTAAGAGGTATGCTGATAAATATTTATTAAAACAGAATTTTGACTTTTTTTCTCGAATCGGTGGAGGTAAATCGTTCCAACAATGCGTTGCTGCCCATTTGTAGCTACCTCGAAAAGCGCTTGTACGATACTTCGGTACTATAAGAGGATTCGTCGTTGTTCTTGTAGGGTACACATTTGATTGTTCTCTCCATTTAATTTTATCGTAAAGATATTTTGGTGATTCCGTTTTGATAATTGCAAATACCATATTAGCCAGATGTAATCTCCTCCTTGCAGCCATTTTTAAAATATTATTATTATTGAGATAAGGTGTTACATGATTTCTTTTTGGTATTCCAAAGCAGTATCGTGCGCACGCGTTTTGAACTCTCTGAATCATTCGCTCCGTTCTGACCAACAAGCATGGACCATAAACAGCATCACAATAATTAAGTTTGGATAGAATCAAGCTTTCAACTAATTTTTTACGAAGTGATATGGATATGAAATTTCGAAATGAGTATAATATTTTTAGCCTATAGTAACAATTTCTCACAACATTATTTAAATGAGTTTCAAACCGGAGCTGTGGGTCAATTGTAAGACCTAAGTTGCACGCGACTTTGACACCTTCAATTACACTACAGTTAATAACAATTTGGGGTTTAGCATTAATGATAGATTTTACTTGTTTCCTACTTCCAAGAACAATATATTTCGACTTCTGCGGGTTCAGCACTAGAGAATTTTGCTCAGACCATTCTACAATCCTCTGCAGTTCTTCATTTATTTTCTGTACAGCTAAAGGTGTGCAATTTGGCTTACAGGAAATATAAAGCTGGATATCATCCGCGTACATATGATATCTACAGTAACGAAAACATTGAATTATGTCAGCACTATAGATAATATAAAGCAGGGGTCCCAGAATAGATCCCTGTGGTACACCTCTACAAATAGCTCGCGGGGAGGATTTTAGCAATGATCCGTTTTCATTACGTATCTCAACAATCTGTGATCTCATAGATAAGTAGCTTGTGAACCATTTGTGAGAGGCACCCGAAAAGCCATAGTACGCTAATTTTGATAAGAGCAAGTTTATGTTAATTGCATCAAACGCACGCGTATAATCCAATAGAACAAGTATCGTGCCTTCCCCCTCATCACAGGCTTCCAATACGTTACCTACTACATCACTCAGAGCAGTAACGGTCCCATGCCCTTTTCTGAACCCCGATTGAAATTCTGGAAGGATACGGTGCTTATTTATGAACTCCACCGCCTGCGTGTATATTACTCGTTCCAAAACTTTGGAGAGGCATGGCAAGATACTGATAGGTCTCAAATCCTTTGAAGTTGAAGGATTACACGATTTGGGAATGGGTCGTACTATAGCACGACGCCAAAGCTCAGGGAATATACCAGAAGTTATGGAAGTATTTACTATATCAGTAATGGCTTTGAGTGAATTTGGTAAAGTAAGTTTAATCATGTCTATATTTATGTTATCTATTCCTTGAGCATTTGTTTTAATGTTGTTAATAATTTTCAAGACTGTATCCTCACTTACTGGTTTTATTTTAAATTCAGCTATACTATATTTATTCTCCTTAAAAAATTTCAACTGTGAAGCACAAGCACTTTCGTCTATGGAACCTGGTACGTTTAAAAAGTCTTCATTTAATTTATCAGGGTTATCAAAACAATCCGGGACACAGCTACTAGTATGAGAGGGTAATACTTGGGACTTCAGGTTTTTCCACAGACACTTAGCATTATTAATGTTATCATTTATATGTTTCTGAAAGTATGCCGTTTTATCGTTTTGCAATACAACATTAGCTTGATGTTTTAGATCCAAATAATATTTCTTGTCAATATCAGATTTAGATTTACGGAACTTCTTTTTAGCGTTATTTCTTAATCTAAACAACAATTTTACGTTATCAGTAATCCAAGGTGTTGGGGGTGTTTTAAATTTTCTGACCTTCAGGGCATCGTGAGCATCAAAAAGCTGTAAAATGTATGTTTGTAGTAAATGAACCTTTGCATTAACATCAGAGCAATTATTAATTATCCTATACCATGGAATTAGTTCAAGGTCTTTTGAGAATGAGTCAAACGATATGTTTTTTATGGGTCGAAAAGTAATTGTTTTAGGCTTTAACTTTTGTTTTTTAAATACAGTTTCAAATGCAATAAAACAATGATGGCCAAGTTCTGAAATGTGATCAACAGTAACGTTTTTGCAATCAACATCCGTACAAATAACATCTATTAAAGAGCTACTATCGCCTATAAAATGAGTCGGTGAACAAACAATTTGATTTAGAGTAAAAATATTGAGAAAATCCTTAATCTTTTTTGTGTTAATGTTCTCTTCCTTCAACATATTAACATTAAAATCCCCAAGTAGAATAATTTTATCATAGGGTGCTAGAGAGGTTATGCTATCTGTTAAACCATCAATAAAAACGTCCAAATTTAACCAAGGTGGTCTATAAGCGGTACCGATTATCGTTTTAGTGCTGTTAAGGTTAAGTGACAACCATAATTGTTCAACATCTCGGTGTGCAGGATGAGCAAGCTTGATGAGCCTTTTTTATTCTTACGTAACTTTTTGTGCATTATATAGCCATTTACATTGAACATATTTGCGATATTATCTTTAATGTTTACTTCAGTTAATATGAGAATATCTATTGGTGAACATGAACTGTTTATTAATTCTAAAACATAACAAAAATTTTTAATTAGTGATCTTACATTTATATGGACTAAATTTAACTTAAATTGAGATTTCGCTAACGATGGAACATTTTTACAAAATGAGTTATATGTACTACAATTAAAAAGTTCTAAATTATTGCTTGGGATATTCGACTGAACTATGGTGACCTACATAAAATACTATATCTATTACCGCCGATGATGTGCTGGTGCTGCCTGGTTGAGGAGATTTTCAATGTCTGTTTCGCTTCTGATCACAATAGGTTTATTATTCTCTGATTTACGGATTAATATAATATTCCCATTCTGGAACCACACATATTTATAATTTGGTGTTAATTTTTGCTTAGCTTGCCACAGCAGGGTTTTATTCGCTTTAGTTAGGGCTTTGCGTACTATCACTTTGGTTTTAGCTGCTGGTACTGCTTCATCACATACCACCTGTCCCACAAGTACCTCTCTGCGTCTGGAAGCACGTACCCACATATTACATAATTCCTCCTGTTTGAACTCCAGTTGAATACATCCATCCTGTCCGTTTCTTCCTTCCAGGCGCTTCACGTTGGAGATTCCTTCTTTGGTTAGATTTAGGTTATCAGCTAACTTGTTACATAAGTCATTAAGGTCTTCATTAGGACGAGACGGAATGTTGGCAACTTCTATGACGGTATCCAGACGCTGCTGTTCCATATAGCGCACGTGTTGTTTTAATGCATTTATTTCTAGATCGAGGTGTGAATATGTGCGTGTACTACGCACGAAATGAAACTTCTTTATGACCTTATTTTTTCAAAAAAAATAATTTACTATATGCAACTTTACAGAAATATGTCGAATCACGCGTGATAGGGATAAGAAAAAAAATGGTGCGTAACGGAAAAATGTCACGCTAAATTTTTTTTCAACCCCGATAAAGAAGTTTCACTTCAAAAACCTTCAGAAAACCTGGATGGGTTTTTCTTTTCTCTATGCAATTAAACAGACATTATCTGACGATAGTATGTAAACTGTAAAGGCGCTATTAACCTTAAGATTATTTTCAACAGTCTTAAATCTTAATATCTTTACATTGAACGGACCCAAACGTCGATGAGATAGTTAAAATAATTTTAAAGCAATCAAGTTACGTACTCAAACTAAATCTAGACCCGTATTCCAATCATAACATTTATCTTAGGCCAGCTGTTTATTTGAACACGCTAATTATCTGCGACATTGTATTATGAACTGCCTAAATAAGGACCTAATAAATTCTCCCAAGTAAAAATTCAAAACTAAATGCCTCGATTTACCTTTTATTCGATCAAAGTAAATCTGTAACATTTCATAAAACTTCATATCGTAAAACTGTATACTGTGAATTGTTCACAACTTTATTTTAAGAAATTACCTCAAATATCACCTTAAATAAAACCTACGAAAAGTTTTTTTTTTAAACCTCTAATGCACTAGTTAAGGCATTACTTTTCGTTTTTAATCGAATAGCAATAAGGCTGTCTTTGTGTAGCAATTAATTGTTATTTGTCAAGGGTTATAGCCTAAATAAAAACTAACGCAGGTAGTTTAAGAAATTAATGCGGGTAGTCAAGAAACTAACGCGGGTAGTTAAGAAACTAATTTGAAAGTAATTCGCATACTGTTTTTGTTCTGATACACGGACAAGTGAATGTTTATTGTTTACGTTCGATTGAAGGATCTGGATGCAGTGTACCAATTAATGTGCTTTCTTTGTTAGTGTTAGCTCACAAAATAACAAACATTAAAGCAATTCGTTACTTAATTTATCTTGATGGCAGTGCTTACGCCACAAAGTATTTTTTAAAATTACGTGAATTACCTACTAAAGTGAACCCGTCCCTGAATAAGTGAAATAGGTACTGTTAATTTATCACTGCGTAACTAAGATGGGCTGAATGTAATGGAATAAGTTTTAACTAACTACAAAACCGTAAAGCAATATCGCACGACCTAATAACAACAACACTGCGTAAATAAGTTGAGTTAAATGTAATGCAATACGATTTAACTATACACTGGTCTGTAGGCTACAACTTTTAACAAAATCTAATCGTTACATTCGGTACAACCTGTAAATCAGCACTGTTTTTAACCGACTTCAAAAAAAAGGAGGAGGTTATCAATTCGGCCGGTATGTTTTTTTTTTTTTTTTATGTATGTACACCGATTACTCAGAGGTTTCTGAACCGATTTACGTGATTCTTTTTTTGTTCGATGCGGGATGGTGTCGAATTGGTCCCATAAAAATTTTATTCGGATAGGCCCCGTAGTTTTATTTTATGAGCATTTTTGTCTGTATTTGTAAATGTTGCAAGTGCAAGTTTGAAGTCGGTTGTTTTTAACGCAGTTATTGACTTGTTGTGCAGCATTTTGCCGCGGCTGTGACCATTTTCCTCAATTAATTTAAAATAAATTTTGTAACTAATGTTTTTGGCAATAAATTTCTTTTTCTTTCGAATAAGTTACTTGAAGTTAACTACATTTTGAAAACCTACTTTCTTTATCTTACTGTACACTCAAAGTGGAATGTTATCTACTGACCGGTTTTGTATGAGATTGAAGGATAGTTGCACGACACGTCGACACGTCGCTCTGGTTCCGGTGATCTCAGGCTCGACGTGTTGATGGTAGTGATGGTAGCGCGACGCCCGGCGTGATATTGCGGTGCCTGGCGTGGATGCGCAACGCCTGGCGTGGTGTCGCGGAGCCCAGCTTGGTGCCGCGGCGCACAGTATGGATGCAGCACCACATGGCGCCACGCATGACGCTCGACGCTCGACGCATGATGCTCGACGCATGATGCTCGACGATCGACGCATGATGCTCGAAGCCGGACGCTCGACGCAATGGCACGGTGCACGACATGATGACACGGCGCTGCTCTCGATGATACGGCTTCCGACGCGGTGATGCGAGCGGCAGTGTCATCCGTGCAGCGCGAGGCGAAGTTGCCACCCTGCCCGCACATAACGAGCTCTCCCTTTGTCTCCGGCTGCTCAGTGACACGTATGCTCGTAGATCTGTAGGATGCTTCTTCCCGTTGAAACTGGATCGAAGTGCCACGTGGTTGCGGCGCTTTGACTTTTAATCAGGTTATCGTATATCGTATCGAGGTTATCGCCACGTGTTTTCTCATTTGCTCGATTTGATCCCAATTCTGATGTCGGAGCAAGGTGTAGATTGTGAATCTATTTTCAAGCTGTGGGCGTTGCGTTGGGTAATCGAGCAAAGAAACACCTCAAACTCAATCATTTCTTTATTTACCACCGATTCGGAAAGCAGTATCTACAGAGAAGAACCGGCAAGAAACTCCATAGTTGCTCTTTTAATCATGTCAGTTTTACAATACAGTCATTTTAAATACAATCACTTTAAATACAATCAATTTTAATAACCGTTACGTTACACATTTAAATTAAACACTAGCAGAGAAATGGTTAACAGTTCCTAGTAGTGGAAGATCCGAACTCTTCGATGTTCGAATGTGAAGTGCCGTCCCGAGGGCGAGCCTTCACGGGCTCGACCCGGTACAAGCATGAAGTAAGCCGCCAACTTCACTGTGCTGCCACCTCCCTGGAACTCGTGCTTAGAGTCGTTTTACATCCGCGCTATTGACCGTCTCCGACACGGCCATCCTGCGCTGAACACGTCCTCGTGTTTGTGGGTGCTGTAACACAGAAAACATCTCGCACAGTACATGCTCTTCGGCCAATCCTGACAAATTTTTACAATTAAACTCTGATATTTAATTTTTAGGCTTTTAAACCACAAAACTGAAAAACTAAATCCTTATGATCACTTAGTTGTCCGTAAGTCTATCAGTCTATCTATCAAGACCTTTGAAATTCATATCGCATACCATCGTCCCGTTAAGCTTTGAAAAGTTATAACAGTCGATCAAAAGATAGCAGTTTTCGACATTCGCAGCGGACACATGGAATCGATACCTTCAGGATATTTCTTGTGAACACAGAATCATGAAATTTGTACAAGAAACGTCTTATAGCAAAGAATCTCATAAAACAAAATTTAAGTTCATATGAAAACACTAAACAGGTTTTTTTCTTAATTTGAATATCCTAAAATAATTTCCAACTTCAACCCTTTGAAATTAACCATTTTGATTAAAATAATGAAACATTGAATTCTGATCATTTCAATTAAATTTATGAACTACTACTAAAAGAAAATAACGCATAAGCGACCAAACACCACTTTCACTGCTATTGTCATCAGAAGATCATTATTAAAGTATCACAAAAAAACTAGAGCATGAATCTTATCCGAGGCCTGTGGCTTTTCACTAAGCCCATCATCACACACGCATTCCACCGAATGCCAACTCTGGCTTTTCACTAAGCCCATCATCACACACGCATTCCACCGAATGCCAACTATGGCTTTTCACTAAGCCCAACAACACACACGCATTCCTCCGAATGCAAACTCTGGCTTTTCACTAAGCCCCACAACAAACCTCATGTTTGTTCCACACGCATTCCTCCGAATGCCGAGTCCCACGGACTCCATATTCCATATCTAATGGTCTCTACAAGACCCAACCTCCGCCAGCGTCACCCGCGCACCGCGCATCCACGGTTTACTATAAGCAGCTATCTGTACTCCTAATAGCAGACGCCGGCTTCAACGGACTACGGTAATACCGCGCATCCACGGTTTACTATAAGCAGCCATAATCCCCTTATAGCAGACACCGACTTCAACGGACTACGGCTACGAAATGACTACTGGCACACTGACCAATCGAACTAAGATTCACCGCTATCACTCAACTCAAACTCAAGTTTCAAACATTAATCAACTTCAAGTGGTACTTGGCCCTCAGGCATTCTCAATATATTGACAAAGTGAAGTTACCCGAACATTGTATAAACAACATCTTTCTTTTCAAAGTGATTATTGGTGTTTATAGGATTCAATAGCTCAACAGTTAAAAAAAATGAAATCTTATCTGAACTGAATATTACTCATCCAACAGTATATTAAAACTCAAGTTATCTCCTATACAGCCATACTGACAATCATGTGTCCCCGTACGCCATTTCTCACACTACATTACTACGGTAATTCATCTCGGGATACCAAAATAACTACCATCCTGCCTCAGCCCACACTGACCTTACAGGGTTACCATACTGCCCCGGTCCTCCTGACCGGTCAGAACACACATCTACTATCCTGGACCTCATGCCAGATAGAACACCACCATCCTTCGATGAACTACATTACCATCACAATATTATTTCACGCAACACACATTTACTTCACAACGTACGAGACAACACAACCATCAGTATGCTACAACTATATATCGTCGATGTACGTACGACTATGTATTTGGGCTTAGTGAAATCACATATAAATCACACATGTATTGTGTTAATTTTATTTATTACGGATTCAACATCAAACAACTCTACGGTAAGTATCAAGGTGCGTATTAACTATAGAGCTATTATTTATTACCTTACCTAATACCTATAGGTATGTTATAGCTAATTGCTGCTGGGCGCTGGCTGCGATTTCGTCCATGTATCTACTGAAAGGTTTCATGACATAATATGAGCACAGGGGAATAAAATAAAAATACCAGTATGTACATCCAAAAATATTTATTTCAATTATTACAAATTATCCTTAATCTAATTTTGAAAATCTAACACTGAATTAGATTCCTTACAATAATATTATTCAAATTAATAACAAAATAACGTATTTTACGGCTAAATTAATATTGAACTAATTATGTAGTTAAAACACGAAAGCGCATTACCTTGTTATACCAAAAATTTTATATGATACAATATTTTCAACTGATATCGAAATGTACGAAAATAGTAATAATGTAATTGAACTGAGAACATAATATTTTAATATTCAGACAAAGCTGTATTGTTTCGATATACGTAGTTTTTATTGTAAACTGCACATATTTTCATAGAAAAATACTGTAAAACAACAGATGATGAAATTTTCAAAGAGAATAAAAAAATACAAATTTGCCGCGCAATTGACATTAATTGACAGTTTTAAAAGTTTGTACCTATAGGTAATATTAATAGAAATAATTATCGAGATTTAAATGGCTCTACACGAGATTTATTTTGTTTTTTTTATTACTATACTTCATAAAGACACAATTAACTCGTACCTACTCGTAATACGATACCTTGGAGTTGGAGCGAAAATATTGTTTGTAATAATTTGGCTAGGTAACTAATTATTGAAATGAAAATAATAATTAGAAAAATGCATTGTGAAACCGTTTTAAGCAAAAAACGTTTCGATAAACGAATTATGTTTTTGAATGAAATACAAATTATTGCATGCTTTTAAAATACAAGACTTAACTATCTACTAATGAAAGTTTTCATGCATTTTGTTCGAAACACGGTAGGTCAGCCGTGTTTTGTTACTTTAAAAGTGATGTAGGGGCTTGTTATGTGCGGGTGTAATAAAAGATGTAATAACTACGCAAAGGTTATATTTCGTTAACTACATATATATATTCGTATGTAATTAATATTCGACCTAATGCGACCAACCCGCGTCCCGACAAGCCCTTAACTAACTGTGCATAACGCACAAACTGTTTATATACGAGTTACCGTGTGAACCTATGGTGGGAACTTTCTTAGTAGGTACTACACTTGAAATATTTCGGTAACTCGTAAATTGGCTTGTCGTCGCTACATCATTCCCCCCTTAACCCGCGAGCACTCGCGCTATGAGCATTTTGCTCACAGTAAATTTAAAACATCCGCCATTTTGTCAAAATTATTCGTACGTACATCGTTCATTTGGTAGCTGAGTTTTGTTCCGTCCCCCACCCCTGTATGCAGTTCACTTCTCGAAAGTGTGCGCCAGTCACTTGGACGAGGTGGTTTGTTGCGCCGTGTACCATCAGGCGGCGTTTTGCTCATCGCGCGGGTATCGACGCAAGTACTTTTTTTTACTCATGACTTTATTTTTTTTCATCTTAGCGACTGTTTTACTGCTACTTTTATGTAATATTATGATTTTACATTACTGAAATAGTAATCTATTATGAATTTCTGTTATAGATGGATCGTGATCGAAGGGATGAACAAATTTTATTTTATTTTAGACCAAAACCTAGTAGTATCTTTGGTTTTCATAAGAGCAAGGTTCTGGTATCTTACGTACCAAACAAGAAGAATAAAAAAATGTTCTTATGATAAGTACACTTCATAACGACGACCAAATCGATCCAACAACTGGAACTACCGCGAAACCAGAAATTATCACCTTTTATAATAAACCGAAAGGAGGTGTTGATGTTGTGGATCGACTAAAAGAAGAGTATTCTGTGGCAAGAGTGGCATGTAGATGGCCGCTGAGATTATTTTTCACGATCCTAAACATAGCCGGAATCAACAGTCAAATCATTTACAAAGAAAATACGGGTATAATCATCACGCGCAAAGACTACTTGAAACAACTAGCTTTTCAACTAACACAGCCACATATCCAAAGAAGAAGCACCTTCCAAAATATTTCATATCCTCTTCAGCAAGTGTTGAATCGTTTTTTTACCAGAATCTGAGTTACCAGAAGAAGAAAAACCAAATGGTATCTGCGCGGTTTGCCCAAGACGCAAAAATCGCAAGACCAAAAAGAGCTGCATTTACTGCCAAAAATTTTTATGTACCGAGCATAGTCGTACAGTATGTGATATGTGTAAAGCTCGCGTATACGACGAAGATTAGTTATTTATATTTAGTTAAGTTTTTTTTTTGAAAAGTTTTTTTTGTCGAATTTTTTCCGTAAGACTGCCTTACAAGACTGGCAAATTAGTTTCTATGATTGTCAATTAAAATAAAAAAGATTAATATTGTTAACTCTTTGAATATATATTTTGTAGAATAAATAATGTGTATTTTATTGAATAAAATGTTTTTTTATTCATATTTTTTGGTAAAACATGCATTTATTGACATTCATAAACGTGAGCAAAATGCTCTACACGCGAGTGCTGATGTAATTTCTTGAGGCGCGAGTGCTGGCGGGTTAAAATAAAAAGGGTATACAAGTAAAAAAATCTTACAATAAAATTAAACAATAAACAAAGGGGTATATATAAAGTGTCGCTATATAAGATTACAAAATGTTTACAATATAAAGTATAAAAAATGTTCACAATATAAATCAATCATAACGTATACAAGTGGTTACAGTTAACACCTAATTTCGTTAAACTATTTATGTTATTACAAAAACTCGGTTGGGTCTTCTAAGTGGCGTGCGATTATTGTTACACGTCAATTAACACTTAGTAACGTCAACATTTCAAATCTCAATACGTTCTTTACACTTGTATCGTTTAATATTACAAAGGCTATTACTATACACTCATAAGCCATAAATCAAAAGTACTTAAATTTCTAAGTAGTAAACATTTCAATCAAAACTCAACACAAACATAAATTTGAAATACCATACTTAAAACGTTAAACAATGAACTCGTTTCAAAATTACTTAAGTTCTATTATTTATTAAATACGATGTGTTGATTAGTAAGTATTTATTATACATTTCTAAGAAGACTTAATAATACTTATAATCATCGTAATTCTAATAAATATAAAATAGTTGAAAAAATTACAAATACAATATCTCTTATTCGAGTGTGTTATTATCAAATAAAATATTAATATCTTGGTCTTCATCCGCAGCCGATAATGTTGACGTAGACGTGGAAGCCTCATTGCCAAGACTATATATTTCCTTGGTGCCTATAGAGCGCAGTACATTATCCGGAACTGTGTAAGAGTAGCAGCATTTTCCTGCCCTCTTTAGGTCGAATCTTATGTATAAAATGGCATTTAAAGTTTTTACCGATAAACGGTTGCGAAGCTTAGTTTTGACGACATTCATTTGGCTAAAAACACGTTCTATTTCCGCGTTGGAATGTGGTAGTGATAATAATGATATTGCCAGCTGTGATAAATCTGCAAAAGGGTTATTACCAGCTGCGTCTTTATAATCCATTACTTCATTCCAGAATTCCAAGGTGGAAGTTGTGCATGTCCATGAAATGTCGACTAAATTTACGTATGCAAGGTAGCAAAACTGTAGTTGGTTTCATATGGTTTAACTTTTATTATATTATAATATTTTATATGCTAAAAAATAAGCTATATGCTAGACAACAAATAAAAATGCTAAACAATGTAAAAATATGCTAAATTTAGCATAAATTATGCCAAATTGGCAACACTGCCCGAGACGTTACTCTAGAAATCGAAATCTGACATCAGTAATCGAATGCAGTGAATAAAAATCATCATAATAATAAATGCGTTGTGTTTTTTTATTATACTTGCCCTTTTTTTGCTCCTTAAATTTACGAAAGAAAGTATACTACTTTAAAAGGGATTCGCTTGATGAATTTTAAAATTGACATGTGTATCAAGTTCGAGCGACACATGTTTCTAGTCAGTATCGATTAATTCACTATAATCGATGTTTCACTTTCTAAGCAGGTTACCTCTCTTCGAAGATAAATTTGATAGACGTCAAAATTCAAATCAATGTTGCGTACCTACAAGTTGCGACTTGCGTATTTTGGCTGTTTGGGCGTTTGGCATGGTTTTAACAGTTGACTGTTGAAGATTATGAAAACAAAGAAAATAATAAGGTTGATGGTTCATAATAATTTCATATCGCCGATCTTCTCATTACAGAAAGTGCATATATTGCTATTAATTATGTTCAGTCTTGCAAGGTGTGAAGTGATTTATTGGTTTATTGTGGCCAAATCTTAATCTGTTGATTGTGATGATAAACTCACGACTAGTTACATCCAGCTCATCATACCAAGGTCTTCTCTGTAAATCTTCTTGAATATTTCCATACCATTTTCCTTTAAATTTCTGATCCTACTTCCAGAATTCTAACCACGTACTATTTAACGAGACATTTACATCGGAATACTCTACTCTACTACTACTACTCTTACTACTACTACTACTCTTTCAAATAAACTCACCCGCAATTTTTTACTTTTTGTCAAGGTGTACAAGTTTATAATATTATTCTAAAACGTTAGAAGTGAATTGTAAATCCTTTGAAATAAATGTATCTAAATCTAATTTACTTTTTGGTTCTTATTTGATTAACTTTTCATCTGGGATTGTTAATATATTATATAATATAAAAATTTGTATGATTTATTGGTAGGTATACTATCTGCACACCTTACTCTTTCAAATAAAGAAATAAGTAATTACTTATGTATTCAAATTCACATTGGCGTCCATATATTCTGTGCCTCCAGTGAATAAGGGAATAACTCAAAAACAGCACTTTTCAGGAGAGACAAAAAACTATATATCAATACTAAATCTTTATTAATTCAAAATTTTAAGCTTGTATGTGTAAGATATGATGTTAGACTATATTTTTACATATGAACACATGTTGTAACAACCCCAGAAATATACTTTTTTCGTGTTTTTTTGTAGTTGTGGCCTTATGAACGAGTACTTCATGGAATAACTCAATGTATTCACATAATTTTTTTTTTACTCTTTGCAATATAACGACTTATGCCTTTATGCACTATGTTCATAATCGCACAACACGACTTATATTATTGCCAGTTTTGGTTTTATAGAAATGATGTGACTTATTATGCTTGAAATTTGTGTACTTTATGACTCAATTGAGGCTTTTTAGTGGAAAAACTATGCACGTAGCTTGAAAAACGAATGAAATCAACGGGTTTTTTTATCGTTATTAGATAATAAAAACAAAACATCATTTAGGTATTTATGCATTTAACCCTAGAAGTCCAATCTACGTAAATTTGACGTATGAACTCTTCTATATTTACCATCGAATCGCTGCAAAATCCAGAACCAACTCATTAGCCGTCGAGACCTAGCAGTACATAGTTGGCTCATCCATGTAAATTCCGCCATTTGGTTGTAAAGAGGATGTTGTGCGTCATTTTGACGTAGGTATAATTGGGCTTTTCGTAACTTTTAAAATTGTTTCAAATTTTTATTTTGTGATTTATTTGAATGATTTTTTTCCAAGTCACGTTTCACATGATATCTATAGTATTATACTATAGATTGAGTATAAAATGGGATCCAGACAACTTTTATACTAGGACGAAAAACCTTCAATTTTAGTAAATGACGATTATTGTCCTCCGCTGGATTTGGACTTCAAGCAAAGGGATTGGGTGGCTGAAGATGTTGTCCGGAGTAAAACCGAATATGTTATGGGGTTTTGTTACCCATGTATAATGAAAGCCGTAGATTGTAAAATAAACCTTTAATCGATCTTTCAATAATACAGTACTATGTTGTTAATGCTATACAATGTTTCACCAGTCACCACAATGAGTCTAGTCTGTACAGGTTAGCAGGAGACAATCATTGAGTATTGGTATTAAATACGTATCAACTGCGTATTGCGTTTTGCGTATTAACTATTGTTATAGTTGAAAATATAAATCACTAAAAAAACAAAAAGCTGTACTTACCTTTCAGCAAAACCGTGACACAATAAGCTGTTACGATTTTACCGCAATCGGGCAGCAGTTTCCTTCTCAAGGGAGTAGCAACAACTGACATGAACCGTTCTTGCATTAAATTCAAGAGCCTAAAGAGATTTCGCTAAACCGATAGTCGCCGACCTTTTCCCTCATAACTCGGTCATTTTTGGAGCTAGAAATATCGCGTTTTAGCAGAAAGTAGAGCGCGATGCGCCGGATTCTACTGTGTCATTATTCCATAACGATACATATGCTCGTTAACACGTTCTTGTCGCAAATGAGCGATATGTAGTATAAAAAATTGTCCCTGGAGTAGCATAAATGGCGAAAAATCGCCTACGTTGGCAACACTGATTAAAAACAAAAATTAGCATCAAACTTGTGTTTAGCTATCGGTTTAAATGTGTGGGTTTGGCGACAGTGGTTTTCATATTAATAATTATGACACTATAGCACTTCTATTTGTTTTAATTGCTCCGAGGTTTTTACTGTTCTGTGCCCGAGACCAGTGTTGCCAGCAAGACTAACATAAAATTTGCTAAATGGCTGTTAAAATTTTGCCAAAATTTTGCTAAAGGATTTATAATTAAGCTAAATATTTTGCTAAAAATTTTTAATGTCAAATAAAACGACATTTTACTTAAAATTTTATATATCCAACACATTTATTTACACATAATATGTAAATAATGACATCATAAATAATAACATCTCTTATTCGAGTGTGTTATTATCAAATAAAATATTAATATCTTGGTCTTCATCCGCAGCCGATAATGTTGACGTAGACGTGGAAGCCTCATTGCCAAGACTATATATTTCCTTGGTGCCTATAGAGCGCAGTACATTATCCGGAACTGTGTAAGAGTAGCAGCATTTTCCTGCCCTCTTTAGGTCGAATCTTATGTATAAAATGGCATTTAAAGTTTTTACCGACAAACGGTTGCGAAGCTTAGTTTTGACGACATTCATTTGGCTAAAAACACGTTCTATTTCCGCGTTGGAATGTGGTAGTGATAATAATGATATTGCCAGCTGTGATAAATCTGCAAAAGGGTTATTACCAGCTGCGTCTTTATAATCCATTACTTCATTCCAGAATTCCAAGGTGGAAGTTGTGCATGTCCATGAAATGTCGACTAAATTTACGTATGCAAGGTAGCAAAACTGTAGTTGGTTTCATATGGTTTAACTTTTATTATATTATAATATTTTATATGCTAAAAAATAAGCTATATGCTAGACAACAAATAAAAATGCTAAACAATGTAAAAATATGCTAAATTTAGCATAAATTATGCCAAATTGGCAACACTGCCCGAGACGTTACTCTAGAAATCGAAATCTGACATCAGTAATCGAATGCAGTGAATAAAAATCATCATAATAATAAATGCGTTGTGTTTTTTTATTATACTTGCCCTTTTTTTGCTCCTTAAATTTACGAAAGAAAGTATACTACTTTAAAAGGGATTCGCTTGATGAATTTTAAAATTGACATGTGTATCAAGTTCGAGCGACACATGTTTCTAGTCAGTATCGATTAATTCACTATAATCGATGTTTCACTTTCTAAGCAGCACATGGCGCCACGTATGACGCTCGACGCTCGACGCATGATGCTCGACGCTCGACGCATGATGCTCGAAGCCGGACGCTCGACGCGATGGCACGGTGCATGACATGATGACACGGCGCTGCTCGCGATGATACGGCTTCTTACGCGGTGATTCGAGCGGCAGTGGCATCCGCGCAGCGCGAGGCGAAGTTGCCACCCTGCCCGCACATAACGAGCTCTCCCTTTGTCACCGGCTGCTCAGTGACACGTATGCTCGTAGATCTGTAGGATGCTTCTTCCCGTTGAAACTGGATCGAAGTGCCACGTGGTTGCGGCGCTTTGACTTTCAATCAGGTTATCGTATATCGTATCGAGGTTATCGCCACGTGTTTTCTCATTTGCTCGATTTGATCCCAATTCTGATGTCGGAGCAAGGTGTAGAATGTGAATCTATTTTCAAGCTGTGGGCGTTGCGTTGGGTAATCGAGCAAAGAAACACCTCAAACTCAATCATTTCTTTATTTACCACCGATTCGGAAAGCAGTATCTACAGAGAAGAACCGGCAAGAAACTCCATAGTTGCTCTTTTTAATCATGTCAGTTTTAATACAATCACTTTAAATACAATCACTTAATAACCGTTACGTTACACATTTAAATTAAACACTAGCAAAGAAAAGGTTAACAGTTCCTAGTAGTGGAAGGTCCGAACTCTTCGATGTTCGAATGTAAAGTGCCGTCCCGAGGGCGAGCCTTCACGGGCTCGACCCGGTACAAACATGAAGTAAGCCACCAACTTCACTGTGCTGCCACCTCCCGGAACTCGTGCTTAGAGTCGTTTTACATCCGCGCTATTGACCGTCTCCGACTGTTACAAATCTTAAAATCATACATAGTACATTATTTTCCATAGACAAGGTTTTCTGTTATTTATAATCTACCGCCTGACAACTTAACCTCCCCTCCAGTCGGTTAGTTGTCAGTCGATCGCTCACATTTTTTGAAGAAACGATCAGCTAGCAATTGATCCTGAACAGCCGACCAGTGCGGTCAACAAGTCAGTGCCTTAGCCGTGCCTCATGCTTGTTTTAGGGTTATTTAAATCTATTATTTAAGATTGTGAAAGATTGCGAATATTATAGTAAAAAGTGAATGTAACAAGGAGGAATATTAAAATATCAGTTGTGAAGAAGGCGTTTCATTCCACAACCCAACAGCTTCAGAAGTGGGATAACGATAACAAGATTGGTGATGGGCCGTGATTGGTCAAGGACTCCTTCACGCAGCCGAGACGGCAGTCGTGAGGGCAATGAACAGCGAAGCCGGCGTAGTAGAGAGCGCCGCAGTGAAAAGCGCTCAGACCGCCGCAGTCAGCGCCCAAGCCCGAACCGAAGTGCCAGTCACCGGAGCCGCCCTAACACTGAGCACCACCAAAGGAGTCCCGGTGAGCGACGTTCTAGGCGTAGTATTGAACGTCGCAGCCAACGATCAGGTGAACATCGAAGTCGTAGCCGCAGTCAGCTACGAAATCGCCACGATAGCAGAATTATGAATATTGATCGGGACCGTAGAAGTAGGAAACGTAGTAAGGACTGTTCTATTACAAGACCCCAAAAAGGTGATAAAAGCGATGTAACTAGTACTTTAATAGATTCATTTGTTGATGCGATTAAATCGATGAAATCTAGTTCTAGTGATAAATTTTCGTCTATTCACAATGTAATACCTGATTTTGATCCAATGGCAAAAGAACAGACTGTTAATGCGTGGTTATCGAAGGTTGAGGAATGTAAATTAATTTACGAATGGTCAGAAAAACAAGTCGTGCACTACGCTCTGCCTAAACTCTCGGGAATAGCTAAAACGTGGTACCAAAGTCTCCCCACTTTGCTGTATTCTTGGGAGGAATGGAAAGTTAAATTAATTGAAACTTTTCCATCTGCCCAGAATTATGGTGAATTATTAACTGAAATGTTGAATAAAAAACTACGGTTTAGTGAATCTCCCGAATTATATTATTACACTAAAATTAACTTACTAAACCGTTGCAACATATATGGCAAAAATGCAGTTGATTGTCTAATTTATGGAATTGAAGATAGGGGTATTAGACTAGGAGCTCAAGCGGCACAATTTTCTGAACCTGAACAGTTACTCAAATTTTTTAAAACTGTTAAACCAGGCGTTTCTAGGGATACCGAAAGATAAATTCGAGATAGGGATAAACGGCCGGTACCAAATAATTCAAATAGCGTCTTGAATAAGCCGAATAGATTCGAACCGGGTCGGATAACTTGTTTCAATTGTAACGAAGTAGGTCACCCCAGCTATAAATGCAATAAACCGTTATTAAAGTGTAGTCGTTGTAATTTATTAGGTCATTTGTCTAATGCGTGTTCTAAAATGGAACCCGCTCAAAAGCTAGATAAGGAAAAAACCGTGTTGAAAATCTCTAGTCAACAATCGGCGAGTATTTACACTTTTCCTATACGTATTAACGGGGTAAATGTCCAATGTCATTTAGATTTAGGGAGCGAATGTACTCTAATTCGGTTGACGGACGCCCTAAATCTAGGGTTCGATTGGACCACAAATGATTTACCCTTACTAAAAGGCCTAGGCAATATACCGTACCAGCCTATCGGTAAGTCGTTAGTTAATATTGAGGTACAAGGAATTACTGAAAAAGATATAGAAATATTAGTTATTAATGATAACCTCATTAACTATCCAGTGCTTCTAGGGCATTCATTTTCAGAACGGCCGGGTATTAAAATTACTAAAACCGTAGATAAACTGGAGATTTGTAAGACCCAAAACGCTAAAATACACTTGTTATGTAGGGAGCAAACTTATATTAACCCTGAGGCAATACAAACTGTCGCAGTATTAGCAAAACCTGAACTTTCTTGTACTGTATATGTTAGAGGTGGTATGCGGGGACAAAATGGTTCTGAATTCTATTTGTTTCCGGGAGAATATGAATTAAAAGATGGATTAGGCTGTCTTCTTATCTTAAATCCTAGAACTAAGGGTTTAATTCTAGAACGTGAACAGTTGCTGATACGCAGTATGGTAATGAGTAATGATTGTAAATATGTAAATAACGTTAATTTCACTGACAGGAATGATATATCTGAGCCTGTTATAGGGGATAATCTTAGCGAATTAGAAAAACAAATGGTGAAGGACTTGCTCGCAAGATATAGCAGCTGTTTTTCTTCCTGTCTTAAGGATCTCGGATTTACAACTGTATTAGAAATGGATATACAATTAAAGAATGAAGAACCGGTAGTTTACAGGCCTTATAGACTCTCGTATGCAGAAAGAGAAGATGTCAGGCGCATGGTAGCAGAAATGTTAGATTGTGGTATAGTTAAGGAGTCTTCATCACCTTACGCGAGCCCCATTGTATTGGTAAGAAAGAAAAGTGGTGAGAGGCGAATGTGTGTTGACTACAGAGCCTTAAACAGCAGGACTAAGCGAGACCATTATCCTCTCCCTAGGGTAGAAGACCTTCTTGATCAATTAGCGGGCCATAAGATGTTCATATCGCTGGATTTGGCTTCAGGGTACTATCAGATTCCCATCTCGGAGAAGTCTCAAGAGAAGACCGCGTTTGTTACGCCAGATGGACAATATGAATACACCAGAATGCCATTTGGCTTAGCAAACGCTCCTTCGGTTTTCCAAAGAGCCATGCATAAGATTCTTAATAAAGCACGGTTAAGTTATGTAATTGTGTATATGGATGATGTTTTGATACCCGCGCGTTGCTTTGATGAAGCGCTGCAAAGACTAGAAGAAGTTTTGAACTTATTAAAAGAAGGAGGCTTAACACTGAAAATGCAGAAATGTAAATTTATGTTTGATAAATTAGACTTTTTAGGGTTTGAAATAAGTGGTAATGGTATCCAACCAGGCTCTGCGAAAACTGGAGCAGTCTCAAAATTTCCTACTCCCTTAAATCAGCATGACGTTAGACGATTTTTAGGTCTTGCCAGCTTCTTTAGAAGATTTGTCAAGGATTTTGCTCTGATAGTAAAACCATTGACGGGTCTTCTAAAGAAAAATGCGCCTTGGAAATGGGGGGAAGAAGAAGCAACTGCATTTACAG
Source organism: Colias eurytheme (assembly GCF_061535395.1). Classification (NCBI taxonomy): domain Eukaryota; kingdom Metazoa; phylum Arthropoda; class Insecta; order Lepidoptera; family Pieridae; genus Colias; species Colias eurytheme. The sequence continues at coordinate 2,366,473 of NC_143011.1, read as the reverse complement.
AGATTAAAAAACGATTGACCAGCAGACCAATTCTCGCACTATACGACAAAAATTTAGAAACTCAGTTACACACGGATGCGTGTAGATTCGGCATCGCGGGTATTCTTCTTCAGAAAGACGAGAAAGGTTTATGGAGAGTTGTAGCATACTACAGTCGTCAAACCACGGTAGAAGAGCAGAAACTTCACTCGTTTGAGTTAGAAACTCTAGCTGTGATAGCGTCATTAAACAAGTTTAGGGTCTACTTGTTAGGCCTACGCTTCAAAATACTAACAGATTGTAATTCATTACGCACCACACTTACAAAACGAGATGTGATCCCGAAAATTGCAAGATGGTGGGTGCAGTTACAAGAATATGACTGTGAAATTGAGTATCGACCAGGAGATAAGATGTCACATGTGGATGCCCTGAGTCGAGCTCCATCAGACTCAAAAGTAGACGATTTGCACGTTATTGATATACTTAGTGTTACTGCTGAAGATTGGATTACTACTGTTCAATCTTCAGATGACGATATAAGGCGTATTAAAGAAATATTAAGTGATCCAGAATCCCCCAACATAGTAAGTACATTTCAAAATTACAAATTAAAAAATGGACGTGTATACAGGATCATAGCTGATGATAATATCAAATGGGTAGTGCCTAGAGGCGCACGCTGGCAAATTGTTAAAGCCAATCACGATGACGTAGGCCATTTTGGGTTAGAAAAGACTTTAGATCGTATTCGGGCATTATATTGGTTTCCTAAAATGAGAACCTTTGTCACCAAATATGTTTCAGCATGTTTAGAATGTGCTCACCATAAGATGCCAGGTGGTGCTCGACAAGGTCACCTACATTCCATAAAAAAAGTAGAAATCCCCTTTCACACGGTCCACGTGGACCATGTTGGGCCTTTCATTAAGAGTAAGAAGGGGAACTCATATATCTTAGTAATCATCGATGCCTTTACTAAATTTGTTTCTTTGGCTGCCGTCAAAAGTACCAAAACGTCGGAAACTATAAAAGTAATTAAAAAAAAATCTTATTGGGTATTTTGGTACTCCAACACGCCTCATTTCTGATAGAGGTAGCTGTTTTACCAGCAAGAGGTTTAGGAAGTTTATACAGGCCTTAGGCATAAAGCATGTTATGAATGCAGTAGCCACGCCGCGAGCAAATGGTCAAGTAGAAAGGTCAAACCGAACTATATTGGCATCATTGGGAACCATGAACCATGGCAAAGATCCTAGAACATGGGATGATAATCTATCGGATATACAGTTAGGCATCCCGCTGCCAGATGCAACTGCTCTGCTCGCTGAAGAGGATATGAAATATTTTGGAAGGTGCTTCTTCTTTGGATATGTGGCTGTGTTAGTTGAAAAGCTAGTTGTTTCAAGTAGTCTTTGCGCGTGATGATTATACCCGTATTTTCTTTGTAAATGATTTGACTGTTGATTCCGGCTATGTTTAGGATCGTGAAAAATAATCTCAGCGGCCATCTACATGCCACTCTTGCCACAGAATACTCTTCTTTTAGTCGATCCACAACATCAACACCTCCTTTCGGTTTATTATAAAAGGTGATAATTTCTGGTTTCGCGGTAGTTCCAGTTGTTGGATCGATTTGGTCGTCGTTATGAAGTGTACTTATCATAAGAACATTTTTTTATTCTTCTTGTTTGGTACGTAAGATACCAGAACCTTGCTCTTATGAAAACCAAAGATACTACTAGGTTTTGGTCTAAAATAAAATAAAATTTGTTCATCCCTTCGATCACGATCCATCTATAACAGAAATTCATAATAGATTACTATTTCAGTAATGTAAAATCATAATATTACATAAAAGTAGCAGTAAAACAGTCGCTAAGATGAAAAAAAATAAAGTCATGAGTAAAAAAAAGTACTTGCGTCGATACCCGCGCGATGAGCAAAACGCCGCCTGATGGTACACGGCGCAACAAACCACCTCGTCCAAGTGACTGGCGCACACTTTCGAGAAGTGAACTGCATACAGGGGTGGAGGACGGAACAAAACTCAGCTACCAAATGAACGATGTACGTACGAATAATTTTGACAAAATGGCGGATGTTTTAAATTTACTGTGAGCAAAATGCTCATAGCGCGAGTGCTCGCGGGTTAAGGGGGGAATGATGTAGCGACGACAAGCCAATTTACGAGTTACCGAAATATTTCAAGTGTAGTACCTACTAAGAAAGTTCCCACCATAGGTTCACACGGTAACTCGTATATAAACAGTTTGTGCGTTATGCACAGTTAGTTAAGGGCTTGTCGGGACGCGGGTTGGTCGCATTAGGTCGAATATTAATTACATACGAATATATATATGTAGTTAACGAAATATAACCTTTGCGTAGTTATTACATCTTTTATTACACCCGCACATAACAAGCCCCTACATCACTTTTAAAGTAACAAAACACGGCTGACCTACCGTGTTTCGAACAAAATGCATGAAAACTTTCATTAGTAGATAGTTAAGTCTTGTATTTTAAAAGCATGCAATAATTTGTATTTCATTCAAAAACATAATTCGTTTATCGAAACGTTTTTTGCTTAAAACGGTTTCACAATGCATTTTTCTAATTATTATTTTCATTTCAATAATTAGTTACCTAGCCAAATTATTACAAACAATATTTTCGCTCCAACTCCAAGGTATCGTATTACGAGTAGGTACGAGTTAATTGTGTCTTTATGAAGTATAGTAATAAAAAAAACAAAATAAATCTCGTGTAGAGCCATTTAAATCTCGATAATTATTTCTATTAATATTACCTATAGGTACAAACTTTTAAAACTGTCAATTAATGTCAATTGCGCGGCAAATTTGTATTTTTTTATTCTCTTTGAAAATTTCATCATCTGTTGTTTTACAGTATTTTTCTATGAAAATATGTGCAGTTTACAATAAAAACTACGTATATCGAAACAATACAGCTTTGTCTGAATATTAAAATATTATGTTCTCAGTTCAATTACATTATTACTATTTTCGTACATTTCGATATCAGTTGAAAATATTGTATCATATAAAATTTTTGGTATAACAAGGTAATGCGCTTTCGTGTTTTAACTACATAATTAGTTCAATATTAATTTAGCCGTAAAATACGTTATTTTGTTATTAATTTGAATAATATTATTGTAAGGAATCTAATTCAGTGTTAGATTTTCAAAATTAGATTAAGGATAATTTGTAATAATTGAAATAAATATTTTTGGATGTACATACTGGTATTTTTATTTTATTCCCCTGTGCTCATATTATGTCATGAAACCTTTCAGTAGATACATGGACGAAATCGCAGCCAGCGCCCAGCAGCAATTAGCTATAACATACCTATAGGTATTAGGTAAGGTAATAAATAATAGCTCTATAGTTAATACGCACCTTGATACTTACCGTAGAGTTGTTTGATGTTGAATCCGTAATAAATAAAATTAACACAATACATGTGTGATTTATATGTGATTTCACTAAGCCCAAATACATAGTCGTACGTACATCGACGATATATAGTTGTAGCATACTGATGGTTGTGTTGTCTCGTACGTTGTGAAGTAAATGTGTGTTGCGTGAAATAATATTGTGATGGTAATGTAGTTCATCGAAGGATGGTGGTGTTCTATCTGGCATGAGGTCCAGGATAGTAGATGTGTGTTCTGACCGGTCAGGAGGACCGGGGCAGTATGGTAACCCTGTAAGGTCAGTGTGGGCTGAGGCAGGATGGTAGTTATTTTGGTATCCCGAGATGAATTACCGTAGTAATGTAGTGTGAGAAATGGCGTACGGGGACACATGATTGTCAGTATGGCTGTATAGGAGATAACTTGAGTTTTAATATACTGTTGGATGAGTAATATTCAGTTCAGATAAGATTTCATTTTTTTTAACTGTTGAGCTATTGAATCCTATAAACACCAATAATCACTTTGAAAAGAAAGATGTTGTTTATACAATGTTCGGGTAACTTCACTTTGTCAATATATTGAGAATGCCTGAGGGCCAAGTACCACTTGAAGTTGATTAATGTTTGAAACTTGAGTTTGAGTTGAGTGATAGCGGTGAATCTTAGTTCGATTGGTCAGTGTGCCAGTAGTCATTTCGTAGCCGTAGTCCGTTGAAGTCGGTGTCTGCTATAAGGGGATTATGGCTGCTTATAGTAAACCGTGGATGCGCGGTATTACCGTAGTCCGTTGAAGCCGGCGTCTGCTATTAGGAGTACAGATAGCTGCTTATAGTAAACCGTGGATGCGCGGTGCGCGGGTGACGCTGGCGGAGGTTGGGTCTTGTAGAGACCATTAGATATGGAATATGGAGTCCGTGGGACTCGGCATTCGGAGGAATGCGTGTGGAACAAACATGAGGTTTGTTGTGGGGCTTAGTGAAAAGCCAGAGTTTGCATTCGGAGGAATGCGTGTGTGTTGTTGGGCTTAGTGAAAAGCCATAGTTGGCATTCGGTGGAATGCGTGTGTGATGATGGGCTTAGTGAAAAGCCAGAGTTGGCATTCGGTGGAATGCGTGTGTGATGATGGGCTTAGTGAAAAGCCACAGGCCTCGGATAAGATTCATGCTCTAGTTTTTTTGTGATACTTTAATAATGATCTTCTGATGACAATAGCAGTGAAAGTGGTGTTTGGTCGCTTATGCGTTATTTTCTTTTAGTAGTAGTTCATAAATTTAATTGAAATGATCAGAATTCAATGTTTCATTATTTTAATCAAAATGGTTAATTTCAAAGGGTTGAAGTTGGAAATTATTTTAGGATATTCAAATTAAGAAAAAAACCTGTTTAGTGTTTTCATATGAACTTAAATTTTGTTTTATGAGATTCTTTGCTATAAGACGTTTCTTGTACAAATTTCATGATTCTGTGTTCACAAGAAATATCCTGAAGGTATCGATTCCATGTGTCCGCTGCGAATGTCGAAAACTGCTATCTTTTGATCGACTGTTATAACTTTTCAAAGCTTAACGGGACGATGGTATGCGATATGAATTTCAAAGGTCTTGATAGATAGACTGATAGACTTACGGACAACTAAGTGATCATAAGGATTTAGTTTTTCAGTTTTGTGGTTTAAAAGCCTAAAAATTAAATATCAGAGTTTAATTGTAAAAATTTGTCAGGATTGGCCGAAGAGCATGTACTGTGCGAGATGTTTTCTGTGTTACAGCACCCACAAACACGAGGACGTGTTCAGCGCAGGATGGCCGTGTCGGAGACGGTCAATAGCGCGGATGTAAAACGACTCTAAGCACGAGTTCCAGGGAGGTGGCAGCACAGTGAAGTTGGCGGCTTACTTCATGCTTGTACCGGGTCGAGCCCGTGAAGGCTCGCCCTCGGGACGGCACTTCACATTCGAACATCGAAGAGTTCGGATCTTCCACTACTAGGAACTGTTAACCATTTCTCTGCTAGTGTTTAATTTAAATGTGTAACGTAACGGTTATTAAAATTGATTGTATTTAAAGTGATTGTATTTAAAATGACTGTATTGTAAAACTGACATGATTAAAAGAGCAACTATGGAGTTTCTTGCCGGTTCTTCTCTGTAGATACTGCTTTCCGAATCGGTGGTAAATAAAGAAATGATTGAGTTTGAGGTGTTTCTTTGCTCGATTACCCAACGCAACGCCCACAGCTTGAAAATAGATTCACAATCTACACCTTGCTCCGACATCAGAATTGGGATCAAATCGAGCAAATGAGAAAACACGTGGCGATAACCTCGATACGATATACGATAACCTGATTAAAAGTCAAAGCGCCGCAACCACGTGGCACTTCGATCCAGTTTCAACGGGAAGAAGCATCCTACAGATCTACGAGCATACGTGTCACTGAGCAGCCGGAGACAAAGGGAGAGCTCGTTATGTGCGGGCAGGGTGGCAACTTCGCCTCGCGCTGCACGGATGACACTGCCGCTCGCATCACCGCGTCGGAAGCCGTATCATCGAGAGCAGCGCCGTGTCATCATGTCGTGCACCGTGCCATTGCGTCGAGCGTCCGGCTTCGAGCATCATGCGTCGATCGTCGAGCATCATGCGTCGAGCATCATGCGTCGAGCGTCGAGCGTCATGCGTGGCGCCATGTGGTGCTGCATCCATACTGTGCGCCGCGGCACCAAGCTGGGCTCCGCGACACCACGCCAGGCGTTGCGCATCCACGCCAGGCACCGCAATATCACGCCGGGCGTCGCGCTACCATCACTACCATCAACACGTCGAGCCTGAGATCACCGGAACCAGAGCGACGTGTCGACGTGTCGTGCAACTATCCTTCAATCTCATACAAAACCGGTCAGTAGATAACATTCCACTTTGAGTGTACAGTAAGATAAAGAAAGTAGGTTTTCAAAATGTAGTTAACTTCAAGTAACTTATTCGAAAGAAAAAGAAATTTATTGCCAAAAACATTAGTTACAAAATTTATTTTAAATTAATTGAGGAAAATGGTCACAGCCGCGGCAAAATGCTGCACAACAAGTCAATAACTGCGTTAAAAACAACCGACTTCAAACTTGCACTTGCAACATTTACAAATACAGACAAAAATGCTCATAAAATAAAACTACGGGGCCTATCCGAATAAAATTTTTATGGGACCAATTCGACACCATCCCGCATCGAACAAAAAAAGAATCACGTAAATCGGTTCAGAAACCTCTGAGTAATCGGTGTACATACATAAAAAAAAAAAAAAAAACATACCGGCCGAATTGATAACCTCCTCCTTTTTTTTGAAGTCGGTTAAAAACAGTGCTGATTTACAGGTTGTACCGAATGTAACGATTAGATTTTGTTAAAAGTTGTAGCCTACAGACCAGTGTATAGTTAAATCGTATTGCATTACATTTAACTCAACTTATTTACGCAGTGTTGTTGTTATTAGGTCGTGCGATATTGCTTTACGGTTTTGTAGTTAGTTAAAACTTATTCCATTACATTCAGCCCATCTTAGTTACGCAGTGATAAATTAACAGTACCTATTTCACTTATTCAGGGACGGGTTCACTTTAGTAGGTAATTCACGTAATTTTAAAAAATACTTTGTGGCGTAAGCACTGCCATCAAGATAAATTAAGTAACGAATTGCTTTAATGTTTGTTATTTTGTGAGCTAACACTAACAAAGAAAGCACATTAATTGGTACACTGCATCCAGATCCTTCAATCGAACGTAAACAATAAACATTCACTTGTCCGTGTATCAGAACAAAAACAGTATGCGAATTACTTTCAAATTAGTTTCTTAACTACCCGCGTTAGTTTCTTGACTACCCGCATTAATTTCTTAAACTACCTGCGTTAGTTTTTATTTAGGCTATAACCCTTGACAAATAACAATTAATTGCTACACAAAGACAGCCTTATTGCTATTCGATTAAAAACGAAAAGTAATGCCTTAACTAGTGCATTAGAGGTTTAAAAAAAAAACTTTTCGTAGGTTTTATTTAAGGTGATATTTGAGGTAATTTCTTAAAATAAAGTTGTGAACAATTCACAGTATACAGTTTTACGATATGAAGTTTTATGAAATGTTACAGATTTACTTTGATCGAATAAAAGGTAAATCGAGGCATTTAGTTTTGAATTTTTACTTGGGAGAATTTATTAGGTCCTTATTTAGGCAGTTCATAATACAATGTCGCAGATAATTAGCGTGTTCAAATAAACAGCTGGCCTAAGATAAATGTTATGATTGGAATACGGGTCTAGATTTAGTTTGAGTACGTAACTTGATTGCTTTAAAATTATTTTAACTATCTCATCGACGTTTGGGTCCGTTCAATGTAAAGATATTAAGATTTAAGACTGTTGAAAATAATCTTAAGGTTAATAGCGCCTTTACAGTTTACATACTATCGTCAGATAATGTCTGTTTAATTGCATAGAGAAAAGAAAAACCCATCCAGGTTTTCTGAAGGTTTTTGAAGTGAAACTTCTTTATCGGGGTTGAAAAAAAATTTAGCGTGACATTTTTCCGTTACGCACCATTTTTTTTCTTATCCCTATCACGCGTGATTCGACATATTTCTGTAAAGTTGCATATAGTAAATTATTTTTTTTGAAAAAATAAGGTCATAAAGAAGTTTCATTTCGTGCGTAGTACACGCACATATTCACACCTCGATCTAGAAATAAATGCATTAAAACAACACGTGCGCTATATGGAACAGCAGCGTCTGGATACCGTCATAGAAGTTGCCAACATTCCGTCTCGTCCTAATGAAGACCTTAATGACTTATGTAACAAGTTAGCTGATAACCTAAATCTAACCAAAGAAGGAATCTCCAACGTGAAGCGCCTGGAAGGAAGAAACGGACAGGATGGATGTATTCAACTGGAGTTCAAACAGGAGGAATTATGTAATATGTGGGTACGTGCTTCCAGACGCAGAGAGGTACTTGTGGGACAGGTGGTATGTGATGAAGCAGTACCAGCAGCTAAAACCAAAGTGATAGTACGCAAAGCCCTAACTAAAGCGAATAAAACCCTGCTGTGGCAAGCTAAGCAAAAATTAACACCAAATTATAAATATGTGTGGTTCCAGAATGGGAATATTATATTAATCCGTAAATCAGAGAATAATAAACCTATTGTGATCAGAAGCGAAACAGACATTGAAAATCTCCTCAACCAGGCAGCACCAGCACATCATCGGCGGTAATAGATATAGTATTTTATGTAGGTCACCATAGTTCAGTCGAATATCCCAAGCAATAATTTAGAACTTTTTAATTGTAGTACATATAACTCATTTTGTAAAAATGTTCCATCGTTAGCGAAATCTCAATTTAAGTTAAATTTAGTCCATATAAATGTAAGATCACTAATTAAAAATTTTTGTTATGTTTTAGAATTAATAAACAGTTCATGTTCACCAATAGATATTCTCATATTAACTGAAGTAAACATTAAAGATAATATCGCAAATATGTTCAATGTAAATGGCTATATAATGCACAAAAAGTTACGTAAGAATAAAAAAGGTGGCGGTATTATAATATACATACGGAACGTTCACGTATTTACATTCAAACATCACACTTTAAATCACTGTGAATCAATCATAGGTCATTTAACGACTAATCACAAATACGTTGCAACAATTTGTGCAATATATAGGCCACCCAACGAAAGTAAATACTTGTTCGTAAGGGAGATAAAGGATCTTTTATCTAGTAAACCTTTTAAACACTTAGATATTTTTGTTTTAGGAGACATGAACATAGATATAAATAGTTTGGAAAATCCAAAAGTGCACGCCTCATAATTTTTTTTTAATAATTATTTATTAATTATTATTTTTGTTTATTTAATAACAATTAAACCACATCGAATCAGACCCTGAAAAATGAAAGGGTTCTATTCCTGAGCATACTCAAGCGTAAGAGAAAAAAAAAGACTCGATTAGTAAAGTATTTCGGTCGCTATCGTGTTAACAAGAAAAAGGATCCGCACATACAGACACACGGACGTCCAAGACAGAACTTTTTTAAACTGTTTTTTAACTAGTTTAAATAACAAAAATGACATCAAAAATATCATGAACGTTAAAAATAGTGTTTTTTCTTAATATGTGTGTGTATGTATTATCTTACAAGTGCAATGTATGATACATAAAGACATTTTAAGTTTGAAAAATCAGATGTTTTGCGCGAAGCGACAGTAGTACCCACCTCAACGCTTCGCTTATGAGGCGTGCAAAATAAAGGGTAACATTCAAGATTTTTACATAAATAGCATGGCCGAGTGCGGTCTAACAAGTGTTATAACCGATTATACAAGAATTGAAATAAGAAACCAAATAATAACGCGTAGCGTAATCGATCACATTTTTGTAAGGACGCAATTGTTAGACCTGTACTCGGGCGCGCTCGGCACTGCAATGGCTGATCACCGTATGATCGTATTGTCGTGCATTGGACAATCATTAGCACATGTACAGGGTGACGTTAAAGTCATTCGAAAAATAGATAACAATAAACTTAATAATTTGCTTGATCATGTTAGCTGGGATGATTTTACGAATACAGAGTGTCCATATAAATTATATGATAACTTAAAAAATACCATCCAAAATTGTTATAATCAATCACAATTTGAACAAATAATTTCAACATCAAGTAAAAGAAACAAAGATCCTTGGATTACTAGCACCATAAAAACTATGTGTGAAAAAAAAGATTTATCTTTTATTGACTGGAAAAATGACCCGACTAATAAAATACTTCGATTAAAATACAATAAATTACGTAATAAAACGCGTAAATTCATAGAAAAATCAAGAAATAATTACTATCATAATCAAATTAATCAAAACTACAACAATAGTCACGCTTTATGGCAAATTTTGAATTCATTAACAGGTCGCTGCAAAAATTCAATAGACAACTGTATCTTAAAAGCATTTCATAAAAATAACATAGACATTAAAACAATTGCTAATAATTTTGCACAAGAATTTTATTATAGTATTAAAAAAATCATTCCTAAATGCAATAAGCGTCTATTATGTGAAAATGATTATTATTATCCACAAAATAAATCAATGCTACTTAAAAAAGCTAACAACAAAAAACTTAATATCAATAAAGCTCCCGGATTCGACAACATTCGATGTATTGACATAAAAAATATATGCACTAAAATCGTAGATATTATAGTTAAATTTATTAATGCATCTATTGTTAATGCTAAATATCCTTTAGAGTTAAAAACTGGAATAATCCGACCTATTCACAAAAAAATCCAAAAGTGCACGCCTCATAATTTTTTTTTAATAAATATTTATTAATTATTATTTTTGTTTATTTAATAACAATTAAACCACATCGAATCAGACCCTGAAAAATGAAAGGGTTCTATTCCTGAGCATACTCAAGCGTAAGAGAAAAAAAAAGACTCGATTAGTAAAGTATTTCGGTCGCTATCGTGTTAACAAGAAAAAGGATCCGCACATACAGACACACGGACGTCCAAGACAGAACTTTTTTAAACTGTTTTTTAACTAGTTTAAATAACAAAAATGACATCAAAAATATCATGAACGTTAAAAATAGTGTTTTTTCTTAATATGTGTGTGTATGTATTATCTTACAAGTGCAATGTATGATACATAAAGACATTTTAAGTTTGAAAAATCAGATGTTTTGCGCGAAGTGACAGTAGTACCCACCTCAACGCTTCGCTTATGAGGCGTGCAAAAGGGTACGCGAAGTGAGTATGAAAATTATCGCCCGATTACCATTCTTCCGGTATTAGACAAAATCGTGGAAAAATTTATAGCCGAACAAATGCAGAATTTCTATGCCGAAAATAAAATTTTATCTGTCTCTCAATTTGGATTTCAACCGTGTAAGTCAACTTCACAACTTTTGTCAAAATTTACAGATGAAGTAAACTCATGTCTCGATAACAAAAAACATGTACTGCTATTATTTATCGATTATAGTAGGGCATTCGATACACTCAGGCATGACACTCTTATACACAAACTAGATAACTCCGGTATCCGTGGACCTCTTCTGGGATGATTTAAAGATTATCTTGCTAATAGAAAATTTCGTGTTAAAGTAGGCGATGAAATGAGCAATGAAATGACCATCACCGAGGGTACAGCACAGGGCTCGGTGTTAGGACCTTTATTGTACTTGGCGTATGTAAATGATATGGAACATGTCATCAACCACTGTTCTATCTATCAATATGCTGATGACACCTGTCTAATAGCCTCAGACAAAAATATTAATACTGCAGCTCAACAGTTACAGGAAGATTTTACGCGTATCCTAATGTGGTCGCACGATGCGGGTCTTGTCATAAATGTTAAGAAAACAAAAATAGTACATGTACACTCGAGTCATTTGAAAAACTTTAATAATTTTAAAATCACGGCACACAATCACGTATGTCTTCACAAAGCTACATATTATAACCCGGACTGCTCGTGTGAATGTGTGGACCAAGTGCCTTATTATACTTACTTAGGACTGATTGTTGATAACAGATTTAATTGGAACCATCATATAGACCATCTGTGTGATAAACTTAGGGCCATACTCTCAAAATTATATATCATCAGAAATAAAGTACCATACAAAATTCTTCTCGGTATCTATAGATCATTGGCAGAATCAATAATACAATACGGTATCACAAGTTATGGACGTACATTTAATACTTACATTGATAGAATCACAAATTTACAACTAAGACTAATAAAAAAAATTGTACCTATTAATATTAAAAACAAGTTTAAAGATAAACCTCTCGAACTATTTAGCTATTGTAATGTACTGCCAATAAGACAAATGTTTCAAAAGATTTTTCTCATAGAACAATTTCATAACATAAACTTTCAAAATCCCATTTCGCATCAGTTTGCTACCAGACAAATAACTAATAAAAAATTAATTATTCCTAAAGTACACAATCTTTATGGGAAGCGTACGGCTAATTTCTTATTACCCACTATACTTAATTCTATGCCACAAAAAGTCAAGAAGGATGTTAATATTAAAAACTACAAAATAATATACAAAAGATATTTTCTCGAATTAATTAAAACAATAAAATAAACATAATAAACAACATTGTAATGAACACCCTGTATTTGTATGTCATGAATAGATAAGGAACCGGTTTATGTAGTCACTTCTTTTGTCTTCCTTGCGAATAACAAACGGTGTTTATGCGACTGTGAGCGTTGCTACAAACCTCGTAAGGTTTCGCATCGCAAAATTGTTTTAAATAAATGTGAATTTTTGTTCTCTAATAAATAAAATAAATAAATAAAATTTCGGTAACTCGTAAATTGGCTTGTCGTCGCTACAGTGACATTCGAAAATGAAACAATGATTTACGGAAAAGCACAGATAGAAACGCGTTTAATCGAGATTGGGTATCTAATATTAAGATAATTGGAATACTTAATGAAAATAGGAATTGTAGAGTCAGTAATAATTCAGATTAGTTTATTGATATCATATTAGATACTTACTTAGGTCGAGTGAACGCGTTTTTACAATTCGTTCTATACAAAGTATGTTTTTAACTAAATTTTCGAATTTCATCGTGTATTTTACAATAATTTTGAATGATTTGAATGCGAAATGTACTAATATATGATCAACGTATTGTGATCATCAGTATGCTACAACTATATACCTGGTATATAGGCGGTTATTAAAATTGATTGTATTTAATGTTACTTTTGATACACAATACACACTACTTACTCAGAGGGAAATAAACGCTACCTACTATTTTTATTTGAACATAGGCTAGAATTTACTTTTTCACAAACACGTATATTTTTAAAAGCATAATATTATAGTTTATTAAATACTACATAATATTATATACAGTTTCATGAGCATAAAGGAACAACTCTTTTAGTGTCATTGGTTCAAGTGACGACATGAGACAGTTTGGCATTAATGCCGTGTTGCTATTGGTCTATTAATTGAATACTGCACGGAAACAACACACACTATTCCTTATTATTTTTAAATCGTTTTTTTCAATAAATCTGCAACAAAAAATCTTTATATTTTTAAAAAAAGGTATTTATCAGTTAACTTGGGATACTAATATATTTCTATGGAAATTAACTATTTTTTGCAATAGATATTAAAAATACAGTTAACACATTAAGTGCATTTAATGATATTATACTCTTTGTTTATATAAATACAGAACGATAATTGAATCATCTAAAAAAAGCCAACAAAAAATGTTAAACTTATATTTTCTTCTTATAATTGGGTAAGTTTTTAAAAAATAACTCGTTTTTAATCTTTTTTCAAAAAAATTATCTAACTACAATAATCAAGACAATAATACTATAGTCTATAATAGTCGCATAAAAAAAAAGTATTTATAACCAGTCTTGACAATTTATGAGCGTTTTAGCCACTGTGCTTTGGTAATTTGCCTTTTTTATGGGAAAAAAATCCGCAATATCGATACTTCTTTGGTCCTGCATTTTCGTAAACATTTTATGGATACTCTGGTACCACATATTTTGAAAAAATTGGGCTATTGTCACGTAGAGTCTCTTCAAAGTGCGTGCCACAAGTCGTATTTGCATCCAAGGCACCTTCAAATCTGTGCTTAATTTTTTCATAAAATCTTTGCGGCTCATTGTATTTTATTTATTTATTTTTTTTATTTTTTATTGTGTGATAGGGAAGCGCTTGACCACGATCTCGCCTAATGGTAAGCTGAGATGTGGCCTATGATGGAGCGCGCTTCCCTAGAAGGAAGCATTAGCATTTATCTACATTATTTTGATATTATATGATATAGAAATTGTTAAAATTCTATATCATGCCGTAAAATATCGCCACTGACCACCTATAACTTTTCCTGTATTAACTGAACATACAGGAATATGGTTTTCGGGCTTCTCTTATCTCTTTGTATCCTCAATGTATACCACCATGACATTGTGGCGTTGCCACTTTTATTATCTATATTTTATTATCTGTGGCGTTCTGAAACGGAACGCACTTGATCGAATTTTAAATTGATTCGACGATAGTGAAAATGATTCACTAGGACAATAGTTAATACGCAAAACGCAATACGCAGTTGATACGTATTTAATACCAATACTCAATGATTGTCTCCTGCTAACCTGTACAGACTAGACTCATTGTGGTGACTGGTGAAACATTGTATAGCATTAACAACATAGTACTGTATTATTGAAAGATCGATTAAAGGTTTATTTTACAATCTACGACTTTCATTATACATGGGTAACAAAACCCCATAACATATTCGGTTTTACTCCGGACAACATCTTCAGCCACCCACTCCCTTTGCTTGAAGTCCAAATCCAGCGGAGGACAATAATCGTCATTTACTAAAATTGAAGGTTTTTCGTCCTAGTATTAAAGTTGTCTGGATCCCATTTTATACTCAATCTATAGTATAATACTATAGATATCATGTGAAACGTGACTTGGAAAAAAATCATTCAAATAAATCACAAAATAAAAATTTGAAACAATTTTAAAAGTTACGAAAAGCCCAATTATACGTCAAAATGACGCACAACATCCTCTTTACAACCAAATGGCGGAATTTACATGGATGAGCCAACTATGTACTGCTAGGTCTCGACGGCTAATGAGTTGATTCTGGATTTTGCAGCGATTCGATGGTAAATATAGAAGAGTTCATACGTCAAATTTACGTAGATTGGACTTCTAGGGTTAAATGCATAAATACCTAAATGATGTTTTGTTTTTATTATCTAATAACGATAAAAAAACCCGTTGATTTCATTCGTTTTTCAAGCTACGTGCATAGTTTTTCCACTAAAAAGCCTCAATTGAGTCATAAAGTACACAAATTTCAAGCATAATAAGTCACATCATTTCTATAAAACCAAAACTGGCAATAATATAAGTCGTGTTGTGCGATTATGAACATAGTGCATAAGGGCATAAGTCGTTATATTATATATAAATAGCTAACTTAATTGTCTTACCATTTAACAATACCTCAGTCATGACCCACAGATCCTCGCACTCCGATTCCCAATTTTGAATGCGATACGATGGAGTGTCGCGTGATATTGCAAAAAGTATTGTTATCGAGGGTACTTATAAAATTACTTACGTTTATCGAAACGTTTTTTGCTTAAAACGGTTTCACAATGCATTTTTCTAATTATTATTTTCATTTCAATAATTAGTTACCTAGCCAAATTATTACAAACAATATTTTCACTCCAACTCCAAGGTATCGTATTACGAGTAGGTACGAGTTAATTGTGTCTTTATGAAGTATAGTAATAAAAAAAACAAAATAAATCTCGTGTAGAGCCATTTAAATCTCGATAATTATTTCTATTAATATTACCTATAGGTACAAACTTTTAGAACTGTCAATTAATGTCGATTGCGCGGCAAATTTGTATTTTTTTTTCTTTTTGAAAATTTCATCATCTGTTGTTTTACAGTATTTTTTTAATCATAATGATTAAAAGTATTAGAACTTATGAGATTGGTTCAAGTGTACCTTAGTTAACCTTTTGGGCTTGAAAAGTTAAAGTTACTACAATTTCCACTATCTTTAGCGTAAATCTGCGAAAGCGCCAGTAACGACTTTCAATTACGCATTTAGATGTTACTTACAAAATGAAGCAACAGCTGATCCCGACGAGGCAAAAATACCTCAAACTCAAACCTTTATTTATTCAATTAGAACTCTGCAGAAGCACAATTGAACCATCTTAACATAGAATTGCCACCTGTCTCAACTCACACAGTATTAACCCAACCGGACAAGAAGAGACCTTGGTCCTTACTTTTGGGGTCAGAAATAAATTTAAAAGGTCACCCCTTGAATAAGGCAATAAAATATCAAAACAGGTAAACGGTTTTAATTATAATACAGATTTTTAACATCCAACCAAACCGTGCGGTATCTATTAATGTTTAGAGCCAACGCCACCAATCATAATCTAAACATGGCTAGTACTTTCAGTACAATGCATGAATTATTTATTTAAAACTGATAGGTCATAAACTCTGTACTGGAAACAAATATACTGAACTCAAGAGACTAAAATGATAAGGAGCTTATCTGTGTCCCAAAACTGCAATTACTACAGCCAAGTACGTTACTTTTAATCAATTCGGTTTTAAAATATAATTATGATTTACATCAGAACTTATATACCGAAAGCCTCGGGCTGACTTATTTATAATAATTGTGTTTGTGCATAACACTAGGCAGTCAACAGCTATATGAACGTCAGATAGGAAAAGAGCCAAATTTATCCAGTCAGTAACAAAGGATTTTAACTATAGGTACTTTATTCTAATTCAACCAACTACTACTAGCTACTCCGTATGTCTTTTGGGTAGACGGAGGCAAATAGGATTTTTATTCCAACTATATCATTTGATATTTTGAAAATGTACGTTCGTGTACGGTAGGTACATTTTCATACCGTCAGAGTCATTTTGCAGATTATAGTGGTGCAGCACTGAACACTGTCTATTAGGTGGCTGGTGCTGCCGACCGGGCCTTCAGTTCCGCTTTCCAGAATACCTTCACCCTTCTAGGTGCTACTACTACTGAAATAGCGGTACTCTATCGCGTCGTTCAGGTCTCTAACTGACAGGATTTCTCATATTATCGTAACAACCTCGCTCGTTCTAACGAGAACAAATTATCGCCAAGGAATTCTGCTGCAGGATAATGGCAAGAGAGATTATAAGCTTAACTATGCATTATTATGTTCAGGAATATGGTGGATTTTGAATACTATCGTCGTCTGAAAGTATCTCCTTTCGATAAACTTCATTAAGGATGCAGATCTGATCCCATCTTTGTTCCGTAGGAATGCTACGACAGTCTAAACGTTACACTGTACAAAGAAAATTGCCCTAAATATAGTCGGTTGTTCCAACATCCGTAATATGGCTAGCCTGCCTTGCTAGCCCTTGATTGTAACTGCTACCAATGGAGGCATTGCTCTTGTGTTGTCCACAGTTGTGCGAGTGCAAAAATGAAGAACTGAGCTCGTGGGGAGCTATGTCGAATGAATCTGTGTTAAGATTATGACAGTATAGGACAGTTAGCTGTGGATGCGAAGACAGGACATTACTTTATTCATCCGTAAACACGCGAGGCAGCCACGGACAGCGATATAGCAAGAACTAAACTAGCAAAGTTTAGTTCGCTTACCAGACTTTGTCATGTTTTAAATGCAGTATATCCTCTGTATAGCATTGCATTTATGACTATTGATAAACTTAATTCACCCGTAAACACGAGAAGCAGGCACGGATAGCGATATAGCAAGAACTAAACCAGCAAAGTTTAGTTCGCTTACCAGACTTATATTTTAAAAGCCGTATAGTCTGTACATTTCATTTATTGCCCCCCCCCCCCTAAAAGCAAAGAAATGAGAAGTCATTTGGCAGAGCTTTCTCGTAAAGGGTAGGGGTTCCAAGTTTAAAGCAGATACGAATCTAACGCATTCTCATTTCAGTCACCTGTCGCACCCACTGCACTCACACCTTACGCTGGCTGCAGCGAGGCTCTCCGCGAAGCCTTCTTACGGAGAAACATCCCATCGGAAGCTGTCGAACTAATGTTGGCATCGCTTTCCAGTAACACTAAGAAGCAATATAACGTAACTTATAAACTATGGTGGCAATTTTGTCTAGATAGAAATATTTATATATTCCATATAAATATATTCCAATTTTGAAAGTACAGTAGCGACAGTTATATCGTTTTTAACAAATGAGTTTAACAAAGGGGCTTCATATGGTACTTTAAACTCGCACAGGTCTGCCTTGTCTTTAATCTTAGGAAATAATATCGGGTCGGATGAATGCATAAAACGACTCCTAAAGGGAGCATTCAAATTGAAACCCAGTAATCCTAAATACAATAATTATTCTTGGGACCCACAATTAGTTTTGAACCATATCTCAAGCTGGTTTCCTAATATAAACATTAATTTGGAGCAGTTGACTAAAAAAATAGTAATTTTACTTGCGCTGTGTACAGCACAGCGGGTCCAAACTTTATCCCTTATCAATCTTAATAATATTTATTTCTCAGACAGTGGAGCTAAGATTTTCATAACAGACTTGATAAAAACTTCGGCTCCGGGTAGAGATCAACCCCTTCTTATACTTCCATACTTTAAAGAAAATATAAGTATTTGTCCCGCTACTGCACTTTCTGATTATATCAATGTCACAAAACATTTGAGGAATGAGGAGGACAATAGATTAATACTAACTTTTAAAAAACCTAATAAACCCGCCACAACTCAAACAATCAGTCGTTGGATCAAAAACGTTTTATCGGAAAGTGGTGTCAACATTTCAATATTTAGTTCACATAGCACAAGACACGCTTCAACATCTACTGCTTGTGCTAGTGGTGTATGCGTTGATAATATACGTAAAACTGCTGGCTGGACTAAACATTCCGAAACCTTTGCAAGGTTCTATAAACTTAATGTAGTTAATGAAAACGAATTTGCAGAATCAATTTTGCAAGAATAATGTTTGATTATATTTTTGTTAATATACAAAATAAAACTAATAATATCTATATATGTTTTATTCTAAACTTGCACCCAAAATGATTCTTACAAAACTTTTATCTCTTAACATCTACATAGTGAATAATATCTGAAGAATGAAGCGATGAAATATAATATATGATCAAACGAACTTCAGAGTGAAGTTCGATCATTATTATATGAATCGCTTCATTCGAAGATATTAACACCCACCACACCCTAACCCAAAGTTTTGTAAGATTACAGACTCTAAAAATAACGAATATCGTACAAAGCGAGCAAATACTTGTCAGGTCGTAATACCCACAATTAATAAAAAATAAAATCTAAAGGCGTGCGTAGTTGCTAGCATTGAAAAAGGGAACTACATAGTAAATAATATCTTCGAATGAAACGATTCATATAATAATGATCAAACTTCACTCTGAAGTTCGTTTGATCATATATTAGTACATTTCGCATTCAAATCATTCAAAATTATTGTAAAATACACGATGAAATTCGAAAATTTAGTTAAAAACATACTTTGTATAGAACGAATTGTAAAAACGCGTTCACTCGAACTAAGTAAGTATCTAATATGATATCAATAAACTAATCTGAATTATTACTGACTCTACAATTCCTATTTTCATTAAGTATTCCAATTATCTTAATATTAGATACCCAATCTCGATTAAACGCGTTTCTATCTGTGCTTTTCCGTAAATCGTTGTTTCATTTTCGAATGTCACCTTTAAAGTAACAAAACACGGCTGACCTACCGTGTTTCGAACAAAATGCATGAAAACTTTCATTAGTAGATAGTTAAGTCTTGTATTTTAAAAGCATGCAATAATTTGTATTTCATTCAAAAACATAATTCGTTTATCGAAACGTTTTTTGCTTAAAACGGTTTCACAATGCATTTTTCTAATTATTATTTTCATTTCAATAATTAGTTACCTAGCCAAATTATTACAAACAATATTTTCGCTCCAACTCCAAGGTATCGTATTACGAGTAGGTACGAGTTAATTGTGTCTTTATGAAGTATAGTAATAAAAAAAACAAAATAAATCTCGTGTAGAGCCATTTAAATCTCGATAATTATTTCTATTAATATTACCTATAGGTACAAACTTTTAAAACTGTCAATTAATGTCAATTGCGCGGCAAATTTGTATTTTTTTTTTCTTTTTGAAAATTTCATCATCTGTTGTTTTACAGTATTTTTCTATGAAAATATGTGCAGTTTACAATAAAAACTACGTATATCGAAACAATACAGCTTTGTCTGAATATTAAAATATTATGTTCTCAGTTCAATTACATTATTACTATTTTCGTACATTTCGATATCAGTTGAAAATATTGTATCATATAAAATATATATATATAATGCAGCTGGTATAACAAGGTAATGCGCTTTCGTGTTTTAACTACATAATTAGTTCAATATTAATTTAGCCGTAAAATACGTTATTTTGTTATTAATTTGAATAATATTATTGTAAGGAATCTAATTCAGTGTTAGATTTTCAAAATTAGATTAAGGATAATTTGTAATAATTGAAATAAATATTTTTGGATGTACATACTGGTATTTTTATTTTATTCCCCTGTGCTCATATTATGTCATGAAACCTTTCAGTAGATACATGGACGAAATCGCAGCCAGCGCCCAGCAGCAATTAGCTATAACATACCTATAGGTATTAGGTAAGGTAATAAATAATAGCTCTATAGTTAATACGCACCTTGATACTTACCGTAGAGTTGTTTGATGTTGAATCCGTAATAAATAAAATTAACACAATACATAATTGAATGTTACTTTTGATACACAATACACACTACTTACTCAGAGGGAAATAAACGCTACCTACTATTTTTATTTGAACATAGGCTAGAATTTACTTTTTCACAAACACGTATATTTTTAAAAGCATAATATTATAGTTTATTAAATACTACATAATATTATATACAGTTTCATGAGCATAAAGGAACAACTCTTTTAGTGTCATTGGTTCAAGTGACGACATGAGACAGTTTGGCATTAATGCCGTGTTGCTATTGGTCTATTAATTGAATACTGCACGGAAACAACACACACTATTCCTTATTATTTTTAAATCGTTTTTTTCAATAAATCTGCAACAACAAATCTTTATATTTTTAAAAAAAGGTATTTATCAGTTAACTTGGGATACTAATATATTTCTATGGAAATTAACTATTTTTTGCAATAGATATTAAAAATACAGTTAACACATAAAGTGCATTTAATGATATTATACTCTTTGTTTATATAAATACAGAACGATAATTGAATCATCTAAAAAAAGCCAACAAAAAATGTTAAACTTATATTTTCTTCTTATAATTGGGTAAGTTTTTAAAAAATAACTCGTTTTTAATCTTTTTTCAAAAAAATTATCTAACTACAATAATCAAGACAATAATACTATAGTCTATAATAGTCGCATAAAAAAAAAGTATTTATAACCAGTCTTGACAATTTATGAGCGTTTTAGCCACTGTGCTTTGGTAATTTGCCTTTTTTATGGGAAAAAAATCCGCAATATCGATACTTCTTTGGTCCTGCATTTTCGTAAACATTTTATGGATACTCTGGTACCACATATTTTGAAAAAATTGGGCTATTGTCACGTAGAGTCTCTTCAAAGTGCGTGCCACAAGTCGTATTTGCATCCAAGGCACCTTCAAATCTGTGCTTAATTTTTTCATAAAATCTTTGCGGCTCATTGTATTTTATTTATTTATTTTTTTTATTTTTTATTGTGTGATAGGGAAGCGCTTGACCACGATCTCGCCTAATGGTAAGCTGAGATGTGGCCTATGATGGAGCGCGCTTCCCTAGAAGGAAGCATTAGCATTTATCTACATTATTTTGATATTATATGATATAGAAATTGTTAAAATTCTATATCATGCCGTAAAATATCGCCACTGACCACCTATAACTTTTCCTGTATTAACTGAACATACAGGAATATGGTTTTCGGGCTTCTCTTATCTCTTTATAGTGCTTGTATCCTCAATGTATACCACCATGACATTGTGGCGTTGCCACTTTTATTATCTATATTTTATTATCTGTGGCGTTCCGAAACGGAACGCACTTGATCGAATTTTAAATTGATTCGACGATAGTGAAAATGATTCACTAGGACAATAGTTAATACGCAAAACGCAATACGCAGTTGATACGTATTTAATACCAATACTCAATGATTGTCTCCTGCTAACCTGTACAGACTAGACTCATTGTGGTGACTGGTGAAACATTGTATAGCATTAACAACATAGTACTGTATTATTGAAAGATCGATTAAAGGTTTATTTTACAATCTACGGCTTTCATTATACATGGGTAACAAAACCCCATAACATATTCGGTTTTACTCCGGACAACATCTTCAGCCACCCAATCCCTTTGCTTGAAGTCCAAATCCAGCGGAGGACAATAATCGTCATTTACTAAAATTGAAGGTTTTTCGTCCTAGTATAAAAGTTGTCTGGATCCCATTTTATACTCAATCTATAGTATAATACTATAGATATCATGTGAAACGTGACTTGGAAAAAAATCATTCAAATAAATCACAAAATAAAAATTTGAAACAATTTTAAAAGTTACGAAAAGCCCAATTATACGTCAAAATGACGCACAACATCCTCTTTACAACCAAATGGCGGAATTTACATGGATGAGCCAACTATGTACTGCTAGGTCTCGACGGCTAATGAGTTGGTTCTGGATTTTGCAGCGATTCGATGGTAAATATAGAAGAGTTCATACGTCAAATTTACGTAGATTGGACTTCTAGGGTTAAATGCATAAATACCTAAATGATGTTTTGTTTTTATTATCTAATAACGATAAAAAAACCCGTTGATTTCATTCGTTTTTCAAGCTACGTGCATAGTTTTTCCACTAAAAAGCCTCAATTGAGTCATAAAGTACACAAATTTCAAGCATAATAAGTCACATCATTTCTATAAAACCAAAACTGGCAATAATATAAGTCGTGTTGTGCGATTATGAACATAGTGCATAAGGGCATAAGTCGTTATATAGCTAACTTAATTGTCTTACCATTTAACAATACCTCAGTCATGAACCACAGATCCTCGCACTCCGATTCCCAATTTTGAATGCGATACGATGGAGTGTCGCGTGATATTGCAAAAAGTATTGTTATCGAGGGTACTTATAAAATTACTTAAAATTAATTAAGTTTAGGTAAGTTGATATTCAACTAATAATCCATCGTGCTATTATCTCGAATAGCCTCCTGGATAAGCAGGTAATTATTAAATAATTAAATAAACAATTATATACCAATAAAATAACCATTGTGACCTATTTATTTACAATTATGTATATGTAATGAAGTAACATTTAATAAACTACTTATATGCTTTTAAAATTCCGTAAAATTATCATAATTACATATATAAACTTCGGAGATCATAATTATATCTCTGGACTACTGGGTTTTTCTACTGCATTTAATTCTACTGATTCTTTGTCAATAGTATCAGATTTCGGGGCATCACACCCTCTTCGATCTGCCGATATAATTTCCTTCATTTTTTTCTCTAACTCCTGATAAAACTCTTCTGGGTCATCGTCATCTTTTCTTTTAGGTACCACTTCAATATTTAGCTCTGGTAAAGATTCACTCGAGTCAGTACTGCTGCGTCGCTCTCGCGATTCTGATGAGGGAGATAACCCTGAAAGTAAATGAACAATGATTTAGTTATTATACCTTTTCTTTATTTTTCCGATCGCATTGGAATCACTACATAGTATAAAACAAAGTCGCTTTCTCTGTCCCTATGTCCCTTTGTACGCTTAAATCTTTGAAACTACGCAACGGATTTTGATGCGGTTTTTTTAATAGATAGAGTGATTCAAGAGGAAGGTGTATATGTATAATAATTAAATTAAATAGTGGAGAAGTACTGTTATTTTTGAGGTTTCTAATGTGATGCCGTAAATAATTACATTTTTTCCTCTTACCTACATTGCAAACGCAGGCTAAACCCTACGAGTTTTATCAAAATAATGTACTAAGTATTGAAAAGGTCTACAGAAAAGTCCGTGATGGTATATATTATGTCTATCTCTTATGGATAACCCACAATAACTTTCTTTTGTCATTTACTTTAAAAATTGCGGGACGTAGCGTTTGCGGCGGTACCGGCCGGCCGCCATTGCACCCGTGCGAAGCCGGGGCGGGTAGCTAGTTTATATATAAAGAATAGTTTATGTTCAAACATAAACTACAAGTATCTTTTGCACATGATATCCCTCATAGAAGTGGACTTCATCACAGGGCCGTAGCTAGTCGAATTTGAGGTAGGGCAGCGGTTCATCATCATTATCTCCAGCAAAATTAGCCATAAGAGGTTAAAAAATACTAATAGCAGTACAGGCTTCTATTTTGATAAAATAAATATTGTCTCAACTTACTTGGTTCCTCCTCAAAATATTCTTCATTACTTAAGCGCGACATATTTAATTAATAGAGTTTTGTTTGATTTAACAATTAAATGAGATTATCGTGTTTAAAAAAATACTCTTGAAGAGGGTAGACGTGAATTAAAAGAATTCTAATTACGATGATCTGGGATCAGGAGTTGCCATTTGAAAAAAAAAGAAGAAGAAGAAGAATTACGATGATAGTCATGCCTAAACTGTGAACACGAAATGAAATGAGATAACTAAATAAACATTTAATTAAGTGTACAAATTGTATTTATCCATATAAAAATTCGCCAGTGTGATTCGTTTTTGGTTCAAGCAGTCACAAAATTCATCGATTTACCTATACTTTATATAATTATCTGTGTTCAGAGTATTCGGCCTGATTACCGGCTGTATGCCTATTTACCTAATATGTAGTATAAAAAATTGTCCCTGGAGTAGCATAAATGGCGAAAAATCGCCTACGTTGGCAACACTGATTAAAAACAAAAATTAGCATCAAACTTGTGTTTAGCTATCGGTTTAAATGTGTGGGTTTGGCGACAGTGGTTTTCATATTAATAATTATGACACTATAGCACTTCTATTTGTTTTAATTGCTCCGAGGTTTTTACTGTTCTGTGCCCGAGACCAGTGTTGCCAGCAAGACTAACATAAAATTTGCTAAATGGCTGTTAAAATTTTGCCAAAATTTTGCTAAAGGATTTATAATTAAGCTAAATATTTTGCTAAAAATTTTTAATGTCAAATAAAACGACATTTTACTTAAAATTTTATATATCCAACACATTTATTTACACATAATATGTAAATAATGACATCATAAATAATAACATCTCTTATTCGAGTGTGTTATTATCAAATAAAATATTAATATCTTGGTCTTCATCCGCAGCCGATAATGTTGACGTAGACGTGGAAGCCTCATTGCCAAGACTATATATTTCCTTGGTGCCTATAGAGCGCAGTACATTATCCGGAACTGTGTAAGAGTAGCAGCATTTTCCTGCCCTCTTTAGGTCGAATCTTATGTATAAAATGGCATTTAAAGTTTTTACCGATAAACGGTTGCGAAGCTTAGTTTTGACGACATTCATTTGGCTAAAAACACGTTCTATTTCCGCGTTGGAATGTGGTAGTGATAATAATGATATTGCCAGCTGTGATAAATCTGCAAAAGGGTTATTACCAGCTGCGTCTTTATAATCCATTACTTCATTCCAGAATTCCAAGGTGGAAGTTGTGCATGTCCATGAAATGTCGACTAAATTTACGTATGCAAGGTAGCAAAACTGTAGTTGGTTTCATATGGTTTAACTTTTATTATATTATAATATTTTATATGCTAAAAAATAAGCTATATGCTAGACAACAAATAAAAATGCTAAACAATGTAAAAATATGCTAAATTTAGCATAAATTATGCCAAATTGGCAACACTGCCCGAGACGTTACTCTAGAAATCGAAATCTGACATCAGTAATCGAATGCAGTGAATAAAAATCATCATAATAATAAATGCGTTGTGTTTTTTTATTATACTTGCCCTTTTTTTGCTCCTTAAATTTACGAAAGAAAGTATACTACTTTAAAAGGGATTCGCTTGATGAATTTTAAAATTGACATGTGTATCAAGTTCGAGCGACACATGTTTCTAGTCAGTATCGATTAATTCACTATAATCGATGTTTCACTTTCTAAGCAGGTTACCTCTCTTCGAAGATAAATTTGATAGACGTCAAAATTCAAATCAATGTTGCGTACCTACAAGTTGCGACTTGCGTATTTTGGCTGTTTGGGCGTTTGGCATGGTTTTAACAGTTGACTGTTGAAGATTATGAAAACAAAGAAAATAATAAGGTTGATGGTTCATAATAATTTCATATCGCCGATCTTCTCATTACAGAAAGTGCATATATTGCTATTAATTATGTTCAGTCTTGCAAGGTGTGAAGTGATTTATTGGTTTATTGTGGCCAAATCTTAATCTGTTGATTGTGATGATAAACTCACGACTAGTTACATCCAGCTCATCATACCAAGGTCTTCTCTGTAAATCTTCTTGAATATTTCCATACCATTTTCCTTTAAATTTCTGATCCTACTTCCAGAATTCTAACCACGTACTATTTAACGAGACATTTACATCGGAATACTCTTTACTACTCTTTCAAATAAACTCACCCGCAATTTTTTACTTTTTGTCAAGGTGTACAAGTTTATAATATTATTCTAAAACGTTAGAAGTGAATTGTAAATCCTTTGAAATAAATGTATCTAAATCTAATTTACTTTTTGGTTCTTATTTGATTAACTTTTCATCTGGGATTGTTAATATATTATATAATATAAAAATTTGTGTGATTTATTAGTAGGTATACTATCTGCACACCTTACTCTTTCAAATAAAGAAATAAGTAATTACTTATGTATTCAAATTCACATTGGCGTCCATATATTCTGTGCCTCCAGTGAATAAGGGAATAACTCAAAAACAGCACTTTTCAGGAGAGACAAAAAACTATATATCAATACTAAATCTTTATTAATTCAAAATTTTAAGCTTGTATGTGTAAGATAATTCGCACGCTGAGAACGAAAGTGACCTAACTCAAAATTTTGCAAAAATGAGTTATACTCATAAAATGACTCAGAATAAGGTATTCTATCATTTAATAAATCAAAAACTATCCTATGTCACCTAGAAACCGAAAAACACGTATGTTGCGTCTCTTTATAATTTGCGTATTTTAAACGTCCCTCCGCTAAAATAGTGACCGTTTTAGTATTATGTCGGCACGGTGATTACATTTCTTAGTTTTAAAGTGATTTAATCCTGATTGCGGCGTTTATTTACCGAAAGGTAAGTAAATATTATGTCAATGTTCTAATCCTAACAAGACCTTTATTCGTATTAGGTCACTTTTGTACTAAAATGCAGTTTTTGAATTGTGACTTAAATCATATTAAGTCATTTTTGTATTATCAACTATTCTAAAGGTAACGACATATTTCTCGTTATGCCTGTACTTTATTAAATGCTTTCTTTGTTTAAGTGTATTATGTATAAATAGGCCGTTTTAATAATATTTTGATAAGTTAATTTTATGGCGTATTAAAGTTTATGTCATTGTTTCAATAATAATTTGTTTAAATATTTATGTTTAGGTCATTATTATGAAGAGATTAAAGATGATTTTATATTACAAATGGTTCAAGAAAATGAAAAAGAAAACGAAAAATTCATACCCAAAAAGTTATCATGAAATACAAGAGTTTCCTCGCTGAGTGATCATCATCATCTGAGGCTCTACAGCTGCTAGTGGGCCTTGGCCTGGTCCAGTATTTTCTTCCAGATCTCTCGGTCCTTTGTCTGAGTTCTCCAGATTTTCACAGCAATCATTAGATGCCATCCAACCATCGGAGCTTCGGCCCATCTGGTTTTCCATAGAGAAGACGCAGAGGTGCCTTCTTGTCGTCCATACGTGCCTCGTATCCGGCCCAGCGTAAACGGCCTAGTTTTATGGTCTATAAGACATTCGGCTCCTCGTACATTTCATAAAGCTCATGGTTATACCGCGTTCTCCAATGTCTATTTTCCAGCACAGCACCGAAAATCCGTCTGAGGATTTTTCGCTAGAACACCAGCAGGCAATCCTCATTTTTTTGCTCAGGACCCAACTTTCGGACCCGTATGTTAGTACTGGTCTTAGTAGGGTCTTTTATAGCAGTACCTTTATGTTTCGGCATAGCAGTTTCGATCAAAAATATCTTAGAAGGCCGAATCAGCCATAATTCGTTTAAATATTTCTGCAGATATTTCGTTCTGGTTTGTTATTAATTATGCCAGGTACACAAAGTCACGTACAGCCACGAACTTGACTTGTAGACCGAGCTTTTGGGCAGTTTGGTCTATAGTAATATATGCGTTAACAGCAGTAGAGGATCACTGCTGGTAGCGTCCTCCCGATCCAGGTCTATATCATCCGCGTATCTCAGTATTTGTATCTATTCGAAAAATAAAGTGCCCGATGTCTCAATTTCTGGAATCTCGGATGCATTTTTCTAAGGCTATGTTAATCAGAAGGCTGGAGAGCGCATCACCCTGCCTAAGGCCTTCCATTGCCCTAAAAGGTTGCAAGATACTGAATGGATCCGAACGACGCTTTTTTATTTTTTTAACGTCATTGCTGTAAGTGACGACACCAATTGTGGTGGAATGCCGATCTCAGTCAACGCTTGGTACAGGAAATTTCGGTGAACATTGTCGTATGCAGCCTTAAAATTCACGAAAATAATATGGTGTGTTATGACATTGAACTCAAGTGTTTTAAAATCTGATCAGTAGTCGAACGGTTAGGGCCCCAAGCGTACTGGTAGTCGCCTAGTTTGTCTTCTGTGTATGGAGATATTCTATTGAAAAGGACATAGGCGAAGATTTTATATGCCGTGTTTAAAAGAGATATACCGTGATAATTCTGGCAATCAAATATGTCACCTTTCTTGTGCTGTACACACCGCTGTAATATATACCCTATGTTACTGCGATGTTCCACTCATCGGGCGTATTAGATTATATTAGAAAAACTTAACTATAATTATTTTTCTTATGTCATTGTTGTGGCAACCCTGTACTTAGTCTGTGGTTCATGTACCTATGCAATGTGTAAGGCAATGTGCTTTTAGAAAGAATAAAGAAAAGTTAACAGGGCGTCGTTTCAGACTACTACACCTGGACTATCAGCTCATAAAATTTCTCCTTAAAGCTAGTTTCAGCATATTTAAGCAATTCCACAGAGATGTAATCAGTTCCTGGTGGCTTATGATTTTTGAGTTTCCTAATGGCCAATCTAACTTCGTCTATTTGTAGGCAGTGAGATATCTGGGATGTTAGTATAATTTTGTATGGCAGAAGGTGTTTCAGCAGTTTCTGTGCTATTTAGCAGTTCTTGGAAGTACTAATTCCATCTTTTAATAATATCGTTCTTACTATTTAGTAGCTCACTATCTTTACTTTTACAAGCTGAGGTTCTAGGTTTGAAATCTTTCCTACCTCTATTAGTTTGGCTGATCTCTTCAAGTTAGTTGACATCAACACATTTCTTCTTCTTTCTCTTGTGTAGTTATTTTTTTTCCTTCGTCGCGCTTTATGCTCTCTCTCGTCTGCAAGTGTAAGTCTGCTGTAACGATAGGTATGCTTCATTCTTTTCGTTAGTAACCTTTTGGCATTCGGCCACTTGTTTCTGCATCGTATCTCATTACCTAGATTTTCACTCGCAGCTGTTAGTAGAATTTTACTTAGTACTTCCCAGGATCTTACTTGCGTTTTGTTCGCTATTTATCTATCTGCTCTGAGCCAAAATTTTTAGATAAACTTTCACTTTAAGAGGTGCGAAATAAATCTACACTACATAGTATAAAACAAAGTCGCTTTTTCTGTTCCTATGTCCCTTTGTATGCTTAAATCTTTAAAACTACGGAACGGATTTTGATGCGGTTTTTTTTAATTCATAGAGTGATTAAATAGGAAGGTTTTAGTGTATAATTTATTAGGTTTGAAACAAAGTAGGCGAAGCCGCGGGCGGTAAGCTAGTAATATTATAAAGAGGAAAGGTTTGTATGTATGTATGGTTTTCACGCATAAACTACTGAACCGATTTTGATGAAATTTGGCACAGATAATCTTTAGACATTGAGAAAGAACATAGACTACCTTTTATTGTGAAATATGTACCACGGGCGGAGCCGGGGCGGACCGCTAGTTCCTAACTAAAACTGCACTTTTGTATTACTTTTTTTAATTAATTATACTGAAGTATAATTTTTTGTTGATTAATAATACCAATATTAGAGTTGATTGCCCATAGGTATTAAGTAAATAGTAAAAATGAGTCTTGAAACAAACAATAAATATAATTTCTTAGTTAACATTTGGTTTCATTAGACTACTTCCCATTAATATTTTAATACTAAGTTGACATAATTCAGGTTACGTCCAAATGCATGCATAGAACAAAAATACTAAAGTGACTCATTCCCAAACTAGTCAAAGATGAGTTACAAGTTTTCAGTACTAAAGTGACGCAATATCTAATGGTAATTTTTAAAAAAAGATAAAAAATATTTAAATTTAATTTAATTTATTTTTTATGGATTGTATGGGTGGATAATATCCTCTAAAATGATATCAAACTTTAATATCTTATATAACTTTGCATTCGAACAAATTATGACATGATTTGTAAATAGTTCTGTAAATTACGAACACTTTTTTGATGATTCCCAAAAAACACGAATTTCGTATTAGGTCACTTTCGTTCTCAGCGTGCGAATTATGATGTTAGACTATATTTTTACATATGAACACATGTTGTAACAACCCCAGAAATATACTTTTTTCGTGTTTTTTTGTAGTTGTGGCCTTATGAACGAGTACTTCATGGAATAACTCAATGTATTCACATAATTTTTTTTTTACTCTTTGCAATATAACGACTTATGCCCTTATGCACTATGTTCATAATCGCACAACACGACTTATATTATTGCCAGTTTTGGTTTTATAGAAATGATGTGACTTATTATGCTTGAAATTTGTGTACTTTATGACTCAATTGAGGCTTTTTAGTGGAAAAACTATGCACGTAGCTTGAAAAACGAATGAAATCAACGGGTTTTTTTATCGTTATTAGATAATAAAAACAAAACATCATTTAGGTATTTATGCATTTAACCCTAGAAGTCCAATCTACGTAAATTTGACGTATGAACTCTTCTATATTTACCATCGAATCGCTGCAAAATCCAGAATCAACTCATTAGCCGTCGAGACCTAGCAGTACATAGTTGGCTCATCCATGTAAATTCCGCCATTTGGTTGTAAAGAGGATGTTGTGCGTCATTTTGACGTATAATTGGGCTTTTCGTAACTTTTAAAATTGTTTCAAATTTTTATTTTGTGACTAGCTACCCGCCCCGGCTTCGCACGGGTGCAATGGCGGCCGGCCGGTACCGCCGCAAACGCTACGTCCCGCAATTTTTAAAGTAAATGACAAAAGAAAGTTATTGTGGGTTATCCATAAGAGATAGACATAATATATACCATCACGGACTTTTCTGTAGACCTTTTCAATACTTAGTACATTATTTTGATAAAACTCGTAGGGTTTAGCCTGCGTTTGCAATGTAGGTAAGAGGAAAAAATGTAATTATTTACGGCATCACATTAGAAACCTCAAAAATAACAGTACTTCTCCACTATTTAATTTAATTATTATACATATACACCTTCCTCTTGAATCACTCTATCTATTAAAAAAACCGCATCAAAATCCGTTGCGTAGTTTCAAAGATTTAAGCGTACAAAGGGACATAGGGACAGAGAAAGCGACTTTGTTTTATACTATGTAGTGATTCCAATGCGATCGGAAAAATAAAGAAAAGGTATAATAACTAAATCATTGTTCATTTACTTTCAGGGTTATCTCCCTCATCAGAATCGCGAGAGCGACGCAGCAGTACTGACTCGAGTGAATCTTTACCAGAGCTAAATATTGAAGTGGTACCTAAAAGAAAAGATGACGATGACCCAGAAGAGTTTTATCAGGAGTTAGAGAAAAAAATGAAGGAAATTATATCGGCAGATCGAAGAGGGTGTGATGCCCCGAAATCTGATACTATTGACAAAGAATCAGTAGAATTAAATGTGTTTTGTCACATCGTAGCGTACACTGCGTAGTTTCAAAGATTTAAGCGTACAAAGGGACATAGGGACAGAGAAAGCGACTTTGTTTTATACTATGTAGTGATTCCAATGCGATCGGAAAAATAAAGAAAAGGTATAATAACTAAATCATTGTTCATTTACTTTCAGGGTTATCTCCCTCATCAGAATCGCGAGAGCGACGCAGCAGTACTGACTCGAGTGAATCTTTACCAGAGCTAAATATTGAAGTGGTACCTAAAAGAAAAGATGACGATGACCCAGAAGAGTTTTATCAGGAGTTAGAGAAAAAAATGAAGGAAATTATATCGGCAGATCGAAGAGGGTGTGATGCCCCGAAATCTGATACTATTGACAAAGAATCAGTAGAATTAAATGCAGTAGAAAAACCCAGTAGTCCAGAGATATAATTATGATCTCCGAAGTTTATATAATTATGATAATTTTACGGAATTTTAAAAGCATATAAGTAGTTTACTAAATGTTACTTCATTACATATACATAATTGTAAATAAATAGGTCACAATGGTTATTTTATTGGTATACTAGATTTCCGCCCGCGGCTTCGCCTGCGTTTTCAAAGGAAAACCCGCATAGTTCCCGTTCCCGTGGGATTTCCGGGATAAAACCTATCCTATGTGTTAATCCAAGTTACCCTCTATATGTGTGCTAAATTTCATTGTAATCGGTTCAGTAGTTTTTACGTGAAAGAGTAACAAACATCCATACATCCATACAAACTTTCGCCTATATAATAGTACTAGATTTCCGCCCGCGGCTTCGCCCGCGTTTGCAAAGGAAAACCCGCACAGTTCCCGCTCCCGTGGGATTTCCGGGATAAAAACTATCCTATGTGTTAATCCAAGTTACCCTCTATATGTGTGCTAAATTTCATTGTAATCGGTTCAGTAGTTTTTACACGAAAGAGTAACAAACATCCATACATCCATACATCCATACATCTATACATCCATACATCCTTACAAACTTTCGCCTTTATAATATGTATTAGATTAAGATAATTGTTTATTTAATTATTTTATAATTACCTGCTTATCCAGGAGGCTATTCGAGATAATAGCACGATGGATTATTAGTTGAATATCAACTTACCTAAACTTAATTAATTTTAAGTAATTTTATAAGTACCCTCGATAACAATACTGTTTGCAATATCACGCGACACTCCATCGTATCGCATTCAAAATTGGGAATCGGAGTGCGAGGATCTGTGGTTCATGACTGAGGTATTGTTAAATGGTAAGACAATTAAGTTAGCTATTTATATATAATATAACGACTTATGCCCTTATGCACTATGTTCATAATCGCACAACACGACTTATATTATTGCCAGTTTTGGTTTTATAGAAATGATGTGACTTATTATGCTTGAAATTTGTGTACTTTATGACTCAATTGAGGCTTTTTAGTGGAAAAACTATGCACGTAGCTTGAAAAACGAATGAAATCAACGGGTTTTTTTTATCGTTATCTATACTAATATTATAAAGAGGAAAAGTTTGTAAGTATGTATGTAAGTATGTATGTATGTATGTATGGTTTTCACGCAAAAACTACTGGACCGATTTCAAAAATTCTTTCACCATTAGAAAGCTGCATCTTTACTGAGCAACATAGGCTATATTGCATTTTCAAAAAAATTAGAGATCCTTACCAAAAATGCAATAATGTAACCCAAGGTGTAAAAAAATCCTCAATAAAACTTCTGTCATCGCGTGCGCTGCGGAATCTATTGAAGATAGAACAAAAAAATGTTCTACGGTATTATAGAACGGATCAATATCTACAAGAAAGTCCGCGATACCATATGTCCATCTTCAGTAGTTATGTTACTACAACAACTTTTTTACGTTTTCAAAGTAAATAGAAGTGCCGACAGTAATCAAACCATGTTATCCATACACATATATTAATCCTTATCCCATTAAATGATGTTTTATTATAGACTGTTTCAATACCAGCAAAATACTTTTTAAATGAAAAGAATTGGATATTCCATTCAAAAGATATAACGAATTTTTAAAAGTGTCAATCTACAGAAAATAGTAGGTATACTGTTCGAGCAGGCCGTAGTGCGGGGGTCACGGAGGAATTCTACCAATATGCGTCTTGACGGAACACAGTGGGGTTTTCGTCGGTAGGAATCCGACATAACCCACGGCACCTCCCCCGGAGGCCGTGGGTATCTATGAAAGATTTCCCCACTAAAACAAAAAAAAAAGGCCGTAGTGCGGGACGGGGTAAAGGTGATTTTCATGTGATTAAAAATTAAACCTATAGTCCGACCTATAGTATACTTTTCACTGTAACGATATCGCTATCTATGCGGGTGAAACCGCAGGGCATTGCTAGTTAGATAATAAAAACAAAACATCATTTAGGTATTCATGCATTTAACCCTAGAAGTCCAATCTACGTAAATTTGACGTATGAACTCTTCTATATTTACCATCGAATCGCTGCAAAATCCAGAACCAACTCATTAGCCGTCGAGACCTAGCAGTACATAGTTGGCTCATCCATGTTAATTCCGCCATTTGGTTGTAAAGAGGATGTTGTGCGTCATTTTGACGTATAATTGGGCTTTTCGTAACTTTTAAAATTGTTTCAAATTTTTATTTTGTGATTTATTTGAATGATTTTTTTCCAAGTCACGTTTCACATGATATCTATAGTATTATACTATAGATTGAGTATAAAATGGGATCCAGACAACTTTTATACTAGGACGAAAAACCTTCAATTTTAGTAAATGACGATTATTGTCCTCCGCTGGATTTGGACTTCAAGCAAAGGGATTGGGTGGCTGAAGATGTTGTCCGGAGTAAAACCGAATATGTTATGGGGTTTTGTTACCCATGTATAATGAAAGTCGTAGATTGTAAAATAAACCTTTAATCGATCTTTCAATAATACAGTACTATGTTGTTAATGCTATACAATGTTTCACCAGTCACCACAATGAGTCTAGTCTGTACAGGTTAGCAGGAGACAATCATTGAGTATTGGTATTAAATACGTATCAACTGCGTATTGCGTTTTGCGTATTAACTATTCTGCCGTCCTTTAACTAGAAAGCCGTTAAGCCCACGAAGTGAGTTTCGAGTAAATGGCAAAAAACACGGAAATCGTTATTTCTTAAAAATTATGACACTTAGAATAATTATTGTGAGATACATCGATCGAAATTTAATTATATTATATATAAATAATAGAATGCATAGAACGTGCATAGAATAAAATAGTAAGTAGCGTTTATTTCCCTCTGAGTAAGTAGTGTGTATTGTGTATCAAAAGTAACATTCAATTATGTATTGTGTTAATTTTATTTATTACGGATTCAACATCAAACAACTCTACGGTAAGTATCAAGGTGCGTATTAACTATAGAGCTATTATTTATTACCTTACCTAATACCTATAGGTAGAGGAAAGTAACCAAATATGGAATACCATTTTGTTTTTGGGATATAAAAATAAAACTTTGCATAAATTAAATCAGTTTATTGTTTTTACTGGTCAGTCATACATCTTTATGTAATAATTAACAGCATTTAACGAAATATATCAGTAATCAAATTAAAATTTTACACAAAAAACAAAATCCCAAATGAGTAACCAAATATGGAATAGGTACCCATATATGGAATATAGGCATAAATCAACATAACAATAACAAAAATGTAATGAATATCTTTGAGATCAATTAAATGAATGTAACATATTGTGATAAATGGAAGAAGTTACGTAATTACTTGCAAAAGTCACAAATCCAGATCCATCTGGACCAGCACATCATAATGTGTTCAGAGCCCATACATCAAGCATTTAATTCAACTTTCTCCGCTTTCATCCATGGAAAAAAGTCTTGAACAGAACCTCCTGACTCTGCTGATGCATGTTTGTTACATTCTGCATCTGCAGAGTCAGAAGGCACTTGGTCCATCAACTCATCATGTTCCACTACCTTCATCAAACTGGATAGCGTCTAGTTCCTCAGAGTATTTCTTCTTCACTATCATCCTTATTTTTCTTCGATTGTTTGTTTCTCTTAATAAAGTTAATAACGTTGAAAGAAGAAATAGAAATATAATGATGAAATAAAGTTGTCCTAGGGACTTGGAAATCCTGTGCCGCTTTCAAATACCCCATTTTCTTTTCTCGGACGAATTTTATAGATTGTGCCGTTTTTTCTTCATCCCAGATTTTTCGTTAGGTTGATTGTGAACCGGAAATTCTAAAAACAAACATTACATACAGTTTTAAAAAAAATAATAGCAAGTTTATAGTATTCCATAATTAGACACCGACGACTGTCCATATTTGGATTTTTATACTCGTTCAAACTCTTCTAAATATTTTTCAATTCACAATATTTTAAAGACAAAAGATCACAAAATGGTGAAATAAACATAATACCGATATACTAAATAGTATTTAACACTTATGTTAATAAACATAATAGCCGGTAAATACTCATTTATTACTTACCTTAAAAAAATTCTGCATGGCAACAAAACAAAACACCCCTGCCACACGGAAACCGTTCACGCAACTAACTCGATGGTGTTAGTGCGATAATTAGTACACCAAATGAAACAGAAGATGGTCGAATGTTGCGATTCATACTTATAGTATTAGAGAAAAGAAGGAATTCCATATTAGGATACTATTCCATATTTGGTGACT
Organism: Colias eurytheme; assembly: GCF_061535395.1. Taxonomy (NCBI): domain Eukaryota; kingdom Metazoa; phylum Arthropoda; class Insecta; order Lepidoptera; family Pieridae; genus Colias; species Colias eurytheme. Next base: position 2,329,435 of record NC_143011.1, on the reverse strand, counting down.
TTCCTCTATGTTATAGCTAATTGCTGCTGGGCGCTGGCTGCGATTTCGTCCATGTATCTACTGAAAGGTTTCATGACATAATATGAGCACAGGGGAATAAAATAAAAATACCAGTATGTACATCCAAAAATATTTATTTCAATTATTACAAATTATCCTTAATCTAATTTTGAAAATCTAACACTGAATTAGATTCCTTACAATAATATTATTCAAATTAATAACAAAATAACGTATTTTACGGCTAAATTAATATTGAACTAATTATGTAGTTAAAACACGAAAGCGCATTACCTTGTTATACCAAAAATTTTATATGATACAATATTTTCAACTGATATCGAAATGTACGAAAATAGTAATAATGTAATTGAACTGAGAACATAATATTTTAATATTCAGACAAAGCTGTATTGTTTCGATATACGTAGTTTTTATTGTAAACTGCACATAATATTTTCATAGAAAAATACTGTAAAACAACAGATGATGAAATTTTCAAATAATTTGGAAAATCCAAAAGTGCACGCCTCATAATTTTTTTTTAATAAATATTTATTAATTATTATTTTTGTTTATTTAATAACAATTAAACCACATCGAATCAGACCCTGAAAAATGAAAGGGTTCTATTCCTGAGCATACTCAAGCGTAAGAGAAAAAAAAAGACTCGATTAGTAAAGTATTTCGGTCGCTATCGTGTTAACAAGAAAAAGGATCCGCACATACAGACACACGGACGTCCAAGACAGAACTTTTTTAAACTGTTTTTTAACTAGTTTAAATAACAAAAATGACATCGAAAATATCATGAACGTTAAAAATAGTGTTTTTTCTTAATATGTGTGTGTATGTATTATCTTACAAGTGCAATGTATGATACATAAAGACATTTTAAGTTTGAAAAATCAGATGTTTTTCGCGAAGTGACAGTAGTACCCACCTCAACGCTTCGCTTATGAGGCGTGCAAAAGAAAAAAAAATACAAATTTGCCGCGCAATTGACATTCATTGACAGTTCTAAAAGTTTGTACCTATAGGTAATATTAATAGAAATAATTATCGAGATTTAAATGGCTCTACACGAGATTTATTTTGTTTTTTTTATTACTATACTTCATAAAGACACAATTAACTCGTACCTACTCGTAATACGATACCTTGGAGTTGGAGCGAAAATATTGTTTGTAATAATTTGGCTAGGTAACTAATTATTGAAATGAAAATAATAATTAGAAAAATGCATTGTGAAACCGTTTTAAGCAAAAAACGTTTCGATAAACGAATTATGTTTTTGAATGAAATACAAATTATTGCATGCTTTTAAAATACAAGACTTAACTATCTACTAATGAAAGTTTTCATGCATTTTGTTCGAAACACGGTAGGTCAGCCGTGTTTTGTTACTTTAAAAGTGACATTCGAAAATGAAACAACGATTTACGGAAAAGCACAAATAGAAACGCGTTTAATCGAGATTGGGTATCTAATATTAAGATAATTGGAATACTTAATGAAAATAGGAATTGTAGGGTCAGTAATAATTCAGATTAGTTTATTGATATCATATTAGATACTATACGCTATACTTGCGTTCAGTCTTAGATAGATTCTTAGAAAAATAACCTACATGAGTATCCGATGCGTCCGTCATAAGTGCGAGCGATGCATCGGCCTTAGGGTGCTAAAAAAATCTGCACTTTATAAACAAAAATATAAGTTGAGTTACCTTGGCGATAATAAATAACCATTTATACGGTCGCCGTAAACTAAGATCTAAAGTCATTAACTTAGTACCAAATGTCTTAATTACACTAAACTACACTTTATAATCACTACACAGTACACTCACTCGCGGATTGGTTATTTTTCGACACTGGTAAAATTATTAAAAGTCGGCTCTCCTGCTGCTTCTGCCACGCACAAGGTTGACGATAGTACAATCTGGCGATATGCTTAAAGCAGTAATGAAAAAACATAGCCAATTGGGATTTTTCTGTTTTGATATCCCTGCACGATCGCGACTTCGGGATGCGGAGCGATGCGCGCGATTCCCATACCTTCGACCACTAAACGATCTGCCTCTCGAGCCTGCACATTCCAGCTGGTTTACCCGCTGCTTTAATTGTGCTAACTGCTCGAGAAGGTTTAACTGTACCGACGAAACTGCTCTAACTGGAACTGCCGGATTCATTTTGAATTAAATTTTTATTTAATCAATAAATTAAATAATCACACAAACGAAATCTATGCAATTCACTATAATAATGTTCACTTTTCGTCGGGGGTCACCAATGTAGGGGCTTGTTATGTGCGGGTGTAATAAAAGATGTAATAACTACGCAAAGGTTATATTTCGTTAACTACATATATATATTCGTATGTAATTAATATTCGACCTAATGCGACCAACCCGCGTCCCGACAAGCCCTTAACTAACTGTGCATAACGCACAAACTGTTTATATACGAGTTACCGTGTGAACCTATGGTGGGAACTTTCTTAGTAGGTACTACACTTGAGTCTTATACGCGCCGCTACGCTGACCGGTTCTGCTGTGCAATACATCTCGTGCAATAATTACAATGTCAAAGTGTGATAACTGTAACAAGGGCCTAACGAAAAGAACACCAGGATTGGAATGCAGCAAGTGCGGAAAGGTTGTTCATGCAACCCAATCATGTACTGGACTGTCCTCCAAACAGCTCTCCGCCTTGCGTGGCGCCGGGAGCCTGGAATGGACCTGTGACGATTGTCAAATTAACTCGCCTCACAAAAAATCATCTTTTATAATACCTTTAGAGGAGGAAGAAGATGATACTATTTCAGAAGGGAACCAAGGTACAAGTTGTATAGATACTAACAAATTCCTAAAAGATATTACTTTAGAAATGAAAAGAATACTTAAGAAGGAGCTTCAGCCCATCGAAACATCGTTAAGCTTCTGCTGTGACAAAATCGACGAACTAACAAGAACTGTTGAAGCCCAAAATAAACAAATAAAAGAGCTAGAGAAAAAATATACTAACCTCAAAAACGAAAAATCACACCTCGATCTAGAAATAAATGCATTAAAACAACACGTGCGCTATATGGAACAGCAGCGTCTGGATACCGTCATAGAAGTTGCCAACATTCCGTCTCGTCCTAATGAAGACCTTAATGACTTATGTAACAAGTTAGCTGATAACCTAAATCTAACCAAAGAAGGAATCTCCAACGTGAAGCGCCTGGAAGGAAGAAACGGACAGGATGGATGTATTCAACTGGAGTTCAAACAGGAGGAATTATGTAATATGTGGGTACGTGCTTCCAGACGCAGAGAGGTACTTGTGGGACAGGTGGTATGTGATGAAGCAGTACCAGCAGCTAAAACCAAAGTGATAGTACGCAAAGCCCTAACTAAAGCGAATAAAACCCTGCTGTGGCAAGCTAAGCAAAAATTAACACCAAATTATAAATATGTGTGGTTCCAGAATGGGAATATATTAATCCGTAAATCAGAGAATAATAAACCTATTGTGATCAGAAGCGAAACAGACATTGAAAATCTCCTCAACCAGGCAGCACCAGCACATCATCGGCGGTAATAGATATAGTATTTTATGTAGGTCACCATAGTTCAGTCGAATATCCCAAGCAATAATTTAGAACTTTTTAATTGTAGTACATATAACTCATTTTGTAAAAATGTTCCATCGTTAGCGAAATCTCAATTTAAGTTAAATTTAGTCCATATAAATGTAAGATCACTAATTAAAAATTTTTGTTATGTTTTAGAATTAATAAACAGTTCATGTTCACCAATAGATATTCTCATATTAACTGAAGTAAACATTAAAGATAATATCGCAAATATGTTCAATGTAAATGGCTATATAATGCACAAAAAGTTACGTAAGAATAAAAAAGGTGGCGGTATTATAATATACATACGGAACGTTCACGTATTTACATTCAAACATCACACTTTAAATCACTGTGAATCAATCATAGGTCATTTAACGACTAATCACAAATACGTTGCAACAATTTGTGCAATATATAGGCCACCCAACGAAAGTAAATACTTGTTCGTAAGGGAGATAAAGGATCTTTTATCTAGTAAACCTTTTAAACACTTAGATATTTTTGTTTTAGGAGACATGAACATAGATATAAAAATAAAGGGTAACATTCAAGATTTTTACATAAATAGCATGGCCGAGTGCGGTCTAACAAGTGTTATAACCGATTATACAAGAATTGAAATAAGAAACCAAATAATAACGCGTAGCGTAATCGATCACATTTTTGTAAGGACGCAATTGTTAGACCTGTACTCGGGCGCGCTCGGCACTGCAATGGCTGATCACCGTATGATCGTATTGTCGTGCATTGGACAATCATTAGCACATGTACAGGGTGACGTTAAAGTCATTCGAAAAATAGATAACAATAAACTTAATAATTTGCTTGATCATGTTAGCTGGGATGATTTTACGAATACAGAGTGTCCATATAAATTATATGATAACTTAAAAAATACCATCCAAAATTGTTATAATCAATCACAATTTGAACAAATAATTTCAACATCAAGTAAAAGAAACAAAGATCCTTGGATTACTAGCACCATAAAAACTATGTGTGAAAAAAAAGATTTATCTTTTATTGACTGGAAAAATGACCCGACTAATAAAATACTTCGATTAAAATACAATAAATTACGTAATAAAACGCGTAAATTCATAGAAAAATCAAGAAATAATTACTATCATAATCAAATTAATCAAAACTACAACAATAGTCACGCTTTATGGCAAATTTTGAATTCATTAACAGGTCGCTGCAAAAATTCAATAGACAACTGTATCTTAAAAGCATTTCATAAAAATAACATAGACATTAAAACAATTGCTAATAATTTTGCACAAGAATTTTATTATAGTATTAAAAAAATCATTCCTAAATGCAATAAGCGTCTATTATGTGAAAATGATAATTATTATCCACAAAATAAATCAATGCTACTTAAAAAAGCTAACAACAAAAAACTTAATATCAATAAAGCTCCCGGATTGGAGGATATTCCTTGAGCTCTATAATGAATGCATTAAGAATAGGGTTTGAAAAACAAAAGTTACCTGTCCTCGGTGTATTAAGAGTAAACCTCTTTGGCTTATTTGGTGTTAACACATTTTGGTCAACACTCTCCGAAACCTGATTTTGTATGACACCATCACCCTCACCACTGCATATAACAATTTCAATGTCATGGTTACTTGATGTAGGCATCAAATCTGCAGCCTTACTTATATCATCAGAAACCCTAGCAAACCCATCACCAATACCGTCACCACTAGCTCCACCATCTCCACTCATGCCACCAATATCAACACCTACTGTTTCCTTATCACCCCCAAATGGCACAGTAAATCCACTGGCAGTACTTCCTAGTAAACCAGAAACTCGGTCCAGTATGTCATCTGGGGGTATATGTATAATCAGCAGGACCACCACCAGTCTAAAAATTCAATGTAGGTAAATAGAATTAATAAGTCATTACATTCTGAAGTCCAATTAAAAACACAACTATGAACGAACACGACTAGCTAACCTTAATTTGGTTCATCCTTATTTTAGTGCTGCGTTTGCGAGAATTCTTTTTTAAATTTTCCCATTTCAAACGCAGCTGCTGAGGTGTCCTGGGACAATTCGTAGCCTGGGCATTGAACCGCTCGGTCAATCTAACCCATTCCTCGTTTTTTAGTTTGTTATTGGTGGCGTTCGTTGTTTTCGTTGTTATGATTTTACTCCCTTCTATTAATTCAAGCAAGAACTTGGATTCCTCTTTTGTAAGAGGCTTGCCTTTTACCTAGAAACAAAAAAATAAGATTTAGGCGCGAAATTGAGCGTAAGTTGGGAGCACAAAAGCGTCACCTTATGAAATAACAAAAAGGTACTTACGATTTCGCAATCCATTATTGATAATGAATAATAGGTAATTAATGACTAACTGTTATAACTTGTTTTACTTATTTATTATTTGTATGTTCGCAATATTTAAACGCATAAACGTTCACAGTTTGATAGCTGTTGTCACTTGCCACAGAACAGACCAATACACATTCCATTTTAGGTAAAGTATTTTTACTTGATATCATATTTTATGTGATAAAATATAATTCCTAGTAAAGTTTTTACACGCTTTCACAAAATTATTTGCTTTTAGTATTTTGGATATTCTTTATAATATTTTAAGACTAGTTTGTTACTATTAAACATTTAGCTAAACGTATTGCATACATCAAACATTGTGCTAGGAACGGAACGGTCAAGAGGGAAAAGATCGCCACTGATCCCGGTATCACAAAAAATTTGGATTGCAGTCATTTGTTATTGGCACGCAGATCGGAGATCAATCGAGCAACACGCATAGGTTATGTGCGATCCATAAGGCTCACGGTGGAACTGTGCTTGACGAAGAAAACCACAAATTTTTATAGACGCATACATAGATATACACTCAATATCTTATCAGAATAAATCGTGTAACTGAATACTTGCTTGCTTACCCTTATCAATTCTCGAACTTTTTAACAATTATCCAATTGAAACGGAAGCTTGTGATAAACATGACGAACATCTTAAATCATCATATTATGTATAACCAATGTATATTTGTATAACCAGTGTAATATGTATGTACATACTCGTCACGATGAGACCGATGTCGAGTCTATTAAATCATTCGTTGCGTATCGTCCTTGCAGACAAATACGGACCATTTTCAGGCTGATCGTGCGGGGTGAGGTAAGTGTTTAATTTTGGCGGGAGGTGGAGAGTGTCCGTTCTGTAGCGTTTAGCTACTATTATGTATTCTGTGACATAATATAGCAGGAAAGCAGTTACCATGTTCTTGTTTGAGGATAGATTTTCTATTTATGAAGGAAATTGCATGTAATGATATGAATAGAAAATATTTAAATTAATATAATATAATGCAGTCTTAATTACCAGGAACAGATCTTTGTTACTGCAATGTGAGATAAACAATGTTATATTTAAATAATCTATACTAATATTATAAAACTGAAGAGTTTGTTTGAACGCGCTAATCTCGGAAACTACTGGTCCGATTTGAAAAATTATTTCGGTGTTAGATAGCTCATTTATCGAGGAAGGCTATAGGTTATATATCATCACTCTACGACCAACAGGAGTGGAGTCACGGCCACGGGGCTGAAACCGCGTGGAGCAGCTAGTACTGAAATAATTAATATTTTTTATTGTCGAAGTTATCGCTCGCAACAATGAGCGCTAGGCTTGTGCCTAATGAAGTCCTGGCATTCCTGCAGTATCAGCTGGATGTCATGGATGAAGTTAGCATAGAGCAAATTTGCACGAGCAATTTTACGGAAGGAGAGATACGTGACGCCAAATCACTACTCTTTTTGCCATTGAATATGGCCGACCAGATGCCGTCTCGCAGGAGGGACGAGAAGGGAGAGAGGAGTCTACGGGACATCATCAAGGTGTTCAAGAAGACCGATCCGGACGACGTGCCGACTTTCGTGGCGAAGGATTTGCGTAAGCTGCCTCCCGTCACATTCGACCACGTCGACGTCACCCGCCTTCTTAAGGACATCACTTCATTAAGGACGGCCCTAAAGGAGATGGAGTTTAAATTTGGAGCTTCCCAATCCACCATCAACGATCTGCGTAATGAGGTCGTCGCCCTGCGCGATTCAATTTCATTATGTAGGTCAGCGGAGGTTTCAAATGTGAACACGCGTCGTGGAGCGCAACGTGAGACTTTTGAGTCAGCGAATTTGACGACGCCGCCGGCCGTCGACCGCGTCACGCCGCGCCCCGCCTGACCCGCGCCTCCCCCGGAGAGCCCGCCTCGTGTAGCCAACCCGACACCGGCTGGCTACGCGGCCGCTGCCGCCAAGCCTCCCGTAAAGCGGCAAGAAATCACCCGAGATGGAGATCCCGTTAAGCACAGGGACTCCCCGCGCCGTGCGGCACCCTTGTCGAGCGTGAATAGACATCCACTCGATGAGGAGGGCTTTACAAAGGTAGAGAAAAGGAAGAAGAAAAAGAAGCCCTCCTCCAACAAGTGTGGTACCGCCCCGACCGGTAACAACCACCTGCTGCGGCCCGCCATACCGACGACGCAGCTGTACGTGTCCCGCCTGCACCACTCCACCCAAGCTTCTGATGTAGTGGAGTATGTGCGGGTGAAGACCAAGTTTATCGTGAGGGTCCAGCGCCTGGAGCCGCGCAATAATTTGAACTTTAATTCATTTGTTGTGCGTGTACCGAGCGAGCAGCTGTCGACCTTCATGAGCGAGGAGTTCTGGCCCCGTGGTGTCGTGTTCCGGCGGTTTCGCGGGCGGCTTCGCAACACCCAGCCGAAGCCCATTCAGCGCAATATGACACTGCCAGTGCCGTGAATTGTGTATAGTGTAGTGCTTAATAGTTTTAGTTATAAAATATTATATGTATGTTAGTCTGTAAGGTATTTATTCTATGGGTCTGTACAATTTATTGTCTGTTACCTGAAATAAATGTTATAAATAAAAAAAAATAAATAAATAAATATCCCTTGAGGCAGACTGATAGTCTTTCTTCAGCGGAAATAGCCAATCTATAATTGGTATTTTGTTTTCGAATATGTGGCCTGAGAATTTCCAACAAACTTTCAAATTTGTCCTAAGGAGCGCTGGTGCAGTGAACTCCCATAAATAATTATAGTATAAAGTTATACCTGCTCATTCATTTATTAATTGATATCACTATTTAAAATCTATCGTAAAAACTCCAATATTAATAACAATAAAATTTGAAACCTTATAAATAAAAATACATCATTAAGTACATACACAGTACACTCTTGTTCATTTCTTATGTAACGCGCGAAACGGAGCTTACGGAGCGCTCTCGATTGCGCTCCTATGAAACAAGATTCAGTACATTGCCCAAATACGAAATCCAATAAGAGTGAAAGAGAAATTTCGCAACAGTCCTGCACGTGAAACAAAAGATTTACTATGGAAAAATAGCAATTTTTGGAGCGCCGCTCACACGCGACGTTGCCGACGCGACGCGGCCGCATCGCATGACAGCAGCAATTGCGCGCGACGTTGCACTCCTATATTAGAAACAAACACTATGAGTACGCTCGATAATCATTGAATTTGTTTTGAAATAGCCTGTACTTTATAATTTTTAGTGTTTAAATATTTTATAATGTGGTGCTCATTATTTTTTTGTAATAAATTATCCCGCTTACGCTATTGTATTTTCGTTGTTTTATTTCAAGTGAACACCCATACAATTTTGTCACGAGCCGCCTCTGGTCATAATGAATTTAATCTTTCCCTCGAGTGGGCTCGAGAAGGCGTGCGGATTCCCGCGACTGCTCGAGAAGTCGCTGGAATGCTCGAGAAGTCGTGGGTCTCCGTGACTCCGCGCTTCACTGCCCTTCGCCGCTCTTTCGGTGTGAGTTGACCCTTAAGCTATAAATTGATAAGAAGCTCGCTTCTCCTTAGATAGCAAATGATTGGAATATACTCACCAAAATTTTGCGTTATATACTTAGCCACACAACTACTATTTTAATTTCACTTAAACGAAACACAATGAAAAGTTTATAAAGTATTATTGAGGGTAATTTAAAAGTGTTATGAACTAATTCGTTTGAAGAGTCAAACTGCCATTTTCAGAAAGCAAACGGTTAAGGACGCGTGAGAATCACTATCCCACTTCTGAATTTAGGAACAAATATAATCAAAACTCGTTAATTTAATTTAACATTAAGTAATATCATTTACAAAATAATGAAATAATTTCACACTATTTTTTTAAACTCACTTTAACTAACTTAATTGTAATTAAAAAAAACTTATATAATGCAAAGGAAAATAATAAGGCAGTTGACTCCACAAACGGGCAGAGTTGTAGTGTGTCAATTGACTCGCGGCGAATGCCGCGCGCCACGAATGAGCGCGCCAGCGCTTTTATTTGCAATCCGCCACCACTTCGTGAGGGTACGTTTTCAGGAAACTATGAACTTCAGGATTTTTTTAACGTCATACTTAGGTAAGTAAGTACACATAAATAAGTCCTGTGTACTCGGTCAAAAAGGTCTGAGTACATTTTTTCCCTCAGTTGTAAAGGGCTAAGCGACAAAACGGCCTGTCGTGTGCCAAACGTGTCACTTAACGCAAACAAGATGGCGCCACTTTCATAACAAAAAGTTTAAATGCCACTATAGGATTTTTTTATACTATTCTTATATATTGTACAGGTAAATACAGTAGGTCGGGTCGTTTTTTTTTTTCTCTGAATTATGAAATTTTAAAAATTGCGATTGCGATTTCAGATGTAAATAAGTACATCCTGCAATCATGCCGCCGCCGAGCGTGCCGCCGCTGCCGCAGCGACGTGCGACTCGTCCGCGCGCACTGGGCCGCAGGGTCTATAGCCGGTCGGTTGCCGCACTTGAAATGGGCCTGGACGCCATTGCCGCTTCCGGCCAGGCCGCAATTGTGGCCCGTTCAACGGCAGCTGGCCGGCTCCCTGTGTTGGTGTCGGAACCCCAGTCAGGAGCCGGCGATGAATCGTTCCTGGCGAGTCCACTGACGTTGTCGCCGGCCCAATCCACCGAATCCGTATCCTCAATTGCTCGTCAACAGGCCCCGGCATTCGCCGCCACGCCAACGCCGGGCACTTTAAAACGCGCCGCACAGGCACCTCTACCACGTACTCCGCGCTTTCCCGCCCCCTTACCGGGTATTCCCGTGGGACGCTTTCCCTCCCCTCCCCATAGAGTAGGAGAGAAAACTCTCACAGCGTCCCCGCCTCCTCCTCTGAACATGCCGACGATGTCACCGGGCTCTCCTATGGAGACCGGGACAACCGGCCCAACATACGCGGCCATGGTCGCGTCTCCAAAATCTCCTGTGCCCATACCCTCCACCTCCTCCGCTGCCGTTGCGCCCGCCCCAACTAACAAGACTGTGACTGCGACCGACACTGTTGCTCCCGCCGGCACTGCAAGCACCGCGCCTCCCACCAAACAGCCCAACCGCTACCCTCCGCTCATCGTAGAGACGCTGCCCGACTGGCCAACTCACTTCAAAGAATTAAAGAAGGTCCTCGGGCACACCCCGAACGGACGTCCGTTTGGTAAGGGCGTCCGATTCATGCCAAAGACGGACCAGGAGTTCCGTGTCATCCAGCGCTATCTTACGCAGCTGGAGAGCAACACCGGAATCTCCTGGTTCTGCTACTCGCTACCCGCTGAAAGAAGCGTGAAAGTAGCGATCCGCGGCCTGCCGGCTAACACAGAACCGGCACTTGTGGAGGCAGAGCTGCGCGAGCTCGGGTTCACCCCGGAGCACGTGCGCGCAATCCCAGCTCGCCCGGGTAGGCCGGGCTGTTTGATGTTCGCGCAATTGCAGCGGACTCCGGACCTCATCCCAGGCATTTACGAGGTCAGCGAACTGCTCTGTATGCCTGGGATCATTATCGAGGCATGGCGCGGCAGGAAGGGGCCCGCGCAATGCCATCGCTGCCAACAATTTAGGCACTCCTCCCAAAACTGCCACAGGCCATTAGCCTGTGTGCGGTGTGGTGGGAACCACCCGGCGAAGGAGTGCCAACGTCCGCGTGAGGAACCACCGACGTGCGCCAACTGTGGCGGCGCCCACACGGCCAATAATGCGAATTGTCCGGTCTACCGCAAGGAGATGCGCAACCGCAGGGCCGGCACTATCGCCCGCACTGCTACAAGTGCGCGCGCGCCCGCAGCTGAAGTCGACGCACCTGGCTCGCTCATGGCTGCTGCCAACCAGCCAGGACCGACAGGTAAACGCCGCCGTAGGCGTGGCAAGCGCACCCGCACCCAACCGCGGCAAGCAGCACCGCCAGTTGCGAAGCCCACCGCGCCGCTCAATGCACCACCTGCACCAGCCACTGTACCGCCTGTTGCATCTACCGCCAGGCCGCGCCCTGCACCGCAAGTCGCGCCGCAGCCAACCAAGACGTCCAAGCCCACCGTGGTCGCTGCCCCCGCACGGGGGACGAAGGCGAAGCGAGTGATGCCGCTGGACCCTCGATTGACTAAGGTCATCAGCACCCTTAATCAGGTACTGGTGGCCATCCAGGAACAGCGTGACCCAATACCGCTGATCCTGGGCTGTATCGCGGAGCTCTGCGCCTCTTATGGCTGAGCTTCGCATTGCTTTTTGGAACGCCGACGGGCTCTCAGCGCAAAAAGCCCGTCTCTTCAAAACCCTGCTCTCCCAGCGTCAAGTGGACATCGGCCTGGTTAACGAGACGCACCTCAGACCAGTAGACAAGTTGAAGGTTTCCGGATACTATGTCTACCGGGAGGACCACACCTCGCCAATCGGGACTGCTTATAGGGGATTAGTAGTCCTGGTCCGTCGGAATCTCATCCACCAACTGCTGCCAGTACCTCAGTTGCAATCGTCGTACGCCCTCGGCGTAGAAATCTGTGTAGATCGCCAGCCCATCCGTGTGTTCGCCTTTTACAAGCCGCCGCAGAATCGACTCGCAGTGGCTGATGTCCGAACTTTGCTGGACTCGCCGCTGCCCACGATCCTCGCTGGCGACTTCAATGCGAAACACACGGCGTGGAACTCCAACACCGTAAGCCCGGACGGCAGACGCCTCCTGGACGACGCAGACCGCCACGGCTACGAAGTGCTAGGACCAGAGGTCCCAACGCACTACCCGTACTGTGCAGCACACACTCCGGACGTCATCGACATAGCAGTTGCTCGTGGCCTCGTCGCCGCACCGTCGCTTGACGTCCTGGATGACCACCTCATTTCCGACCACCAAGCCGTCCTCATGACGCTGACACTGACTCCTATGACAACATCACTGCCTTCTCCGAAACATCGCCAGGACTGGAGAATCTTCGCCGTACACATGGCTGAACATTCTCCGTCCTTTAGAGTCGAGAGCCCTGCAGACGTCGACCGACTCGCCACGGACTTCAGCGCAGTCTTGTCCAACGCGCTTCGCGAGTCCAGACTCGACGCTGCATCCACTCGCAAGAAACCCCAGCTCCCTGCCTACATACAAGCGATGTTAGAGGAGAAGAGGAAGCTGCGAAGATTATGGCAAAACCTGCGATGCCCGACCATGAAGACGCGGCTGAACGCTCTGGCAGCCAAGATTTCAGACGCACTGGAAACGGTAGCAGTCGAATCTTGGCACACCGCCATCGAGCGAGCCGGCGATGACTGGTCCGGCATGCACCGCCTTTGCCGCCAGCTCTCCAGGAAGCCCTCTCCGATTAGACCCCTCATGGCCGGTGACGGAACCCCACGTTACCGCGCCGAGGATCGAGCGGAGATTTTTGCAGACTTCCTGGAGACGCAGTTTACGCCTAACCGGACTGCGAATGTGCAGCACGTAGAGACTATCGAGCGACATGTGATGGACTACTTAGAATTGCCGATACCGCCGACAGAAGATCCCGTCGTGTTCTCCCCTGGTCGAGTCCAAAGGATGATTCGACGAACTAAACTGGGCAAAGCCCCCGGTCCCGACCGAGTCACCAACGAAGCGCTGCGTCACCTACCCCCGCGAGCCATCGCGACGCTGACGCGGCTCTTCAATGGAATCCTCCGTACCGGGCACTTTCCATCCCCGTGGAAGCTCGGCCGAGTCATCCTGATTCCCAAGCAAGGCAAGAACATCATGCTGCCTGAGAGCTATCGCCCCATCACTCTTCTGTCCTCTATCTCGAAAGTCTTTGAGAAACTACTGCTGCTGCATATTACGCCCCACCTTCAGCCACGCGACGAACAGTTCGGTTTCCGCGCCGAACACTCCACCACTTTACAAGTGACGAGAGTACTGCACCACCTCGCTACCGCCTATAACAAGCGAGAACAATCAGTTGCAGTATTCCTTGATATGGAGAAGGCGTTCGATCGCGTTTGGCACACCGGACTCATCTACAAGCTGTCCACGTCCACTACTCCACGTCGAGTAGTTAAGACTGTGGCCACCTTCCTGCAAGACAGGCGTTTTCAAGTGGCGGTTGAAGATGCTTTGTCCTCAGAGCGCCCCATCCGAGCCGGTGTGCCCCAGGGAAGCTGCCTGTCGCCCGTCTGCTATAGCAGATACACGGACGACATTCCAGTCGCTGGCGGAGCCATTTTAGCGTTGTATGCCGACGACGCTGCGTTCATTACCACCTCGCTGAACGCCAAGCACGCATCGGTAAAGATGCAGCGAGCACTGGATGCACTTCCCTCATGGCTGGAGGACTGGAGACTCAAGGTCAACGTGGGTAAAACTCAGGCGATTTCCATCGGGCGGGCGCGCCTTTTGCCGCCCCCGGTGTCTCTCATGGGCGAGAACGTCGAATGGTCACCGACGGCCAAGTACCTTGGTGTGACCATTGACAAGACACTCTCGATGCGGCCCCATGTGAAAAACGTGGTCGCCCAGACGCGAGCTGTGCGGAATATACTCCGCCCCATGCTGGCGTCTCACCTGCCTCTCCGTACGAAGCTGTGCATATACAAGGCGTACATTCGCACGCGACTTACCTACGCGGCCCCTGCGTGGTTCGCGCTGACCAACGAGACGGACCGCAAGTCTCTGCGAGCGCAGCAGTCGCTAGCGCTCCGCACCATCTCCGGAGCACCACGCTTCGTACGGAATCAGGTCATCTCCAGGGACCTGCGCATGGAGAGCCTGGACGACTTCGTTCGCCGCCTGAGTTCCTCAATGTTCGCGCGCGCCGACGGAGCGCGATCCCAGCATTTGCACGGCATCGCGCCATACCATCGACGACCGCCGGACAAAAGAGGCCTACCACGTGACCTAATCTCCTAGGACACGACCGCTTCCTCGCCGCTGGCTGACGGGCGCTCACCGGCACACTGCCGGCGAGCTCGACCTCGCTGAGCGGCGGGTGAAGCACACACGGACATTCCCCCCTGCAGCAGGCGCAGATCGCTCGCGATACCCCGCGGACTCGATCGCACTGCAGCAGGATTCCTCCCGGACATGACACCTTGGACCATCCGGTCCCACCCAGTGCCCCGCCTGTAGTAGCAGGCGGCGTTGCTATCACTGAAAGGGGCCATCGCCCCGAACAGTTACCCCGAAGCCTGTGAAGGCTTGCGTGGAAGACCCGAGTTGGCAGTAGGTCGGGTTCGTTTGCCCTCACCGTCTGAGCACATGCTACTAAATTACTATTTGTTCAGCTGTTTCGATGTTTTGACAGAATCCATACTACTCTAATGCAATGCATAAAAACAATGCATTTTGATGTTTATTCGATTGAAGACCCAAAATTGATATATCGTCAAGTTACATGGTTGGCAATTGTTTTTCACGGTTGACTATTAGTAGTTCTTTTATGATCTAGACACGCGGCAGCGTGTCAAGCCGAGTTCAAGCGAAGAGAACTGGCGAGCAGCAGCCGTGTGTATATTTACACGACGAACCATTTGGAGCCACTTTTCACCCCCTTATAACTCGAAAACTATTTAACTTAAACAAACCAAATTTGGTACATATAATGAGGACCCCAACATAAACAAGAACCTTAAATTTCATAAATACAGATAAAACAGTTGCGTAGATATTAATATCCAAAAATCGCAATTTTTAAGACTGACTGACTCATAGATATATACAAAACCTAACCCACTTCCAGATGACCTAGAAAGTTTCAATTTTGTAATCAACTAGGTAATAGTGTGTGTACAAAGTAAAAAATCAGAAAATACTGAATTTAATTTTTTTTTCAATGACATTAATTTTGTTTGTATGGAAAAATGGAAAAGTTTATAAAAATAGAAAATATTATAATCACCATAATAGTGTTAAAATATAGATCAAAACTAATCAGTGGCCGAAAAAAATTTTGAAATCCATCAATAAATGACTGAGATATAGATTATTGAAGTTTACATTTATTATTTTAGCACGAAACATCTGGATTCGATGCGCCTCTGACATTACACTCACTCGCGCGAGTATCGCTAGGGCAGATTACTTCGATTGCATTCTTTATTCAAAACACGTAAAATAAAAGAAAAATATTGTAATAAAAAAATTGCTCATACATTAAAAATAACATATAATTTTACATACTCACATTTATTTATTCTTTACTAGCTTTCCGCCCGTGGCTTCGCCCGCGTTTTCAAAGAAAAACCCGCATAGTTCCCGTTCCCGTGGGATTTCCGGGATGAAACCTATCCTATGTGTTATTCTGTTGTATAAGCTATATTGTGGTAAAGTGTTCATTCAAATCCATTCAGTAGTTTTTACGTGAAAGAGTAACAAACATCCATCTAATATTTCTAATATTATAAAGGCGAAAGTTTGTAAGGATGTATGGATGTATGGATGTTTGTTACTCTTTCACTTAAAAACTACTGAACCGATTACAATGAAATTTAGCACACATATAGAGGGTAACTTGGATTAACACATAGGGTAGGTTTTATCCCGGAAATCCCACGGGAACAGGAACTATGCGGGTTTTCCTTTGAAAACGCGGGCGAAGCCGCGGGCGGAAATCTAGTACATCCATACTTTCGTCCTTATAATAGTACTAGACTAGACTAGACTAGATTTCCGCCCGCGGCTTCGCCCGCGTTTTCAAAGGAAAACCCGCATAGTTCCCGTTCCCGTGGGATTTCCGGGATAAAATCTATCCTATGTGTTAATCCAAGTTACCCTCTATATGTGTGCTAAATTTCATTGTAATCGGTTAAGTGGTATTTGCGTGAAAGAGTAACAAACATCCATACATCCATACTTACAAACTTTCGCCTTTATAATTGAAAATCAAACGAACTTACCAAGTGAAGTTCGATGACAATTATGTGAGCAGCTTCATTCGAAGCGATTTATATTGACGTGGTGTAGTAGCGTTCCTAGCCTGAGCCTTGCACGGGTTTTTTAAAGGTATAAGTATTATTAATTTAAATTTATACTTTTATAATTTTTAAATTATACTTTTTTTTTTTGTGGCAACACTTTTTACCCCTACCAATTACCCCCATCATTTCTCAAACGGTTCGTTACGATGTGAAGGTCATTTGTTGAGAGATATTTCACATTTTGTATTTATATAGGGCAGGGAATATATTAAAATGTTATGTAATACGTTTGTTGTCGAATTAACCGTAATCTTAGGGTGGGTATCTATAAATCGCTTCGAATGAAGCGGCTCACATAATTGTCATCGAACTTCACTTGGTAAGTTCGTTTGATTTTCAATTATGTTTCGCAGCTTCATTCTTTGCGATTTATATTGACGTGGTGTAGATGTTTAGAGTAATTAATAAAATGTGAAATGGTGATAAAAATTGAAAAACTTATGGTAAGTTTCATATTGCACGCCTCATAAGCGAAGCGTTGAGGTGGGTACTACTGTCACTTCGCGCAAAACATCGGATTTTTCAAACTTAAAATGTCTTTATGTATCATACATTGCACTTGTAAGATAATACATACACACACATATTAAGAAAAA
The DNA here is from genome assembly GCF_061535395.1 of Colias eurytheme. Taxonomy (NCBI): domain Eukaryota; kingdom Metazoa; phylum Arthropoda; class Insecta; order Lepidoptera; family Pieridae; genus Colias; species Colias eurytheme. Next base: position 2,311,896 of record NC_143011.1, on the reverse strand, counting down.
ACACTATTTTTAACGTTCATGATATTTTTGATGTCATTTTTGTTATTTAAACTAGTTAAAAAACAGTTTAAAAAAGTTCTGTCTTGGACGTCCGTGTGTCTGTATGTGCGGATCCTTTTTCTTGTTAACACGATAGCGACCGAAATACTTTACTAATCGAGTCTTTTTTTGCACGCCTCATAAGCGAAGCGTTGAGGTGGGTACTACTGTCACTTCGCGCAAAACATCTGATTTTTCAAACTTAAAATGTCTTTATGTATCATACATTGCACTTGTAAGATAATACATACACACACATATTAAGAAAAAACACTATTTTTAACGTTCATGATATTTTTGATGTCATTTTTGTTATTTAAACTAGTTAAAAAACAGTTTAAAAAAGTTCTGTCTTGGACGTCCGTGTGTCTGTATGTGCGGATCCTTTTTCTTGTTAACACGATAGCGACCGAAATACTTTACTAATCGAGTCTTTTTTTTTCTCTTACGCTTGAGTATGCTCAGGAATAGAACCCTTTCATTTTTCAGGGTCTGATTCGATGTGGTTTAATTGTTATTAAATAAACAAAAATAATAATTAATAAATATTTATTAAAAAAAAATTATGAGGCGTGCACTTTTGGATTTTCCAAATTATTTTCTCTTACGCTTGAGTATTTATTTATTTATTTATTTTTATTAAGAATTTCCAACAAAGAAAACATAATTTAAAAACTCTTAATACTAAAATTGCTTATCGTATAATAACAATATATGTTTCTTTACTTATAGGAAATTACAACAATCGTATATTTAAACGGATAACAATAGTTAGTTTAATGAAAAAATGAAAAAAATGAATTACAATTTCTGATGCAGGAATGTTTGCAATTATACACCAAAAAAAGTTAAATAATAATTTAAATGCTGCATCCAAAGTAGATCCAAAACAAAATTTGCAATAATATCGTTTTTACTAATATTGCTTATTAAAAAACTAATGCTGATTATTATTACATATTTACACTTTATTTATTGTGCTGACATGTTTCATTGAAATTATTATTAAGAATACGCTTGAATACCGCAAGTAAATTGTGAAATATATCAATTTCACGCGACTTTGCTGCAACAACGTTGTACTCATGGGTAAGTCTAACTATTGGGGAATGCTTCCCTAAGTTTGTTCGAAATGGAGGAGTTCTGAGTATAGCGCAGGGATATCGAGGGATCCTGGCGGGGACATTAATACATATTCTACCCAATAATTCAGGAGAATCAATACTGTTATTAATTATTTTATATAAGAAAACTATATCTAACATTGTACGTCGAGTTTTTAAGCTCAACATCTTGAAGTTATTGAGCCTGTCCAAATAACTTGTGCAAGTTTTACCAATTCCAGTTCTGAATGCTAGACAACGGACCAGTAATTTTTGTAAGCGCTCGATCCGATTTATATGCGTTTGATAAGTTGGGTTCCAGACTGTACAACAATACTCCAGACGACTACGAACGAAGCTGTTGTAAAGTACAAGCGCTGTTTTAGGATCCTTGAATTCTTTGGAGCACCGTAGGATGAAGCCAAGCGATCGATATGCTGCAGCCAATATGTTGTCGTAGTGAGATGTAAAACGTAATTGTGCATCAAGGTAAACTCCAAGATCGCGGACTACCTTAACCTCTTGCAACAATGAACCGTGAATATTGTATGAAGACTCTATGATCTTGCGGTTGCGCGTGAATTTTATGTGGTAGCATTTATCACAATTAAGGAGCATCATATTACAAACACACCACTCATTTAATTTTTCCAGATCTAATTGAAGTAAATTTGGATCTGTTTCTGAATGAATTACGCGAATTAATTTGAGATCATCTGCAAAAAGGTATGGAATAGAGTGTTTGAACACATCTGGCATATCATTAATGAAAACATTGAAAAATAAGGGCCCTAAATTCGAGCCCTGAGGAATACCTGAAGTTGCAATATAACTTTCTGATTGACAACCATTGAGAACAACAGATGATGGCCTGGTATCTAAGTATGATTTGCACCAATTCAAGACGGTGGAAGACACTCCAAGCAGTTCCAATTTCTGTGCTAAAATTGAATGGTTTACCTTGTCAAAAGCCTTTGAGAAATCGGTATAAATTGCGTCGACTTGGTAACCCTGATCAACTGCCTCAATAAGGTAACTTACATATGAGACAAGATTTGTATTTGTGGACTTTTTAGCCATGAAACCATGTTGGGAATCAGAGAGAAGACTATGAAGATGCTTGTAGAGTACATCATAAACCATTGACTCAAAAACCTTTGACAAGGTAGAAAGAATGGAGATTGGGCGATAATTTGAAATGAGGTCACGATTGCCACTCTTAAAAATGGGAACAATTCGAGCTTGTTTCCAAACTGATGGAAACAAACCATTGTTTAGCGAGGTATTGAAAATCAGTGACAGGGGAACGGACAGCCCGTCTGCACAACGCGAAAGAAATATGGGCGGGATATTGTCCGGACCTGGTCCTTTGCTCGGGTCCAGGGCCAGTAGTGCTTTTTTAATTGTATGACCTGGTATTGAAAATGTACTGAGCACAGAAGCTACGATGGATGCATTAGGTGAAGACATAGATTTGTAGTCCATGTGTTGTGTAGGATTGAAGACAGAGGAGAAATACTTGGCAAATAGATCACATATATCTTTTGGGTTATTACTAGACTCATTACCAAGTGACATGGTGGAAGGATAAGAAAGACTTCCCTTCCTCAGGTTTTTGACATGTGTCCAGAAATATTTGGGATGGATCTTTATAGAGTTTTCAATATTTTTTAAGTAATTAGTGTAGCATTCTTTTGTTAACAACATTGATTCTTTTCGCAAATATTTAAATTCAATTATATCTAAAGGGTTATTGTATTTTTTTATTCTTTTATGTAAGTTATGCTTTTTATTCAGTAATTTTATAAGTCTAAATGAATACCAAGGGGGATATTTACTTCCACAACTCTTAACTTCAGGGACACATTTTTTAATTATGCTATGAATTATACCATAAAATTTATCCACCATGACATCTACGTCTTCCGTAGGACAAAGCTCCATATTCCAGTTTATATTCTTAAGCATTTCATTAATTTCGTCGTAATTTGCCTTATGGAATTGGAACTTTTTCCTCGGCATGGTCTTATTAATTTAAGTATGCTCAGGAATAGAACCCTTTCATTTTTCAGGGTCTGATTCGATGTGGTTTAATTGTTATTAAATAAACAAAAATAATAATTAATAAATATTTATTAAAAAAAATTATGAGGCGTGCACTTTTGGATTTTCCAAATTATTTTTATTTGCAATAATCAATTAACTATAAATATTATTAATCACTCATTATTTTCATAATTTAACCATTAATTATTTTTCTTGCAGGTTACAATCATTATTAGATAACAATGTTTTAGCAAAGCTGGTAGGATCAGTAATTACATGTCTATTGTAAAACTTAGCAAATACTGCAGAAGAATCAGACCATCCCGCAGTTTTGCGTATAACATCAATGTTGACCCCAAGTCTATTGGCAGTGGAAGTGGATGCATGGCGAGTACTATGAGCACTAAATATAGAAGTATCTACTCCGCTGTTATGAAGCGTGTCCTTTATCCATCTGAGCGTCTGGGAGGTAACTTTTGAGTATGGTTTTTTAAAACTAATAAATAAATGATCATTATGTCGAAGTGTTGATGTTTTATTTACGTACGATTCTAGACATTTGGCTGGACAGATTTCCGAGCGACTATTGAAGTAAGGAATTCTTAAAAGAGGCTGTAACGAGTACGGCTTAGAAGTTTTAATTAAATCTGAAATCATTATTATTATTTCACTTGTGCCTCTTATATCAAGGTCCTTTAATTTAATAAGAGCAAGTGTTTGTACTCGATGCGCTGTTACCAAAGCCAATAAAGTTGCAGTCTTTTTGGAAAGAGTTTCCAAACTGAGTTCATTATTTGGCCACTGTTGGGCTAAATATTCGAGAACTATGCTCGGATCCCAGGTTATATGATATTTAGGATTTGTTGGCCTCGATTTGAAAACTCCTTTCATAAAGCGTTTTACCCTATCATCTTCTAAATTAGATAAAATTAATGATAAGGCAGACTTATAGGAGTTAATGGTACCGTATTTAGCACCTTTATTAAATAAATCAGTAAGAAAATGTAAAACTACAGGGACAGATGCAGAGATGTAGCTATAGTTGTGGGTACTGCAGTAGTTTAGCCATGTCTTTATGCAGCCATCGTATTGTTTGTAGGTAGAATCAGATAACGATGATAACATTTATATCTGTACCGTACTTGGTGACAAGCCTTTCCTTAGTAAAGCTTGCCTGAAAGCTTCGCGGCAACCAACTTCAGAGTTCTGTGTAGGTTGTGGTTGATCCTGAAGGGAGAAGTTAATAAATTAATATCAGGTGCAAAATATATGGGCTTGGTTGTCATTAATTTCTGAAAAATTGGGAACCAGGGTCGCGTAGGCCAATACGGTACCACAACTATACCCTCTGCCTTTTCTTTTATAATCTTTTGCATTACCTTTGTTATTAAACAAAACGGGGGAAATGCGTAAAAGAACTTATTTTTCCATGAAACCGTAAATGCATCTACCGCCCATGCATCAGGATCGTTTTTCCAAGTTACATATGTATGACACTTTGCATTACATCTACTTGCAAACAAATCTATTTCAGGGACACCAAAATTAATAATTATCTCATCGTATGCATTTTGGTTTAGTTCCCATTCTGTATCGTGAAATTTCTTCCGCGATAATTGGTCTGCTTCACAATTATCCTTTGTATTTATATTCGTTGTGTGCGCGATGACAGCGCCCCTAGTGGCCGCAACTATTCAGGACTTGTCATCTGTCAAATCATGTCAATTATATGATAAGATATTTTTGTGATATAGATTTTCGACTAGTTTTTCAACGAAATTGAAAAAAATAGTGTAAAAAGTGAGTGTGTATATTATACCTAGCGATTTTCTTCCTCGTGAAAAATATGGATATTATAATACGTACGGGATTTGAATCGATTAAGCAAAAAATACATTTCCAACCTCAAACTGAGCAAAAAGGGAAAAAATTAGTATTAGCACAGTGAAAAACGAATGAAATCAACGGGTTTTTTTATCGTTATTAGATAATAAAAACAAAACATCATTTAGGTATTTATGCATTTAACCCTAGAAGTCCAATCTACGTAAATTTGACGTATGAACTCTTCTATATTTACCATCGAATCGCTGCAAAATCCAGAACCAACTCATTAGCCGTCGAGACCTAGCAGTACATAGTTGGCTCATCCATGTAAATTCCGCCATTTGGTTGTAAAGAGGATGTTGTGCGTCATTTTGACGTATAATTGGGCTTTTCGTAACTTTTAAAATTGTTTCAAATTTTTATTTTGTGATTTATTTGAATGATTTTTTTCCAAGTCACGTTTCACATGATATCTATAGTATTATACTATAGATTGAGTATAAAATGGGATCCAGACAACTTTTATACTAGGACGAAAAACCTTCAATTTTAGTAAATGACGATTATTGTCCTCCGCTGGATTTGGACTTCAAGCAAAGGGATTGGGTGGCTGAAGATGTTGTCCGGAGTAAAACCGAATATGTTATGGGGTTTTGTTACCCATGTATAATGAAAGTCGTAGATTGTAAAATAAACCTTTAATCGATCTTTCAATAATACAGTACTATGTTGTTAATGCTATACAATGTTTCACCAGTCACCACAATGAGTCTAGTCTGTACAGGTTAGCAGGAGACAATCATTGAGTATTGGTATTAAATACGTATCAACTGCGTATTGCGTTTTGCGTATTAACTATTGTCCTAGTGAATCATTTTCACTATCGTCGAATCAATTTAAAATTCGATCAAGTGCGTTCCGTTTCGGAACGCCACAGATATTAAAATATAGATAATAAAAGTGGCAACGCCACAATGTCATGGTGGTATACATTGAGGATACAAGCACTATAAAGAGATAAGAGAAGCCCGAAAACCATATTCCTGTATGTTCAGTTAATACAGGAAAAGTTATAGGTGGTCAGTGGCGATATTTTACGGCATGATATAGAATTTTAACAATTTCTATATCATATAATATCAAAATAATGTAGATAAATGCTAATGCTTCCTTCTAGGGAAGCGCGCTCCATCATAGGCCACATCTCAGCTTACCATTAGGCGAGATCGTGGTCAAGCGCTTCCCTATCACACAATAAAAAATAAAAAAAATGTGTGCGTGTACTAGAGTACACACGTAAGAAGTGAAACTTCTTTATGTCCTTATTTTTCAAAAAATAATTTACTATATACAATATTAAAGAAATACGTTAGTCACACGATCGTCGCTACCTACTTAAATATTTACACCGGCCGCTGCTGCAACTCGCTCGCTTCGCTCGCTCGGCTCGTGCGGTAGTTCAAAAGTTAACCTAAGATGCTCGTCGCTTCACTCCTCGCTACCTATTTACATATTTACACCGGCTGCTGCTGCAACTCGCTCGCTTCGCTCGCTCGGCTCGTGCGGTAGTTCAAAAGTTAACCTAAGATGCTCGTCGCTTCGCTCCTCGCTACCTATTTGAATATTTACGCCGGCCACTGCCGCGACTCGCTCGCTTCGCTCGCTTGGCGCGTGCGGTAGTTCAAAAGTTAACCTAAGATGCTCGTCGCTTCGCTCCTCGCTACCTATTTAAATATTTACACCGGCCGCTGCTGCAACTCGCTCGCTTCGCTCGCTCGGCTCGTGCGGTAGTTCAAAAGTTAACCTAAGATGCTCGTCGCTTCGCTCCTCGCTACCTATTTGAATATTTACGCCGGCCACTGCCGTTTTCAGCTTATAAAGGATTTCGACTTAGGCGGATTTTGATTGGACAGAGAGTTTGAGGTTTATTCTTATAAATTTTGAATTCATAAAATTATAATTGAACACCTGACACCAATCAAGCAAACACGTGTTTACGTGAGTCATAGATTTATTATCGTATACTCCTAAAATGTTTTCTAAGAAACAATTGTGTACTTACATTGTCGGCACGTTCTTAAAGTCGGTAACTTATTTTTGTTCGAACAATAGAGGTAATAAATTCCTAATGATCAAGTTGTAAAGGTTGTAAAATAAAAAATATTCTATATTAAAACGTATATAATATAATATGTGCGTCATTAATTTCTTACTGTTTCGAAATTTGGTGCAAAATAAAATAGTGTGTAAATAAAATTTGTAAAAAATCAATAAAATAAAACAATTGAGTAAAGATCTATAGGCATAATATTATGTATGTATATATTTATACAAGATATGTATATATATTTATACAGGGAACTTCTCAACGTGTTATCTATGAAATTATACTTTTACTCAATTGTTTAATTTTATTTACACACTGTTTTATTTTGCACCAAATCTCGAAACAGTCAGAAATTAATGACGCACATAGTACATAATATATACATATTAAGACAGAGATGAAAAATAAATAACATGATCACGCCCACGTGTTGGTGTATTAAAACATTCAATCAAAAACTGAGAATAACTGTAAAAATTTTAGAATTAGAAAAATAAATATGTACCACAATAACATTCAAGTATTAGAAAAAATTTATACATAATTCCACCCACGTGTTAGTGTATATCTATACATATTATAAAAAGTATACGTCGAATCACGCGTGGTAGGGATAAGAAAAAAAATGTCACGAGTACGGCGTAACGCAAAAATGTAACGTGCGCGGCGTAACGCAAAAAATGTAACGCGCGCGGCGTAACGCAAAAAATGTAACGCGCGCGGCGTAACGCAAAAAATTGAATAAAAATATATAACTAATTGATTCTGCAAATTCGTTTTCATTAACTACATTAAGTTTATAGAACCTTGCAAAGGTTTCGGAATGTTTAGTCCAGCCAGCAGTTTTACGTATATTATCAACGCATACACCACTAGCACAAGCAGTAGATGTTGAAGCGTGTCTTGTGCTATGTGAACTAAATATTGAAATGTTGACACCACTTTCCGATAAAACGTTTTTGATCCAACGACTGATTGTTTGAGTTGTGGCGGGTTTATTAGGTTTTTTAAAAGTTAGTATTAATCTATTGTCCTCCTCATTCCTCAAATGTTTTGTGACATTGATATAATCAGAAAGTGCAGTAGCGGGACAAATACTTATATTTTCTTTAAAGTATGGAAGTATAAGAAGGGGTTGATCTCTACCCGGAGCCGAAGTTTTTATCAAGTCTGTTATGAAAATCTTAGCTCCACTGTCTGAGAAATAAATATTATTAAGATTGATAAGGGATAAAGTTTGGAACCGCTGTGCTGTACACAGCGCAAGTAAAATTACTAATTTTTTAGTCAACTGCTCCAAATTAATGTTTATATTAGGAAACCAGCTTGAGATATGGTTCAAAACTAATTGTGGGTCCCAAGAATAATTGTATTTAGGATTACTGGGTTTCAATTTGAATGCTCCCTTTAGGAGTCGTTTTATGCATTCATCCGACCCGATATTATTTCCTAAGATTAAAGACAAGGCAGACCTGTGCGAGTTTAAAGTACCATATGAAGCCCCTTTGTTAAACTCATTTGTTAAAAACGATATAACTGTCGCTACTGTACTTTCAAAATTGGAAATATTTCTATCTAGACAAAATTGCCACCATAGTTTATAAGTTACGTTATATTGATTCTTAGTGTTACTGGAAAGCGATGCCAACATTAGTTCGACAGCTTCCGATGGGATGTTTCTCCGTAAGAAGGCTTCGCGGAGAGCCTCGCTGCAGCCAGCGTAAGGTGTGAGTGCAGTGGGCGCGACAGGTGACTGAAATGAGAATGCGTTAGATTCGTATCTGCTTTAAACTTGGAACCCCTACCCTTTACGAGAAAGCTCTGCCAAATGACTTCTCATTTCTTTGCTTTTAGGGGGGGGGGGGGGGGCAATAAATGAAATGTACAGACTATACGGCTTTTAAAATATAAGTCTGGTAAGCGAACTAAACTTTGCTGGTTTAGTTCTTGCTATATCGCTATCCGTGCCTGCTTCTCGTGTTTACGGGTGAATTAAGTTTATCAATAGTCATAAATGCAATGCTATACAGAGGATATACTGCATTTAAAACATGACAAAGTCTGGTAAGCGAACTAAACTTTGCTAGTTTAGTTCTTGCTATATCGCTGTCCGTGGCTGCCTCGCGTGTTTACGGATGAATAAAGTAATGTCCTGTCTTCGCATCCACAGCTAACTGTCCTATACTGTCATAATCTTAACACAGATTCATTCGACATAGCTCCCCACGAGCTCAGTTCTTCATTTTTGCACTCGCACAACTGTGGACAACACAAGAGCAATGCCTCCATTGGTAGCAGTTACAATCAAGGGCTAGCAAGGCAGGCTAGCCATATTACGGATGTTGGAACAACCGACTATATTTAGGGCAATTTTCTTTGTACAGTGTAACGTTTAGACTGTCGTAGCATTCCTACGGAACAAAGATGGGATCAGATCTGCATCCTTAATGAAGTTAATCGAAAGGAGATACTTTCAGACGACGATAGTATTCAAAATCCACCATATTCCTGAACATAATAATGCATAGTTAAGCTTAAAATCTCTCTTGCCATTATCCTGCAGCAGAATTCCTTGGCGATAATTTGTTCTCGTTAGAACGAGCGAGGTTGTTACGATAATATGAGAAATCCTGTCAGTTAGAGACCTGAACGACGCGATAGAGTACCGCTATTTCAGTAGTAGTAGCACCTAGAAGGGTGAAGGTATTCTGGAAAGCGGAACTGAAGGCCCGGTCAGCAGCACCAGCCACCTAATAGACAGTGTTCAGTGCTGCACCACTATAATCTGCAAAATGACTCTGACGGTATGAAAATGTACCGTACACGAACGTACATTTTCAAAATATCAAATGATAAAGTTGGAATAAAAATCCTATTTGCCTCCGTCTACCCAAAAGACATACGGAGTAGCTAGTAGTAGTTGGTTGAATTAGAATCCCTTATTCACTGGAGGCACAGAATATATGGACGCCAATGTGAATTTGAATACATAAGTAATTACTTATTTCTTTATTTGAAAGAGTAAGGTGTGCAGATAGTATACCTACCAATAAATCACACAAATTTTTATATTATATAATATATTAACAATCCCAGATGAAAAGTTAATCAAATAAGAACCAAAAAGTAAATTAGATTTAGATACATTTATTTCAAAGGATTTACAATTCACTTCTAACGTTTTAGAATAATATTATAAACTTGTACACCTTGACAAAAAGTAAAAAATAAGCCCAACAACACACACGCATTCCTCCGAATGCAAACTCTGGCTTTTCACTAAGCCCCACAACAAACCTCATGTTTGTTCCACACGCATTCCTCCGAATGCCGAGTCCCACGGACTCCCATATTCCAATGGTCTCTACAAGACCCAACCTCCGCCAGCGTCACCCGCGCACCGCGTATCCACGGTTTACTATAAGCAGCTATCTGTACTCCTAATAGCAGACGCCGGTTTCAAACGGACTACGGTAATACCGCGTATCCACGGTTCACTATAAGCAGCCATAGCTCCTAATAGCAGACACCGATTTCAACGGACTACGGCTACGAAATGACTACTGGCACTCTCTGACCAAACGAACTAAGATTCATCGCTACCACTCAACTCAAACTCAAATTTCAAACACTAACCAACTTCAAGTGGTACTTGGCCCTCAGGCATCCTCAATATATTAACAAGGTGAAGTTACCCGAACATAGTATAAACAAAATCTGTCTTTTCAAAGTGATTATTGGTGTTTACAGGATTCAATAGCTCAACAGTAAAAAAAAGTGAAACCTGAACTGAACTATTACTCATCCAACAGAATCAATATTCTTAATCGTTTTTCATTTTAATAAACTCAAGTTATCTCCTATACAGCCATACCGACAATCATGCGTCCTCGTACGCCATTTCTCACACTACATTACTACGGTAATTCATCTCGGGATACCAAAATAGCTACTATCCTGCCTCGGCCCACACTGACCTTACAGGGTTACCATACTGCCCCAGTCCTCCTGACCGGTCAGAACACATCTACTATCCTGGACTTCATGCCAGATTGAACACCACAATCCTTCGACGAACTACATTACCATCACAATATTATTTCACGCAACACACATTTACTTCACAACGTACGAGACAACACAACCATCAGTATGCTACAACTATACTCCACTACAACTCTACTGAATTATACCTCCCAAGTCTATCATAGTGATAGCCTGTGCAGCTTGCTCAAATTTTAACAGCAGTTTTATTTTGTTGTTATGATCATTGACAAACAAATGTGACAACAGCACAAAAATAACATCTTAAAAAGTTTAAAACGAATAATTCGTAACTGAACCGCAGAAAACACTCAAAGTGGTGAAAGCTTATTCTCAACTGAATATTTACCAACTTGAATTTAAAGTAATCATGTGATAACATATCTGCCTACAAAAAAATCGCGAGAAACCCTTCAAATTTTTTTTTTATCGGCAAATTTGAAAACTCAACTTAAAACAATTATTAAGTGTAGGCTTAAACTCATCTGTGAATCTAATATCGAACGGCAATAGGGCTGAGCTAAATTTTAGTTTCAACGTAATAAGAATGAACTGCTCAACAACTACTGTACAACTACCTAATTGATGTATTCAGTTGATGTCAAACTGCAGCTAGTCACAAAAACTATTATCAAGAAATTACATTAATAGTCCATTGAATGAGTCCCTCCAAGGGGGGTTTAGAGTGCGTGAGTTAGTAACGTAAGATGTTTCTTCGGAAACATGTCAAGAGTCCCTAGGTAATAAACATACTAAAACCCCGGGCCACTAGGAGGAGCCCCGGAGTGGGGGGAGAGGGGAAATGGGTCCATTTTTTCATTTTTCGCTTAAATCTCAAAAACGGTACATGTTAGAGAAAAACTTTCAAGGAAAAGTTGAAAGGCCATAAAATTATCTACAAGTTGTACCTCAATCATTTTTTCCTATATCCTACCGTTTCTGAGTTATACGCAGTAAAACATGATTTTGGCTCAAACAATTTCCACATCAATCGATCAAAAAATATTTCTTTCTTCCAAAAAACTCAAATGTGCAACTTGTGACCAGTACTGATAGATTGCTCTTAATTAGGTCTATAATTGGTAAAATGAACACATTCCTCCATGGAAGCCTTTAGGAGGAATCGATTGTCAAAATATTATAATAGGGCAGTTTGAGTTACTGAACTTGATATTTTATTTTTTTCTTCCAAAAAACTCAAAAGTGCAACTTGTGACCGGTACAGATAGATTGCTCATAATTAGGTCTATCATTGCTAAAAATACCAGATTCCACCACGGAGGCGTTTACGGGGAATTGAATTTTATCAGGGTAGTTACGATACATGAACTTTTTATTTTTTTTCTTCCAAAAAGCTCAAAAGTGCAACTTGTGACTGGTACAGATAGATTGCTCATAATTAGGTCTATAATTGGTAAAATAAACACATTCCTCCATGGAGGCGTTTACGGGGAATTAAATTTTATTAGGGTAGTTAGTTAAAAAGTTCATGTATCGTAACTACCCTAATAAAATTCAATACCTCCTAAACTCCTCCATGGTGGAATCTGGTTTTTTTATCAATGATAGACCTAATTATGAGCAATCTATCGATACCGGTCACAAGTTGCACTTTTGAGTTTTTTTATAAGAAAAAAAATAAAAAGTTCAAGTATCGTATCTACCCTAATAAAATTCAATTCCCCGTAACGCCTCCGTGGTGGAATCTAGTATTTTTATCAATGATAGAAGTTATTATGAGCAATTTATCTGTACCGGTCACAAGTTGCACTTATGAGTTTTTTGGAAGAAAAAAATAAAAAGATCAAGTTGAGTAACTCAAACTACCCTAATAAAGTATTTTGACAATCGATTCCTCCTAAAGGCTTCCATGGAGGAATGTGTTTATTTTACCAATTATAGACCTAATTAAGAGCAATCTAACAGTATCGGTCACAAGTTGCACTTTTGAGTTTTTTGGAAGAAAAAAATAAAAAGATCAAGTTCAGTAACTCAAACAACCCTAATATAGTATTTTGACAATCGATTCCTCCTAAAGGCTTCCATGGAGGAATGTGTTTATTTTACCAATTATAGACCTAATTAAGAGGAATCTATCAGTATCGGTCACAAGTTGCACTTTTGAGTTTTTTTGGAGAAAAAAAATAAAAAGTTCAAGTATCGTAACTACCCTAATAAAATTCAATTCCCCGTAAACGCCTCCGTGGTGGAATCTGGTATTTTTATCAATGATAGACCTAATTATGAGCAATCTATCTGTACCGGTCACAAGTTGCACTTTTGAGTTTTTTGGAAGAAAAAAATAAAAAGATCAAGTTCAGTAACTCAAACTACCATAATATAATATTTTGACAATCGATTCCTCCTAAAGGCTTCCATGGAGGAATGTGTTTATTTTACCAATTATAGACCTAATTAAGAGCAATCTATCAGTACCGGTCACAAGTTGCACATTTGAGTTTTTTGGAAGAAAGAAATATTTTTTAATCGATTGATGTGGAAATTGTTTGAGCCAAAATCATGTTTTACTGCGTCACTCATACTTTAGTAAACATTATTATAGTGAATTGCATAGATTTCGTTTGTGTGATTATTTAATTTATTGATTAAATAAAAATTTAATTCAAAATGAATCCGGCAGTTCCAGTTAGAGCAGTTTCGTCGGTACAGTTAAACCTTCTCGAGCAGTTAGCACAATTAAAGCAGCGGGTAAACCAGCTGGAATGTGCAGGCTCGAGAGGCAGATCGTTTAGTGGTCGAAGGTATGGGAATCGCGCGCATCGCTCCGCATCCCGAAGTCGCGATCGTGCAGGGATATCAAAACAGAAAAATCCCAATTGGCTATGTTTTTTCATTACTGCTTTAAGCATATCGCCAGATTGTACTATCGTCAACCTTGTGCGTGGCAGAAGCAGCAGGAGAGCCGACTTTTAATAATTTTACCAGTGTCGAAAAATAACCAATCCGCGAGTGAGTGTACTGTGTAGTGATTATAAAGTGTAGTTTAGTGTAATTAAGACATTTGGTACTAAGTTAATGACTTTAGATCTTAGTTTACGGCGACCGTATAAATGGTTATTTATTATCGCCAAGGTAACTCAACTTATATTTTTGTTTATAAAGTGCAGATTTTTTTAGCACCCTAAGGCCGATGCATCGCTCGCACTTATGACGGACGCATCGGATACTCATGTAGGTTATTTTTCTAAGAATCTATCTAAGACTGAACGCAAGTATAGCGTATAGTATCTAATATGATATCAATAAACTAATCTGAATTATTACTGACCCTACAATTCCTATTTTCATTAAGTATTCCAATTATCTTAATATTAGATACCCAATCTCGATTAAACGCGTTTCTATTTGTGCTTTTCCGTAAATCGTTGTTTCATTTTCGAATGTCACTTTTAAAGTAACAAAACACGGCTGACCTACCGTGTTTCGAACAAAATGCATGAAAACTTTCATTAGTAGATAGTTAAGTCTTGTATTTTAAAAGCATGCAATAATTTGTATTTCATTCAAAAACATAATTCGTTTATCGAAACGTTTTTTGCTTAAAACGGTTTCACAATGCATTTTTCTAATTATTATTTTCATTTCAATAATTAGTTACCTAGCCAAATTATTACAAACAATATTTTCGCTCCAACTCCAAGGTATCGTATTACGAGTAGGTACGAGTTAATTGTGTCTTTATGAAGTATAGTAATAAAAAAAACAAAATAAATCTGGTGTAGAGCCATTTAAATCTCGATAATTATTTCTATTAATATTACCTATAGGTACAAACTTTTAGAACTGTCAATGAATGTCAATTGCGCGGCAAATTTGTATTTTTTTTTCTTTTGCACGCCTCATAAGCGAAGCGTTGAGGTGGGTACTACTGTCACTTCGCGAAAAACATCTGATTTTTCAAACTTAAAATGTCTTTATGTATCATACATTGCACTTGTAAGATAATACATACACACACATATTAAGAAAAAACACTATTTTTAACGTTCATGATATTTTCGATGTCATTTTTGTTATTTAAACTAGTTAAAAAACAGTTTAAAAAAGTTCTGTCTTGGACGTCCGTGTGTCTGTATGTGCGGATCCTTTTTCTTGTTAACACGATAGCGACCGAAATACTTTACTAATCGAGTCTTTTTTTTTCTATTACGCTTGAGTATGCTCAGGAATAGAACCCTTTCATTTTTCAGGGTCTGATTCGATGTGGTTTAATTGTTATTAAATAAACAAAAATAATAATTAATAAATATTTATTAAAAAAAAATTATGAGGCGTGCACTTTTGGATTTTCCAAATTATTTGAAAATTTCATCATCTGTTGTTTTACAGTATTTTTCTATGAAAATATTATGTGCAGTTTACAATAAAAACTACGTATATCGAAACAATACAGCTTTGTCTGAATATTAAAATATTATGTTCTCAGTTCAATTACATTATTACTATTTTCGTACATTTCGATATCAGTTGAAAATATTGTATCATATAAAATTTTTGGTATAACAAGGTAATGCGCTTTCGTGTTTTAACTACATAATTAGTTCAATATTAATTTAGCCGTAAAATACGTTATTTTGTTATTAATTTGAATAATATTATTGTAAGGAATCTAATTCAGTGTTAGATTTTCAAAATTAGATTAAGGATAATTTGTAATAATTGAAATAAATATTTTTGGATGTACATACTGGTATTTTTATTTTATTCCCCTGTGCTCATATTATGTCATGAAACCTTTCAGTAGATACATGGACGAAATCGCAGCCAGCGCCCAGCAGCAATTAGCTATAACATACCTATAGGTATTAGGTAAGGTAATAAATAATAGCTCTATAGTTAATACGCACCTTGATACTTACCGTAGAGTTGTTTGATGTTGAATCCGTAATAAATAAAATTAACACAATACATAATTGAATGTTACTTTTGATACACAATACACACTACTTACTCAGAGGGAAATAAACGCTACTTACTATTTTATTCTATGCACGTTCTATGCATTCTATTATTTATATATAATATAATTAAATTTCGATCGATGTATCTCACAATAATTATTCTAAGTGTCATAATTTTTAAGAAATAACGATTTCCGTGTTTTTTGCCATTTACTCGAAACTCACTTCGTGGGCTTAACGGCTTTCTAGTTAAAGGACGGCAGAATAGTTAATACGCAAAACGCAATACGCAGTTGATACGTATTTAATACCAATACTCAATGATTGTCTCCTGCTAACCTGTACAGACTAGACTCATTGTGGTGACTGGTGAAACATTGTATAGCATTAACAACATAGTACTGTATTATTGAAAGATCGATTAAAGGTTTATTTTACAATCTACGACTTTCATTATACATGGGTAACAAAACCCCATAACATATTCGGTTTTACTCCGGACAACATCTTCAGCCACCCAATCCCTTTGCTTGAAGTCCAAATCCAGCGGAGGACAATAATCGTCATTTACTAAAATTGAAGGTTTTTCGTCCTAGTATAAAAGTTGTCTGGATCCCATTTTATACTCAATCTATAGTATAATACTATAGATATCATGTGAAACGTGACTTGGAAAAAAATCATTCAAATAAATCACAAAATAAAAATTTGAAACAATTTTAAAAGTTACGAAAAGCCCAATTATACGTCAAAATGACGCACAACATCCTCTTTACAACCAAATGGCGGAATTAACATGGATGAGCCAACTATGTACTGCTAGGTCTCGACGGCTAATGAGTTGGTTCTGGATTTTGCAGCGATTCGATGGTAAATATAGAAGAGTTCATACGTCAAATTTACGTAGATTGGACTTCTAGGGTTAAATGCATGAATACCTAAATGATGTTTTGTTTTTATTATCTAATAACGATAAAAAAAACCCGTTGATTTCATTCGTTTTTCAAGCTACGTGCATAGTTTTTCCACTAAAAAGCCTCAATTGAGTCATAAAGTACACAAATTTCAAGCATAATAAGTCACATCATTTCTATAAAACCAAAACTGGCAATAATATAAGTCGTGTTGTGCGATTATGAACATAGTGCATAAGGGCATAAGTCGTTATATTATATATAAATAGCTAACTTAATTGTCTTACCATTTAACAATACCTCAGTCATGAACCACAGATCCTCGCACTCCGATTCCCAATTTTGAATGCGATACGATGGAGTGTCGCGTGATATTGCAAACAGTATTGTTATCGAGGGTACTTATAAAATTACTTAAAATTAATTAAGTTTAGGTAAGTTGATATTCAACTAATAATCCATCGTGCTATTATCTCGAATAGCCTCCTGGATAAGCAGGTAATTATAAAATAATTAAATAAACAATTATCTTAATCTAATACATATCTAATACATATTATAAAGGCGAAAGTTTGTAAGGATGTATGGATGTATAGATGTATGGATGTATGGATGTATGGATGTTTGTTACTCTTTCACGTAAAAACTACTGAACCGATTACAATGAAATTTAGCACACATATAGAGGGTAACTTGGATTAACACATAGGATAGTTTTTATCCCGGAAATCCCACGGGAGCGGGAACTGTGCGGGTTTTCCTTTGCAAACGCGGGCGAAGCCGCGGGCGGAAATCTAGTACTATTATATAGGCGAAAGTTTGTATGGATGTATGGATGTTTGTTACTCTTTCACGTAAAAACTACTGAACCGATTACAATGAAATTTAGCACACATATAGAGGGTAACTTGGATTAACACATAGGATAGGTTTTATCCCGGAAATCCCACGGGAACGGGAACTATGCGGGTTTTCCTTTGAAAACGCAGGCGAAGCCGCGGGCGGAAATCTAGTATACCAATAAAATAACCATTGTGACCTATTTATTTACAATTATGTATATGTAATGAAGTAACATTTAGTAAACTACTTATATGCTTTTAAAATTCCGTAAAATTATCATAATTATATAAACTTCGGAGATCATAATTATATCTCTGGACTACTGGGTTTTTCTACTGCATTTAATTCTACTGATTCTTTGTCAATAGTATCAGATTTCGGGGCATCACACCCTCTTCGATCTGCCGATATAATTTCCTTCATTTTTTTCTCTAACTCCTGATAAAACTCTTCTGGGTCATCGTCATCTTTTCTTTTAGGTACCACTTCAATATTTAGCTCTGGTAAAGATTCACTCGAGTCAGTACTGCTGCGTCGCTCTCGCGATTCTGATGAGGGAGATAACCCTGAAAGTAAATGAACAATGATTTAGTTATTATACCTTTTCTTTATTTTTCCGATCGCATTGGAATCACTACATAGTATAAAACAAAGTCGCTTTCTCTGTCCCTATGTCCCTTTGTACGCTTAAATCTTTGAAACTACGCAGTGTACGCTACGATGTGACAAAACACATTTAATTCTACTGATTCTTTGTCAATAGTATCAGATTTCGGGGCATCACACCCTCTTCGATCTGCCGATATAATTTCCTTCATTTTTTTCTCTAACTCCTGATAAAACTCTTCTGGGTCATCGTCATCTTTTCTTTTAGGTACCACTTCAATATTTAGCTCTGGTAAAGATTCACTCGAGTCAGTACTGCTGCGTCGCTCTCGCGATTCTGATGAGGGAGATAACCCTGAAAGTAAATGAACAATGATTTAGTTATTATACCTTTTCTTTATTTTTCCGATCGCATTGGAATCACTACATAGTTTAAAACAAAGTCGCTTTCTCTGTCCCTATGTCCCTTTGTACGCTTAAATCTTTGAAACTACGCAACGGATTTTGATGCGGTTTTTTTAATAGATAGAGTGATTCAAGAGGAAGGTGTATATGTATAATAATTAAATTAAATAGTGGAGAAGTACTGTTATTTTTGAGGTTTCTAATGTGATGCCGTAAATAATTACATTTTTTCCTCTTACCTACATTGCAAACGCAGGCTAAACCCTACGAGTTTTATCAAAATAATGTACTAAGTATTGAAAAGGTCTACAGAAAAGTCCGTGATGGTATATATTATGTCTATCTCTTATGGATAACCCACAATAACTTTCTTTTGTCATTTACTTTAAAAATTGCGGGACGTAGCGTTTGCGGCGGTACCGGCCGGCCGCCATTGCACCCGTGCGAAGCCGGGGCGGGTAGCTAGTTTATATATAAAGAATAGTTTATGAGCAAACATAAACTACAAGTATCTTTTGCACATGATATCCCTCATAGAAGTGGACTTCATCACAGGGCCGTAGCTAGTCGAATTTGAGGTAGGGCAGCGGTTCATCATCATTATCTCCAGCAAAATTAGCCATAAGAGGTTAAAAAATACTAATAGCAGTACAGGCTTCTATTTTGATAAAATAAATATTGTCTCAACTTACTTGGTTCCTCCTCAAAATATTCTTCATTACTTAAGCGCGACATATTTAATTAATAGAGTTTTGTTTGATTTAACAATTAAATGAGATTATCGTGTTTAAAAAAATACTCTTGAAGAGGGTAGACGTGAATTAAAAGAATTCTAATTACGATGATCTGGGATCAGGAGTTGCCATTTGAAAAAAAAAGAAGAAGAAGAAGAATTACGATGATAGTCATGCCTAAACTGTGAACACGAAATGAAATGAGATAACTAAATAAACATTTAATTAAGTGTACAAATTGTATTTATCCATATAAAAATTCGCCAGTGTGATTCGTTTTTGGTTCAAGCAGTCACAAAATTCATCGATTTACCTATACTTTATATAATTATCTGTGTTCAGAGTATTCGGCCTGATTACCGGCTGTATGCCTATTTACCTAATATGTAGTATAAAAAATTGTCCCTGGAGTAGCATAAATGGCGAAAAATCGCCTACGTTGGCAACACTGATTAAAAACAAAAATTAGCATCAAACTTGTGTTTAGCTATCGGTTTAAATGTGTGGGTTTGGCGACAGTGGTTTTCATATTAATAATTATGACACTATAGCACTTCTATTTGTTTTAATTGCTCCGAGGTTTTTACTGTTCTGTGCCCGAGACCAGTGTTGCCAGCAAGACTAACATAAAATTTGCTAAATGGCTGTTAAAATTTTGCCAAAATTTTGCTAAAGGATTTATAATTAAGCTAAATATTTTGCTAAAAATTTTTAATGTCAAATAAAACGACATTTTACTTAAAATTTTATATATCCAACACATTTATTTACACATAATATGTAAATAATGACATCATAAATAATAACATCTCTTATTCGAGTGTGTTATTATCAAATAAAATATTAATATCTTGGTCTTCATCCGCAGCCGATAATGTTGACGTAGACGTGGAAGCCTCATTGCCAAGACTATATATTTCCTTGGTGCCTATAGAGCGCAGTACATTATCCGGAACTGTGTAAGAGTAGCAGCATTTTCCTGCCCTCTTTAGGTCGAATCTTATGTATAAAATGGCATTTAAAGTTTTTACCGATAAACGGTTGCGAAGCTTAGTTTTGACGACATTCATTTGGCTAAAAACACGTTCTATTTCCGCGTTGGAATGTGGTAGTGATAATAATGATATTGCCAGCTGTGATAAATCTGCAAAAGGGTTATTACCAGCTGCGTCTTTATAATCCATTACTTCATTCCAGAATTCCAAGGTGGAAGTTGTGCATGTCCATGAAATGTCGACTAAATTTACGTATGCAAGGTAGCAAAACTGTAGTTGGTTTCATATGGTTTAACTTTTATTATATTATAATATTTTATATGCTAAAAAATAAGCTATATGCTAGACAACAAATAAAAATGCTAAACAATGTAAAAATATGCTAAATTTAGCATAAATTATGCCAAATTGGCAACACTGCCCGAGACGTTACTCTAGAAATCGAAATCTGACATCAGTAATCGAATGCAGTGAATAAAAATCATCATAATAATAAATGCGTTGTGTTTTTTTATTATACTTGCCCTTTTTTTGCTCCTTAAATTTACGAAAGAAAGTATACTACTTTAAAAGGGATTCGCTTGATGAATTTTAAAATTGACATGTGTATCAAGTTCGAGCGACACATGTTTCTAGTCAGTATCGATTAATTCACTATAATCGATGTTTCACTTTCTAAGCAGGTTACCTCTCTTCGAAGATAAATTTGATAGACGTCAAAATTCAAATCAATGTTGCGTACCTACAAGTTGCGACTTGCGTATTTTGGCTGTTTGGGCGTTTGGCATGGTTTTAACAGTTGACTGTTGAAGATTATGAAAACAAAGAAAATAATAAGGTTGATGGTTCATAATAATTTCATATCGCCGATCTTCTCATTACAGAAAGTGCATATATTGCTATTAATTATGTTCAGTCTTGCAAGGTGTGAAGTGATTTATTGGTTTATTGTGGCCAAATCTTAATCTGTTGATTGTGATGATAAACTCACGACTAGTTACATCCAGCTCATCATACCAAGGTCTTCTCTGTAAATCTTCTTGAATATTTCCATACCATTTTCCTTTAAATTTCTGATCCTACTTCCAGAATTCTAACCACGTACTATTTAACGAGACATTTACATCGGAATACTCTACTCTACTACTACTACTCTTACTACTACTACTACTCTTTCAAATAAACTCACCCGCAATTTTTTACTTTTTGTCAAGGTGTACAAGTTTATAATATTATTCTAAAACGTTAGAAGTGAATTGTAAATCCTTTGAAATAAATGTATCTAAATCTAATTTACTTTTTGGTTCTTATTTGATTAACTTTTCATCTGGGATTGTTAATATATTATATAATATAAAAATTTGTGTGATTTATTGGTAGGTATACTATCTGCACACCTTACTCTTTCAAATAAAGAAATAAGTAATTACTTATGTATTCAAATTCACATTGGCGTCCATATATTCTGTGCCTCCAGTGAATAAGGGATTCTAATTCAACCAACTACTACTAGCTACTCCGTATGTCTTTTGGGTAGACGGAGGCAAATAGGATTTTTATTCCAACTTTATCATTTGATATTTTGAAAATGTACGTTCGTGTACGGTACATTTTCATACCGTCAGAGTCATTTTGCAGATTATAGTGGTGCAGCACTGAACACTGTCTATTAGGTGGCTGGTGCTGCTGACCGGGCCTTCAGTTCCGCTTTCCAGAATACCTTCACCCTTCTAGGTGCTACTACTACTGAAATAGCGGTACTCTATCGCGTCGTTCAGGTCTCTAACTGACAGGATTTCTCATATTATCGTAACAACCTCGCTCGTTCTAACGAGAACAAATTATCGCCAAGGAATTCTGCTGCAGGATAATGGCAAGAGAGATTATAAGCTTAACTATGCATTATTATGTTCAGGAATATGGTGGATTTTGAATACTATCGTCGTCTGAAAGTATCTCCTTTCGATAAACTTCATTAAGGATGCAGATCTGATCCCATCTTTGTTCCGTAGGAATGCTACGACAGTCTAAACGTTACACTGTACAAAGAAAATTGCCCTAAATATAGTCGGTTGTTCCAACATCCGTAATATGGCTAGCCTGCCTTGCTAGCCCTTGATTGTAACTGCTACCAATGGAGGCATTGCTCTTGTGTTGTCCACAGTTGTGCGAGTGCAAAAATGAAGAACTGAGCTCGTGGGGAGCTATGTCGAATGAATCTGTGTTAAGATTATGGCAGTATAGGACAGTTAGCTGTGGATGCGAAGACAGGACATTACTTTATTCATCCGTAAACACGCGAGGCAGCCACGGACAGCGATATAGCAAGAACTAAACTAGCAAAGTTTAGTTCGCTTACCAGACTTTGTCATGTTTTAAATGCAGTATATCCTCTGTATAGCATTGCATTTATGACTATTGATAAACTTAATTCACCCGTAAACACGAGAAGCAGGCACGGATAGCGATATAGCAAGAACTAAACCAGCAAAGTTTAGTTCGCTTACCAGACTTATATTTTAAAAGCCGTATAGTCTGTACATTTCATTTATTGCCCCCCCCCCCCTAAAAGCAAAGAAATGAGAAGTCATTTGGCGGAGCTTTCTCGTAAAGGGTAGGGGTTCCAAGTTTAAAGCAGATACGAATCTAATAGCTAGAGAGCTAGCGCAAAGCTACCTGTATGTATTTGACCAGACCTGGATTTTTGTGTGTTGATTCCCCTATACCTACTATACATGAGATGAGGAGTCACTAAGCCCAGAGTGGTGGACGGGGCGCGCGCTCGGGTAAGACAGGTGGAAATTTTTGGCGAACTTTGAAACCATTTGACCACGTCTGCCATTTTGATATTTGAAAATAGATTATTATTACTATCGGAAAATAACAATGGCAGACCATTATCACGCGGATAACATTCTGGCAGACACTTATGAAAGTGCTGAAAAAAATACAATTTTGAAAGTATTTGACCAGATCTGCCATTCATATATTTTATTTATTAGGGTCTTAAAAACTTATTTTCGAAACGGCAGACATTTTCATTGCGTACAGACTTCAGCAGACAACAAAACTTTACAGACTTCAGCAGTCAACAAGACTTAGCTTCTACATGGTCAGATGTATATATGTATTACGTTCCCTGACCTTACATCAATGATTTACTTTATTAATGTTTTTATGGTCATTTACATTTAATTTTGAAAACTATGGAATATAATTTATAAATTTGATGATACAAAACTAAATACATTCGTAAAGAATCTCAAATATAAAGTTGTGTTGCAAATAACAAATCATCATTTAAATATTTAGTTTATTTCTTTATTTAAAAAACAATTAACAATTACAAAACAACATAAAAAAACACGCATGCATTTATTGAAATGTTCATTCATCATCACTATCGTATGGCGTTTTGTGACTCGTCTTCATAATCCATTGAATCGGATTCTGTAAAAGTAAAACGTAAATTATATAATAAAAAAAATGAGTAAAGTCAAAAATAATTAATATAGAATTAATCATTATAAACTTACCTAGTAAGGCAATGCCTTTGATGTCGCACGATGCCGCCGCGCCGCCCGTGTAGGTACTTCTGCTGCTACATGAAAATATGCTAGGGTTGCAACAAATGGGAAATAAAACAATTGTGATTATTACTATTATGATGTATTCATTTATTCATATGTACATTCAAAACAATTGCGATCATTAAATCTGATGTAATTATTTTTTCATAAATATGTATATAATTATTATTAATTACATAATACATATATTGCACTGTGAAATATTTACGTAAGTATCACTTTATTTTTGATGTTCTTAATTGTCTTTTATAAAATTTAAGTGACGCATTCGCATTGGGATCAACAATCCGATAAGAAAAGAATGGAGACAACATATACATAGCTTTGATTTCAATTCTACAGATACAAAATATACAATCTATCTAAAATGATACAACGGATGTTTCCTGCGTTTTCTCGTCAAAATACCTAAAAAACGTAATTATTGTATAGTAGTTGGGCGTGAAAGTAAAAAAACAAATGAAAAGTGTTTTCCATATGATTATTTATTAAATTTACGCGATTAAGAATAATTTCAACGATACAATTTAGTAACCGAGAATTCAGAGAAGGATTAAAGAAAATATGTACCTGCCTGATTATTTTATCAAACTCTAAAAGAATTATGGTTATTTCGCATCACTCGGTTTATTAGTTTGGTAATAATTATTAAAGGTAGTTACAACCCTAGCCATTGAGTCGAACGGTAGGCAACACAATATCGACTTTGTGCGGGTACATATGGTACATTTCTTCTTGCTGTGAAGCGTAATTATTATTATTAAGATTTTTTAGGCTATTTATAGCGTAGTAATTTTCACTTTTGCATGGAAGTGATGTATCTGCTAGTATCTAATCTGTACTGAAAACATCTGGCAATAACCGTTAGAGTGGGAACCGAAAAGAGCCCTCTCAGGTATAAAACCGAATGCTATTGAATGCTAGTAACTACATATATAAAATTAAAATACTATAGGCTAGAGTGAGAATAATATTGATATATATGGAAAAAAATAGCTACAGAGATAGTACTATATGCATAGATCTGACCATGTAGTAGCTAGTTTTTGTTGTCTGCTGAAGTCTGTACGCAATGAAAATGTCTGCCGTTTCGAAAATAAGTTTTTAAGACCCTAATAAATAAAATATATGAATGGCAGATCTGGTCAAATACTTTCAAAATTGTATTTTTTTCAGCACTTTCATAAGTGTCTGCCAGAATGTTATCCGCGTGATAATGGTCTGCCATTGTTATTTTCCGATAGTAATAATAATCTATTTTCAAATATCAAAATGGCAGACGTGGTCAAATGGTTTCAAAGTTCGCCAAAAATTTCCACCTGTCTTACCCGAGCGCGCGCCCCGTCCACCACTCTGGGCTTAGTGACTCCTCATCTCATGTATAGTAGGTATAGGGGAATCAACACACAAAAATCTAGGTCTGGTCAAATACATACAGGTAGCTTTGCGCTAGCTCTCTAGCTATAACGCATTCTCATTTCAGTCACCTGTCGCACCCACTGCACTCACACCTTACGCTGGCTGCAGCGAGGCTCTCCGCGAAGCCTTCTTACGGAGAAACATCCCATCGGAAGCTGTCGAACTAATGTTGGCATCGCTTTCCAGTAACACTAAGAAGCAATATAACGTAACTTATAAACTATGGTGGCAATTTTGTCTAGATAGAAATATTTCCAATTTTGAAAGTACAGTAGCGACAGTTATATCGTTTTTAACAAATGAGTTTAACAAAGGGGCTTCATATGGTACTTTAAACTCGCACAGGTCTGCCTTGTCTTTAATCTTAGGAAATAATATCGGGTCGGATGAATGCATAAAACGACTCCTAAAGGGAGCATTCAAATTGAAACCCAGTAATCCTAAATACAATAATTATTCTTGGGACCCACAATTAGTTTTGAACCATATCTCAAGCTGGTTTCCTAATATAAACATTAATTTGGAGCAGTTGACTAAAAAAATAGTAATTTTACTTGCGCTGTGTACAGCACAGCGGGTCCAAACTTTATCCCTTATCAATCTTAATAATATTTATTTCTCAGACAGTGGAGCTAAGATTTTCATAACAGACTTGATAAAAACTTCGGCTCCGGGTAGAGATCAACCCCTTCTTATACTTCCATACTTTAAAGAAAATATAAGTATTTGTCCCGCTACTGCACTTTCTGATTATATCAATGTCACAAAACATTTGAGGAATGAGGAGGACAATAGATTAATACTAACTTTTAAAAAACCTAATAAACCCGCCACAACTCACACAATCAGTCGTTGGATCAAAAACGTGTTATCGGAAAGTGGTGTCAACATTTCAATATTTAGTTCACATAGCACAAGACACGCTTCAACATCTACTGCTTGTGCTAGTGGTGTATGCGTTGATAATATACGTAAAACTGCTGGCTGGACTAAACATTCCGAAACCTTTGCAAGGTTTTATAAACTTAATGTAGTTAATGAAAACGAATTTGCAGAATCAATTTTGCAAGAATAATGTTTGATTATATTTTTGTTAATATACAAAATAAAACTACGCCTAGCGCTTTTATCTGCAATCCGCCACCACTTGTCATCCCCTCTATTGGCGCTGTTTTAGTTTTTGTCTAACACGGCCTCTCCTGACTGGAGGACGTCCTCGTTCTCCTTTGTTTTATGCGGAGAAGTACAGGCTCCTCTCGAAGTGCCTGATGCAGGTTCAACAACAACGACTGGGTCATTTGTGGACTCCTCATCTTCAATACTGGCAGCATCTGGGAAGGATTAATGATAAGGTATTAGCAACTAATAAACATTACACTCCCCTTATAACAGGTAAGCGCAATACACAGAGAGGAAGCACTACGTTCGCTATCTCTGACACCAATGACAGTATAACATGGGCACAACGTTCGCGTATTATACTTTACGCATATAAAATAAAACGACCATATGACATAGGCACGACGTTAGCATATCATGAGTCCAAAACAAATGACGTATAACATAGGCACGACGTTAGCATATTATACGTTACGCATATAAAATAAAACGACCACATGACATAGGCACGACGTTAGCATATCATGAGTCCAAGACAAATGTATAACATAGGCACGACGTTAGCATATTATACATTACGCATATAAAATAAAACGACCACATGACATAGGCACGACGTTAGCTTATCATGAGTCCAAGACAATTGTATAGCATAGGCACGACGTTAGCATACTATACGTTACACATAGAAAATAAAACAACCACATGACATAGGCACGACGTTAGCTTATCATGAGTCCAAGGCAATTGTATAGCATAGGCACGACGTTAGCATACTATACGTTACACATAGAAAATAAAACAACCACATGACATAGGCACGACGTTAGCTTATCATGAGTCCAAGACAATTGTATAGCATAGGCACGACGTTAGCATACTATACGTTACACATCTATATATATAATAAAACTAAGTCGATAAAATGTGCGTGCCGATAAAACTTAAAAAGGAGTCCCGACACGATAAAGGGACTTATGTGGTGTGATAGCCCTTTATCCCCCCTCGAACAAGAAAGTTCCCGTTTTAATCTAAAGGGCATGTTTTTAAAGATATAAGGGACTTTCCGACCCTTCAACTTGGAAATTAAGTGCAGTGGCGCCATCTGTTATCGAATATTTGAACTTCGGAGACTATATTACACTCCAATAGACATAGTGTGTAGTCTCCATAGTTGTGAGCCATTGTAGCATGTGTAGTAGTGGCGCGAAATTTAAAATTCCAATTTCAATAAAATCTTAAATTTAAATTTTGTGTATTTATACGTCATTATTTAACGTATATTTTGGAGTTAAAGCGACATAATTTTAGTTATCCAAATTAATTCTCAAAATATTAAAAAATTTAGGTTTTTAAATTTCGCGCCTTTACTACATACGCTACGCTAGAAAGTTCCCGTTTTAATCTAAGGGCGTGTTTCTAAAGATATAAGGAACTTTCCAACCCTACATAGTGGCGCCATCTGTTATCGAATATTTGAACTTCATTCAGGACAACGATTGTTTGGGTTGCATTTCCAAAAGCGTTGCGAGCAAATTTCAATAAAGTCTTAAATTTAATTTGTTGCTATAATAAAGTTATTAAATTTTGTGTATTTGTACGTCATTAGCTAACTTATATTTTGGAGTTAAAGCGACATAATTTTAGTTATCCAAATTAGTTCTCAAAACCTTAAAAAATTTAGGTTTTAAAATTTCGCGCTTTTAGTACAAATGCTACCGCTATAGAACCTTTTATTATGGCGGACGATAGTGACCAGAATACTCTAGAAGGTGTGAGAGAGAAAATATTTTCAAATTTTCTCGAATATTCTAGAGCCTAGCTCTCTGAATATATAAGAGCCCGGTGTCGCTCACCAGAGTTAGTTTAATTTGAACAGCGAAACGAGCGATTTCAAAACGAAAATAAGAGAAGTTATCTGTGAGCCTTTATTTAGAAGTATCACGTGTGAGTATTTTTAATAGTGTGTTTAATTAACTCTCGATTTTGAAACGAAATAGAAATAAGTTATTTGTGGGTTTTTTTCGTGAAATTTCCCTATAATATTAACAACATGTAACCCATCAAACCCAAAACAGCTACAGCAAATTTGCTCTATGCTAACTTCATCCATGACATCCAGCTGATACTGCAGGAATGCCAGGACTTCATTAGGCACAAGCCTAGCGCTCATTGTTGCGAGCGATAACTTCGACAATAAAAAATATTAATTATTTCAGTACTAGCTGCTCCACGCGGTTTCAGCCCCGTGGCCGTGACTCCACTCCTGTTGGTCGTAGAGTGATGATATATAACCTATAGCCTTCCTCGATAAATGAGCTATCTAACACCGAAATAATTTTTCAAATCGGACCAGTAGTTTCCGAGATTAGCGCGTTCAAACAAACTCTTCAGTTTTATAATATTAGTATAGATTATTTAAATATAACATTGTTTATCTCACATTGCAGTAACAAAGATCTGTTCCTGGTAATTAAGACTGCATTATATTATATTAATTTAAATATTTTCTATTCATATCATTACATGCAATTTCCTTCATAAATAGAAAATCTATCCTCAAACAAGAACATGGTAACTGCTTTCCTGCTATATTATGTCACAGAATACATAATAGTAGCTAAACGCTACAGAACGGACACTCTCCACCTCCCGCCAAAATTAAACACTTACCTCACCCCGCACGATCAGCCTGAAAATGGTCCGTATTTGTCTGCAAGGACGATACGCAACGAATGATTTAATAGACTCGACATCGGTCTCATCGTGACGAGTATGTACATACATATTACACTGGTTATACAAATATACATTGGTTATACATAATATGATGATTTAAGATGTTCGTCATGTTTATCACAAGCTTCCGTTTCAATTGGATAATTGTTAAAAAGTTCGAGAATTGATAAGGGTAAGCAAGCAAGTATTCAGTTACACGATTTATTCTGATAAGATATTGAGTGTATATCTATGTATGCGTCTATAAAAATTTGTGGTTTTCTTCGTCAAGCACAGTTCCACCGTGAGCCTTATGGATCGCACATAACCTATGCGTGTTGCTCGATTGATCTCCGATCTGCGTGCCAATAACAAATGACTGCAATCCAAATTTTTTGTGATACCGGGATCAGTGGCGATCTTTTCCCTCTTGACCGTTCCGTTCCTAGCACAATGTTTGATGTATGCAATACGTTTAGCTAAATGTTTAATAGTAACAAACTAGTCTTAAAATATTATAAAGAATATCCAAAATACTAAAAGCAAATAATTTTGTGAAAGCGTGTAAAAACTTTACTAGGAATTATATTTTATCACATAAAATATGATATCAAGTAAAAATACTTTACCTAAAATGGAATGTGTATTGGTCTGTTCTGTGGCAAGTGACAACAGCTATCAAACTGTGAACGTTTATGCGTTTAAATATTGCGAACATACAAATAATAAATAAGTAAAACAAGTTATAACAGTTAGTCATTAATTACCTATTATTCATTATCAATAATGGATTGCGAAATCGTAAGTACCTTTTTGTTATTTCATAAGGTGACGCTTTTGTGCTCCCAACTTACG
Source organism: Colias eurytheme (assembly GCF_061535395.1). Taxonomy (NCBI): domain Eukaryota; kingdom Metazoa; phylum Arthropoda; class Insecta; order Lepidoptera; family Pieridae; genus Colias; species Colias eurytheme. Next base: position 2,281,610 of record NC_143011.1, on the reverse strand, counting down.
CTCAATTTCGCGCCTAAATCTTATTTTTTTGTTTCTAGGTAAAAGGCAAGCCTCTTACAAAAGAGGAATCCAAGTTCTTGCTTGAATTAATAGAAGGGAGTAAAATCATAACAACGAAAACAACGAACGCCACCAATAACAAACTAAAAAACGAGGAATGGGTTAGATTGACCGAGCGGTTCAATGCCCAGGCTACGAATTGTCCCAGGACACCTCAGCAGCTGCGTTTGAAATGGGAAAATTTAAAAAAGAATTCTCGCAAACGCAGCACTAAAATAAGGATGAACCAAATTAAGGTTAGCTAGTCGTGTTCGTTCATAGTTGTGTTTTTAATTGGACTTCAGAATGTAATGACTTATTAATTCTATTTACCTACATTGAATTTTTAGACTGGTGGTGGTCCTGCTGATTATACATATACCCCCAGATGACATACTGGACCGAGTTTCTGGTTTACTAGGAAGTACTGCCAGTGGATTTACTGTGCCATTTGGGGGTGATAAGGAAACAGTAGGTGTTGATATTGGTGGCATGAGTGGAGATGGTGGAGCTAGTGGTGACGGTATTGGTGATGGGTTTGCTAGGGTTTCTGATGATATAAGTAAGGCTGCAGATTTGATGCCTACATCAAGTAACCATGACATTGAAATTGTTATATGCAGTGGTGAGGGTGATGGTGTCATACAAAATCAGGTTTCGGAGAGTGTTGACCAAAATGTGTTAACACCAAATAAGCCAAAGAGGTTTACTCTTAATACACCGAGGACAGGTAACTTTTGTTTTTCAAACCCTATTCTTAATGCATTCATTATAGAGCTCAAGGAATATCCTCCAATCCGGGAGCTTTATTGATATTAAGTTTTTTGTTGTTAGCTTTTTTAAGTAGCATTGATTTATTTTGTGGATAATAATTATCATTTTCACATAATAGACGCTTATTGCATTTAGGAATGATTTTTTTAATACTATAATAAAATTCTTGTGCAAAATTATTAGCAATTGTTTTAATGTCTATGTTATTTTTATGAAATGCTTTTAAGATACAGTTGTCTATTGAATTTTTGCAGCGACCTGTTAATGAATTCAAAATTTGCCATAAAGCGTGACTATTGTTGTAGTTTTGATTAATTTGATTATGATAGTAATTATTTCTTGATTTTTCTATGAATTTACGCGTTTTATTACGTAATTTATTGTATTTTAATCGAAGTATTTTATTAGTCGGGTCATTTTTCCAGTCAATAAAAGATAAATCTTTTTTTTCACACATAGTTTTTATGGTGCTAGTAATCCAAGGATCTTTGTTTCTTTTACTTGATGTTGAAATTATTTGTTCAAATTGTGATTGATTATAACAATTTTGGATGGTATTTTTTAAGTTATCATATAATTTATATGGACACTCTGTATTCGTAAAATCATCCCAGCTAACATGATCAAGCAAATTATTAAGTTTATTGTTATCTATTTTTCGAATGACTTTAACGTCACCCTGTACATGTGCTAATGATTGTCCAATGCACGACAATACGATCATACGGTGATCAGCCATTGCAGTGCCGAGCGCGCCCGAGTACAGGTCTAACAATTGCGTCCTTACAAAAATGTGATCGATTACGCTACGCGTTATTATTTGGTTTCTTATTTCAATTCTTGTATAATCGGTTATAACACTTGTTAGACCGCACTCGGCCATGCTATTTATGTAAAAATCTTGAATGTTACCCTTTATTTTTATATCTATGTTCATGTCTCCTAAAACAAAAATATCTAAGTGTTTAAAAGGTTTACTAGATAAAAGATCCTTTATCTCCCTTACGAACAAGTATTTACTTTCGTTGGGTGGCCTATATATTGCACAAATTGTTGCAACGTATTTGTGATTAGTCGTTAAATGACCTATGATTGATTCACAGTGATTTAAAGTGTGATGTTTGAATGTAAATACGTGAACGTTCCGTATGTATATTATAATACCGCCACCTTTTTTATTCTTACGTAACTTTTTGTGCATTATATAGCCATTTACATTGAACATATTTGCGATATTATCTTTAATGTTTACTTCAGTTAATATGAGAATATCTATTGGTGAACATGAACTGTTTATTAATTCTAAAACATAACAAAAATTTTTAATTAGTGATCTTACATTTATATGGACTAAATTTAACTTAAATTGAGATTTCGCTAACGATGGAACATTTTTACAAAATGAGTTATATGTACTACAATTAAAAAGTTCTAAATTATTGCTTGGGATATTCGACTGAACTATGGTGACCTACATAAAATACTATATCTATTACCGCCGATGATGTGCTGGTGCTGCCTGGTTGAGGAGATTTTCAATGTCTGTTTCGCTTCTGATCACAATAGGTTTATTATTCTCTGATTTACGGATTAATATATTCCCATTCTGGAACCACACATATTTATAATTTGGTGTTAATTTTTGCTTAGCTTGCCACAGCAGGGTTTTATTCGCTTTAGTTAGGGCTTTGCGTACTATCACTTTGGTTTTAGCTGCTGGTACTGCTTCATCACATACCACCTGTCCCACAAGTACCTCTCTGCGTCTGGAAGCACGTACCCACATATTACATAATTCCTCCTGTTTGAACTCCAGTTGAATACATCCATCCTGTCCGTTTCTTCCTTCCAGGCGCTTCACGTTGGAGATTCCTTCTTTGGTTAGATTTAGGTTATCAGCTAACTTGTTACATAAGTCATTAAGGTCTTCATTAGGACGAGACGGAATGTTGGCAACTTCTATGACGGTATCCAGACGCTGCTGTTCCATATAGCGCACGTGTTGTTTTAATGCATTTATTTCTAGATCGAGGTGTGATTTTTCGTTTTTGAGGTTAGTATATTTTTTCTCTAGCTCTTTTATTTGTTTATTTTGGGCTTCAACAGTTCTTGTTAGTTCGTCGATTTTGTCACAGCAGAAGCTTAACGATGTTTCGATGGGCTGAAGCTCCTTCTTAAGTATTCTTTTCATTTCTAAAGTAATATCTTTTAGGAATTTGTTAGTATCTATACAACTTGTACCTTGGTTCCCTTCTGAAATAGTATCATCTTCTTCCTCCTCTAAAGGTATTATAAAAGATGATTTTTTGTGAGGCGAGTTAATTTGACAATCGTCACAGGTCCATTCCAGGCTCCCGGCGCCACGCAAGGCGGAGAGCTGTTTGGAGGACAGTCCAGTACATGATTGGGTTGCATGAACAACCTTTCCGCACTTGCTGCATTCCAATCCTGGTGTTCTTTTCGTTAGGCCCTTGTTACAGTTATCACACTTTGACATTGTAATTATTGCACGAGATGTATTGCACAGCAGAACCGGTCAGCGTAGCGGCGCGTATAAGACTCAAGTGTAGTACCTACTAAGAAAGTTCCCACCATAGGTTCACACGGTAACTCGTATATAAACAGTTTGTGCGTTATGCACAGTTAGTTAAGGGCTTGTCGGGACGCGGGTTGGTCGCATTAGGTCGAATATTAATTACATACGAATATATATATGTAGTTAACGAAATATAACCTTTGCGTAGTTATTACATCTTTTATTACACCCGCACATAACAAGCCCCTACATTGGTGACCCCCGACGAAAAGTGAACATTATTATAGTGAATTGCATAGATTTCGTTTGTGTGATTATTTAATTTATTGATTAAATAAAAATTTAATTCAAAATGAATCCGGCAGTTCCAGTTAGAGCAGTTTCGTCGGTACAGTTAAACCTTCTCGAGCAGTTAGCACAATTAAAGCAGCGGGTAAACCAGCTGGAATGTGCAGGCTCGAGAGGCAGATCGTTTAGTGGTCGAAGGTATGGGAATCGCGCGCATCGCTCCGCATCCCGAAGTCGCGATCGTGCAGGGATATCAAAACAGAAAAATCCCAATTGGCTATGTTTTTTCATTACTGCTTTAAGCATATCGCCAGATTGTACTATCGTCAACCTTGTGCGTGGCAGAAGCAGCAGGAGAGCCGACTTTTAATAATTTTACCAGTGTCGAAAAATAACCAATCCGCGAGTGAGTGTACTGTGTAGTGATTATAAAGTGTAGTTTAGTGTAATTAAGACATTTGGTACTAAGTTAATGACTTTAGATCTTAGTTTACGGCGACCGTATAAATGGTTATTTATTATCGCCAAGGTAACTCAACTTATATTTTTGTTTATAAAGTGCAGATTTTTTTAGCACCCTAAGGCCGATGCATCGCTCGCACTTATGACGGACGCATCGGATACTCATGTAGGTTATTTTTCTAAGAATCTATCTAAGACTGAACGCAAGTATAGCGTATAGTATCTAATATGATATCAATAAACTAATCTGAATTATTACTGACCCTACAATTCCTATTTTCATTAAGTATTCCAATTATCTTAATATTAGATACCCAATCTCGATTAAACGCGTTTCTATTTGTGCTTTTCCGTAAATCGTTGTTTCATTTTCGAATGTCACTTTTAAAGTAACAAAACACGGCTGACCTACCGTGTTTCGAACAAAATGCATGAAAACTTTCATTAGTAGATAGTTAAGTCTTGTATTTTAAAAGCATGCAATAATTTGTATTTCATTCAAAAACATAATTCGTTTATCGAAACGTTTTTTGCTTAAAACGGTTTCACAATGCATTTTTCTAATTATTATTTTCATTTCAATAATTAGTTACCTAGCCAAATTATTACAAACAATATTTTCGCTCCAACTCCAAGGTATCGTATTACGAGTAGGTACGAGTTAATTGTGTCTTTATGAAGTATACTTTTTGTACTTTTTGTCAAGGTGTACAAGTTTATAATATTATTCTAAAACGTTAGAAGTGAATTGTAAATCCTTTGAAATAAATGTATCTAAATCTAATTTACTTTTTGGTTCTTATTTGATTAACTTTTCATCTGGGATTGTTAATATATTATATAATATAAAAATTTGTGTGATTTATTGGTAGGTATACTATCTGCACACCTTACTCTTTCAAATAAAGAAATAAGTAATTACTTATGTATTCAAATTCACATTGGCGTCCATATATTCTGTGCCTCCAGTGAATAAGGGATTCTAATTCAACCAACTACTACTAGCTACTCCGTATGTCTTTTGGGTAGACGGAGGCAAATAGGATTTTTATTCCAACTTTATCATTTGATATTTTGAAAATGTACGTTCGTGTACGGTACATTTTCATACCGTCAGAGTCATTTTGCAGATTATAGTGGTGCAGCACTGAACACTGTCTATTAGGTGGCTGGTGCTGCTGACCGGGCCTTCAGTTCCGCTTTCCAGAATACCTTCACCCTTCTAGGTGCTACTACTACTGAAATAGCGGTACTCTATCGCGTCGTTCAGGTCTCTAACTGACAGGATTTCTCATATTATCGTAACAACCTCGCTCGTTCTAACGAGAACAAATTATCGCCAAGGAATTCTGCTGCAGGATAATGGCAAGAGAGATTATAAGCTTAACTATGCATTATTATGTTCAGGAATATGGTGGATTTTGAATACTATCGTCGTCTGAAAGTATCTCCTTTCGATAAACTTCATTAAGGATGCAGATCTGATCCCATCTTTGTTCCGTAGGAATGCTACGACAGTCTAAACGTTACACTGTACAAAGAAAATTGCCCTAAATATAGTCGGTTGTTCCAACATCCGTAATATGGCTAGCCTGCCTTGCTAGCCCTTGATTGTAACTGCTACCAATGGAGGCATTGCTCTTGTGTTGTCCACAGTTGTGCGAGTGCAAAAATGAAGAACTGAGCTCGTGGGGAGCTATGTCGAATGAATCTGTGTTAAGATTATGGCAGTATAGGACAGTTAGCTGTGGATGCGAAGACAGGACATTACTTTATTCATCCGTAAACACGCGAGGCAGCCACGGACAGCGATATAGCAAGAACTAAACTAGCAAAGTTTAGTTCGCTTACCAGACTTTGTCATGTTTTAAATGCAGTATATCCTCTGTATAGCATTGCATTTATGACTATTGATAAACTTAATTCACCCGTAAACACGAGAAGCAGGCACGGATAGCGATATAGCAAGAACTAAACCAGCAAAGTTTAGTTCGCTTACCAGACTTATATTTTAAAAGCTGTATAGTCTGTACATTTCATTTATTGCCCCCCCCCCCCCCCCCTAAAAGCAAAGAAATGAGAAGTCATTTGGCGGAGCTTTCTCGTAAAGGGTAGGGGTTCTAAGTTTAAAGCAGATACGAATCTAACGCATTCTCATTTCAGTCACCTGTCGCACCCACTGCACTCACACCTTACGCTGGCTGCAGCGAGGCTCTCCGCGAAGCCTTCTTACGGAGAAACATCCCATCGGAAGCTGTCGAACTAATGTTGGCATCGCTTTCCAGTAACACTAAGAAGCAATATAACGTAACTTATAAACTATGGTGGCAATTTTGTCTAGATAGAAATATTTCCAATTTTGAAAGTACAGTAGCGACAGTTATATCGTTTTTAACAAATGAGTTTAACAAAGGGGCTTCATATGGTACTTTAAACTCGCACAGGTCTGCCTTGTCTTTAATCTTAGGAAATAATATCGGGTCGGATGAATGCATAAAACGACTCCTAAAGGGAGCATTCAAATTGAAACCCAGTAATCCTAAATACAATAATTATTCTTGGGACCCACAATTAGTTTTGAACCATATCTCAAGCTGGTTTCCTAATATAAACATTAATTTGGAGCAGTTGACTAAAAAAATAGTAATTTTACTTGCGCTGTGTACAGCACAGCGGGTCCAAACTTTATCCCTTATCAATCTTAATAATATTTATTTCTCAGACAGTGGAGCTAAGATTTTCATAACAGACTTGATAAAAACTTCGGCTCCGGGTAGAGATCAACCCCTTCTTATACTTCCATACTTTAAAGAAAATATAAGTATTTGTCCCGCTACTGCACTTTCTGATTATATCAATGTCACAAAACATTTGAGGAATGAGGAGGACAATAGATTAATACTAACTTTATTTATAAGGTTTCAAATTTTATTCATATTAATATTGGAGTTTTTACGATAGATTTTAAATAGTGATATCAATTAATAAATGAATGAGCAGGTATAACTTTATACTATAATTATTTATGGGAGTTCACTGCACCAGCGCTCCTTAGGACAAATTTGAAAGTTTGTTGGAAATTCTCAGGCCACATATTCGAAAACAAAATACCAATTATAGATTGGCTATTTCCGCTGAAGAAAGACTATCAGTCTGCCTCAAGGGATATTTATTTATTTATTTTTTTTTATTTATAACATTTATTTCAGGTAACAGACAATAAATTGTACAGACCCATAGAATAAATACCTTACAGACTAACATACATATAATATTTTATAACTAAAACTATTAAGCACTACACTATACACAATTCACGGCACTGGCAGTGTCATATTGCGCTGAATGGGCTTCGGCTGGGTGTTGCGAAGCCGCCCGCGAAACCGCCGGAACACGACACCACGGGGCCAGAACTCCTCGCTCATGAAGGTCGACAGCTGCTCGCTCGGTACACGCACAACAAATGAATTAAAGTTCAAATTATTGCGCGGCTCCAGGCGCTGGACCCTCACGATAAACTTGGTCTTCACCCGCACATACTCCACTACATCAGAAGCTTGGGTGGAGTGGTGCAGGCGGGACACGTACAGCTGCGTCGTCGGTATGGCGGGCCGCAGCAGGTGGTTGTTACCGGTCGGGGCGGTACCACACTTGTTGGAGGAGGGCTTCTTTTTCTTCTTCCTTTTCTCTACCTTTGTAAAGCCCTCCTCATCGAGTGGATGTCTATTCACGCTCGACAAGGGTGCCGCACGGCGCGGGGAGTCCCTGTGCTTAACGGGATCTCCATCTCGGGTGATTTCTTGCCGCTTTACGGGAGGCTTGGCGGCAGCGGCCGCGTAGCCAGCCGGTGTCGGGTTGGCTACACGAGGCGGGCTCTCCGGGGGAGGCGCGGGTCAGGCGGGGCGCGGCGTGACGCGGTCGACGGCCGGCGGCGTCGTCAAATTCGCTGACTCAAAAGTCTCACGTTGCGCTCCACGACGCGTGTTCACATTTGAAACCTCCGCTGACCTACATAATGAAATTGAATCGCGCAGGGCGACGACCTCATTACGCAGATCGTTGATGGTGGATTGGGAAGCTCCAAATTTAAACTCCATCTCCTTTAGGGCCGTCCTTAATGAAGTGATGTCCTTAAGAAGGCGGGTGACGTCGACGTGGTCGAATGTGACGGGAGGCAGCTTACGCAAATCCTTCGCCACGAAAGTCGGCACGTCGTCCGGATCGGTCTTCTTGAACACCTTGATGATGTCCCGTAGACTCCTCTCTCCCTTCTCGTCCCTCCTGCGAGACGGCATCTGGTCGGCCATATTCAATGGCAAAAAGAGTAGTGATTTGGCGTCACGTATCTCTCCTTCCGTAAAATTGCTCGTGCAAATTTGCTCTATGCTAACTTCATCCATGACATCCAGCTGATACTGCAGGAATGCCAGGACTTCATTAGGCACAAGCCTAGCGCTCATTGTTGCGAGCGATAACTTCGACAATAAAAAATATTAATTATTTCAGTACTAGCTGCTCCACGCGGTTTCAGCCCCGTGGCCGTGACTCCACTCCTGTTGGTCGTAGAGTGATGATATATAACCTATAGCCTTCCTCGATAAATGAGCTATCTAACACCGAAATAATTTTTCAAATCGGACCAGTAGTTTCCGAGATTAGCGCGTTCAAACAAACTCTTCAGTTTTATAATATTAGTATAGATTATTTAAATATAACATTGTTTATCTCACATTGCAGTAACAAAGATCTGTTCCTGGTAATTAAGACTGCATTATATTATATTAATTTAAATATTTTCTATTCATATCATTACATGCAATTTCCTTCATAAATAGAAAATCTATCCTCAAACAAGAACATGGTAACTGCTTTCCTGCTATATTATGTCACAGAATACATAATAGTAGCTAAACGCTACAGAACGGACACTCTCCACCTCCCGCCAAAATTAAACACTTACCTCACCCCGCACGATCAGCCTGAAAATGGTCCGTATTTGTCTGCAAGGACGATACGCAACGAATGATTTAATAGACTCGACATCGGTCTCATCGTGACGAGTATGTACATACATATTACACTGGTTATACAAATATACATTGGTTATACATAATATGATGATTTAAGATGTTCGTCATGTTTATCACAAGCTTCCGTTTCAATTGGATAATTGTTAAAAAGTTCGAGAATTGATAAGGGTAAGCAAGCAAGTATTCAGTTACACGATTTATTCTGATAAGATATTGAGTGTATATCTATGTATGCGTCTATAAAAATTTGTGGTTTTCTTCGTCAAGCACAGTTCCACCGTGAGCCTTATGGATCGCACATAACCTATGCGTGTTGCTCGATTGATCTCCGATCTGCGTGCCAATAACAAATGACTGCAATCCAAATTTTTTGTGATACCGGGATCAGTGGCGATCTTTTCCCTCTTGACCGTTCCGTTCCTAGCACAATGTTTGATGTATGCAATACGTTTAGCTAAATGTTTAATAGTAACAAACTAGTCTTAAAATATTATAAAGAATATCCAAAATACTAAAAGCAAATAATTTTGTGAAAGCGTGTAAAAACTTTACTAGGAATTATATTTTATCACATAAAATATGATATCAAGTAAAAATACTTTACCTAAAATGGAATGTGTATTGGTCTGTTCTGTGGCAAGTGACAACAGCTATCAAACTGTGAACGTTTATGCGTTTAAATATTGCGAACATACAAATAATAAATAAGTAAAACAAGTTATAACAGTTAGTCATTAATTACCTATTATTCATTATCAATAATGGATTGCGAAATCGTAAGTACCTTTTTGTTATTTCATAAGGTGACGCTTTTGTGCTCCCAACTTACGCTCAATTTCGCGCCTAAATCTTATTTTTTTGTTTCTAGGTAAAAGGCAAGCCTCTTACAAAAGAGGAATCCAAGTTCTTGCTTGAATTAATAGAAGGGAGTAAAATCATAACAACGAAAACAACGAACGCCACCAATAACAAACTAAAAAACGAGGAATGGGTTAGATTGACCGAGCGGTTCAATGCCCAGGCTACGAATTGTCCCAGGACACCTCAGCAGCTGCGTTTGAAATGGGAAAATTTAAAAAAGAATTCTCGCAAACGCAGCACTAAAATAAGGATGAACCAAATTAAGGTTAGCTAGTCGTGTTCGTTCATAGTTGTGTTTTTAATTGGACTTCAGAATGTAATGACTTATTAATTCTATTTACCTACATTGAATTTTTAGACTGGTGGTGGTCCTGCTGATTATACATATACCCCCAGATGACATACTGGACCGAGTTTCTGGTTTACTAGGAAGTACTGCCAGTGGATTTACTGTGCCATTTGGGGGTGATAAGGAAACAGTAGGTGTTGATATTGGTGGCATGAGTGGAGATGGTGGAGCTAGTGGTGACGGTATTGGTGATGGGTTTGCTAGGGTTTCTGATGATATAAGTAAGGCTGCAGATTTGATGCCTACATCAAGTAACCATGACATTGAAATTGTTATATGCAGTGGTGAGGGTGATGGTGTCATACAAAATCAGGTTTCGGAGAGTGTTGACCAAAATGTGTTAACACCAAATAAGCCAAAGAGGTTTACTCTTAATACACCGAGGACAGGTAACTTTTGTTTTTCAAACCCTATTCTTAATGCATTCATTATAGAGCTCAAGGAATATCCTCCAATCCGGGAGCTTTATTGATATTAAGTTTTTTGTTGTTAGCTTTTTTAAGTAGCATTGATTTATTTTGTGGATAATAATTATCATTTTCACATAATAGACGCTTATTGCATTTAGGAATGATTTTTTTAATACTATAATAAAATTCTTGTGCAAAATTATTAGCAATTGTTTTAATGTCTATGTTATTTTTATGAAATGCTTTTAAGATACAGTTGTCTATTGAATTTTTGCAGCGACCTGTTAATGAATTCAAAATTTGCCATAAAGCGTGACTATTGTTGTAGTTTTGATTAATTTGATTATGATAGTAATTATTTCTTGATTTTTCTATGAATTTACGCGTTTTATTACGTAATTTATTGTATTTTAATCGAAGTATTTTATTAGTCGGGTCATTTTTCCAGTCAATAAAAGATAAATCTTTTTTTTCACACATAGTTTTTATGGTGCTAGTAATCCAAGGATCTTTGTTTCTTTTACTTGATGTTGAAATTATTTGTTCAAATTGTGATTGATTATAACAATTTTGGATGGTATTTTTTAAGTTATCATATAATTTATATGGACACTCTGTATTCGTAAAATCATCCCAGCTAACATGATCAAGCAAATTATTAAGTTTATTGTTATCTATTTTTCGAATGACTTTAACGTCACCCTGTACATGTGCTAATGATTGTCCAATGCACGACAATACGATCATACGGTGATCAGCCATTGCAGTGCCGAGCGCGCCCGAGTACAGGTCTAACAATTGCGTCCTTACAAAAATGTGATCGATTACGCTACGCGTTATTATTTGGTTTCTTATTTCAATTCTTGTATAATCGGTTATAACACTTGTTAGACCGCACTCGGCCATGCTATTTATGTAAAAATCTTGAATGTTACCCTTTATTTTTATATCTATGTTCATGTCTCCTAAAACAAAAATATCTAAGTGTTTAAAAGGTTTACTAGATAAAAGATCCTTTATCTCCCTTACGAACAAGTATTTACTTTCGTTGGGTGGCCTATATATTGCACAAATTGTTGCAACGTATTTGTGATTAGTCGTTAAATGACCTATGATTGATTCACAGTGATTTAAAGTGTGATGTTTGAATGTAAATACGTGAACGTTCCGTATGTATATTATAATACCGCCACCTTTTTTATTCTTACGTAACTTTTTGTGCATTATATAGCCATTTACATTGAACATATTTGCGATATTATCTTTAATGTTTACTTCAGTTAATATGAGAATATCTATTGGTGAACATGAACTGTTTATTAATTCTAAAACATAACAAAAATTTTTAATTAGTGATCTTACATTTATATGGACTAAATTTAACTTAAATTGAGATTTCGCTAACGATGGAACATTTTTACAAAATGAGTTATATGTACTACAATTAAAAAGTTCTAAATTATTGCTTGGGATATTCGACTGAACTATGGTGACCTACATAAAATACTATATCTATTACCGCCGATGATGTGCTGGTGCTGCCTGGTTGAGGAGATTTTCAATGTCTGTTTCGCTTCTGATCACAATAGGTTTATTATTCTCTGATTTACGGATTAATATATTCCCATTCTGGAACCACACATATTTATAATTTGGTGTTAATTTTTGCTTAGCTTGCCACAGCAGGGTTTTATTCGCTTTAGTTAGGGCTTTGCGTACTATCACTTTGGTTTTAGCTGCTGGTACTGCTTCATCACATACCACCTGTCCCACAAGTACCTCTCTGCGTCTGGAAGCACGTACCCACATATTACATAATTCCTCCTGTTTGAACTCCAGTTGAATACATCCATCCTGTCCGTTTCTTCCTTCCAGGCGCTTCACGTTGGAGATTCCTTCTTTGGTTAGATTTAGGTTATCAGCTAACTTGTTACATAAGTCATTAAGGTCTTCATTAGGACGAGACGGAATGTTGGCAACTTCTATGACGGTATCCAGACGCTGCTGTTCCATATAGCGCACGTGTTGTTTTAATGCATTTATTTCTAGATCGAGGTGTGATTTTTCGTTTTTGAGGTTAGTATATTTTTTCTCTAGCTCTTTTATTTGTTTATTTTGGGCTTCAACAGTTCTTGTTAGTTCGTCGATTTTGTCACAGCAGAAGCTTAACGATGTTTCGATGGGCTGAAGCTCCTTCTTAAGTATTCTTTTCATTTCTAAAGTAATATCTTTTAGGAATTTGTTAGTATCTATACAACTTGTACCTTGGTTCCCTTCTGAAATAGTATCATCTTCTTCCTCCTCTAAAGGTATTATAAAAGATGATTTTTTGTGAGGCGAGTTAATTTGACAATCGTCACAGGTCCATTCCAGGCTCCCGGCGCCACGCAAGGCGGAGAGCTGTTTGGAGGACAGTCCAGTACATGATTGGGTTGCATGAACAACCTTTCCGCACTTGCTGCATTCCAATCCTGGTGTTCTTTTCGTTAGGCCCTTGTTACAGTTATCACACTTTGACATTGTAATTATTGCACGAGATGTATTGCACAGCAGAACCGGTCAGCGTAGCGGCGCGTATAAGACTCAAGTGTAGTACCTACTAAGAAAGTTCCCACCATAGGTTCACACGGTAACTCGTATATAAACAGTTTGTGCGTTATGCACAGTTAGTTAAGGGCTTGTCGGGACGCGGGTTGGTCGCATTAGGTCGAATATTAATTACATACGAATATATATATGTAGTTAACGAAATATAACCTTTGCGTAGTTATTACATCTTTTATTACACCCGCACATAACAAGCCCCTACATTGGTGACCCCCGACGAAAAGTGAACATTATTATAGTGAATTGCATAGATTTCGTTTGTGTGATTATTTAATTTATTGATTAAATAAAAATTTAATTCAAAATGAATCCGGCAGTTCCAGTTAGAGCAGTTTCGTCGGTACAGTTAAACCTTCTCGAGCAGTTAGCACAATTAAAGCAGCGGGTAAACCAGCTGGAATGTGCAGGCTCGAGAGGCAGATCGTTTAGTGGTCGAAGGTATGGGAATCGCGCGCATCGCTCCGCATCCCGAAGTCGCGATCGTGCAGGGATATCAAAACAGAAAAATCCCAATTGGCTATGTTTTTTCATTACTGCTTTAAGCATATCGCCAGATTGTACTATCGTCAACCTTGTGCGTGGCAGAAGCAGCAGGAGAGCCGACTTTTAATAATTTTACCAGTGTCGAAAAATAACCAATCCGCGAGTGAGTGTACTGTGTAGTGATTATAAAGTGTAGTTTAGTGTAATTAAGACATTTGGTACTAAGTTAATGACTTTAGATCTTAGTTTACGGCGACCGTATAAATGGTTATTTATTATCGCCAAGGTAACTCAACTTATATTTTTGTTTATAAAGTGCAGATTTTTTTAGCACCCTAAGGCCGATGCATCGCTCGCACTTATGACGGACGCATCGGATACTCATGTAGGTTATTTTTCTAAGAATCTATCTAAGACTGAACGCAAGTATAGCGTATAGTATCTAATATGATATCAATAAACTAATCTGAATTATTACTGACCCTACAATTCCTATTTTCATTAAGTATTCCAATTATCTTAATATTAGATACCCAATCTCGATTAAACGCGTTTCTATTTGTGCTTTTCCGTAAATCGTTGTTTCATTTTCGAATGTCACTTTTAAAGTAACAAAACACGGCTGACCTACCGTGTTTCGAACAAAATGCATGAAAACTTTCATTAGTAGATAGTTAAGTCTTGTATTTTAAAAGCATGCAATAATTTGTATTTCATTCAAAAACATAATTCGTTTATCGAAACGTTTTTTGCTTAAAACGGTTTCACAATGCATTTTTCTAATTATTATTTTCATTTCAATAATTAGTTACCTAGCCAAATTATTACAAACAATATTTTCGCTCCAACTCCAAGGTATCGTATTACGAGTAGGTACGAGTTAATTGTGTCTTTATGAAGTATAGTAATAAAAAAAACAAAATAAATCTCGTGTAGAGCCATTTAAATCTCGATAATTATTTCTATTAATATTACCTATAGGTACAAACTTTTAGAACTGTCAATGAATGTCAATTGCGCGGCAAATTTGTATTTTTTTTTCTTTTGCACGCCTCATAAGCGAAGCGTTGAGGTGGGTACTACTGTCACTTCGCGAAAAACATCTGATTTTTCAAACTTAAAATGTCTTTATGTATCATACATTGCACTTGTAAGATAATACATACACACACATATTAAGAAAAAACACTATTTTTAACGTTCATGATATTTTCGATGTCATTTTTGTTATTTAAACTAGTTAAAAAACAGTTTAAAAAAGTTCTGTCTTGGACGTCCGTGTGTCTGTATGTGCGGATCCTTTTTCTTGTTAACACGATAGCGACCGAAATACTTTACTAATCGAGTCTTTTTTTTTCTCTTACGCTTGAGTATGCTCAGGAATAGAACCCTTTCATTTTTCAGGGTCTGATTCGATGTGGTTTAATTGTTATTAAATAAACAAAAATAATAATTAATAAATATTTATTAAAAAAAAATTATGAGGCGTGCACTTTTGGATTTTCCAAATTATTTGAAAATTTCATCATCTGTTGTTTTACAGTATTTTTCTATGAAAATATTATGTGCAGTTTACAATAAAAACTACGTATATCGAAACAATACAGCTTTGTCTGAATATTAAAATATTATGTTCTCAGTTCAATTACATTATTACTATTTTCGTACATTTCGATATCAGTTGAAAATATTGTATCATATAAAATTTTTGGTATAACAAGGTAATGCGCTTTCGTGTTTTAACTACATAATTAGTTCAATATTAATTTAGCCGTAAAATACGTTATTTTGTTATTAATTTGAATAATATTATTGTAAGGAATCTAATTCAGTGTTAGATTTTCAAAATTAGATTAAGGATAATTTGTAATAATTGAAATAAATATTTTTGGATGTACATACTGGTATTTTTATTTTATTCCCCTGTGCTCATATTATGTCATGAAACCTTTCAGTAGATACATGGACGAAATCGCAGCCAGCGCCCAGCAGCAATTAGCTATAACATAGAGGAAAGTCACCAAATATGGAATAGTATCCTAATATGGAATTCCTTCTTTTCTCTAATACTATAAGTATGAATCGCAACATTCGACCATCTTCTGTTTCATTTGGTGTACTAATTATCGCACTAACACCATCGAGTTAGTTGCGTGAACGGTTTCCGTGTGGCAGGGGTGTTTTGTTTTGTTGCCATGCAGAATTTTTTTAAGGTAAGTAATAAATGAGTATTTACCGGCTATTATGTTTATTAACATAAGTGTTAAATACTATTTAGTATATCGGTATTATGTTTATTTCACCATTTTGTGATCTTTTGTCTTTAAAATATTGTGAATTGAAAAATATTTAGAAGAGTTTGAACGAGTATAAAAATCCAAATATGGACAGTCGTCGGTGTCTAATTATGGAATACTATAAACTTGCTATTATTTTTTTTAAAACTGTATGTAATGTTTGTTTTTAGAATTTCCGGTTCACAATCAACCTAACGAAAAATCTGGGATGAAGAAAAAACGGCACAATCTATAAAATTCGTCCGAGAAAAGAAAATGGGGTATTTGAAAGCGGCACAGGATTTCCAAGTCCCTAGGACAACTTTATTTCATCATTATATTTCTATTTCTTCTTTCAACGTTATTAACTTTATTAAGAGAAACAAACAATCGAAGAAAAATAAGGATGATAGTGAAGAAGAAATACTCTGAGGAACTAGACGCTATCCAGTTTGATGAAGGTAGTGGAACATGATGAGTTGATGGACCAAGTGCCTTCTGACTCTGCAGATGCAGAATGTAACAAACATGCATCAGCAGAGTCAGGAGGTTCTGTTCAAGACTTTTTTCCATGGATGAAAGCGGAGAAAGTTGAATTAAATGCTTGATGTATGGGCTCTGAACACATTATGATGTGCTGGTCCAGATGGATCTGGATTTGTGACTTTTGCAAGTAATTACGTAACTTCTTCCATTTATCACAATATGTTACATTCATTTAATTGATCTCAAAGATATTCATTACATTTTTGTTATTGTTATGTTGATTTATGCCTATATTCCATATATGGGTACCTATTCCATATTTGGTTACTCATTTGGGATTTTGTTTTTTGTGTAAAATTTTAATTTGATTACTGATATATTTCGTTAAATGCTGTTAATTATTACATAAAGATGTATGACTGACCAGTAAAAACAATAAACTGATTTAATTTATGCAAAGTTTTATTTTTATATCCCAAAAACAAAATGGTATTCCATATTTGGTTACTTTCCTCTACCTATAGGTATTAGGTAAGGTAATAAATAATAGCTCTATAGTTAATACGCACCTTGATACTTACCGTAGAGTTGTTTGATGTTGAATCCGTAATAAATAAAATTAACACAATACATAATTGAATGTTACTTTTGATACACAATACACACTACTTACTCAGAGGGAAATAAACGCTACTTACTATTTTATTCTATGCACGTTCTATGCATTCTATTATTTATATATAATATAATTAAATTTCGATCGATGTATCTCACAATAATTATTCTAAGTGTCATAATTTTTAAGAAATAACGATTTCCGTGTTTTTTGCCATTTACTCGAAACTCACTTCGTGGGCTTAACGGCTTTCTAGTTAAAGGACGGCAGAATAGTTAATACGCAAAACGCAATACGCAGTTGATACGTATTTAATACCAATACTCAATGATTGTCTCCTGCTAACCTGTACAGACTAGACTCATTGTGGTGACTGGTGAAACATTGTATAGCATTAACAACATAGTACTGTATTATTGAAAGATCGATTAAAGGTTTATTTTACAATCTACGACTTTCATTATACATGGGTAACAAAACCCCATAACATATTCGGTTTTACTCCGGACAACATCTTCAGCCACCCAATCCCTTTGCTTGAAGTCCAAATCCAGCGGAGGACAATAATCGTCATTTACTAAAATTGAAGGTTTTTCGTCCTAGTATAAAAGTTGTCTGGATCCCATTTTATACTCAATCTATAGTATAATACTATAGATATCATGTGAAACGTGACTTGGAAAAAAATCATTCAAATAAATCACAAAATAAAAATTTGAAACAATTTTAAAAGTTACGAAAAGCCCAATTATACGTCAAAATGACGCACAACATCCTCTTTACAACCAAATGGCGGAATTAACATGGATGAGCCAACTATGTACTGCTAGGTCTCGACGGCTAATGAGTTGGTTCTGGATTTTGCAGCGATTCGATGGTAAATATAGAAGAGTTCATACGTCAAATTTACGTAGATTGGACTTCTAGGGTTAAATGCATGAATACCTAAATGATGTTTTGTTTTTATTATCTAATAACGATAAAAAAAACCCGTTGATTTCATTCGTTTTTCAAGCTACGTGCATAGTTTTTCCACTAAAAAGCCTCAATTGAGTCATAAAGTACACAAATTTCAAGCATAATAAGTCACATCATTTCTATAAAACCAAAACTGGCAATAATATAAGTCGTGTTGTGCGATTATGAACATAGTGCATAAGGGCATAAGTCGTTATATTATATATAAATAGCTAACTTAATTGTCTTACCATTTAACAATACCTCAGTCATGAACCACAGATCCTCGCACTCCGATTCCCAATTTTGAATGCGATACGATGGAGTGTCGCGTGATATTGCAAACAGTATTGTTATCGAGGGTACTTATAAAATTACTTAAAATTAATTAAGTTTAGGTAAGTTGATATTCAACTAATAATCCATCGTGCTATTATCTCGAATAGCCTCCTGGATAAGCAGGTAATTATAAAATAATTAAATAAACAATTATCTTAATCTAATACATATTATAAAGGCGAAAGTTTGTAAGGATGTATGGATGTATAGATGTATGGATGTATGGATGTATGGATGTTTGTTACTCTTTCGTGTAAAAACTACTGAACCGATTACAATGAAATTTAGCACACATATAGAGGGTAACTTGGATTAACACATAGGATAGTTTTTATCCCGGAAATCCCACGGGAGCGGGAACTGTGCGGGTTTTCCTTTGCAAACGCGGGCGAAGCCGCGGGCGGAAATCTAGTACTATTATATAGGCGAAAGTTTGTATGGATGTATGGATGTTTGTTACTCTTTCACGTAAAAACTACTGAACCGATTACAATGAAATTTAGCACACATATAGAGGGTAACTTGGATTAACACATAGGATAGGTTTTATCCCGGAAATCCCACGGGAACGGGAACTATGCGGGTTTTCCTTTGAAAACGCAGGCGAAGCCGCGGGCGGAAATCTAGTATACCAATAAAATAACCATTGTGACCTATTTATTTACAATTATGTATATGTAATGAAGTAACATTTAGTAAACTACTTATATGCTTTTAAAATTCCGTAAAATTATCATAATTATATAAACTTCGGAGATCATAATTATATCTCTGGACTACTGGGTTTTTCTACTGCATTTAATTCTACTGATTCTTTGTCAATAGTATCAGATTTCGGGGCATCACACCCTCTTCGATCTGCCGATATAATTTCCTTCATTTTTTTCTCTAACTCCTGATAAAACTCTTCTGGGTCATCGTCATCTTTTCTTTTAGGTACCACTTCAATATTTAGCTCTGGTAAAGATTCACTCGAGTCAGTACTGCTGCGTCGCTCTCGCGATTCTGATGAGGGAGATAACCCTGAAAGTAAATGAACAATGATTTAGTTATTATACCTTTTCTTTATTTTTCCGATCGCATTGGAATCACTACATAGTATAAAACAAAGTCGCTTTCTCTGTCCCTATGTCCCTTTGTACGCTTAAATCTTTGAAACTACGCAGTGTACGCTACGATGTGACAAAACACATTTAATTCTACTGATTCTTTGTCAATAGTATCAGATTTCGGGGCATCACACCCTCTTCGATCTGCCGATATAATTTCCTTCATTTTTTTCTCTAACTCCTGATAAAACTCTTCTGGGTCATCGTCATCTTTTCTTTTAGGTACCACTTCAATATTTAGCTCTGGTAAAGATTCACTCGAGTCAGTACTGCTGCGTCGCTCTCGCGTTTCTGATGAGGGAGATAACCCTGAAAGTAAATGAACAATGATTTAGTTATTATACCTTTTCTTTATTTTTCCGATCGCATTGGAATCACTACATAGTATAAAACAAAGTCGCTTTCTCTGTCCCTATGTCCCTTTGTACGCTTAAATCTTTGAAACTACGCAACGGATTTTGATGCGGTTTTTTTAATAGATAGAGTGATTCAAGAGGAAGGTGTATATGTATAATAATTAAATTAAATAGTGGAGAAGTACTGTTATTTTTGAGGTTTCTAATGTGATGCCGTAAATAATTACATTTTTTCCTCTTACCTACATTGCAAACGCAGGCTAAACCCTACGAGTTTTATCAAAATAATGTACTAAGTATTGAAAAGGTCTACAGAAAAGTCCGTGATGGTATATATTATGTCTATCTCTTATGGATAACCCACAATAACTTTCTTTTGTCATTTACTTTAAAAATTGCGGGACGTAGCGTTTGCGGCGGTACCGGCCGGCTGCCATTGCACCCGTGCGAAGCCGGGGCGGGTAGCTAGTTTATATATAAAGAATAGTTTATGAGCAAACATAAACTACAAGTATCTTTTGCACATGATATCCCTCATAGAAGTGGACTTCATCACAGGGCCGTAGCTAGTCGAATTTGAGGTAGGGCAGCGGTTCATCATCATTATCTCCAGCAAAATTAGCCATAAGAGGTTAAAAAATACTAATAGCAGTACAGGCTTCTATTTTGATAAAATAAATATTGTCTCAACTTACTTGGTTCCTCCTCAAAATATTCTTCATTACTTAAGCGCGACATATTTAATTAATAGAGTTTTGTTTGATTTAACAATTAAATGAGATTATCGTGTTTAAAAAAATACTCTTGAAGAGGGTAGACGTGAATTAAAAGAATTCTAATTACGATGATCTGGGATCAGGAGTTGCCATTTGAAAAAAAAAGAAGAAGAAGAAGAATTACGATGATAGTCATGCCTAAACTGTGAACACGAAATGAAATGAGATAACTAAATAAACATTTAATTAAGTGTACAAATTGTATTTATCCATATAAAAATTCGCCAGTGTGATTCGTTTTTGGTTCAAGCAGTCACAAAATTCATCGATTTACCTATACTTTATATAATTATCTGTGTTCAGAGTATTCGGCCTGATTACCGGCTGTATGCCTATTTACCTAATATGTAGTATAAAAAATTGTCCCTGGAGTAGCATAAATGGCGAAAAATCGCCTACGTTGGCAACACTGATTAAAAACAAAAATTAGCATCAAACTTGTGTTTAGCTATCGGTTTAAATGTGTGGGTTTGGCGACAGTGGTTTTCATATTAATAATTATGACACTATAGCACTTCTATTTGTTTTAATTGCTCCGAGGTTTTTACTGTTCTGTGCCCGAGACCAGTGTTGCCAGCAAGACTAACATAAAATTTGCTAAATGGCTGTTAAAATTTTGCCAAAATTTTGCTAAAGGATTTATAATTAAGCTAAATATTTTGCTAAAAATTTTTAATGTCAAATAAAACGACATTTTACTTAAAATTTTATATATCCAACACATTTATTTACACATAATATGTAAATAATGACATCATAAATAATAACATCTCTTATTCGAGTGTGTTATTATCAAATAAAATATTAATATCTTGGTCTTCATCCGCAGCCGATAATGTTGACGTAGACGTGGAAGCCTCATTGCCAAGACTATATATTTCCTTGGTGCCTATAGAGCGCAGTACATTATCCGGAACTGTGTAAGAGTAGCAGCATTTTCCTGCCCTCTTTAGGTCGAATCTTATGTATAAAATGGCATTTAAAGTTTTTACCGACAAACGGTTGCGAAGCTTAGTTTTGACGACATTCATTTGGCTAAAAACACGTTCTATTTCCGCGTTGGAATGTGGTAGTGATAATAATGATATTGCCAGCTGTGATAAATCTGCAAAAGGGTTATTACCAGCTGCGTCTTTATAATCCATTACTTCATTCCAGAATTCCAAGGTGGAAGTTGTGCATGTCCATGAAATGTCGACTAAATTTACGTATGCAAGGTAGCAAAACTGTAGTTG
The DNA here is from genome assembly GCF_061535395.1 of Colias eurytheme. Lineage (NCBI taxonomy): Eukaryota > Metazoa > Arthropoda > Insecta > Lepidoptera > Pieridae > Colias > Colias eurytheme. Next base: position 2,259,621 of record NC_143011.1, on the reverse strand, counting down.
GTTTCATATGGTTTAACTTTTATTATATTATAATATTTTATATGCTAAAAAATAAGCTATATGCTAGACAACAAATAAAAATGCTAAACAATGTAAAAATATGCTAAATTTAGCATAAATTATGCCAAATTGGCAACACTGCCCGAGACGTTACTCTAGAAATCGAAATCTGACATCAGTAATCGAATGCAGTGAATAAAAATCATCATAATAATAAATGCGTTGTGTTTTTTTATTATACTTGCCCTTTTTTTGCTCCTTAAATTTACGAAAGAAAGTATACTACTTTAAAAGGGATTCGCTTGATGAATTTTAAAATTGACATGTGTATCAAGTTCGAGCGACACATGTTTCTAGTCAGTATCGATTAATTCACTATAATCGATGTTTCACTTTCTAAGCAGGTTACCTCTCTTCGAAGATAAATTTGATAGACGTCAAAATTCAAATCAATGTTGCGTACCTACAAGTTGCGACTTGCGTATTTTGGCTGTTTGGGCGTTTGGCATGGTTTTAACAGTTGACTGTTGAAGATTATGAAAACAAAGAAAATAATAAGGTTGATGGTTCATAATAATTTCATATCGCCGATCTTCTCATTACAGAAAGTGCATATATTGCTATTAATTATGTTCAGTCTTGCAAGGTGTGAAGTGATTTATTGGTTTATTGTGGCCAAATCTTAATCTGTTGATTGTGATGATAAACTCACGACTAGTTACATCCAGCTCATCATACCAAGGTCTTCTCTGTAAATCTTCTTGAATATTTCCATACCATTTTCCTTTAAATTTCTGATCCTACTTCCAGAATTCTAACCACGTACTATTTAACGAGACATTTACATCGGAATACTCTACTCTACTACTACTACTCTTACTACTACTACTACTCTTTCAAATAAACTCACCCGCAATTTTTTACTTTTTGTCAAGGTGTACAAGTTTATAATATTATTCTAAAACGTTAGAAGTGAATTGTAAATCCTTTGAAATAAATGTATCTAAATCTAATTTACTTTTTGGTTCTTATTTGATTAACTTTTCATCTGGGATTGTTAATATATTATATAATATAAAAATTTGTGTGATTTATTGGTAGGTATACTATCTGCACACCTTACTCTTTCAAATAAAGAAATAAGTAATTACTTATGTATTCAAATTCACATTGGCGTCCATATATTCTGTGCCTCCAGTGAATAAGGGATTCTAATTCAACCAACTACTACTAGCTACTCCGTATGTCTTTTGGGTAGACGGAGGCAAATAGGATTTTTATTCCAACTTTATCATTTGATATTTTGAAAATGTACGTTCGTGTACGGTACATTTTCATACCGTCAGAGTCATTTTGCAGATTATAGTGGTGCAGCACTGAACACTGTCTATTAGGTGGCTGGTGCTGCTGACCGGGCCTTCAGTTCCGCTTTCCAGAATACCTTCACCCTTCTAGGTGCTACTACTACTGAAATAGCGGTACTCTATCGCGTCGTTCAGGTCTCTAACTGACAGGATTTCTCATATTATCGTAACAACCTCGCTCGTTCTAACGAGAACAAATTATCGCCAAGGAATTCTGCTGCAGGATAATGGCAAGAGAGATTTTAAGCTTAACTATGCATTATTATGTTCAGGAATATGGTGGATTTTGAATACTATCGTCGTCTGAAAGTATCTCCTTTCGATTAACTTCATTAAGGATGCAGATCTGATCCCATCTTTGTTCCGTAGGAATGCTACGACAGTCTAAACGTTACACTGTACAAAGAAAATTGCCCTAAATATAGTCGGTTGTTCCAACATCCGTAATATGGCTAGCCTGCCTTGCTAGCCCTTGATTGTAACTGCTACCAATGGAGGCATTGCTCTTGTGTTGTCCACAGTTGTGCGAGTGCAAAAATGAAGAACTGAGCTCGTGGGGAGCTATGTCGAATGAATCTGTGTTAAGATTATGGCAGTATAGGACAGTTAGCTGTGGATGCGAAGACAGGACATTACTTTATTCATCCGTAAACACGCGAGGCAGCCACGGACAGCGATATAGCAAGAACTAAACTAGCAAAGTTTAGTTCGCTTACCAGACTTTGTCATGTTTTAAATGCAGTATATCCTCTGTATAGCATTGCATTTATGACTATTGATAAACTTAATTCACCCGTAAACACGAGAAGCAGGCACGGATAGCGATATAGCAAGAACTAAACCAGCAAAGTTTAGTTCGCTTACCAGACTTATATTTTAAAAGCCGTATAGTCTGTACATTTCATTTATTGCCCCCCCCCCCCCCCCTAAAAGCAAAGAAATGAGAAGTCATTTGGCAGAGCTTTCTCGTAAAGGGTAGGGGTTCCAAGTTTAAAGCAGATACGAATCTAACGCATTCTCATTTCAGTCACCTGTCGCGCCCACTGCACTCACACCTTACGCTGGCTGCAGCGAGGCTCTCCGCGAAGCCTTCTTACGGAGAAACATCCCATCGGAAGCTGTCGAACTAATGTTGGCATCGCTTTCCAGTAACACTAAGAATCAATATAACGTAACTTATAAACTATGGTGGCAATTTTGTCTAGATAGAAATATTTCCAATTTTGAAAGTACAGTAGCGACAGTTATATCGTTTTTAACAAATGAGTTTAACAAAGGGGCTTCATATGGTACTTTAAACTCGCACAGGTCTGCCTTGTCTTTAATCTTAGGAAATAATATCGGGTCGGATGAATGCATAAAACGACTCCTAAAGGGAGCATTCAAATTGAAACCCAGTAATCCTAAATACAATTATTCTTGGGACCCACAATTAGTTTTGAACCATATCTCAAGCTGGTTTCCTAATATAAACATTAATTTGGAGCAGTTGACTAAAAAATTAGTAATTTTACTTGCGCTGTGTACAGCACAGCGGTTCCAAACTTTATCCCTTATCAATCTTAATAATATTTATTTCTCAGACAGTGGAGCTAAGATTTTCATAACAGACTTGATAAAAACTTCGGCTCCGGGTAGAGATCAACCCCTTCTTATACTTCCATACTTTAAAGAAAATATAAGTATTTGTCCCGCTACTGCACTTTCTGATTATATCAATGTCACAAAACATTTGAGGAATGAGGAGGACAATAGATTAATACTAACTTTTAAAAAACCTAATAAACCCGCCACAACTCACACAATCAGTCGTTGGATCAAAAACGTGTTATCGGAAAGTGGTGTCAACATTTCAATATTTAGTTCACATAGCACAAGACACGCTTCAACATCTACTGCTTGTGCTAGTGGTGTATGCGTTGATAATATACGTAAAACTGCTGGCTGGACTAAACATTCCGAAACCTTTGCAAGGTTTTATAAACTTAATGTAGTTAATGAAAACGAATTTGCAGAATCAATTTTGCAAGAATAATGTTTGATTATATTTTTGTTAATATACAAAATAAAACTACGCCTAGCGCTTTTATCTGCAATCCGCCACCACTTGTCATCCCCTCTATTGGCGCTGTTTTAGTTTTTGTCTAACACGGCCTCTCCTGACTGGAGGACGTCCTCGTTCTCCTTTGTTTTATGCGGAGAAGTACAGGCTCCTCTCGAAGTGCCTGATGCAGGTTCAACAACAACGACTGGGTCATTTGTGGACTCCTCATCTTCAATACTGGCAGCATCTGGGAAGGATTAATGATAAGGTATTAGCAACTAATAAACATTACACTCCCCTTATAACAGGTAAGCGCAATACACAGAGAGGAAGCACTACGTTCGCTATCTCTGACACCAATGACAGTATAACATGGGCACAACGTTCGCGTATTATACTTTACGCATATAAAATAAAACGACCATATGACATAGGCACGACGTTAGCATATCATGAGTCCAAAACAAATGACGTATAACATAGGCACGACGTTAGCATATTATACGTTACGCATATAAAATAAAACGACCACATGACATAGGCACGACGTTAGCATATCATGAGTCCAAGACAAATGTATAACATAGGCACGACGTTAGCATATTATACATTACGCATATAAAATAAAACGACCACATGACATAGGCACGACGTTAGCTTATCATGAGTCCAAGACAATTGTATAGCATAGGCACGACGTTAGCATACTATACGTTACACATAGAAAATAAAACAACCACATGACATAGGCACGACGTTAGCTTATCATGAGTCCAAGGCAATTGTATAGCATAGGCACGACGTTAGCATACTATACGTTACACATAGAAAATAAAACAACCACATGACATAGGCACGACGTTAGCTTATCATGAGTCCAAGACAATTGTATAGCATAGGCACGACGTTAGCATACTATACGTTACACATAGAAAATAAAACAACCACATGACATAGGCACGACGTTAGCTTATCATGGGAAAACTATAATTTGTGACATAGGCACGTCGTTCGCTTATCACAAATTAGGGATCAGCTCACCCTCAAAAAACGCAGCACATGTCTCAGGAGTCCACTCCCCACGCCACGGCACCATGAATTCTGTCGCAGCTTGCGTCGATTTGCCATAAGAGCCCTCCAGTAACTGCAGCTCGTATCGACCGTGGGGAAGCGTTTTGACCACGCGATATGGGCCGCGCATACCCGAGTCGAGTTTGCCAGTTGTTTGAGCCTGTTTTATAACAAAAAGCAAAGAATTAATTTCAAATAACCGTGATGCCTTTCGGCTAGCATTCACAGTTTTGTCTTGCCAACGTTGGTTATATTTTTTTTAAACGCTCAGAAACACGTTGTCTACGCATTTCTCGTAATGCGTCGCGATTGGGACGAGAGCCTTCTAGTGCGATGTCACCAATGAGGTAACGTAAAACAGGTCACGCAGCTTTAATACCCACCAATAGATTCAGAGGTGAAAAGCTTGTAGTTTTCTGTTTTGTAATGTTCAGAACCAGCTGTAGTCGCCATATGACATCAGACCAATCATTTTGTCGGTGATTGCATTCTATACGAACCATGTTGAGTAAGGTTCGACAATAACGTTCAACCTGCCCGTTTGAATTATGCATCTCTGGTGTTATGAGATGCATGTCAATGCCCAAGTCAGTAAAAAGTTTTGTTATTTCTGAACTCTGAAACATTCGACCCCGATCTGCCACAAATAATTTTAGAGGTCCCAAACAAAGAGATAACATTATAAAAAAATATTTTTAATTCAGTGGAATCTTGACCAAACATAGGATACAAATTACAAAAGACAGTATTTGGAAAAATGTGCGTTTTTATGTGCTATACATATCAAACAATGGTCAATGTATTTTTTTTTACAAATAATAACACCAACCAGATAGTGTCTATAATTTTGCAAGGCCTTTACAACGGCTAAAGTTTCAAGTTTCCAGCTCATAGGAATGATACCTTGGCTCAGCACCTTGAGTTTGTTTACTGAAGTAACTCACCACCCGCTTATGCCCCTTTTCATGAACCTGAAGAAGCACTGCACCATATCCTATACAGCTGGCATCTATATGAACTTCAATAGGTAAAGCCGGATCATACATAGCTAACACAGGTTCACTGGTAAGATGAGAAATAATTACTTGGCGTGCTTCTTCTTGTTCACTACTCCAAATAAAAGGTACCCCTTTTTTCGTCAACTTTGTAATAGGCACAGCCTTTATAGCAAAGCCAGCTATGTAACGTCGAAAATAACTTGAACTGTCTGGTTTGTTTAACGGTCTTTGGAATCGGTGCTTCGACCAAAGCTTTAATCTTTTGACCACTCGGTCGTACCTGACCCTGACTAATCGTACGTCCCAAATATTCGATTTAAGTAGATAGAAAAGAGCATTTCTTTAAATTTATGGAAAACTCCGCGCTTGTAAGAGTTTTAAGAACTCTACGTAAAATCGACAAACCCTCCTCAACCGTACCGCTCATAATGAGGACATCATCGACGTAAACTAGGGCTTCACGATTTAATATATCGGTGCCAATGATGATTGGTGTATTCATCAATTTTGAACTAACTACGTGTAAATCTACTTCTAAAGTAATTTCATTAAACTCTATTGGTAAAGTGACAAAATAAGTCGATTCAATTTCCTGCCCACCAATACCACGCAAGATCCTAAATGCAGGCATTCGCGCACATTTCAAATGCTTTAATAATGATAAGGAAAATAATGATATACTAGAGCCGCTATCGATTAAGACATCGACTGGGATTCCCTGGATGACAGCTACAACAATCTTTATTCTTACTGTCCGGGTTTTCTTCGCAAAAATTAACATTGTTTGTATTACGTGCCTCCCGACTTTAATTTTGCAAAACACGCCTCAGTTTTATGGCCGGGCTTTTTGCAGAAATCACACAATACAGATTTATTCGAATTATTAATAGAAAAATATTTATGGTCATTACTTTGATTAGAAAGAATCGACTTAGCTTTTTTAGAACAATTTGATTGTGTATGACCATGTTGACCGCACAAGAAACATTTCTGTTCGTTAAATCGTCGTTTACGATTATTAACTACATGTTCAGATTTTAAAGAACGATCATAGCGCGACCTGTGATCAAAATGTCTGTTTGAGGAGGAATTGGATTTAACGTAAATTGAAAAGAATTCAACCAATTCATTTGTCGTTAGCTTTGCATTAATGGCTGCAGCGCGAATCTGCGGATCCGTAATCCCTCGTATTATTATTGCAGATATAAGTTCGTCACTTAACCCCCTAACAACACGCAACCTTAGAAGAGAGCGACGAGCATAGTCTGCATACGTTAGGTATTTATCAGAATTGGTACTCATAACGTCATATAAAATATTCGCGATATCAGGTTTCTTAGGACACAAAGGTTTAAATTCTTTTTTAAAATTGCTCCAACTACGGTCTGATGTTACCCATTCATTGAGCCAGGTCCTAGCATCTCCCTTTAAACAATTACCTATACGAGATAGACACTCATTATCATTCCATTGATTTATAACCTTAGCGCAATCGACCTCCTCACACCAGGTTTCTATATCGTTTATACTCGGATCAAAATTTGAAATGTAATAAGATTGGCTCAACCTCACCGTCGTATTGATTGATCGTATAGCATCAACAATACGATTAGTAGCGTTACGATCGCAGCCGACTGTGGCGCTCCCGGAATGTCCCGGTGAAGAAGGGACCGCCGACCCTGAGTGCGCCGCAGGCTCCGGATGCACAGCGACGGGCTCGACGATCCGTGACCTCGGCGGCGTTGTTGTCACACCGCCAGTGTTGGATCCTCGTCGTGACGGAGAAGAGTGACGTTCTTCTAACGACTTTAGTCTATCTGAAATTTGTTGCATTTGTTGTGTTAATGCATCGTTGAAAGGACTATACCGTCGTCGGCTGCGTATAGGAGGTGTAGCACTACGATTCCTAGAACGGCTTCGGTCTTTGTGCTTCTTATTAGGCATCTCGTACGTAATTTTTTTTTTTTTTTACAATGGAGGAAAATGTCGATACAAGGAAACGATAAAAATTAAATATGAAGAAAAAAAAACTATTAACTTAATATTTCGTTAACGTAAAGAAAAAAACTAAGTTGCGGGTACATTTAAAAAAGAATACGTATCGTACTATACAAAGGTGAAATAAGCGTAATTAAATCATATGCTGTAATTTTGTTAAACAAAACACATAAATCACAAAAGGTTTAAATAAATGCTTCAATTACTATACCAAAGCTGCTTTAAGCTATAAATTGATAAGAAGCTCGCTTCTCCTTAGATAGCAAATGATCGGAATATACTCACCAAAATTTTGCGTTATATACTTAGCCACACAACTACTATTTTAATTTCACTTAAACGAAACAATGAAAAGTTTATAAAGTATTATTGAGGGTAATTTAAAAGTGTAATGAACTAATTCGTTTGAAGAGTCAAACTGCCATTTTCAGAAAGCAAACGGTTAAGGACGCGTGAGAATCACTATCCCTCTTCTGAATTTAGGAACAGAAGTGGGAATGAAATAAAAAACACAACACACCACTTTCCGATAACACGTTTTTGATCCAAAGACTGATTGTTTGAGTTGTGGCGGGTTTATTAGGTTTTTTAAAAGTTAGTATTAATCTATTGTCCTCCTCATTCCTCAAATGTTTTGTGACATTGATATAATCAGAAAGTGCAGTAGCGGGACAAATACTTATATTTTCTTTAAAGTATGGAAGTATAAGAAGGGGTTGATCTCTACCCGGAGCCGAAGTTTTTATCAAGTCTGTTATGAAAATCTTAGCTCCACTGTCTGAGAAATAAATATTATTAAGATTGATAAGGGATAAAGTTTGGACCCGCTGTGCTGTACACAGCGCAAGTAAAATTACTATTTTTTTAGTCAACTGCTCCAAATTAATGTTTATATTAGGAAACCAGCTTGAGATATGGTTCAAAACTAATTGTGGGTCCCAAGAATAATTATTGTATTTAGGATTACTGGGTTTCAATTTGAATGCTCCCTTTAGGAGTCGTTTTATGCATTCATCCGACCCGATATTATTTCCTAAGATTAAAGACAAGGCAGACCTGTGCGAGTTTAAAGTACCATATGAAGCCCCTTTGTTAAACTCATTTGTTAAAAACGATATAACTGTCGCTACTGTACTTTCAAAATTGGAAATATTTCTATCTAGACAAAATTGCCACCATAGTTTATAAGTTACGTTATATTGCTTCTTAGTGTTACTGGAAAGCGATGCCAACATTAGTTCGACAGCTTCCGATGGGATGTTTCTCCGTAAGAAGGCTTCGCGGAGAGCCTCGCTGCAGCCAGCGTAAGGTGTGAGTGCAGTGGGTGCGACAGGTGACTGAAATGAGAATGCGTTAGATTCGTATCTGCTTTAAACTTGGAACCCCTACCCTTTACGAGAAAGCTCCGCCAAATGACTTCTCATTTCTTTGCTTTTAGGGGGGGGGGGGGCAATAAATGAAATGTACAGACTATACGGCTTTTAAAATATAAGTCTGGTAAGCGAACTAAACTTTGCTGGTTTAGTTCTTGCTATATCGCTATCCGTGCCTGCTTCTCGTGTTTACGGGTGAATTAAGTTTATCAATAGTCATAAATGCAATGCTATACAGAGGATATACTGCATTTAAAACATGACAAAGTCTGGTAAGCGAACTAAACTTTGCTAGTTTAGTTCTTGCTATATCGCTGTCCGTGGCTGCCTCGCGTGTTTACGGATGAATAAAGTAATGTCCTGTCTTCGCATCCACAGCTAACTGTCCTATACTGTCATAATCTTAACACAGATTCATTCGACATAGCTCCCCACGAGCTCAGTTCTTCATTTTTGCACTCGCACAACTGTGGACAACACAAGAGCAATGCCTCCATTGGTAGCAGTTACAATCAAGGGCTAGCAAGGCAGGCTAGCCATATTACGGATGTTGGAACAACCGACTATATTTAGGGCAATTTTCTTTGTACAGTGTAACGTTTAGACTGTCGTAGCATTCCTACGGAACAAAGATGGGATCAGATCTGCATCCTTAATGAAGTTTATCGAAAGGAGATACTTTCAGACGACGATAGTATTCAAAATCCACCATATTCCTGAACATAATAATGCATAGTTAAGCTTATAATCTCTCTTGCCATTATCCTGCAGCAGAATTCCTTGGCGATAATTTGTTCTCGTTAGAACGAGCGAGGTTGTTACGATAATATGAGAAATCCTGTCAGTTAGAGACCTGAACGACGCGATAGAGTACCGCTATTTCAGTAGTAGTAGCACCTAGAAGGGTGAAGGTATTCTGGAAAGCGGAACTGAAGGCCCGGTCGGCAGCACCAGCCACCTAATAGACAGTGTTCAGTGCTGCACCACTATAATCTGCAAAATGACTCTGACGGTATGAAAATGTACCTACCGTACACGAACGTACATTTTCAAAATATCAAATGATATAGTTGGAATAAAAATCCTATTTGCCTCCGTCTACCCAAAAGACATACGGAGTAGCTAGTAGTAGTTGGTTGAATTAGAATAAAGTACCTATAGTTAAAATCCTTTGTTACTGACTGGATAAATTTGGCTCTTTTCCTATCTGACGTTCATATAGCTGTTGACTGCCTAGTGTTATGCACAAACACAATTATTATAAATAAGTCAGCCCGAGGCTTTCGGTATATAAGTTCTGATGTAAATCATAATTATATTTTAAAACCGAATTGATTAAAAGTAACGTACTTGGCTGTAGTAATTGCAGTTTTGGGACACAGATAAGCTCCTTATCATTTTAGTCTCTTGAGTTCAGTATATTTGTTTCCAGTACAGAGTTTATGACCTATCAGTTTTAAATAAATAATTCATGCATTGTACTGAAAGTACTAGCCATGTTTAGATTATGATTGGTGGCGTTGGCTCTAAACATTAATAGATACCGCACGGTTTGGTTGGATGTTAAAAATCTGTATTATAATTAAAACCGTTTACCTGTTTTGATATTTTATTGCCTTATTCAAGGGGTGACCTTTTAAATTTATTTCTGACCCCAAAAGTAAGGACCAAGGTCTCTTCTTGTCCGGTTGGGTTAATACTGTGTGAGTTGAGACAGGTGGCAATTCTATGTTAAGATGGTTCAATTGTGCTTCTGCAGAGTTCTAATTGAATAAATAAAGGTTTGAGTTTGAGGTATTTTTGCCTCGTCGGGATCAGCTGTTGCTTCATTTTGTAAGTAACATCTAAATGCGTAATTGAAAGTCGTTACTGGCGCTTTCGCAGATTTACGCTAAAGATAGTGGAAATTGTAGTAACTTTAACTTTTCAAGCCCAAAAGGTTAACTAAGGTACACTTGAACCAATCTCATAAGTTCTAATACTTTTAATCATTATGATTAAAAAAATACTGTAAAACAACAGATGATGGAATTTTCAAAAAGAAAAAAAAATACAAATTTGCCGCGCAATCGACATTAATTGACAGTTCTAAAAGTTTGTACCTATAGGTAATATTAATAGAAATAATTATCGAGATTTAAATGGCTCTACACGAGATTTATTTTGTTTTTTTTATTACTATACTTCATAAAGACACAATTAACTCGTACCTACTCGTAATACGATACCTTGGAGTTGGAGTGAAAATATTGTTTGTAATAATTTGGCTAGGTAACTAATTATTGAAATGAAAATAATAATTAGAAAAATGCATTGTGAAACCGTTTTAAGCAAAAAACGTTTCGATAAACGTAAGTAATTTTATAAGTACCCTCGATAACAATACTTTTTGCAATATCACGCGACACTCCATCGTATCGCATTCAAAATTGGGAATCGGAGTGCGAGGATCTGTGGGTCATGACTGAGGTATTGTTAAATGGTAAGACAATTAAGTTAGCTATTTATATATAATATAACGACTTATGCCCTTATGCACTATGTTCATAATCGCACAACACGACTTATATTATTGCCAGTTTTGGTTTTATAGAAATGATGTGACTTATTATGCTTGAAATTTGTGTACTTTATGACTCAATTGAGGCTTTTTAGTGGAAAAACTATGCACGTAGCTTGAAAAACGAATGAAATCAACGGGTTTTTTTATCGTTATTAGATAATAAAAACAAAACATCATTTAGGTATTTATGCATTTAACCCTAGAAGTCCAATCTACGTAAATTTGACGTATGAACTCTTCTATATTTACCATCGAATCGCTGCAAAATCCAGAATCAACTCATTAGCCGTCGAGACCTAGCAGTACATAGTTGGCTCATCCATGTAAATTCCGCCATTTGGTTGTAAAGAGGATGTTGTGCGTCATTTTGACGTATAATTGGGCTTTTCGTAACTTTTAAAATTGTTTCAAATTTTTATTTTGTGATTTATTTGAATGATTTTTTTCCAAGTCACGTTTCACATGATATCTATAACTATTGTCCTAGTGAATCATTTTCACTATCGTCGAATCAATTTAAAATTCGATCAAGTGCGTTCCGTTTCGGAACGCCACAGATAATAAAATATAGATAATAAAAGTGGCAACGCCACAATGTCATGGTGGTATACATTGAGGATACAAAGAGATAAGAGAAGCCCGAAAACCATATTCCTGTATATTCAGTTAATACAGGAAAAGTTATAGGTGGTCAGTGGCGATATTTTACGGCATGATATAGAATTTTAACAATTTCTATATCATATAATATCAAAATAATGTAGATAAATGCTAATGCTTCCTTCTAGGGAAGCGCGCTCCATCATAGGCCACATCTCAGCTTACCATTAGGCGAGATCGTGGTCAAGCGCTTCCCTATCACACAATAAAAAATAAAAAAAATAAATAAATAAAATACAATGAGCCGCAAAGATTTTATGAAAAAATTAAGCACAGATTTGAAGGTGCCTTGGATGCAAATACGACTTGTGGCACGCACTTTGAAGAGACTCTACGTGACAATAGCCCAATTTTTTCAAAATATGTGGTACCAGAGTATCCATAAAATGTTTACGAAAATGCAGGACCAAAGAAGTATCGATATTGCGGATTTTTTTCCCATAAAAAAGGCAAATTACCAAAGCACAGTGGCTAAAACGCTCATAAATTGTCAAGACTGGTTATAAATACTTTTTTTTTATGCGACTATTATAGACTATAGTATTATTGTCTTGATTATTGTAGTTAGATAATTTTTTTGAAAAAAGATTAAAAACGAGTTATTTTTTAAAAACTTACCCAATTATAAGAAGAAAATATAAGTTTAACATTTTTTGTTGGCTTTTTTTAGATGATTCAATTATCGTTCTGTATTTATATAAACAAAGAGTATAATATCATTAAATGCACTTAATGTGTTAACTGTATTTTTAATATCTATTGCAAAAAATAGTTAATTTCCATAGAAATATATTAGTATCCCAAGTTAACTGATAAATACCTTTTTTTTAAAATATAAAGATTTGTTGTTGCAGATTTATTGAAAAAAACGATTTAAAAATAATAAGGAATAGTGTGTGTTGTTTCCGTGCAGTATTCAATTAATAGACCAATAGCAACACGGCATTAATGCCAAACTGTCTCATGTCGTCACTTGAACCAATGACACTAAAAGAGTTGTTCCTTTATGCTCATGAAACTGTATATAATATTATGTAGTATTTAATAAACTATAATATTATGCTTTTAAAAATATACGTGTTTGTGAAAAAGTAAATTCTAGCCTATGTTCAAATAAAAATAGTAGGTAGCGTTTATTTCCCTCTGAGTAAGTAGTGTGTATTGTGTATCAAAAGTAACATTCAATTATGTATTGTGTTAATTTTATTTATTACGGATTCAACATCAAACAACTCTACGGTAAGTATCAAGGTGCGTATTAACTATAGAGCTATTATTTATTACCTTACCTAATACCTATAGGTATGTTATAGCTAATTGCTGCTGGGCGCTGGCTGCGATTTCGTCCATGTATCTACTGAAAGGTTTCATGACATAATATGAGCACAGGGGAATAAAATAAAAATACCAGTATGTACATCCAAAAATATTTATTTCAATTATTACAAATTATCCTTAATCTAATTTTGAAAATCTAACACTGAATTAGATTCCTTACAATAATATTATTCAAATTAATAACAAAATAACGTATTTTACGGCTAAATTAATATTGAACTAATTATGTAGTTAAAACACGAAAGCGCATTACCTTGTTATACCAGCTGCATTAACCAAAAATTTTATATGATACAATATTTTCAACTGATATCGAAATGTACGAAAATAGTAATAATGTAATTGAACTGAGAACATAATATTTTAATATTCAGACAAAGCTGTATTGTTTCGATATACGTAGTTTTTATTGTAAACTGCACATATTTTCATAGAAAAATACTGTAAAACAACAGATGATGAAATTTTCAAAAAGAAAAAAAAATACAAATTTGCCGCGCAATTGACATTAATTGACAGTTTTAAAAGTTTGTACCTATAGGTAATATTAATAGAAATAATTATCGAGATTTAAATGGCTCTACACGAGATTTATTTTGTTTTTTTTATTACTATACTTCATAAAGACACAATTAACTCGTACCTACTCGTAATACGATACCTTGGAGTTGGAGCGAAAATATTGTTTGTAATAATTTGGCTAGGTAACTAATTATTGAAATGAAAATAATAATTAGAAAAATGCATTGTGAAACCGTTTTAAGCAAAAAACGTTTCGATAAACGAATTATGTTTTTGAATGAAATACAAATTATTGCATGCTTTTAAAATACAAGACTTAACTATCTACTAATGAAAGTTTTCATGCATTTTGTTCGAAACACGGTAGGTCAGCCGTGTTTTGTTACTTTAAAGGTGACATTCGAAAATGAAACAACGATTTACGGAAAAGCACAGATAGAAACGCGTTTAATCGAGATTGGGTATCTAATATTAAGATAATTGGAATACTTAATGAAAATAGGAATTGTAGAGTCAGTAATAATTCAGATTAGTTTATTGATATCATATTAGATACTTACTTAGTTCGAGTGAACGCGTTTTTACAATTCGTTCTATACAAAGTATGTTTTTAACTAAATTTTCGAATTTCATCGTGTATTTTACAATAATTTTGAATGATTTGAATGCGAAATGTACTAATATATGATCAAACGAACTTCAGAGTGAAGTTTGATCATTATTATATGAATCGTTTCATTCGAAGATATTATTTACTATGTAGTTCCCTTTTTCAATGCTAGCAACTACGCACGCCTTTAGATTTTATTTTTTATTAATTGTGGGTATTACGACCTGACAAGTATTTGCTCGCTTTGTACGATATTCGTTATTTTTAGAGTCTGTAATCTTACAAAACTTTGGGTTAGGGTGTGGTGGGTGTTAATATCTTCGAATGAAGCGATTCATATAATAATGATCGAACTTCACTCTGAAGTTCGTTTGATCATATATTATATTTCATCGCTTCATTCTTCAGATATTATTCACTATGTAGATGTTAAGAGATAAAAGTTTTGTAAGAATCATTTTGGGTGCAAGTTTAGAATAAAACATAT
This sequence comes from Colias eurytheme, assembly GCF_061535395.1. Classification (NCBI taxonomy): domain Eukaryota; kingdom Metazoa; phylum Arthropoda; class Insecta; order Lepidoptera; family Pieridae; genus Colias; species Colias eurytheme. The sequence goes on along the minus strand of NC_143011.1, from coordinate 2,244,593 downwards.
ATAGATATTATTAGTTTTATTTTGTATATTAACAAAAATATAATCAAACATTATTCTTGCAAAATTGATTCTGCAAATTCGTTTTCATTAACTACATTAAGTTTATAGAACCTTGCAAAGGTTTCAGAATGTTTAGTCCAGCCAGCAGTTTTACGTATATTATCAACGCATACACCACTAGCACAAGCAGTAGATGTTGAAGCGTGTCTTGTGCTATGTGAACTAAATATTGAAATGTTGACACCACTTTCCGATAACACGTTTTTGATCCAAAGACTGATTGTTTGAGTTGTGGCGGGTTTATTAGGTTTTTTAAAAGTTAGTATTAATCTATTGTCCTCCTCATTCCTCAAATGTTTTGTGACATTGATATAATCAGAAAGTGCAGTAGCGGGACAAATACTTATATTTTCTTTAAAGTATGGAAGTATAAGAAGGGGTTGATCTCTACCCGGAGCCGAAGTTTTTATCAAGTCTGTTATGAAAATCTTAGCTCCACTGTCTGAGAAATAAATATTATTAAGATTGATAAGGGATAAAGTTTGGACCCGCTGTGCTGTACACAGCGCAAGTAAAATTACTATTTTTTTAGTCAACTGCTCCAAATTAATGTTTATATTAGGAAACCAGCTTGAGATATGGTTCAAAACTAATTGTGGGTCCCAAGAATAATTATTGTACTTAGGATTACTGGGTTTCAATTTGAATGCTCCCTTTAGGAGTCGTTTTATGCATTCATCCGACCCGATATTATTTCCTAAGATTAAAGACAAGGCAGACCTGTGCGAGTTTAAAGTACCATATGAAGCCCCTTTGTTAAACTCATTTGTTAAAAACGATATAACTGTCGCTACTGTACTTTCAAAATTGGAATATATTTATATGGAATATATAAATATTTCTATCTAGACAAAATTGCCACCATAGTTTATAAGTTACGTTATATTGCTTCTTAGTGTTACTGGAAAGCGATGCCAACATTAGTTCGACAGCTTCCGATGGGATGTTTCTCCGTAAGAAGGCTTCGCGGAGAGCCTCGCTGCAGCCAGCGTAAGGTGTGAGTGCAGTGGGTGCGACAGGTGACTGAAATGAGAATGCGTTAGATTCGTATCTGCTTTAAACTTGGAACCCCTACCCTTTACGAGAAAGCTCTGCCAAATGACTTCTCATTTCTTTGCTTTTAGGGGGGGGGGGGGCAATAAATGAAATGTACAGACTATACGGCTTTTAAAATATAAGTCTGGTAAGCGAACTAAACTTTGCTGGTTTAGTTCTTGCTATATCGCTATCCGTGCCTGCTTCTCGTGTTTACGGGTGAATTAAGTTTATCAATAGTCATAAATGCAATGCTATACAGAGGATATACTGCATTTAAAACATGACAAAGTCTGGTAAGCGAACTAAACTTTGCTAGTTTAGTTCTTGCTATATCGCTGTCCGTGGCTGCCTCGCGTGTTTACGGATGAATAAAGTAATGTCCTGTCTTCGCATCCACAGCTAACTGTCCTATACTGTCATAATCTTAACACAGATTCATTCGACATAGCTCCCCACGAGCTCAGTTCTTCATTTTTGCACTCGCACAACTGTGGACAACACAAGAGCAATGCCTCCATTGGTAGCAGTTACAATCAAGGGCTAGCAAGGCAGGCTAGCCATATTACGGATGTTGGAACAACCGACTATATTTAGGGCAATTTTCTTTGTACAGTGTAACGTTTAGACTGTCGTAGCATTCCTACGGAACAAAGATGGGATCAGATCTGCATCCTTAATGAAGTTTATCGAAAGGAGATACTTTCAGACGACGATAGTATTCAAAATCCACCATATTCCTGAACATAATAATGCATAGTTAAGCTTATAATCTCTCTTGCCATTATCCTGCAGCAGAATTCCTTGGCGATAATTTGTTCTCGTTAGAACGAGCGAGGTTGTTACGATAATATGAGAAATCCTGTCAGTTAGAGACCTGAACGACGCGATAGAGTACCGCTATTTCAGTAGTAGTAGCACCTAGAAGGGTGAAGGTATTCTGGAAAGCGGAACTGAAGGCCCGGTCGGCAGCACCAGCCACCTAATAGACAGTGTTCAGTGCTGCACCACTATAATCTGCAAAATGACTCTGACGGTATGAAAATGTACCTACCGTACACGAACGTACATTTTCAAAATATCAAATGATATAGTTGGAATAAAAATCCTATTTGCCTCCGTCTACCCAAAAGACATACGGAGTAGCTAGTAGTAGTTGGTTGAATTAGAATAAAGTACCTATAGTTAAAATCCTTTGTTACTGACTGGATAAATTTGGCTCTTTTCCTATCTGACGTTCATATAGCTGTTGACTGCCTAGTGTTATGCACAAACACAATTATTATAAATAAGTCAGCCCGAGGCTTTCCGTATATAAGTTCTGATGTAAATCATAATTATATCTTAAAACCGAATTGATTAAAAGTAACGTACTTGGCTGTAGTAATTGCAGTTTTGGGACACAGATAAGCTCCTTATCATTTTAGTCTCTTGAGTTCAGTATATTTGTTTCCAGTACAGAGTTTATGACCTATCAGTTTTAAATAAATAATTCATGCATTGTACTGAAAGTACTAGCCATGTTTAGATTATGATTGGTGGCGTTGGCTCTAAACATTAATAGATACCGCACGGTTTGGTTGGATGTTAAAAATCTGTATTATAATTAAAACCGTTTACCTGTTTTGATATTTTATTGCCTTATTCAAGGGGTGACCTTTTAAATTTATTTCTGACCCCAAAAGTAAGGACCAAGGTCTCTTCTTGTCCGGTTGGGTTAATACTGTGTGAGTTGAGACAGGTGGCAATTCTATGTTAAGATGGTTCAATTGTGCTTCTGCAGAGTTCTAATTGAATAAATAAAGGTTTGAGTTTGAGGTATTTTTGCCTCGTCGGGATCAGCTGTTGCTTCATTTTGTAAGTAACATCTAAATGCGTAATTGAAAGTCGTTACTGGCGCTTTCGCAGATTTACGCTAAAGATAGTGGAAATTGTAGTAACTTTAACTTTTCAAGCCCAAAAGGTTAACTAAGGTACACTTGAACCAATCTCATAAGTTCTAATACTTTTAATCATTATGATTAAAAAAATACTGTAAAACAACAGATGATGAAATTTTCAAAAAGAAAAAAAAATACAAATTTGCCGCGCAATCGACATTAATTGACAGTTCTAAAAGTTTGTACCTATAGGTAATATTAATAGAAATAATTATCGAGATTTAAATGGCTCTACACGAGATTTATTTTGTTTTTTTTTATTACTATACTTCATAAAGACACAATTAACTCGTACCTACTCGTAATACGATACCTTGGAGTTGGAGTGAAAATATTGTTTGTAATAATTTGGCTAGGTAACTAATTATTGAAATGAAAATAATAATTAGAAAAATGCATTGTGAAACCGTTTTAAGCAAAAAACGTTTCGATAAACGTAAGTAATTTTATAAGTACCCTCGATAACAATACTTTTTGCAATATCACGCGACACTCCATCGTATCGCATTCAAAATTGGGAATCGGAGTGCGAGGATCTGTGGGTCATGACTGAGGTATTGTTAAATGGTAAGACAATTAAGTTAGCTATTTATATATAATATAACGACTTATGCCCTTATGCACTATGTTCATAATCGCACAACACGACTTATATTATTGCCAGTTTTGGTTTTATAGAAATGATGTGACTTATTATGCTTGAAATTTGTGTACTTTATGACTCAATTGAGGCTTTTTAGTGGAAAAACTATGCACGTAGCTTGAAAAACGAATGAAATCAACGGGTTTTTTTATCGTTATTAGATAATAAAAACAAAACATCATTTAGGTATTTATGCATTTAACCCTAGAAGTCCAATCTACGTAAATTTGACGTATGAACTCTTCTATATTTACCATCGAATCGCTGCAAAATCCAGAATCAACTCATTAGCCGTCGAGACCTAGCAGTACATAGTTGGCTCATCCATGTAAATTCCGCCATTTGGTTGTAAAGAGGATGTTGTGCGTCATTTTGACGTATAATTGGGCTTTTCGTAACTTTTAAAATTGTTTCAAATTTTTATTTTGTGATTTATTTGAATGATTTTTTTCCAAGTCACGTTTCACATGATATCTATAACTATTGTCCTAGTGAATCATTTTCACTATCGTCGAATCAATTTAAAATTCGATCAAGTGCGTTCCGTTTCGGAACGCCACAGATAATAAAATATAGATAATAAAAGTGGCAACGCCACAATGTCATGGTGGTATACATTGAGGATACAAAGAGATAAGAGAAGCCCGAAAACCATATTCCTGTATGTTCAGTTAATACAGGAAAAGTTATAGGTGGTCAGTGGCGATATTTTACGGCATGATATAGAATTTTAACAATTTCTATATCATATAATATCAAAATAATGTAGATAAATGCTAATGCTTCCTTCTAGGGAAGCGCGCTCCATCATAGGCCACATCTCAGCTTACCATTAGGCGAGATCGTGGTCAAGCGCTTCCCTATCACACAATAAAAAATAAAAAAAATAAATAAATAAAATACAATGAGCCGCAAAGATTTTATGAAAAAATTAAGCACAGATTTGAAGGTGCCTTGGATGCAAATACGACTTGTGGCACGCACTTTGAAGAGACTCTACGTGACAATAGCCCAATTTTTTCAAAATATGTGGTACCAGAGTATCCATAAAATGTTTACGAAAATGCAGGACCAAAGAAGTATCGATATTGCGGATTTTTTTCCCATAAAAAAGGCAAATTACCAAAGCACAGTGGCTAAAACGCTCATAAATTGTCAAGACTGGTTATAAATACTTTTTTTTTATGCGACTATTATAGACTATAGTATTATTGTCTTGATTATTGTAGTTAGATAATTTTTTTGAAAAAAGATTAAAAACGAGTTATTTTTTAAAAACTTACCCAATTATAAGAAGAAAATATAAGTTTAACATTTTTTGTTGGCTTTTTTTAGATGATTCAATTATCGTTCTGTATTTATATAAACAAAGAGTATAATATCATTAAATGCACTTAATGTGTTAACTGTATTTTTAATATCTATTGCAAAAAATAGTTAATTTCCATAGAAATATATTAGTATCCCAAGTTAACTGATAAATACCTTTTTTTAAAAATATAAAGATTTTTTGTTGCAGATTTATTGAAAAAAACGATTTAAAAATAATAAGGAATAGTGTGTGTTGTTTCCGTGCAGTATTCAATTAATAGACCAATAGCAACACGGCATTAATGCCAAACTGTCTCATGTCGTCACTTGAACCAATGACACTAAAAGAGTTGTTCCTTTATGCTCATGAAACTGTATATAATATTATGTAGTATTTAATAAACTATAATATTATGCTTTTAAAAATATACGTGTTTGTGAAAAAGTAAATTCTAGCCTATGTTCAAATAAAAATAGTAGGTAGCGTTTATTTCCCTCTGAGTAAGTAGTGTGTATTGTGTATCAAAAGTAACATTAAATACAATCAATTTTAATAACCGCCTATATACCAGGTATATAGTTGTAGCATACTGATGATCACAATACGTTGATCATATATTAGTACATTTCGCATTCAAATCATTCAAAATTATTGTAAAATACACGATGAAATTCGAAAATTTAGTTAAAAACATACTTTGTATAGAACGAATTGTAAAAACGCGTTCACTCGACCTAAGTAAGTATCTAATATGATATCAATAAACTAATCTGAATTATTACTGACTCTACAATTCCTATTTTCATTAAGTATTCCAATTATCTTAATATTAGATACCCAATCTCGATTAAACGCGTTTCTATCTGTGCTTTTCCGTAAATCGTTGTTTCATTTTCGAATGTCACTGTAGCGACGACAAGCCAATTTACGAGTTACCGAAATTTTATTTATTTATTTTATTTATTAGAGAACAAAAATTCACATTTATTTAAAACAATTTTGCGATGCGAAACCTTACGAGGTTTGTAGCAACGCTCACAGTCGCATAAACACCGTTTGTTATTCGCAAGGAAGACAAAAGAAGTGACTACATAAACCGGTTCCTTATCTATTCATGACATACAAATACAGGGTGTTCATTACAATGTTGTTTATTATGTTTATTTTATTGTTTTAATTAATTCGAGAAAATATCTTTTGTATATTATTTTGTAGTTTTTAATATTAACATCCTTCTTGACTTTTTGTGGCATAGAATTAAGTATAGTGGGTAATAAGAAATTAGCCGTACGCTTCCCATAAAGATTGTGTACTTTAGGAATAATTAATTTTTTATTAGTTATTTGTCTGGTAGCAAACTGATGCGAAATGGGATTTTGAAAGTTTATGTTATGAAATTGTTCTATGAGAAAAATCTTTTGAAACATTTGTCTTATTGGCAGTACATTACAATAGCTAAATAGTTCGAGAGGTTTATCTTTAAACTTGTTTTTAATATTAATAGGTACAATTTTTTTTATTAGTCTTAGTTGTAAATTTGTGATTCTATCAATGTAAGTATTAAATGTACGTCCATAACTTGTGATACCGTATTGTATTATTGATTCTGCCAATGATCTATAGATACCGAGAAGAATTTTGTATGGTACTTTATTTCTGATGATATATAATTTTGAGAGTATGGCCCTAAGTTTATCACACAGATGGTCTATATGATGGTTCCAATTAAATCTGTTATCAACAATCAGTCCTAAGTAAGTATAATAAGGCACTTGGTCCACACATTCACACGAGCAGTCCGGGTTATAATATGTAGCTTTGTGAAGACATACGTGATTGTGTGCCGTGATTTTAAAATTATTAAAGTTTTTCAAATGACTCGAGTGTACATGTACTATTTTTGTTTTCTTAACATTTATGACAAGACCCGCATCGTGCGACCACATTAGGATACGCGTAAAATCTTCCTGTAACTGTTGAGCTGCAGTATTAATATTTTTGTCTGAGGCTATTAGACAGGTGTCATCAGCATATTGATAGATAGAACAGTGGTTGATGACATGTTCCATATCATTTACATACGCCAAGTACAATAAAGGTCCTAACACCGAGCCCTGTGCTGTACCCTCGGTGATGGTCATTTCATTGCTCATTTCATCGCCTACTTTAACACGAAATTTTCTATTAGCAAGATAATCTTTAAACCATCCCAGAAGAGGTCCACGGATACCGGAGTTGTCTAGTTTGTGTATAAGAGTGTCATGCCTGAGTGTATCGAATGCCCTACTATAATCGATAAATAATAGCAGTACATGTTTTTTGTTATCGAGACATGAGTTTACTTCATCTGTAAATTTTGACAAAAGTTGTGAAGTTGACTTACACGGTTGAAATCCAAATTGAGAGACAGATAAAATTTTATTTTCGGCATAGAAATTCTGCATTTGTTCGGCTATAAATTTTTCCACGATTTTGTCTAATACCGGAAGAATGGTAATCGGGCGATAATTTTCATACTCACTTCGCGTACCCTTTTTGTGAATAGGTCGGATTATTCCAGTTTTTAACTCTAAAGGATATTTAGCATTAACAATAGATGCATTAATAAATTTAACTATAATATCTACGATTTTAGTGCATATATTTTTTATGTCAATACATCGAATGTTGTCGAATCCGGGAGCTTTATTGATATTAAGTTTTTTGTTGTTAGCTTTTTTAAGTAGCATTGATTTATTTTGTGGATAATAATAATCATTTTCACATAATAGACGCTTATTGCATTTAGGAATGATTTTTTTAATACTATAATAAAATTCTTGTGCAAAATTATTAGCAATTGTTTTAATGTCTATGTTATTTTTATGAAATGCTTTTAAGATACAGTTGTCTATTGAATTTTTGCAGCGACCTGTTAATGAATTCAAAATTTGCCATAAAGCGTGACTATTGTTGTAGTTTTGATTAATTTGATTATGATAGTAATTATTTCTTGATTTTTCTATGAATTTACGCGTTTTATTACGTAATTTATTGTATTTTAATCGAAGTATTTTATTAGTCGGGTCATTTTTCCAGTCAATAAAAGATAAATCTTTTTTTTCACACATAGTTTTTATGGTGCTAGTAATCCAAGGATCTTTGTTTCTTTTACTTGATGTTGAAATTATTTGTTCAAATTGTGATTGATTATAACAATTTTGGATGGTATTTTTTAAGTTATCATATAATTTATATGGACACTCTGTATTCGTAAAATCATCCCAGCTAACATGATCAAGCAAATTATTAAGTTTATTGTTATCTATTTTTCGAATGACTTTAACGTCACCCTGTACATGTGCTAATGATTGTCCAATGCACGACAATACGATCATACGGTGATCAGCCATTGCAGTGCCGAGCGCGCCCGAGTACAGGTCTAACAATTGCGTCCTTACAAAAATGTGATCGATTACGCTACGCGTTATTATTTGGTTTCTTATTTCAATTCTTGTATAATCGGTTATAACACTTGTTAGACCGCACTCGGCCATGCTATTTATGTAAAAATCTTGAATGTTACCCTTTATTTTTATATCTATGTTCATGTCTCCTAAAACAAAAATATCTAAGTGTTTAAAAGGTTTACTAGATAAAAGATCCTTTATCTCCCTTACGAACAAGTATTTACTTTCGTTGGGTGGCCTATATATTGCACAAATTGTTGCAACGTATTTGTGATTAGTCGTTAAATGACCTATGATTGATTCACAGTGATTTAAAGTGTGATGTTTGAATGTAAATACGTGAACGTTCCGTATGTATATTATAATACCGCCACCTTTTTTATTCTTACGTAACTTTTTGTGCATTATATAGCCATTTACATTGAACATATTTGCGATATTATCTTTAATGTTTACTTCAGTTAATATGAGAATATCTATTGGTGAACATGAACTGTTTATTAATTCTAAAACATAACAAAAATTTTTAATTAGTGATCTTACATTTATATGGACTAAATTTAACTTAAATTGAGATTTCGCTAACGATGGAACATTTTTACAAAATGAGTTATATGTACTACAATTAAAAAGTTCTAAATTATTGCTTGGGATATTCGACTGAACTATGGTGACCTACATAAAATACTATATCTATTACCGCCGATGATGTGCTGGTGCTGCCTGGTTGAGGAGATTTTCAATGTCTGTTTCGCTTCTGATCACAATAGGTTTATTATTCTCTGATTTACGGATTAATATATTCCCATTCTGGAACCACACATATTTATAATTTGGTGTTAATTTTTGCTTAGCTTGCCACAGCAGGGTTTTATTCGCTTTAGTTAGGGCTTTGCGTACTATCACTTTGGTTTTAGCTGCTGGTACTGCTTCATCACATACCACCTGTCCCACAAGTACCTCTCTGCGTCTGGAAGCACGTACCCACATATTACATAATTCCTCCTGTTTGAACTCCAGTTGAATACATCCATCCTGTCCGTTTCTTCCTTCCAGGCGCTTCACGTTGGAGATTCCTTCTTTGGTTAGATTTAGGTTATCAGCTAACTTGTTACATAAGTCATTAAGGTCTTCATTAGGACGAGACGGAATGTTGGCAACTTCTATGACGGTATCCAGACGCTGCTGTTCCATATAGCGCACGTGTTGTTTTAATGCATTTATTTCTAGATCGAGGTGTGATTTTTCGTTTTTGAGGTTAGTATATTTTTTCTCTAGCTCTTTTATTTGTTTATTTTGGGCTTCAACAGTTCTTGTTAGTTCGTCGATTTTGTCACAGCAGAAGCTTAACGATGTTTCGATGGGCTGAAGCTCCTTCTTAAGTATTCTTTTCATTTCTAAAGTAATATCTTTTAGGAATTTGTTAGTATCTATACAACTTGTACCTTGGTTCCCTTCTGAAATAGTATCATCTTCTTCCTCCTCTAAAGGTATTATAAAAGATGATTTTTTGTGAGGCGAGTTAATTTGACAATCGTCACAGGTCCATTCCAGGCTCCCGGCGCCACGCAAGGCGGAGAGCTGTTTGGAGGACAGTCCAGTACATGATTGGGTTGCATGAACAACCTTTCCGCACTTGCTGCATTCCAATCCTGGTGTTCTTTTCGTTAGGCCCTTGTTACAGTTATCACACTTTGACATTGTAATTATTGCACGAGATGTATTGCACAGCAGAACCGGTCAGCGTAGCGGCGCGTATAAGACTCAAGTGTAGTACCTACTAAGAAAGTTCCCACCATAGGTTCACACGGTAACTCGTATATAAACAGTTTGTGCGTTATGCACAGTTAGTTAAGGGCTTGTCGGGACGCGGGTTGGTCGCATTAGGTCGAATATTAATTACATACGAATATATATATGTAGTTAACGAAATATAACCTTTGCGTAGTTATTACATCTTTTATTACACCCGCACATAACAAGCCCCTACATTGGTGACCCCCGACGAAAAGTGAACATTATTATAGTGAATTGCATAGATTTCGTTTGTGTGATTATTTAATTTATTGATTAAATAAAAATTTAATTCAAAATGAATCCGGCAGTTCCAGTTAGAGCAGTTTCGTCGGTACAGTTAAACCTTCTCGAGCAGTTAGCACAATTAAAGCAGCGGGTAAACCAGCTGGAATGTGCAGGCTCGAGAGGCAGATCGTTTAGTGGTCGAAGGTATGGGAATCGCGCGCATCGCTCCGCATCCCGAAGTCGCGATCGTGCAGGGATATCAAAACAGAAAAATCCCAATTGGCTATGTTTTTTCATTACTGCTTTAAGCATATCGCCAGATTGTACTATCGTCAACCTTGTGCGTGGCAGAAGCAGCAGGAGAGCCGACTTTTAATAATTTTACCAGTGTCGAAAAATAACCAATCCGCGAGTGAGTGTACTGTGTAGTGATTATAAAGTGTAGTTTAGTGTAATTAAGACATTTGGTACTAAGTTAATGACTTTAGATCTTAGTTTACGGCGACCGTATAAATGGTTATTTATTATCGCCAAGGTAACTCAACTTATATTTTTGTTTATAAAGTGCAGATTTTTTTAGCACCCTAAGGCCGATGCATCGCTCGCACTTATGACGGACGCATCGGATACTCATGTAGGTTATTTTTCTAAGAATCTATCTAAGACTGAACGCAAGTATAGCGTATAGTATCTAATATGATATCAATAAACTAATCTGAATTATTACTGACCCTACAATTCCTATTTTCATTAAGTATTCCAATTATCTTAATATTAGATACCCAATCTCGATTAAACGCGTTTCTATTTGTGCTTTTCCGTAAATCGTTGTTTCATTTTCGAATGTCACTTTTAAAGTAACAAAACACGGCTGACCTACCGTGTTTCGAACAAAATGCATGAAAACTTTCATTAGTAGATAGTTAAGTCTTGTATTTTAAAAGCATGCAATAATTTGTATTTCATTCAAAAACATAATTCGTTTATCGAAACGTTTTTTGCTTAAAACGGTTTCACAATGCATTTTTCTAATTATTATTTTCATTTCAATAATTAGTTACCTAGCCAAATTATTACAAACAATATTTTCGCTCCAACTCCAAGGTATCGTATTACGAGTAGGTACGAGTTAATTGTGTCTTTATGAAGTATACTTTTTGTACTTTTTGTCAAGGTGTACAAGTTTATAATATTATTCTAAAACGTTAGAAGTGAATTGTAAATCCTTTGAAATAAATGTATCTAAATCTAATTTACTTTTTGGTTCTTATTTGATTAACTTTTCATCTGGGATTGTTAATATATTATATAATATAAAAATTTGTGTGATTTATTGGTAGGTATACTATCTGCACACCTTACTCTTTCAAATAAAGAAATAAGTAATTACTTATGTATTCAAATTCACATTGGCGTCCATATATTCTGTGCCTCCAGTGAATAAGGGATTCTAATTCAACCAACTACTACTAGCTACTCCGTATGTCTTTTGGGTAGACGGAGGCAAATAGGATTTTTATTCCAACTTTATCATTTGATATTTTGAAAATGTACGTTCGTGTACGGTACATTTTCATACCGTCAGAGTCATTTTGCAGATTATAGTGGTGCAGCACTGAACACTGTCTATTAGGTGGCTGGTGCTGCTGACCGGGCCTTCAGTTCCGCTTTCCAGAATACCTTCACCCTTCTAGGTGCTACTACTACTGAAATAGCGGTACTCTATCGCGTCGTTCAGGTCTCTAACTGACAGGATTTCTCATATTATCGTAACAACCTCGCTCGTTCTAACGAGAACAAATTATCGCCAAGGAATTCTGCTGCAGGATAATGGCAAGAGAGATTATAAGCTTAACTATGCATTATTATGTTCAGGAATATGGTGGATTTTGAATACTATCGTCGTCTGAAAGTATCTCCTTTCGATAAACTTCATTAAGGATGCAGATCTGATCCCATCTTTGTTCCGTAGGAATGCTACGACAGTCTAAACGTTACACTGTACAAAGAAAATTGCCCTAAATATAGTCGGTTGTTCCAACATCCGTAATATGGCTAGCCTGCCTTGCTAGCCCTTGATTGTAACTGCTACCAATGGAGGCATTGCTCTTGTGTTGTCCACAGTTGTGCGAGTGCAAAAATGAAGAACTGAGCTCGTGGGGAGCTATGTCGAATGAATCTGTGTTAAGATTATGGCAGTATAGGACAGTTAGCTGTGGATGCGAAGACAGGACATTACTTTATTCATCCGTAAACACGCGAGGCAGCCACGGACAGCGATATAGCAAGAACTAAACTAGCAAAGTTTAGTTCGCTTACCAGACTTTGTCATGTTTTAAATGCAGTATATCCTCTGTATAGCATTGCATTTATGACTATTGATAAACTTAATTCACCCGTAAACACGAGAAGCAGGCACGGATAGCGATATAGCAAGAACTAAACCAGCAAAGTTTAGTTCGCTTACCAGACTTATATTTTAAAAGCTGTATAGTCTGTACATTTCATTTATTGCCCCCCCCCCCCCCCCCTAAAAGCAAAGAAATGAGAAGTCATTTGGCGGAGCTTTCTCGTAAAGGGTAGGGGTTCTAAGTTTAAAGCAGATACGAATCTAACGCATTCTCATTTCAGTCACCTGTCGCACCCACTGCACTCACACCTTACGCTGGCTGCAGCGAGGCTCTCCGCGAAGCCTTCTTACGGAGAAACATCCCATCGGAAGCTGTCGAACTAATGTTGGCATCGCTTTCCAGTAACACTAAGAAGCAATATAACGTAACTTATAAACTATGGTGGCAATTTTGTCTAGATAGAAATATTTCCAATTTTGAAAGTACAGTAGCGACAGTTATATCGTTTTTAACAAATGAGTTTAACAAAGGGGCTTCATATGGTACTTTAAACTCGCACAGGTCTGCCTTGTCTTTAATCTTAGGAAATAATATCGGGTCGGATGAATGCATAAAACGACTCCTAAAGGGAGCATTCAAATTGAAACCCAGTAATCCTAAATACAATAATTATTCTTGGGACCCACAATTAGTTTTGAACCATATCTCAAGCTGGTTTCCTAATATAAACATTAATTTGGAGCAGTTGACTAAAAAAATAGTAATTTTACTTGCGCTGTGTACAGCACAGCGGGTCCAAACTTTATCCCTTATCAATCTTAATAATATTTATTTCTCAGACAGTGGAGCTAAGATTTTCATAACAGACTTGATAAAAACTTCGGCTCCGGGTAGAGATCAACCCCTTCTTATACTTCCATACTTTAAAGAAAATATAAGTATTTGTCCCGCTACTGCACTTTCTGATTATATCAATGTCACAAAACATTTGAGGAATGAGGAGGACAATAGATTAATACTAACTTTATTTATAAGGTTTCAAATTTTATTCATATTAATATTGGAGTTTTTACGATAGATTTTAAATAGTGATATCAATTAATAAATGAATGAGCAGGTATAACTTTATACTATAATTATTTATGGGAGTTCACTGCACCAGCGCTCCTTAGGACAAATTTGAAAGTTTGTTGGAAATTCTCAGGCCACATATTCGAAAACAAAATACCAATTATAGATTGGCTATTTCCGCTGAAGAAAGACTATCAGTCTGCCTCAAGGGATATTTATTTATTTATTTTTTTTTATTTATAACATTTATTTCAGGTAACAGACAATAAATTGTACAGACCCATAGAATAAATACCTTACAGACTAACATACATATAATATTTTATAACTAAAACTATTAAGCACTACACTATACACAATTCACGGCACTGGCAGTGTCATATTGCGCTGAATGGGCTTCGGCTGGGTGTTGCGAAGCCGCCCGCGAAACCGCCGGAACACGACACCACGGGGCCAGAACTCCTCGCTCATGAAGGTCGACAGCTGCTCGCTCGGTACACGCACAACAAATGAATTAAAGTTCAAATTATTGCGCGGCTCCAGGCGCTGGACCCTCACGATAAACTTGGTCTTCACCCGCACATACTCCACTACATCAGAAGCTTGGGTGGAGTGGTGCAGGCGGGACACGTACAGCTGCGTCGTCGGTATGGCGGGCCGCAGCAGGTGGTTGTTACCGGTCGGGGCGGTACCACACTTGTTGGAGGAGGGCTTCTTTTTCTTCTTCCTTTTCTCTACCTTTGTAAAGCCCTCCTCATCGAGTGGATGTCTATTCACGCTCGACAAGGGTGCCGCACGGCGCGGGGAGTCCCTGTGCTTAACGGGATCTCCATCTCGGGTGATTTCTTGCCGCTTTACGGGAGGCTTGGCGGCAGCGGCCGCGTAGCCAGCCGGTGTCGGGTTGGCTACACGAGGCGGGCTCTCCGGGGGAGGCGCGGGTCAGGCGGGGCGCGGCGTGACGCGGTCGACGGCCGGCGGCGTCGTCAAATTCGCTGACTCAAAAGTCTCACGTTGCGCTCCACGACGCGTGTTCACATTTGAAACCTCCGCTGACCTACATAATGAAATTGAATCGCGCAGGGCGACGACCTCATTACGCAGATCGTTGATGGTGGATTGGGAAGCTCCAAATTTAAACTCCATCTCCTTTAGGGCCGTCCTTAATGAAGTGATGTCCTTAAGAAGGCGGGTGACGTCGACGTGGTCGAATGTGACGGGAGGCAGCTTACGCAAATCCTTCGCCACGAAAGTCGGCACGTCGTCCGGATCGGTCTTCTTGAACACCTTGATGATGTCCCGTAGACTCCTCTCTCCCTTCTCGTCCCTCCTGCGAGACGGCATCTGGTCGGCCATATTCAATGGCAAAAAGAGTAGTGATTTGGCGTCACGTATCTCTCCTTCCGTAAAATTGCTCGTGCAAATTTGCTCTATGCTAACTTCATCCATGACATCCAGCTGATACTGCAGGAATGCCAGGACTTCATTAGGCACAAGCCTAGCGCTCATTGTTGCGAGCGATAACTTCGACAATAAAAAATATTAATTATTTCAGTACTAGCTGCTCCACGCGGTTTCAGCCCCGTGGCCGTGACTCCACTCCTGTTGGTCGTAGAGTGATGATATATAACCTATAGCCTTCCTCGATAAATGAGCTATCTAACACCGAAATAATTTTTCAAATCGGACCAGTAGTTTCCGAGATTAGCGCGTTCAAACAAACTCTTCAGTTTTATAATATTAGTATAGATTATTTAAATATAACATTGTTTATCTCACATTGCAGTAACAAAGATCTGTTCCTGGTAATTAAGACTGCATTATATTATATTAATTTAAATATTTTCTATTCATATCATTACATGCAATTTCCTTCATAAATAGAAAATCTATCCTCAAACAAGAACATGGTAACTGCTTTCCTGCTATATTATGTCACAGAATACATAATAGTAGCTAAACGCTACAGAACGGACACTCTCCACCTCCCGCCAAAATTAAACACTTACCTCACCCCGCACGATCAGCCTGAAAATGGTCCGTATTTGTCTGCAAGGACGATACGCAACGAATGATTTAATAGACTCGACATCGGTCTCATCGTGACGAGTATGTACATACATATTACACTGGTTATACAAATATACATTGGTTATACATAATATGATGATTTAAGATGTTCGTCATGTTTATCACAAGCTTCCGTTTCAATTGGATAATTGTTAAAAAGTTCGAGAATTGATAAGGGTAAGCAAGCAAGTATTCAGTTACACGATTTATTCTGATAAGATATTGAGTGTATATCTATGTATGCGTCTATAAAAATTTGTGGTTTTCTTCGTCAAGCACAGTTCCACCGTGAGCCTTATGGATCGCACATAACCTATGCGTGTTGCTCGATTGATCTCCGATCTGCGTGCCAATAACAAATGACTGCAATCCAAATTTTTTGTGATACCGGGATCAGTGGCGATCTTTTCCCTCTTGACCGTTCCGTTCCTAGCACAATGTTTGATGTATGCAATACGTTTAGCTAAATGTTTAATAGTAACAAACTAGTCTTAAAATATTATAAAGAATATCCAAAATACTAAAAGCAAATAATTTTGTGAAAGCGTGTAAAAACTTTACTAGGAATTATATTTTATCACATAAAATATGATATCAAGTAAAAATACTTTACCTAAAATGGAATGTGTATTGGTCTGTTCTGTGGCAAGTGACAACAGCTATCAAACTGTGAACGTTTATGCGTTTAAATATTGCGAACATACAAATAATAAATAAGTAAAACAAGTTATAACAGTTAGTCATTAATTACCTATTATTCATTATCAATAATGGATTGCGAAATCGTAAGTACCTTTTTGTTATTTCATAAGGTGACGCTTTTGTGCTCCCAACTTACGCTCAATTTCGCGCCTAAATCTTATTTTTTTGTTTCTAGGTAAAAGGCAAGCCTCTTACAAAAGAGGAATCCAAGTTCTTGCTTGAATTAATAGAAGGGAGTAAAATCATAACAACGAAAACAACGAACGCCACCAATAACAAACTAAAAAACGAGGAATGGGTTAGATTGACCGAGCGGTTCAATGCCCAGGCTACGAATTGTCCCAGGACACCTCAGCAGCTGCGTTTGAAATGGGAAAATTTAAAAAAGAATTCTCGCAAACGCAGCACTAAAATAAGGATGAACCAAATTAAGGTTAGCTAGTCGTGTTCGTTCATAGTTGTGTTTTTAATTGGACTTCAGAATGTAATGACTTATTAATTCTATTTACCTACATTGAATTTTTAGACTGGTGGTGGTCCTGCTGATTATACATATACCCCCAGATGACATACTGGACCGAGTTTCTGGTTTACTAGGAAGTACTGCCAGTGGATTTACTGTGCCATTTGGGGGTGATAAGGAAACAGTAGGTGTTGATATTGGTGGCATGAGTGGAGATGGTGGAGCTAGTGGTGACGGTATTGGTGATGGGTTTGCTAGGGTTTCTGATGATATAAGTAAGGCTGCAGATTTGATGCCTACATCAAGTAACCATGACATTGAAATTGTTATATGCAGTGGTGAGGGTGATGGTGTCATACAAAATCAGGTTTCGGAGAGTGTTGACCAAAATGTGTTAACACCAAATAAGCCAAAGAGGTTTACTCTTAATACACCGAGGACAGGTAACTTTTGTTTTTCAAACCCTATTCTTAATGCATTCATTATAGAGCTCAAGGAATATCCTCCAATCCGGGAGCTTTATTGATATTAAGTTTTTTGTTGTTAGCTTTTTTAAGTAGCATTGATTTATTTTGTGGATAATAATTATCATTTTCACATAATAGACGCTTATTGCATTTAGGAATGATTTTTTTAATACTATAATAAAATTCTTGTGCAAAATTATTAGCAATTGTTTTAATGTCTATGTTATTTTTATGAAATGCTTTTAAGATACAGTTGTCTATTGAATTTTTGCAGCGACCTGTTAATGAATTCAAAATTTGCCATAAAGCGTGACTATTGTTGTAGTTTTGATTAATTTGATTATGATAGTAATTATTTCTTGATTTTTCTATGAATTTACGCGTTTTATTACGTAATTTATTGTATTTTAATCGAAGTATTTTATTAGTCGGGTCATTTTTCCAGTCAATAAAAGATAAATCTTTTTTTTCACACATAGTTTTTATGGTGCTAGTAATCCAAGGATCTTTGTTTCTTTTACTTGATGTTGAAATTATTTGTTCAAATTGTGATTGATTATAACAATTTTGGATGGTATTTTTTAAGTTATCATATAATTTATATGGACACTCTGTATTCGTAAAATCATCCCAGCTAACATGATCAAGCAAATTATTAAGTTTATTGTTATCTATTTTTCGAATGACTTTAACGTCACCCTGTACATGTGCTAATGATTGTCCAATGCACGACAATACGATCATACGGTGATCAGCCATTGCAGTGCCGAGCGCGCCCGAGTACAGGTCTAACAATTGCGTCCTTACAAAAATGTGATCGATTACGCTACGCGTTATTATTTGGTTTCTTATTTCAATTCTTGTATAATCGGTTATAACACTTGTTAGACCGCACTCGGCCATGCTATTTATGTAAAAATCTTGAATGTTACCCTTTATTTTTATATCTATGTTCATGTCTCCTAAAACAAAAATATCTAAGTGTTTAAAAGGTTTACTAGATAAAAGATCCTTTATCTCCCTTACGAACAAGTATTTACTTTCGTTGGGTGGCCTATATATTGCACAAATTGTTGCAACGTATTTGTGATTAGTCGTTAAATGACCTATGATTGATTCACAGTGATTTAAAGTGTGATGTTTGAATGTAAATACGTGAACGTTCCGTATGTATATTATAATACCGCCACCTTTTTTATTCTTACGTAACTTTTTGTGCATTATATAGCCATTTACATTGAACATATTTGCGATATTATCTTTAATGTTTACTTCAGTTAATATGAGAATATCTATTGGTGAACATGAACTGTTTATTAATTCTAAAACATAACAAAAATTTTTAATTAGTGATCTTACATTTATATGGACTAAATTTAACTTAAATTGAGATTTCGCTAACGATGGAACATTTTTACAAAATGAGTTATATGTACTACAATTAAAAAGTTCTAAATTATTGCTTGGGATATTCGACTGAACTATGGTGACCTACATAAAATACTATATCTATTACCGCCGATGATGTGCTGGTGCTGCCTGGTTGAGGAGATTTTCAATGTCTGTTTCGCTTCTGATCACAATAGGTTTATTATTCTCTGATTTACGGATTAATATATTCCCATTCTGGAACCACACATATTTATAATTTGGTGTTAATTTTTGCTTAGCTTGCCACAGCAGGGTTTTATTCGCTTTAGTTAGGGCTTTGCGTACTATCACTTTGGTTTTAGCTGCTGGTACTGCTTCATCACATACCACCTGTCCCACAAGTACCTCTCTGCGTCTGGAAGCACGTACCCACATATTACATAATTCCTCCTGTTTGAACTCCAGTTGAATACATCCATCCTGTCCGTTTCTTCCTTCCAGGCGCTTCACGTTGGAGATTCCTTCTTTGGTTAGATTTAGGTTATCAGCTAACTTGTTACATAAGTCATTAAGGTCTTCATTAGGACGAGACGGAATGTTGGCAACTTCTATGACGGTATCCAGACGCTGCTGTTCCATATAGCGCACGTGTTGTTTTAATGCATTTATTTCTAGATCGAGGTGTGATTTTTCGTTTTTGAGGTTAGTATATTTTTTCTCTAGCTCTTTTATTTGTTTATTTTGGGCTTCAACAGTTCTTGTTAGTTCGTCGATTTTGTCACAGCAGAAGCTTAACGATGTTTCGATGGGCTGAAGCTCCTTCTTAAGTATTCTTTTCATTTCTAAAGTAATATCTTTTAGGAATTTGTTAGTATCTATACAACTTGTACCTTGGTTCCCTTCTGAAATAGTATCATCTTCTTCCTCCTCTAAAGGTATTATAAAAGATGATTTTTTGTGAGGCGAGTTAATTTGACAATCGTCACAGGTCCATTCCAGGCTCCCGGCGCCACGCAAGGCGGAGAGCTGTTTGGAGGACAGTCCAGTACATGATTGGGTTGCATGAACAACCTTTCCGCACTTGCTGCATTCCAATCCTGGTGTTCTTTTCGTTAGGCCCTTGTTACAGTTATCACACTTTGACATTGTAATTATTGCACGAGATGTATTGCACAGCAGAACCGGTCAGCGTAGCGGCGCGTATAAGACTCAAGTGTAGTACCTACTAAGAAAGTTCCCACCATAGGTTCACACGGTAACTCGTATATAAACAGTTTGTGCGTTATGCACAGTTAGTTAAGGGCTTGTCGGGACGCGGGTTGGTCGCATTAGGTCGAATATTAATTACATACGAATATATATATGTAGTTAACGAAATATAACCTTTGCGTAGTTATTACATCTTTTATTACACCCGCACATAACAAGCCCCTACATTGGTGACCCCCGACGAAAAGTGAACATTATTATAGTGAATTGCATAGATTTCGTTTGTGTGATTATTTAATTTATTGATTAAATAAAAATTTAATTCAAAATGAATCCGGCAGTTCCAGTTAGAGCAGTTTCGTCGGTACAGTTAAACCTTCTCGAGCAGTTAGCACAATTAAAGCAGCGGGTAAACCAGCTGGAATGTGCAGGCTCGAGAGGCAGATCGTTTAGTGGTCGAAGGTATGGGAATCGCGCGCATCGCTCCGCATCCCGAAGTCGCGATCGTGCAGGGATATCAAAACAGAAAAATCCCAATTGGCTATGTTTTTTCATTACTGCTTTAAGCATATCGCCAGATTGTACTATCGTCAACCTTGTGCGTGGCAGAAGCAGCAGGAGAGCCGACTTTTAATAATTTTACCAGTGTCGAAAAATAACCAATCCGCGAGTGAGTGTACTGTGTAGTGATTATAAAGTGTAGTTTAGTGTAATTAAGACATTTGGTACTAAGTTAATGACTTTAGATCTTAGTTTACGGCGACCGTATAAATGGTTATTTATTATCGCCAAGGTAACTCAACTTATATTTTTGTTTATAAAGTGCAGATTTTTTTAGCACCCTAAGGCCGATGCATCGCTCGCACTTATGACGGACGCATCGGATACTCATGTAGGTTATTTTTCTAAGAATCTATCTAAGACTGAACGCAAGTATAGCGTATAGTATCTAATATGATATCAATAAACTAATCTGAATTATTACTGACCCTACAATTCCTATTTTCATTAAGTATTCCAATTATCTTAATATTAGATACCCAATCTCGATTAAACGCGTTTCTATTTGTGCTTTTCCGTAAATCGTTGTTTCATTTTCGAATGTCACTTTTAAAGTAACAAAACACGGCTGACCTACCGTGTTTCGAACAAAATGCATGAAAACTTTCATTAGTAGATAGTTAAGTCTTGTATTTTAAAAGCATGCAATAATTTGTATTTCATTCAAAAACATAATTCGTTTATCGAAACGTTTTTTGCTTAAAACGGTTTCACAATGCATTTTTCTAATTATTATTTTCATTTCAATAATTAGTTACCTAGCCAAATTATTACAAACAATATTTTCGCTCCAACTCCAAGGTATCGTATTACGAGTAGGTACGAGTTAATTGTGTCTTTATGAAGTATAGTAATAAAAAAAACAAAATAAATCTCGTGTAGAGCCATTTAAATCTCGATAATTATTTCTATTAATATTACCTATAGGTACAAACTTTTAGAACTGTCAATGAATGTCAATTGCGCGGCAAATTTGTATTTTTTTTTCTTTTGCACGCCTCATAAGCGAAGCGTTGAGGTGGGTACTACTGTCACTTCGCGAAAAACATCTGATTTTTCAAACTTAAAATGTCTTTATGTATCATACATTGCACTTGTAAGATAATACATACACACACATATTAAGAAAAAACACTATTTTTAACGTTCATGATATTTTCGATGTCATTTTTGTTATTTAAACTAGTTAAAAAACAGTTTAAAAAAGTTCTGTCTTGGACGTCCGTGTGTCTGTATGTGCGGATCCTTTTTCTTGTTAACACGATAGCGACCGAAATACTTTACTAATCGAGTCTTTTTTTTTCTCTTACGCTTGAGTATGCTCAGGAATAGAACCCTTTCATTTTTCAGGGTCTGATTCGATGTGGTTTAATTGTTATTAAATAAACAAAAATAATAATTAATAAATATTTATTAAAAAAAAATTATGAGGCGTGCACTTTTGGATTTTCCAAATTATTTGAAAATTTCATCATCTGTTGTTTTACAGTATTTTTCTATGAAAATATTATGTGCAGTTTACAATAAAAACTACGTATATCGAAACAATACAGCTTTGTCTGAATATTAAAATATTATGTTCTCAGTTCAATTACATTATTACTATTTTCGTACATTTCGATATCAGTTGAAAATATTGTATCATATAAAATTTTTGGTATAACAAGGTAATGCGCTTTCGTGTTTTAACTACATAATTAGTTCAATATTAATTTAGCCGTAAAATACGTTATTTTGTTATTAATTTGAATAATATTATTGTAAGGAATCTAATTCAGTGTTAGATTTTCAAAATTAGATTAAGGATAATTTGTAATAATTGAAATAAATATTTTTGGATGTACATACTGGTATTTTTATTTTATTCCCCTGTGCTCATATTATGTCATGAAACCTTTCAGTAGATACATGGACGAAATCGCAGCCAGCGCCCAGCAGCAATTAGCTATAACATAGAGGAAAGTCACCAAATATGGAATAGTATCCTAATATGGAATTCCTTCTTTTCTCTAATACTATAAGTATGAATCGCAACATTCGACCATCTTCTGTTTCATTTGGTGTACTAATTATCGCACTAACACCATCGAGTTAGTTGCGTGAACGGTTTCCGTGTGGCAGGGGTGTTTTGTTTTGTTGCCATGCAGAATTTTTTTAAGGTAAGTAATAAATGAGTATTTACCGGCTATTATGTTTATTAACATAAGTGTTAAATACTATTTAGTATATCGGTATTATGTTTATTTCACCATTTTGTGATCTTTTGTCTTTAAAATATTGTGAATTGAAAAATATTTAGAAGAGTTTGAACGAGTATAAAAATCCAAATATGGACAGTCGTCGGTGTCTAATTATGGAATACTATAAACTTGCTATTATTTTTTTTAAAACTGTATGTAATGTTTGTTTTTAGAATTTCCGGTTCACAATCAACCTAACGAAAAATCTGGGATGAAGAAAAAACGGCACAATCTATAAAATTCGTCCGAGAAAAGAAAATGGGGTATTTGAAAGCGGCACAGGATTTCCAAGTCCCTAGGACAACTTTATTTCATCATTATATTTCTATTTCTTCTTTCAACGTTATTAACTTTATTAAGAGAAACAAACAATCGAAGAAAAATAAGGATGATAGTGAAGAAGAAATACTCTGAGGAACTAGACGCTATCCAGTTTGATGAAGGTAGTGGAACATGATGAGTTGATGGACCAAGTGCCTTCTGACTCTGCAGATGCAGAATGTAACAAACATGCATCAGCAGAGTCAGGAGGTTCTGTTCAAGACTTTTTTCCATGGATGAAAGCGGAGAAAGTTGAATTAAATGCTTGATGTATGGGCTCTGAACACATTATGATGTGCTGGTCCAGATGGATCTGGATTTGTGACTTTTGCAAGTAATTACGTAACTTCTTCCATTTATCACAATATGTTACATTCATTTAATTGATCTCAAAGATATTCATTACATTTTTGTTATTGTTATGTTGATTTATGCCTATATTCCATATATGGGTACCTATTCCATATTTGGTTACTCATTTGGGATTTTGTTTTTTGTGTAAAATTTTAATTTGATTACTGATATATTTCGTTAAATGCTGTTAATTATTACATAAAGATGTATGACTGACCAGTAAAAACAATAAACTGATTTAATTTATGCAAAGTTTTATTTTTATATCCCAAAAACAAAATGGTATTCCATATTTGGTTACTTTCCTCTACCTATAGGTATTAGGTAAGGTAATAAATAATAGCTCTATAGTTAATACGCACCTTGATACTTACCGTAGAGTTGTTTGATGTTGAATCCGTAATAAATAAAATTAACACAATACATAATTGAATGTTACTTTTGATACACAATACACACTACTTACTCAGAGGGAAATAAACGCTACTTACTATTTTATTCTATGCACGTTCTATGCATTCTATTATTTATATATAATATAATTAAATTTCGATCGATGTATCTCACAATAATTATTCTAAGTGTCATAATTTTTAAGAAATAACGATTTCCGTGTTTTTTGCCATTTACTCGAAACTCACTTCGTGGGCTTAACGGCTTTCTAGTTAAAGGACGGCAGAATAGTTAATACGCAAAACGCAATACGCAGTTGATACGTATTTAATACCAATACTCAATGATTGTCTCCTGCTAACCTGTACAGACTAGACTCATTGTGGTGACTGGTGAAACATTGTATAGCATTAACAACATAGTACTGTATTATTGAAAGATCGATTAAAGGTTTATTTTACAATCTACGACTTTCATTATACATGGGTAACAAAACCCCATAACATATTCGGTTTTACTCCGGACAACATCTTCAGCCACCCAATCCCTTTGCTTGAAGTCCAAATCCAGCGGAGGACAATAATCGTCATTTACTAAAATTGAAGGTTTTTCGTCCTAGTATAAAAGTTGTCTGGATCCCATTTTATACTCAATCTATAGTATAATACTATAGATATCATGTGAAACGTGACTTGGAAAAAAATCATTCAAATAAATCACAAAATAAAAATTTGAAACAATTTTAAAAGTTACGAAAAGCCCAATTATACGTCAAAATGACGCACAACATCCTCTTTACAACCAAATGGCGGAATTAACATGGATGAGCCAACTATGTACTGCTAGGTCTCGACGGCTAATGAGTTGGTTCTGGATTTTGCAGCGATTCGATGGTAAATATAGAAGAGTTCATACGTCAAATTTACGTAGATTGGACTTCTAGGGTTAAATGCATGAATACCTAAATGATGTTTTGTTTTTATTATCTAATAACGATAAAAAAAACCCGTTGATTTCATTCGTTTTTCAAGCTACGTGCATAGTTTTTCCACTAAAAAGCCTCAATTGAGTCATAAAGTACACAAATTTCAAGCATAATAAGTCACATCATTTCTATAAAACCAAAACTGGCAATAATATAAGTCGTGTTGTGCGATTATGAACATAGTGCATAAGGGCATAAGTCGTTATATTATATATAAATAGCTAACTTAATTGTCTTACCATTTAACAATACCTCAGTCATGAACCACAGATCCTCGCACTCCGATTCCCAATTTTGAATGCGATACGATGGAGTGTCGCGTGATATTGCAAACAGTATTGTTATCGAGGGTACTTATAAAATTACTTAAAATTAATTAAGTTTAGGTAAGTTGATATTCAACTAATAATCCATCGTGCTATTATCTCGAATAGCCTCCTGGATAAGCAGGTAATTATAAAATAATTAAATAAACAATTATCTTAATCTAATACATATTATAAAGGCGAAAGTTTGTAAGGATGTATGGATGTATAGATGTATGGATGTATGGATGTATGGATGTTTGTTACTCTTTCGTGTAAAAACTACTGAACCGATTACAATGAAATTTAGCACACATATAGAGGGTAACTTGGATTAACACATAGGATAGTTTTTATCCCGGAAATCCCACGGGAGCGGGAACTGTGCGGGTTTTCCTTTGCAAACGCGGGCGAAGCCGCGGGCGGAAATCTAGTACTATTATATAGGCGAAAGTTTGTATGGATGTATGGATGTTTGTTACTCTTTCACGTAAAAACTACTGAACCGATTACAATGAAATTTAGCACACATATAGAGGGTAACTTGGATTAACACATAGGATAGGTTTTATCCCGGAAATCCCACGGGAACGGGAACTATGCGGGTTTTCCTTTGAAAACGCAGGCGAAGCCGCGGGCGGAAATCTAGTATACCAATAAAATAACCATTGTGACCTATTTATTTACAATTATGTATATGTAATGAAGTAACATTTAGTAAACTACTTATATGCTTTTAAAATTCCGTAAAATTATCATAATTATATAAACTTCGGAGATCATAATTATATCTCTGGACTACTGGGTTTTTCTACTGCATTTAATTCTACTGATTCTTTGTCAATAGTATCAGATTTCGGGGCATCACACCCTCTTCGATCTGCCGATATAATTTCCTTCATTTTTTTCTCTAACTCCTGATAAAACTCTTCTGGGTCATCGTCATCTTTTCTTTTAGGTACCACTTCAATATTTAGCTCTGGTAAAGATTCACTCGAGTCAGTACTGCTGCGTCGCTCTCGCGATTCTGATGAGGGAGATAACCCTGAAAGTAAATGAACAATGATTTAGTTATTATACCTTTTCTTTATTTTTCCGATCGCATTGGAATCACTACATAGTATAAAACAAAGTCGCTTTCTCTGTCCCTATGTCCCTTTGTACGCTTAAATCTTTGAAACTACGCAGTGTACGCTACGATGTGACAAAACACATTTAATTCTACTGATTCTTTGTCAATAGTATCAGATTTCGGGGCATCACACCCTCTTCGATCTGCCGATATAATTTCCTTCATTTTTTTCTCTAACTCCTGATAAAACTCTTCTGGGTCATCGTCATCTTTTCTTTTAGGTACCACTTCAATATTTAGCTCTGGTAAAGATTCACTCGAGTCAGTACTGCTGCGTCGCTCTCGCGTTTCTGATGAGGGAGATAACCCTGAAAGTAAATGAACAATGATTTAGTTATTATACCTTTTCTTTATTTTTCCGATCGCATTGGAATCACTACATAGTATAAAACAAAGTCGCTTTCTCTGTCCCTATGTCCCTTTGTACGCTTAAATCTTTGAAACTACGCAACGGATTTTGATGCGGTTTTTTTAATAGATAGAGTGATTCAAGAGGAAGGTGTATATGTATAATAATTAAATTAAATAGTGGAGAAGTACTGTTATTTTTGAGGTTTCTAATGTGATGCCGTAAATAATTACATTTTTTCCTCTTACCTACATTGCAAACGCAGGCTAAACCCTACGAGTTTTATCAAAATAATGTACTAAGTATTGAAAAGGTCTACAGAAAAGTCCGTGATGGTATATATTATGTCTATCTCTTATGGATAACCCACAATAACTTTCTTTTGTCATTTACTTTAAAAATTGCGGGACGTAGCGTTTGCGGCGGTACCGGCCGGCTGCCATTGCACCCGTGCGAAGCCGGGGCGGGTAGCTAGTTTATATATAAAGAATAGTTTATGAGCAAACATAAACTACAAGTATCTTTTGCACATGATATCCCTCATAGAAGTGGACTTCATCACAGGGCCGTAGCTAGTCGAATTTGAGGTAGGGCAGCGGTTCATCATCATTATCTCCAGCAAAATTAGCCATAAGAGGTTAAAAAATACTAATAGCAGTACAGGCTTCTATTTTGATAAAATAAATATTGTCTCAACTTACTTGGTTCCTCCTCAAAATATTCTTCATTACTTAAGCGCGACATATTTAATTAATAGAGTTTTGTTTGATTTAACAATTAAATGAGATTATCGTGTTTAAAAAAATACTCTTGAAGAGGGTAGACGTGAATTAAAAGAATTCTAATTACGATGATCTGGGATCAGGAGTTGCCATTTGAAAAAAAAAGAAGAAGAAGAAGAATTACGATGATAGTCATGCCTAAACTGTGAACACGAAATGAAATGAGATAACTAAATAAACATTTAATTAAGTGTACAAATTGTATTTATCCATATAAAAATTCGCCAGTGTGATTCGTTTTTGGTTCAAGCAGTCACAAAATTCATCGATTTACCTATACTTTATATAATTATCTGTGTTCAGAGTATTCGGCCTGATTACCGGCTGTATGCCTATTTACCTAATATGTAGTATAAAAAATTGTCCCTGGAGTAGCATAAATGGCGAAAAATCGCCTACGTTGGCAACACTGATTAAAAACAAAAATTAGCATCAAACTTGTGTTTAGCTATCGGTTTAAATGTGTGGGTTTGGCGACAGTGGTTTTCATATTAATAATTATGACACTATAGCACTTCTATTTGTTTTAATTGCTCCGAGGTTTTTACTGTTCTGTGCCCGAGACCAGTGTTGCCAGCAAGACTAACATAAAATTTGCTAAATGGCTGTTAAAATTTTGCCAAAATTTTGCTAAAGGATTTATAATTAAGCTAAATATTTTGCTAAAAATTTTTAATGTCAAATAAAACGACATTTTACTTAAAATTTTATATATCCAACACATTTATTTACACATAATATGTAAATAATGACATCATAAATAATAACATCTCTTATTCGAGTGTGTTATTATCAAATAAAATATTAATATCTTGGTCTTCATCCGCAGCCGATAATGTTGACGTAGACGTGGAAGCCTCATTGCCAAGACTATATATTTCCTTGGTGCCTATAGAGCGCAGTACATTATCCGGAACTGTGTAAGAGTAGCAGCATTTTCCTGCCCTCTTTAGGTCGAATCTTATGTATAAAATGGCATTTAAAGTTTTTACCGACAAACGGTTGCGAAGCTTAGTTTTGACGACATTCATTTGGCTAAAAACACGTTCTATTTCCGCGTTGGAATGTGGTAGTGATAATAATGATATTGCCAGCTGTGATAAATCTGCAAAAGGGTTATTACCAGCTGCGTCTTTATAATCCATTACTTCATTCCAGAATTCCAAGGTGGAAGTTGTGCATGTCCATGAAATGTCGACTAAATTTACGTATGCAAGGTAGCAAAACTGTAGTTGGTTTCATATGGTTTAACTTTTATTATATTATAATATTTTATATGCTAAAAAATAAGCTATATGCTAGACAACAAATAAAAATGCTAAACAATGTAAAAATATGCTAAATTTAGCATAAATTATGCCAAATTGGCAACACTGCCCGAGACGTTACTCTAGAAATCGAAATCTGACATCAGTAATCGAATGCAGTGAATAAAAATCATCATAATAATAAATGCGTTGTGTTTTTTTATTATACTTGCCCTTTTTTTGCTCCTTAAATTTACGAAAGAAAGTATACTACTTTAAAAGGGATTCGCTTGATGAATTTTAAAATTGACATGTGTATCAAGTTCGAGCGACACATGTTTCTAGTCAGTATCGATTAATTCACTATAATCGATGTTTCACTTTCTAAGCAGGTTACCTCTCTTCGAAGATAAATTTGATAGACGTCAAAATTCAAATCAATGTTGCGTACCTACAAGTTGCGACTTGCGTATTTTGGCTGTTTGGGCGTTTGGCATGGTTTTAACAGTTGACTGTTGAAGATTATGAAAACAAAGAAAATAATAAGGTTGATGGTTCATAATAATTTCATATCGCCGATCTTCTCATTACAGAAAGTGCATATATTGCTATTAATTATGTTCAGTCTTGCAAGGTGTGAAGTGATTTATTGGTTTATTGTGGCCAAATCTTAATCTGTTGATTGTGATGATAAACTCACGACTAGTTACATCCAGCTCATCATACCAAGGTCTTCTCTGTAAATCTTCTTGAATATTTCCATACCATTTTCCTTTAAATTTCTGATCCTACTTCCAGAATTCTAACCACGTACTATTTAACGAGACATTTACATCGGAATACTCTACTCTACTACTACTACTCTTACTACTACTACTACTCTTTCAAATAAACTCACCCGCAATTTTTTACTTTTTGTCAAGGTGTACAAGTTTATAATATTATTCTAAAACGTTAGAAGTGAATTGTAAATCCTTTGAAATAAATGTATCTAAATCTAATTTACTTTTTGGTTCTTATTTGATTAACTTTTCATCTGGGATTGTTAATATATTATATAATATAAAAATTTGTGTGATTTATTGGTAGGTATACTATCTGCACACCTTACTCTTTCAAATAAAGAAATAAGTAATTACTTATGTATTCAAATTCACATTGGCGTCCATATATTCTGTGCCTCCAGTGAATAAGGGATTCTAATTCAACCAACTACTACTAGCTACTCCGTATGTCTTTTGGGTAGACGGAGGCAAATAGGATTTTTATTCCAACTTTATCATTTGATATTTTGAAAATGTACGTTCGTGTACGGTACATTTTCATACCGTCAGAGTCATTTTGCAGATTATAGTGGTGCAGCACTGAACACTGTCTATTAGGTGGCTGGTGCTGCTGACCGGGCCTTCAGTTCCGCTTTCCAGAATACCTTCACCCTTCTAGGTGCTACTACTACTGAAATAGCGGTACTCTATCGCGTCGTTCAGGTCTCTAACTGACAGGATTTCTCATATTATCGTAACAACCTCGCTCGTTCTAACGAGAACAAATTATCGCCAAGGAATTCTGCTGCAGGATAATGGCAAGAGAGATTATAAGCTTAACTATGCATTATTATGTTCAGGAATATGGTGGATTTTGAATACTATCGTCGTCTGAAAGTATCTCCTTTCGATAAACTTCATTAAGGATGCAGATCTGATCCCATCTTTGTTCCGTAGGAATGCTACGACAGTCTAAACGTTACACTGTACAAAGAAAATTGCCCTAAATATAGTCGGTTGTTCCAACATCCGTAATATGGCTAGCCTGCCTTGCTAGCCCTTGATTGTAACTGCTACCAATGGAGGCATTGCTCTTGTGTTGTCCACAGTTGTGCGAGTGCAAAAATGAAGAACTGAGCTCGTGGGGAGCTATGTCGAATGAATCTGTGTTAAGATTATGGCAGTATAGGACAGTTAGCTGTGGATGCGAAGACAGGACATTACTTTATTCATCCGTAAACACGCGAGGCAGCCACGGACAGCGATATAGCAAGAACTAAACTAGCAAAGTTTAGTTCGCTTACCAGACTTTGTCATGTTTTAAATGCAGTATATCCTCTGTATAGCATTGCATTTATGACTATTGATAAACTTAATTCACCCGTAAACACGAGAAGCAGGCACGGATAGCGATATAGCAAGAACTAAACCAGCAAAGTTTAGTTCGCTTACCAGACTTATATTTTAAAAGCCGTATAGTCTGTACATTTCATTTATTGCCCCCCCCCCCCCCCTAAAAGCAAAGAAATGAGAAGTCATTTGGCGGAGCTTTCTCGTAAAGGGTAGGGGTTCCAAGTTTAAAGCAGATACGAATCTAACGCATTCTCATTTCAGTCACCTGTCGCACCCACTGCACTCACACCTTACGCTGGCTGCAGCGAGGCTCTCCGCGAAGCCTTCTTACGGAGAAACATCCCATCGGAAGCTGTCGAACTAATGTTGGCATCGCTTTCCAGTAACACTAAGAAGCAATATAACGTAACTTATAAACTATGGTGGCAATTTTGTCTAGATAGAAATATTTCCAATTTTGAAAGTACAGTAGCGACAGTTATATCGTTTTTAACAAATGAGTTTAACAAAGGGGCTTCATATGGTACTTTAAACTCGCACAGGTCTGCCTTGTCTTTAATCTTAGGAAATAATATCGGGTCGGATGAATGCATAAAACGACTCCTAAAGGGAGCATTCAAATTGAAACCCAGTAATCCTAAATACAATAATTATTCTTGGGACCCACAATTAGTTTTGAACCATATCTCAAGCTGGTTTCCTAATATAAACATTAATTTGGAGCAGTTGACTAAAAAAATAGTAATTTTACTTGCGCTGTGTACAGCACAGCGGGTCCAAACTTTATCCCTTATCAATCTTAATAATATTTATTTCTCAGACAGTGGAGCTAAGATTTTCATAACAGACTTGATAAAAACTTCGGCTCCGGGTAGAGATCAACCCCTTCTTATACTTCCATACTTTAAAGAAAATATAAGTATTTGTCCCGCTACTGCACTTTCTGATTATATCAATGTCACAAAACATTTGAGGAATGAGGAGGACAATAGATTAATACTAACTTTTAAAAAACCTAATAAACCCGCCACAACTCACACAATCAGTCGTTGGATCAAAAACGTGTTATCGGAAAGTGGTGTCAACATTTCAATATTTAGTTCACATAGCACAAGACACGCTTCAACATCTACTGCTTGTGCTAGTGGTGTATGCGTTGATAATATACGTAAAACTGCTGGCTGGACTAAACATTCCGAAACCTTTGCAAGGTTTTATAAACTTAATGTAGTTAATGAAAACGAATTTGCAGAATCAATTTTGCAAGAATAATGTTTGATTATATTTTTGTTAATATACAAAATAAAACTACGCCTAGCGCTTTTATCTGCAATCCGCCACCACTTGTCATCCCCTCTATTGGCGCTGTTTTAGTTTTTGTCTAACACGGCCTCTCCTGACTGGAGGACGTCCTCGTTCTCCTTTGTTTTATGCGGAGAAGTACAGGCTCCTCTCGAAGTGCCTGATGCAGGTTCAACAACAACGACTGGGTCATTTGTGGACTCCTCATCTTCAATACTGGCAGCATCTGGGAAGGATTAATGATAAGGTATTAGCAACTAATAAACATTACACTCCCCTTATAACAGGTAAGCGCAATACACAGAGAGGAAGCACTACGTTCGCTATCTCTGACACCAATGACAGTATAACATGGGCACAACGTTCGCGTATTATACTTTACGCATATAAAATAAAACGACCATATGACATAGGCACGACGTTAGCATATCATGAGTCCAAAACAAATGACGTATAACATAGGCACGACGTTAGCATACTATACGTTACACATAGAAAATAAAACAACCACATGACATAGGCACGACGTTAGCTTATCATGGGAAAACTATAATTTGTGACATAGGCACGTCGTTCGCTTATCACAAATTAGGGATCAGCTCACCCTCAAAAAACGCAGCACATGTCTCAGGAGTCCACTCCCCACGCCACGGCACCATGAATTCTGTCGCAGCTTGCGTCGATTTGCCATAAGAGCCCTCCAGTAACTGCAGCTCGTATCGACCGTGGGGAAGCGTTTTGACCACGCGATATGGGCCGCGCATACCCGAGTCGAGTTTGCCAGTTGTTTGAGCCTGTTTTATAACAAAAAGCAAAGAATTAATTTCAAATAACCGTGATGCCTTTCGGCTAGCATTCACAGTTTTGTCTTGCCAACGTTGGTTATATTTTTTTTAAACGCTCAGAAACACGTTGTCTACGCATTTCTCGTAATGCGTCGCGATTGGGACGAGAGCCTTCTAGTGCGATGTCACCAATGAGGTAACGTAAAACAGGTCACGCAGCTTTAATACCCACCAATAGATTCAGAGGTGAAAAGCTTGTAGTTTTCTGTTTTGTAATGTTCAGAACCAGCTGTAGTCGCCATATGACATCAGACCAATCATTTTGTCGGTGATTGCATTCTATACGAACCATGTTGAGTAAGGTTCGACAATAACGTTCAACCTGCCCGTTTGAATTATGCATCTCTGGTGTTATGAGATGCATGTCAATGCCCAAGTCAGTAAAAAGTTTTGTTATTTCTGAACTCTGAAACATTCGACCCCGATCTGCCACAAATAATTTTAGAGGTCCCAAACAAAGAGATAACATTATAAAAAAATATTTTTAATTCAGTGGAATCTTGACCAAACATAGGATACAAATTACAA
This sequence comes from Colias eurytheme, assembly GCF_061535395.1. NCBI lineage: Eukaryota > Metazoa > Arthropoda > Insecta > Lepidoptera > Pieridae > Colias > Colias eurytheme. The sequence goes on along the minus strand of NC_143011.1, from coordinate 2,210,970 downwards.
AAGACAGTATTTGGAAAAATGTGCGTTTTTATGTGCTATACATATCAAACAATGGTCAATGTATTTTTTTTTACAAATAATAACACCAACCAGATAGTGTCTATAATTTTGCAAGGCCTTTACAACGGCTAAAGTTTCAAGTTTCCAGCTCATAGGAATGATACCTTGGCTCAGCACCTTGAGTTTGTTTACTGAAGTAACTCACCACCCGCTTATGCCCCTTTTCATGAACCTGAAGAAGCACTGCACCATATCCTATACAGCTGGCATCTATATGAACTTCAATAGGTAAAGCCGGATCATACATAGCTAACACAGGTTCACTGGTAAGATGAGAAATAATTACTTGGCGTGCTTCTTCTTGTTCACTACTCCAAATAAAAGGTACCCCTTTTTTCGTCAACTTTGTAATAGGCACAGCCTTTATAGCAAAGCCAGCTATGTAACGTCGAAAATAACTTGAACTGTCTGGTTTGTTTAACGGTCTTTGGAATCGGTGCTTCGACCAAAGCTTTAATCTTTTGACCACTCGGTCGTACCTGACCCTGACTAATCGTACGTCCCAAATATTCGATTTAAGTAGATAGAAAAGAGCATTTCTTTAAATTTATGGAAAACTCCGCGCTTGTAAGAGTTTTAAGAACTCTACGTAAAATCGACAAACCCTCCTCAACCGTACCGCTCATAATGAGGACATCATCGACGTAAACTAGGGCTTCACGATTTAATATATCGGTGCCAATGATGATTGGTGTATTCATCAATTTTGAACTAACTACGTGTAAATCTACTTCTAAAGTAATTTCATTAAACTCTATTGGTAAAGTGACAAAATAAGTCGATTCAATTTCCTGCCCACCAATACCACGCAAGATCCTAAATGCAGGCATTCGCGCACATTTCAAATGCTTTAATAATGATAAGGAAAATAATGATATACTAGAGCCGCTATCGATTAAGACATCGACTGGGATTCCCTGGATGACAGCTACAACAATCTTTATTCTTACTGTCCGGGTTTTCTTCGCAAAAATTAACATTGTTTGTATTACGTGCCTCCCGACTTTAATTTTGCAAAACACGCCTCAGTTTTATGGCCGGGCTTTTTGCAGAAATCACACAATACAGATTTATTCGAATTATTAATAGAAAAATATTTATGGTCATTACTTTGATTAGAAAGAATCGACTTAGCTTTTTTAGAACAATTTGATTGTGTATGACCATGTTGACCGCACAAGAAACATTTCTGTTCGTTAAATCGTCGTTTACGATTATTAACTACATGTTCAGATTTTAAAGAACGATCATAGCGCGACCTGTGATCAAAATGTCTGTTTGAGGAGGAATTGGATTTAACGTAAATTGAAAAGAATTCAACCAATTCATTTGTCGTTAGCTTTGCATTAATGGCTGCAGCGCGAATCTGCGGATCCGTAATCCCTCGTATTATTATTGCAGATATAAGTTCGTCACTTAACCCCCTAACAACACGCAACCTTAGAAGAGAGCGACGAGCATAGTCTGCATACGTTAGGTATTTATCAGAATTGGTACTCATAACGTCATATAAAATATTCGCGATATCAGGTTTCTTAGGACACAAAGGTTTAAATTCTTTTTTAAAATTGCTCCAACTACGGTCTGATGTTACCCATTCATTGAGCCAGGTCCTAGCATCTCCCTTTAAACAATTACCTATACGAGATAGACACTCATTATCATTCCATTGATTTATAACCTTAGCGCAATCGACCTCCTCACACCAGGTTTCTATATCGTTTATACTCGGATCAAAATTTGAAATGTAATAAGATTGGCTCAACCTCACCGTCGTATTGATTGATCGTATAGCATCAACAATACGATTAGTAGCGTTACGATCGCAGCCGACTGTGGCGCTCCCGGAATGTCCCGGTGAAGAAGGGACCGCCGACCCTGAGTGCGCCGCAGGCTCCGGATGCACAGCGACGGGCTCGACGATCCGTGACCTCGGCGGCGTTGTTGTCACACCGCCAGTGTTGGATCCTCGTCGTGACGGAGAAGAGTGACGTTCTTCTAACGACTTTAGTCTATCTGAAATTTGTTGCATTTGTTGTGTTAATGCATCGTTGAAAGGACTATACCGTCGTCGGCTGCGTATAGGAGGTGTAGCACTACGATTCCTAGAACGGCTTCGGTCTTTGTGCTTCTTATTAGGCATCTCGTACGTAATTTTTTTTTTTTTTTACAATGGAGGAAAATGTCGATACAAGGAAACGATAAAAATTAAATATGAAGAAAAAAAAACTATTAACTTAATATTTCGTTAACGTAAAGAAAAAAACTAAGTTGCGGGTACATTTAAAAAAGAATACGTATCGTACTATACAAAGGTGAAATAAGCGTAATTAAATCATATGCTGTAATTTTGTTAAACAAAACACATAAATCACAAAAGGTTTAAATAAATGCTTCAATTACTATACCAAAGCTGCTTTAAGCTATAAATTGATAAGAAGCTCGCTTCTCCTTAGATAGCAAATGATCGGAATATACTCACCAAAATTTTGCGTTATATACTTAGCCACACAACTACTATTTTAATTTCACTTAAACGAAACAATGAAAAGTTTATAAAGTATTATTGAGGGTAATTTAAAAGTGTAATGAACTAATTCGTTTGAAGAGTCAAACTGCCATTTTCAGAAAGCAAACGGTTAAGGACGCGTGAGAATCACTATCCCTCTTCTGAATTTAGGAACAGAAGTGGGAATGAAATAAAAAACACAACGTTACAATTATTTACAAAACTCGTTAATAACTTTATTAACACTAATACCATTTAAATTTAAAACCAAGAACACGAAATACAAAATACAAAATTATAAAATAATTTTACACTAATTCCACAATAATTTCTTTAAACATTACAGTAAAAAAAATCTTATACAAAGGAAAATAACTAGGCAGTTGACTTCACAAACGGGCAGAGTTGTAGTATGTCAATTGACTCGCGACGAATGGTGCCGCGAATGAGCGCGCCAGCGCTTTTATCTGCAATCCGCCACCACTTGTCATCCCCTCTATTGGCGCTGTTTTAGTTTTTGTCTAACAGTATCATATAAAATTTTTGGTTAATCCAGCTGGTATAACAAGGTAATGCGCTTTCGTGTTTTAACTACATAATTAGTTCAATATTAATTTAGCCGTAAAATACGTTATTTTGTTATTAATTTGAATAATATTATTGTAAGGAATCTAATTCAGTGTTAGATTTTCAAAATTAGATTAAGGATAATTTGTAATAATTGAAATAAATATTTTTGGATGTACATACTGGTTCACTCTGAAGTTCGTTTGATCATATATTATATTTCATCGCTTCATTCTTCAGATATTATTCACTATGTAGATGTTAAGAGATAAAAGTTTTATAAGAATCATTTTGGGTGCAAGTTTAGAATAAAACTTATATAGATATTATTAGTTTTATTTTGTATATTAACAAAAATATAATCAAACATTATTCTTGCAAAATTGATTCTGCAAATTCGTTTTCATTAACTACATTAAGTTTATAGAACCTTGCAAAGGTTTCGGAATACATTGACAGATTAAGATTTGGCCACAATAAACCAATAAATGACTTCACACCTTGCAAGACTGAACATAATTAATAGCAATATATGCACTTTCTGTAATGAGAAGATCGGCGATATGAAATTATTATGAACCATCAACCTTATTATTTTCTTTGTTTTCATAATCTTCAACAGTCAACTGTTAAAACCATGCCAAACGCCCAAACAGCCAAAATACGCAAGTCGCAACTTGTAGGTACGCAACATTGATTTGAATTTTGACGTCTATCAAATTTATCTTCGAAGAGAGGTAACCTGCTTAGAAAGTGAAACATCGATTATAGTGAATTAATCGATACTGACTAGAAACATGTGTCGCTCGAACTTGATACACATGTCAATTTTAAAATTCATCAAGCGAATCCCTTTTAAAGTAGTATACTTTCTTTCGTAAATTTAAGGAGCAAAAAAAGGGCAAGTATAATAAAAAAACACAACGCATTTATTATTATGATGATTTTTATTCACTGCATTCGATTACTGATGTCAGATTTCGATTTCTAGAGTAACGTCTCGGGCAGTGTTGCCAATTTGGCATAATTTATGCTAAATTTAGCATATTTTTACATTGTTTAGCATTTTTATTTGTTGTCTAGCATATAGCTTATTTTTTAGCATATAAAATATTCTTAACGATTTTAAATTTAACCTAGAAAAGTTTTATTCCTTACAAAATGACTTTATATGTCTACTTTCAACAATAAAATAATAATCGACTCAAATAATTATTAACACAACTAAGCACAACCAAAACGACCGTTACGTCCGAGAGCCCAACGGAAAGTGTGTCAAATCCGCTGTTCAGCTCATTTTTATAAACACCCACTCGGTTCGGGTTGCCAGTTGGGAATTAATTTATAACACGGCCGTTCCTGACAGTGCGGCGTCCTCGACCGCAGCATGACTTCTACCACTAGCAAGTAACATCAGATCCATCCAACCTGCTTGCTTCATCCCTTGAAATCTACTCAACATCGCCTTAGCGCTGTCTCAGGAACATAAAGGAAACTTGTTAGCAATCAACCTAGTTTCGCGTTATAGTCTGAAGCGTATATCTTATGCAGGGGAACGAAAAATGACCTTCATCTCTATTTTACCATTACCAGTGCCATGGACGCAAGCGTGCACTCAAGCGGCCATAGACAAGGTGTATTAAAAAGCAAATACTTATTACAGAATTAGATACCTTCAGACTTAACACGAATATAGATAAAACTCAAAATGTAATACACCGTCGTAACGACAGTGGCTCCAAGTGCTCTCATAAGCGACAACCTGTAAAAAAAACAGAGACCCATACATTTTGCATGTTCTCTAAGTGGCCTAAACACATTAGCACCACAAAAATTTAAAACAGAGAGACCCATACCTTTTGTACGTTCTCTAGTGGTCTATAAACAATAGCACCACAAACTTTCAAAACAGAGACCCATACCCATGTATGTCCTCTAGTGGTCTATAAACAATAGCACCACAAACTTTCAAAACAGAGAGACCCATACCTTTTGTACGTTCTCTAGTGGTCTATAAACAATAGCACCACAAACTTTCAAAACAGAGACCCATACCCATGTATGTCCTCTAGTGGTCTATAAACAATAGCACCACAAACTTTCAAAACAGAGACCCATACCCTCGTATGTTCTCTAAGTGGTCTATAAACAATAGCACCACAAACACAAAGTCTTCGACAGCAGCGGTGAGTGGCTACCGTCGTTCCTCGTTCACGCAGGCATCCCGGCGCCGTAGATTGGTTGCAAGCAGCCCGGAAGCCCGTTGTCAGCACCTGCAGCGGCGCAGTGGATGTACAGCGCACGTGCCATTGCCAGCGCACAGCACATCGTACCACTGGGAACCCTTGTTGCCTCCTTCAACACGTAGCATGTTGAGAACTGTCCCGTAGCACCTGTTATTATCATAGCAACTAGTTATTTTCTTGACAACTTTGCTTCCCCGACTCGGCCTAACCTGACCATGACTAATCAATAGCCCCAAGGTACTTAATGACTCCCGCTCACAGGACGCAACGGATGTTATTTCGCTACGGTTGAGATAATGTTCTTTCAACACTGAACAACTGAACTGAACAACAACTAATAAGCACTAAATTTAGATGGCAAACGGTCTAAAACGCGTGGCAATCCCAATTCTGATCTTAACGATTTTAAATTTAACCTAGAAAAGTTTTATTCCTTACAAAATGACTTTATATGTCTACTTTCAACAATAAAATAATAATCGACTCAAATAATTATTAACACAACTAAGCACAACCAAAACGACCGTTACGTCCGAGAGCCCAACGGAAAGTGTGTCAAATCCGCTGTTCAGCTCATTTTTATAAACACCCACTCGGTTCGGGTTGCCAGTTGGGAATTAATTTATAACAATATTATAATATAATAAAAGTTAAACCATATGAAACCAACTACAGTTTTGCTACCTTGCATACGTAAATTTAGTCGACATTTCATGGACATGCACAACTTCCACCTTGGAATTCTGGAATGAAGTAATGGATTATAAAGACGCAGCTGGTAATAACCCTTTTGCAGATTTATCACAGCTGGCAATATCATTATTATCACTACCACATTCCAACGCGGAAATAGAACGTGTTTTTAGCCAAATGAATGTCGTCAAAACTAAGCTTCGCAACCGTTTGTCGGTAAAAACTTTAAATGCCATTTTATACATAAGATTCGACCTAAAGAGGGCAGGAAAATGCTGCTACTCTTACACAGTTCCGGATAATGTACTGCGCTCTATAGGCACCAAGGAAATATATAGTCTTGGCAATGAGGCTTCCACGTCTACGTCAACATTATCGGCTGCGGATGAAGACCAAGATATTAATATTTTATTTGATAATAACACACTCCAGCCAGCAGTTTTACGTATATTATCAACGCATACACCACTAGCACAAGCAGTAGATGTTGAAGCGTGTCTTGTGCTATGTGAACTAAATATTGAAATGTTGACACCACTTTCCGATAACACGTTTTTGATCCAAAGACTGATTGTTTGAGTTGTGGCGGGTTTATTAGGTTTTTTAAAAGTTAGTATTAATCTATTGTCCTCCTCATTCCTCAAATGTTTTGTGACATTGATATAATCAGAAAGTGCAGTAGCGGGACAAATACTTATATTTTCTTTAAAGTATGGAAGTATAAGAAGGGGTTGATCTCTACCCGGAGCCGAAGTTTTTATCAAGTCTGTTATGAAAATCTTAGCTCCACTGTCTGAGAAATAAATATTATTAAGATTGATAAGGGATAAAGTTTGGACCCGCTGTGCTGTACACAGCGCAAGTAAAATTACTATTTTTTTAGTCAACTGCTCCAAATTAATGTTTATATTAGGAAACCAGCTTGAGATATGGTTCAAAACTAATTGTGGGTCCCAAGAATAATTATTGTATTTAGGATTACTGGGTTTCAATTTGAATGCTCCCTTTAGGAGTCGTTTTATGCATTCATCCGACCCGATATTATTTCCTAAGATTAAAGACAAGGCAGACCTGTGCGAGTTTAAAGTACCATATGAAGCCCCTTTGTTAAACTCATTTGTTAAAAACGATATAACTGTCGCTACTGTACTTTCAAAATTGGAAATATTTCTATCTAGACAAAATTGCCACCATAGTTTATAAGTTACGTTATATTGCTTCTTAGTGTTACTGGAAAGCGATGCCAACATTAGTTCGACAGCTTCCGATGGGATGTTTCTCCGTAAGAAGGCTTCGCGGAGAGCCTCGCTGCAGCCAGCGTAAGGTGTGAGTGCAGTGGGCGCGACAGGTGACTGAAATGAGAATGCGTTAGATTCGTATCTGCTTTAAACTTGGAACCCCTACCCTTTACGAGAAAGCTCTGCCAAATGACTTCTCATTTCTTTGCTTTTAGGGGGGGGGGGGGGCAATAAATGAAATGTACAGACTATACGGCTCTGAGTAAGTAGTGTGTATTGTGTATCAAACGTAACATTCAATTATGTATTGTGTTAATTTTATTTATTACGGATTCAACATCAAACAACTCTACGGTAAGTATCAAGGTGCGTATTAACTATAGAGCTATTGCACGCCTCATAAGCGAAGCGTTGAGGTGGGTACTACTGTCACTTCGCGCAAAACATCTGATTTTTCAAATTTAAAATGTCTTTATGTATCATACATTGCACTTGTAAGATAATACATACACACACATATTAAGAAAAAACACTATTTTTAACGTTCATGATATTTTTGATGTCATTTTTGTTATTTAAACTAGTTAAAAAACAGTTTAAAAAAGTTCTGTCTTGGACGTCCGTGTGTCTGTATGTGCGGATCCTTTTTCTTGTTAACACGATAGCGACCGAAATACTTTACTAATCGAGTCTTTTTTTTTCTCTTACGCTTGAGTATGCTCAGGAATAGAACCCTTTCATTTTTCAGGGTCTGATTCGATGTGGTTTAATTGTTATTAAATAAACAAAAATAATAATTAATAAATATTTATTAAAAAAAAATTATGAGGCGTGCACTTTTGGATTTTCCAAATTATTATTTATTACCTTACCTAATACCTATAGGTATGTTATAGCTAATTGCTGCTGGGCGCTGGCTGCGATTTCGTCCATGTATCTACTGAAAGGTTTCATGACATAATATGAGCACAGGGGAATAAAATAAAAATACCAGTATGTACATCCAAAAATATTTATTTCAATTATTACAAATTATCCTTAATCTAATTTTGAAAATCTAACACTGAATTAGATTCCTTACAATAATATTATTCAAATTAATAACAAAATAACGTATTTTACGGCTAAATTAATATTGAACTAATTATGTAGTTAAAACACGAAAGCGCATTACCTTGTTATACCAGCTGCATTAACCAAAAATTTTATATGATACAATATTTTCAACTGATATCGAAATGTACGAAAATAGTAATAATGTAATTGAACTGAGAACATAATATTTTAATATTCAGACAAAGCTGTATTGTTTCGATATACGTAGTTTTTATTGTAAACTGCACATATTTTCATAGAAAAATACTGTAAAACAACAGATGATGAAATTTTCAAAAAGAAAAAAAAAATACAAATTTGCCGCGCAATTGACATTAATTGACAGTTTTAAAAGTTTGTACCTATAGGTAATATTAATAGAAATAATTATCGAGATTTAAATGGCTCTACACGAGATTTATTTTGTTTTTTTTATTACTATACTTCATAAAGACACAATTAACTCGTTCCTACTCGTAATACGATACCTTGGAGTTGGAGCGAAAATATTGTTTGTAATAATTTGGCTAGGTAACTAATTATTGAAATGAAAATAATAATTAGAAAAATGCATTGTGAAACCGTTTTAAGCAAAAAACGTTTCGATAAACGAATTATGTTTTTGAATGAAATACAAATTATTGCATGCTTTTAAAATACAAGACTTAACTATCTACTAATGAAAGTTTTCATGCATTTTGTTCGAAACACGGTAGGTCAGCCGTGTTTTGTTACTTTAAAAGTGACATTCGAAAATGAAACAACGATTTACGGAAAAGCACAGATAGAAACGCGTTTAATCGAGATTGGGTATCTAATATTAAGATAATTGGAATACTTAATGAAAATAGGAATTGTAGAGTCAGTAATAATTCAGATTAGTTTATTGATATCATATTAGATACTTACTTAGTTCGAGTGAACGCGTTTTTACAATTCGTTCTATACAAAGTATGTTTTTAACTAAATTTTCGAATTTCATCGTGTATTTTACAATAATTTTGAATGATTTGAATGCGAAATGTACTAATATATGATCAAACGAACTTCAGAGTGAAGTTTGATCATTATTATATGAATCGTTTCATTCGAAGATATTATTTACTATGTAGTTCCCTTTTTCAATGCTAGCAACTACGCACGCCTTTAGATTTTATTTTTTTTTAATTGTGGGTATTACGACCTGACAAGTATTTGCTCGCTTTGTACGATATTCGTTATTTTTAGAGTCTGTAATCTTACAAAACTTTGGGTTAGGGTGTGGTGGGTGTTAATATCTTCGAATGAAGCGATTCATATAATAATGATCGAACTTCACTCTGAAGTTCGTTTGATCATATATTATATTTCATCGCTTCATTCTTCAGATATTATTCACTATGTAGATGTTAAGAGATAAAAGTTTTGTAAGAATCATTTTGGGTGCAAGTTTAGAATAAAACATATATAGATATTATTAGTTTTATTTTGTATATTAACAAAAATATAATCAAACATTATTCTTGCAAAATTGATTCTGCAAATTCGTTTTCATTAACTACATTAAGTTTATAGAACCTTGCAAAGGTTTCGGAATGTTTAGTCCAGCCAGCAGTTTTACGTATATTATCAACGCATACACCACTAGCACAAGCAGTAGATGTTGAAGCGTGTCTTGTGCTATGTGAACTAAATATTGAAATGTTGACACCACTTTCCGATAACACGTTTTTGATCCAAAGACTGATTGTTTGAGTTGTGGCGGGTTTATTAGGTTTTTTAAAAGTTAGTATTAATCTATTGTCCTCCTCATTCCTCAAATGTTTTGTGACATTGATATAATCAGAAAGTGCAGTAGCGGGACAAATACTTATATTTTCTTTAAAGTATGGAAGTATAAGAAGGGGTTGATCTCTACCCGGAGCCGAAGTTTTTATCAAGTCTGTTATGAAAATCTTAGCTCCACTGTCTGAGAAATAAATATTATTAAGATTGATAAGGGATAAAGTTTGGACCCGCTGTGCTGTACACAGCGCAAGTAAAATTACTATTTTTTTAGTCAACTGCTCCAAATTAATGTTTATATTAGGAAACCAGCTTGAGATATGGTTCAAAACTAATTGTGGGTCCCAAGAATAATTATTGTATTTAGGATTACTGGGTTTCAATTTGAATGCTCCCTTTAGGAGTCGTTTTATGCATTCATCCGACCCGATATTATTTCCTAAGATTAAAGACAAGGCAGACCTGTGCGAGTTTAAAGTACCATATGAAGCCCCTTTGTTAAACTCATTTGTTAAAAACGATATAACTGTCGCTACTGTACTTTCAAAATTGGAAATATTTCTATCTAGACAAAATTGCCACCATAGTTTATAAGTTACGTTATATTGCTTCTTAGTGTTACTGGAAAGCGATGCCAACATTAGTTCGACAGCTTCCGATGGGATGTTTCTCCGTAAGAAGGCTTCGCGGAGAGCCTCGCTGCAGCCAGCGTAAGGTGTGAGTGCAGTGGGCGCGACAGGTGACTGAAATGAGAATGCGTTAGATTCGTATCTGCTTTAAACTTGGAACCCCTACCCTTTACGAGAAAGCTCTGCCAAATGACTTCTCATTTCTTTGCTTTTAGGGGGGGGGGGGGGCAATAAATGAAATGTACAGACTATACGGCTTTTAAAATATAAGTCTGGTAAGCGAACTAAACTTTGCTGGTTTAGTTCTTGCTATATCGCTATCCGTGCCTGCTTCTCGTGTTTACGGGTGAATTAAGTTTATCAATAGTCATAAATGCAATGCTATACAGAGGATATACTGCATTTAAAACATGACAAAGTCTGGTAAGCGAACTAAACTTTGCTAGTTTAGTTCTTGCTATATCGCTGTCCGTGGCTGCCTCGCGTGTTTACGGATGAATATTGTGTTAATTTTATTTATTACGGATTCAACATCAAACAACTCTACGGTAAGTATCAAGGTGCGTATTAACTATAGAGCTATTATTTATTACCTTACCTAATACCTATAGGTATGTTATAGCTAATTGCTGCTGGGCGCTGGCTGCGATTTCGTCCATGTATCTACTGAAAGGTTTCATGACATAATATGAGCACAGGGGAATAAAATAAAAATACCAGTATGTACATCCAAAAATATTTATTTCAATTATTACAAATTATCCTTAATCTAATTTTGAAAATCTAACACTGAATTAGATTCCTTACAATAATATTATTCAAATTAATAACAAAATAACGTATTTTACGGCTAAATTAATATTGAACTAATTATGTAGTTAAAACACGAAAGCGCATTACCTTGTTATACCAGCTGCATTAACCAAAAATTTTATATGATACAATATTTTCAACTGATATCGAAATGTACGAAAATAGTAATAATGTAATTGAACTGAGAACATAATATTTTAATATTCAGACAAAGCTGTATTGTTTCGATATACGTAGTTTTTATTGTAAACTGCACATATTTTCATAGAAAAATACTGTAAAACAACAGATGATGAAATTTTCAAAAAGAAAAAAAAAATACAAATTTGCCGCGCAATTGACATTAATTGACAGTTTTAAAAGTTTGTACCTATAGGTAATATTAATAGAAATAATTATCGAGATTTAAATGGCTCTACACGAGATTTATTTTGTTTTTTTTATTACTATACTTCATAAAGACACAATTAACACTAGAGCGCACGCGCGTGGGACATAGGTCACCCAGTGCTATATATTGCTAAATATTTTTTTAAACAATCGTGCTTGAGTGTTGTTGTCTCAGGTATTCCCCGACTACCAATCACCGGACATTTTAGCAGCGTATCAGCTTCCTTGGTGCAACGAAGTGTACACTGCGAAAATATAAAAGTACATGGGTGACGCAGGTCCCCCGCGCGAGCGTTCTAGGAAGTTTTTGAAATCATACAATTACGAGTGAAAATCAAGTATACCGCTTTTATTTGTTACTGCTCTTATGATCAATTTATACTTTTAAGAAATTATTAATATATGGGTAACGAAAATCGAAATAAAATACTCATATTCGAGTGCTAGGACATACTTATTTTTTATCCATACTATAATATTATAAATGCGAAAGTAACTCTGTCTGTCTGTCTGTTACTCAATCACGCCTAAACTACTGAACCAATTTTTATGAAATTTGGTATGGAGATATTTTGATACCCGAGGAAGGACATAGGCTACTTTTTATCCCGGGAAAATCCCGGAAATCCCACGGGAGCGGGAACTATGCGGGTTTTCTTTGACGGCGCGAGCGAAGCCGCGGGCGGAAACCTAGTTGACAATAAAATTTTATTGGATAAGAACAACTTATTCTTAAACTTTATAATTAGATGATTATTTTTACCAAATTTGTAGTTTCCAAAGTAAAAAAAACTGATTGATCACAATAAGTAATAAATTAGTTACTTTTCACAGAGGTTTATGTTTAGCTCATAATTTAAGTAAAATGAGAAAATATTGATATTTTTTTGTTTCATCACTTAAAAATAAAGTTGATTCATAAATAAGTACTTCGTTTACTTTTTTAACTACGATTTTTATGAAAAAAACGTGCGTCGTATTGGGTGACATATGTGACCCACGCGTGCACTCAAGGAAAATTTTAGGCGCGAGCGCTCTAGTGTTAACTCGTACCTACTCATAATACGATACCTTGGAGTTGGAGCGAAAATATTGTTTGTAATAATTTGGCTAGGTAACTAATTATTGAAATGAAAATAATAATTAGAAAAATGCATTGTGAAACCGTTTTAACCCGGCGTCATTGAGGTTGGGTCAAAATGACCCGGCTTGTTTAATGTTTGATTATATTTTTGTTAATATACAAAATAAAACTAATAATATCTATATATGTTTTATTCTAAACTTGCACCCAAAATGATTCTTACAAAACTTTTATCTCTTAACATCTACATAGTGAATAATATCTGAAGAATGAAGCGATGAAATATAATATATGATCAAACGAACTTCAGAGTGAAGTTCGATCATTATTATATGAATCGCTTCATTCGAAGATATTAACACCCACCACACCCTAACCCAAAGTTTTGTAAGATTACAGACTCTAAAAATAACGAATATCGTACAAAGCGAGCAAATACTTGTCAGGTCGTAATACCCACAATTAAAAAAAAATAAAATCTAAAGGCGTGCGTAGTTGCTAGCATTGAAAAAGGGAACTACATAGTAAATAATATCTTCGAATGAAACGATTCATATAATAATGATCAAACTTCACTCTGAAGTTCGTTTGATCATACATTAGTACATTTCGCATTCAAATCATTCAAAATTATTGTAAAATACACGATGAAATTCGAAAATTTAGTTAAAAACATACTTTGTATAGAACGAATTGTAAAAACGCGTTCACTCGACCTAAGTAAGTATCTAATATGATATCAATAAACTAATCTGAATTATTACTGACTCTACAATTCCTATTTTCATTAAGTATTCCAATTATCTTAATATTAGATACCCAATCTCGATTAAACGCGTTTCTATCTGTGCTTTTCCGTAAATCATTGTTTCATTTTCGAATGTCACTTTTAAAGTAACAAAACACGGCTGACCTACCGTGTTTCGAACAAAATGCATGAAAACTTTCATTAGTAGATAGTTAAGTCTTGTATTTTAAAAGCATGCAATAATTTGTATTTCATTCAAAAACATAATTCGTTTATCGAAACGTTTTTTGCTTAAAACGGTTTCACAATGCATTTTTCTAATTATTATTTTCATTTCAATAATTAGTTACCTAGCCAAATTATTACAAACAATATTTTCGCTCCAACTCCAAGGTATCGTATTACGAGTAGGTACGAGTTAATTGTGTCTTTATGAAGTATAGTAATAAAAAAAACAAAATAAATCTCGTGTAGAGCCATTTAAATCTCGATAATTATTTCTATTAATATTACCTATAGGTACAAACTTTTAAAACTGTCAATTAATGTCAATTGCGCGGCAAATTTGTATTTTTTTTTTTCTTTTTGAAAATTTCATCATCTGTTGTTTTACAGTATTTTTCTATGAAAATATGTGCAGTTTACAATAAAAACTACGTATATCGAAACAATACAGCTTTGTCTGAATATTTAACTATTGTCCTAGTGAATCATTTTCACTATCGTCGAATCAATTTAAAATTCGATCAAGTGCGTTCCGTTTCGGAACGCCACAGATAATAAAATATAGATAATAAAAGTGGCAACGCCACAATGTCATGGTGGTATACATTGAGGATACAAGCACTATAAAGAGATAAGAGAAGCCCGAAAACCATATTCCTGTATGTTCAGTTAATACAGGAAAAGTTATAGGTGGTCAGTGGCGATATTTTACGGCATGATATAGAATTTTAACAATTTCTATATCATATAATATCAAAATAATGTAGATAAATGCTAATGCTTCCTTCTAGGGAAGCGCGCTCCATCATAGGCCACATCTCAGCTTACCATTAGGCGAGATCGTGGTCAAGCGCTTCCCTATCACACAATAAAAAATAAAAAAATAAATAAATAAATAAAATACAATGAGCCGCAAAGATTTTATGAAAAAATTAAGCACAGATTTGAAGGTGCCTTGGATGCAAATACGACTTTTAAAACTGTCAATTAATGTCAATTGCGCGGCAAATTTGTATTTTTTTTTTCTTTTTGAAAATTTCATCATCTGTTGTTTTACAGTATTTTTCTATGAAAATATGTGCAGTTTACAATAAAAACTACGTATATCGAAACAATACAGCTTTGTCTGAATATTAAAATATTATGTTCTCAGTTCAATTACATTATTACTATTTTCGTACATTTCGATATCAGTTGAAAATATTGTATATTTAGGAACAGAAGTGGGAATGAAATAAAAAACACAACGTTACAATTATTTACAAAACTCGTTAATAACTTTATTAACACTAATACCATTTAAATTTAAAACCAAGAACACGAAATACAAAATACAAAATTATAAAATAATTTTACACTAATTCCACAATAATTTCTTTAAACATTACAGTAAAAAAATCTTATACAAAGGAAAATAACTAGGCAGTTGACTTCACAAACGGGCAGAGTTGTAGTATGTCAATTGACTCGCGACGAATGGTGCCGCGAATGAGCGCGCCAGCGCTTTTATCTGCAATCCGCCACCACTTGTCATCCCCTCTATTGGCGCTGTTTTAGTTTTTGTCTAACACGGCCTCTCCTGACTGGAGGACGTCCTCGTTCTCCTTTGTTTTATGCGGAGAAGTACAGGCTCCTCTCGAAGTGCCTGATGCAGGTTCAACAACAACGACTGGGTCATTTGTGGACTCCTCATCTTCAATACTGGCAGCATCTGGGAAGGATTAATGATAAGGTATTAGCAACTAATAAACATTACACTCCCCTTATAACAGGTAAGCGCAATACACAGAGAGGAAGCACTACGTTCGCTATCTCTGACACCAATGACAGTATAACATGGGCACAACGTTCGCGTATTATACTTTACGCATATAAAATAAAACGACCATATGACATAGGCACGACGTTAGCATATCATGAGTCCAAAACAAATGACGTATAACATAGGCACGACGTTAGCATATTATACGTTACGCATATAAAATAAAACGACCACATGACATAGGCACGACGTTAGCATATCATGAGTCCAAGACAAATGTATAACATAGGCACGACGTTAGCATATTATACATTACGCATATAAAATAAAACGACCACATGACATAGGCACGACGTTAGCTTATCATGAGTCCAAGACAATTGTATAGCATAGGCACGACGTTAGCATACTATACGTTACACATAAAAAATAAAACAACCACATGACATAGGCACGACGTTAGCTTATCATGAGTCCAAGGCAATTGTATAGCATAGGCACGACGTTAGCATACTATACGTTACACATAGAAAATAAAACAACCACATGACATAGGCACGACGTTAGCTTATCATGAGTCCAAGACAATTGTATAGCATAGGCACGACGTTAGCATACTATACGTTACACATAGAAAATAAAACAACCACATGACATAGGCACGACGTTAGCTTATCATGGGAAAACTATAATTTGTGACATAGGCACGTCGTTCGCTTATCACAAATTAGGGATCAGCTCACCCTCAAAAAACGCAGCACATGTCTCAGGAGTCCACTCCCCACGCCACGGCACCATGAATTCTGTCGCAGCTTGCGTCGATTTGCCATAAGAGCCCTCCAGTAACTGCAGCTCGTATCGACCGTGGGGAAGCGTTTTGACCACGCGATATGGGCCGCGCATACCCGAGTCGAGTTTGCCAGTTGTTTGAGCCTGTTTTATAACAAAAAGCAAAGAATTAATTTCAAATAACCGTGATGCCTTTCGGCTAGCATTCACAGTTTTGTCTTGCCAACGTTGGTTATATTTTTTTTAAACGCTCAGAAACACGTTGTCTACGCATTTCTCGTAATGCGTCGCGATTGGGACGAGAGCCTTCTAGTGCGATGTCACCAATGAGGTAACGTAAAACAGGTCACGCAGCTTTAATACCCACCAATAGATTCAGAGGTGAAAAGCTTGTAGTTTTCTGTTTTGTAATGTTCAGAACCAGCTGTAGTCGCCATATGACATCAGACCAATCATTTTGTCGGTGATTGCATTCTATACGAACCATGTTGAGTAAGGTTCGACAATAACGTTCAACCTGCCCGTTTGAATTATGCATCTCTGGTGTTATGAGATGCATGTCAATGCCCAAGTCAGTAAAAAGTTTTGTTATTTCTGAACTCTGAAACATTCGACCCCGATCTGCCACAAATAATTTTAGAGGTCCCAAACAAAGAGATAACATTATAAAAAAATATTTTTAATTCAGTGGAATCTTGACCAAACATAGGATACAAATTACAAAAGACAGTATTTGGAAAAATGTGCGTTTTTATGTGCTATACATATCAAACAATGGTCAATGTATTTTTTTTTACAAATAATAACACCAACCAGATAGTGTCTATAATTTTGCAAGGCCTTTACAACGGCTAAAGTTTCAAGTTTCCAGCTCATAGGAATGATACCTTGGCTCAGCACCTTGAGTTTGTTTACTGAAGTAACTCACCACCCGCTTATGCCCCTTTTCATGAACCTGAAGAAGCACTGCACCATATCCTATACAGCTGGCATCTATATGAACTTCAATAGGTAAAGCCGGATCATACATAGCTAACACAGGTTCACTGGTAAGATGAGAAATAATTACTTGGCGTGCTTCTTCTTGTTCACTACTCCAAATAAAAGGTACCCCTTTTTTCGTCAACTTTGTAATAGGCACAGCCTTTATAGCAAAGCCAGCTATGTAACGTCGAAAATAACTTGAACTGTCTGGTTTGTTTAACGGTCTTTGGAATCGGTGCTTCGACCAAAGCTTTAATCTTTTGACCACTCGGTCGTACCTGACCCTGACTAATCGTACGTCCCAAATATTCGATTTAAGTAGATAGAAAAGAGCATTTCTTTAAATTTATGGAAAACTCCGCGCTTGTAAGAGTTTTAAGAACTCTACGTAAAATCGACAAACCCTCCTCAACCGTACCGCTCATAATGAGGACATCATCGACGTAAACTAGGGCTTCACGATTTAATATATCGGTGCCAATGATGATTGGTGTATTCATCAATTTTGAACTAACTACGTGTAAATCTACTTCTAAAGTAATTTCATCATCATCATCATCATCATAATACCCGGCCGTTCTGAAAATGAATGCCCTAGAAGCACTGGATAGTTAATGAGGTTATCATTAATAACTAATATTTCTATATCTTTTTCAGTAATTCCTTGTACCTCAATATTAACTAACGACTTACCGATAGGCTGGTACGGTATATTGCCTAGGCCTTTTAGTAAGGGTAAATCATTTGTGGTCCAATCGAACCCTAGATTTAGGGCGTCCGTCAACCGAATTAGAGTACATTCGCTCCCTAAATCTAAATGACATTGGACATTTACCCCGTTAATACGTATAGGAAAAGTGTAAATACTCGCCGATTGTTGACTAGAGATTTTCAACACGGTTTTTTCCTTATCTAGCTTTTGAGCGGGTTCCATTTTAGAACACGCATTAGACAAATGACCTAATAAATTACAACGACTACACTTTAATAACGGTTTATTGCATTTATAGCTGGGGTGACCTACTTCGTTACAATTGAAACAAGTTATCCGACCCGGTTCGAATCTATTCGGCTTATTCAAGACCCTATTTGAATTATTTGGTACCGGCCGTTTATCCCTATCTCGAATTGATCTTTCGGTATCCCTAGAAACGCCTGATTTAACAGTTTTAAAAAATTTGAGTAACTGTTCAGGTTCAGAAAATTGTGCCGCTTGAGCTCCTAGTCTAATACCCCTATCTTCAATTCCATAAATTAGACAATCAACTGCATTTTTGCCATATATGTTGCAACGGTTTAGTAAGTTAATTTTAGTGTAATAATATAATTCGGGAGATTCACTAAACCGTAGTTTTTTATTCAACACTAGCTGTGCCCGCAACTTCGTCCGCGTGGAATAGTGACTGCATAGTAGTTACTACTTAACACACAATTATTGAGTAAACACGTCTTGAAACACGTACTATCATATACAACTAAATTATAAGTACTTACACTTTATTATAAAGTTAAGAAATAAAATAAATAATAACACAAAAGAACTGTTATAAACTGAGCTATAAAACTTAGGTACAGAAGAGTTCAAAATTTCCAGGATGTGGTTATTCTCCCGCTCCCATATTCCTTCTACTTTTGTACACCCCTAGTAAATGGCAGAACCGATTTTGATCTAAACCATGTCTAATCATACCTATATATTATGTACATGTCATATCCTTTCGTTTGGTACTCCATTTGGATTATTTATCCCCACTATCATCCCTAAGGTGCCCTATATGTAATAAACAGATTAACCAATTTTGATAAAACCTGACTAATTGTAATTCACACGTCATTTGATATGCCGCTTGATTATATTATTTGACCACATTCGATTATTCATTCCCACTTTTACCGCTATAAATCAATAAATGGATGAACCGATTTTGATTAAATATGCCTCATCATACTTCTCACGTCAGGTCATGCCCTTTCACTCATTTCATGAAAAACTATGCACGTAGCTTGAAAAACGAATGAAATCAACGGGTTTTTTTATCGTTATTAGATAATAAAAACAAAACATCATTTAGGTATTTATGCATTTAACCCTAGAAGTCCAATCTACGTAAATTTGACGTATGAACTCTTCTATATTTACCATCGAATCGCTGCAAAATCCAGAACCAACTCATTAGCCGTCGAGACCTAGCAGTACATAGTTGGCTCATCCATGTAAATTCCGCCATTTGGTTGTAAAGAGGATGTTGTGCGTCATTTTGACGTAGGTATAATTGGGCTTTTCGTAACTTTTAAAATTGTTTCAAATTTTTATTTTGTGATTTATTTGAATGATTTTTTTCCAAGTCACGTTTCACATGATATCTATAGTATTATACTATAGATTGAGTATAAAATGGGATCCAGACAACTTTTATACTAGGACGAAAAACCTTCAATTTTAGTAAATGACGATTATTGTCCTCCGCTGGATTTGGACTTCAAGCAAAGGGATTGGGTGGCTGAAGATGTTGTCCGGAGTAAAACCGAATATGTTATGGGGTTTTGTTACCCATGTATAATGAAAGCCGTAGATTGTAAAATAAACCTTTAATCGATCTTTCAATAATACAGTACTATGTTGTTAATGCTATACAATGTTTCACCAGTCACCACAATGAGTCTAGTCTGTACAGGTTAGCAGGAGACAATCATTGAGTATTGGTATTAAATACGTATCAACTGCGTATTGCGTTTTGCGTATTAACTATTGTTATAGTTGAAAATATAAATCACTAAAAAAACAAAAAGCTGTACTTACCTTTCAGCAAAACCGTGACACAATAAGCTGTTACGATTTTACCGCAATCGGGCAGCAGTTTCCTTCTCAAGGGAGTAGCAACAACTGACATGAACCGTTCTTGCATTAAATTCAAGAGCCTAAAGAGATTTCGCTAAACCGATAGTCGCCGACCTTTTCCCTCATAACTCGGTCATTTTTGGAGCTAGAAATATCGCGTTTTAGCAGAAAGTAGAGCGCGATGCGCCGGATTCTACTGTGTCATTATTCCATAACGATACATATGCTCGTTAACACGTTCTTGTCGCAAATGAGCGATATGTAGTATAAAAAATTGTCCCTGGAGTAGCATAAATGGCGAAAAATCGCCTACGTTGGCAACACTGATTAAAAACAAAAATTAGCATCAAACTTGTGTTTAGCTATCGGTTTAAATGTGTGGGTTTGGCGACAGTGGTTTTCATATTAATAATTATGACACTATAGCACTTCTATTTGTTTTAATTGCTCCGAGGTTTTTACTGTTCTGTGCCCGAGACCAGTGTTGCCAGCAAGACTAACATAAAATTTGCTAAATGGCTGTTAAAATTTTGCCAAAATTTTGCTAAAGGATTTATAATTAAGCTAAATATTTTGCTAAAAATTTTTAATGTCAAATAAAACGACATTTTACTTAAAATTTTATATATCCAACACATTTATTTACACATAATATGTAAATAATGACATCATAAATAATAACATCTCTTATTCGAGTGTGTTATTATCAAATAAAATATTAATATCTTGGTCTTCATCCGCAGCCGATAATGTTGACGTAGACGTGGAAGCCTCATTGCCAAGACTATATATTTCCTTGGTGCCTATAGAGCGCAGTACATTATCCGGAACTGTGTAAGAGTAGCAGCATTTTCCTGCCCTCTTTAGGTCGAATCTTATGTATAAAATGGCATTTAAAGTTTTTACCGACAAACGGTTGCGAAGCTTAGTTTTGACGACATTCATTTGGCTAAAAACACGTTCTATTTCCGCGTTGGAATGTGGTAGTGATAATAATGATATTGCCAGCTGTGATAAATCTGCAAAAGGGTTATTACCAGCTGCGTCTTTATAATCCATTACTTCATTCCAGAATTCCAAGGTGGAAGTTGTGCATGTCCATGAAATGTCGACTAAATTTACGTATGCAAGGTAGCAAAACTGTAGTTGGTTTCATATGGTTTAACTTTTATTATATTATAATATTTTATATGCTAAAAAATAAGCTATATGCTAGACAACAAATAAAAATGCTAAACAATGTAAAAATATGCTAAATTTAGCATAAATTATGCCAAATTGGCAACACTGCCCGAGACGTTACTCTAGAAATCGAAATCTGACATCAGTAATCGAATGCAGTGAATAAAAATCATCATAATAATAAATGCGTTGTGTTTTTTTATTATACTTGCCCTTTTTTTGCTCCTTAAATTTACGAAAGAAAGTATACTACTTTAAAAGGGATTCGCTTGATGAATTTTAAAATTGACATGTGTATCAAGTTCGAGCGACACATGTTTCTAGTCAGTATCGATTAATTCACTATAATCGATGTTTCACTTTCTAAGCAGCACATGGCGCCACGTATGACGCTCGACGCTCGACGCATGATGCTCGACGCTCGACGCATGATGCTCGAAGCCGGACGCTCGACGCGATGGCACGGTGCATGACATGATGACACGGCGCTGCTCGCGATGATACGGCTTCTTACGCGGTGATTCGAGCGGCAGTGGCATCCGCGCAGCGCGAGGCGAAGTTGCCACCCTGCCCGCACATAACGAGCTCTCCCTTTGTCACCGGCTGCTCAGTGACACGTATGCTCGTAGATCTGTAGGATGCTTCTTCCCGTTGAAACTGGATCGAAGTGCCACGTGGTTGCGGCGCTTTGACTTTCAATCAGGTTATCGTATATCGTATCGAGGTTATCGCCACGTGTTTTCTCATTTGCTCGATTTGATCCCAATTCTGATGTCGGAGCAAGGTGTAGAATGTGAATCTATTTTCAAGCTGTGGGCGTTGCGTTGGGTAATCGAGCAAAGAAACACCTCAAACTCAATCATTTCTTTATTTACCACCGATTCGGAAAGCAGTATCTACAGAGAAGAACCGGCAAGAAACTCCATAGTTGCTCTTTTTAATCATGTCAGTTTTAATACAATCACTTTAAATACAATCACTTAATAACCGTTACGTTACACATTTAAATTAAACACTAGCAAAGAAAAGGTTAACAGTTCCTAGTAGTGGAAGGTCCGAACTCTTCGATGTTCGAATGTAAAGTGCCGTCCCGAGGGCGAGCCTTCACGGGCTCGACCCGGTACAAACATGAAGTAAGCCACCAACTTCACTGTGCTGCCACCTCCCGGAACTCGTGCTTAGAGTCGTTTTACATCCGCGCTATTGACCGTCTCCGACTGTTACAAATCTTAAAATCATACATAGTACATTATTTTCCATAGACAAGGTTTTCTGTTATTTATAATCTACCGCCTGACAACTTAACCTCCCCTCCAGTCGGTTAGTTGTCAGTCGATCGCTCACATTTTTTGAAGAAACGATCAGCTAGCAATTGATCCTGAACAGCCGACCAGTGCGGTCAACAAGTCAGTGCCTTAGCCGTGCCTCATGCTTGTTTTAGGGTTATTTAAATCTATTATTTAAGATTGTGAAAGATTGCGAATATTATAGTAAAAAGTGAATGTAACAAGGAGGAATATTAAAATATCAGTTGTGAAGAAGGCGTTTCATTCCACAACCCAACAGCTTCAGAAGTGGGATAACGATAACAAGATTGGTGATGGGCCGTGATTGGTCAAGGACTCCTTCACGCAGCCGAGACGGCAGTCGTGAGGGCAATGAACAGCGAAGCCGGCGTAGTAGAGAGCGCCGCAGTGAAAAGCGCTCAGACCGCCGCAGTCAGCGCCCAAGCCCGAACCGAAGTGCCAGTCACCGGAGCCGCCCTAACACTGAGCACCACCAAAGGAGTCCCGGTGAGCGACGTTCTAGGCGTAGTATTGAACGTCGCAGCCAACGATCAGGTGAACATCGAAGTCGTAGCCGCAGTCAGCTACGAAATCGCCACGATAGCAGAATTATGAATATTGATCGGGACCGTAGAAGTAGGAAACGTAGTAAGGACTGTTCTATTACAAGACCCCAAAAAGGTGATAAAAGCGATGTAACTAGTACTTTAATAGATTCATTTGTTGATGCGATTAAATCGATGAAATCTAGTTCTAGTGATAAATTTTCGTCTATTCACAATGTAATACCTGATTTTGATCCAATGGCAAAAGAACAGACTGTTAATGCGTGGTTATCGAAGGTTGAGGAATGTAAATTAATTTACGAATGGTCAGAAAAACAAGTCGTGCACTACGCTCTGCCTAAACTCTCGGGAATAGCTAAAACGTGGTACCAAAGTCTCCCCACTTTGCTGTATTCTTGGGAGGAATGGAAAGTTAAATTAATTGAAACTTTTCCATCTGCCCAGAATTATGGTGAATTATTAACTGAAATGTTGAATAAAAAACTACGGTTTAGTGAATCTCCCGAATTATATTATTACACTAAAATTAACTTACTAAACCGTTGCAACATATATGGCAAAAATGCAGTTGATTGTCTAATTTATGGAATTGAAGATAGGGGTATTAGACTAGGAGCTCAAGCGGCACAATTTTCTGAACCTGAACAGTTACTCAAATTTTTTAAAACTGTTAAACCAGGCGTTTCTAGGGATACCGAAAGATAAATTCGAGATAGGGATAAACGGCCGGTACCAAATAATTCAAATAGCGTCTTGAATAAGCCGAATAGATTCGAACCGGGTCGGATAACTTGTTTCAATTGTAACGAAGTAGGTCACCCCAGCTATAAATGCAATAAACCGTTATTAAAGTGTAGTCGTTGTAATTTATTAGGTCATTTGTCTAATGCGTGTTCTAAAATGGAACCCGCTCAAAAGCTAGATAAGGAAAAAACCGTGTTGAAAATCTCTAGTCAACAATCGGCGAGTATTTACACTTTTCCTATACGTATTAACGGGGTAAATGTCCAATGTCATTTAGATTTAGGGAGCGAATGTACTCTAATTCGGTTGACGGACGCCCTAAATCTAGGGTTCGATTGGACCACAAATGATTTACCCTTACTAAAAGGCCTAGGCAATATACCGTACCAGCCTATCGGTAAGTCGTTAGTTAATATTGAGGTACAAGGAATTACTGAAAAAGATATAGAAATATTAGTTATTAATGATAACCTCATTAACTATCCAGTGCTTCTAGGGCATTCATTTTCAGAACGGCCGGGTATTAAAATTACTAAAACCGTAGATAAACTGGAGATTTGTAAGACCCAAAACGCTAAAATACACTTGTTATGTAGGGAGCAAACTTATATTAACCCTGAGGCAATACAAACTGTCGCAGTATTAGCAAAACCTGAACTTTCTTGTACTGTATATGTTAGAGGTGGTATGCGGGGACAAAATGGTTCTGAATTCTATTTGTTTCCGGGAGAATATGAATTAAAAGATGGATTAGGCTGTCTTCTTATCTTAAATCCTAGAACTAAGGGTTTAATTCTAGAACGTGAACAGTTGCTGATACGCAGTATGGTAATGAGTAATGATTGTAAATATGTAAATAACGTTAATTTCACTGACAGGAATGATATATCTGAGCCTGTTATAGGGGATAATCTTAGCGAATTAGAAAAACAAATGGTGAAGGACTTGCTCGCAAGATATAGCAGCTGTTTTTCTTCCTGTCTTAAGGATCTCGGATTTACAACTGTATTAGAAATGGATATACAATTAAAGAATGAAGAACCGGTAGTTTACAGGCCTTATAGACTCTCGTATGCAGAAAGAGAAGATGTCAGGCGCATGGTAGCAGAAATGTTAGATTGTGGTATAGTTAAGGAGTCTTCATCACCTTACGCGAGCCCCATTGTATTGGTAAGAAAGAAAAGTGGTGAGAGGCGAATGTGTGTTGACTACAGAGCCTTAAACAGCAGGACTAAGCGAGACCATTATCCTCTCCCTAGGGTAGAAGACCTTCTTGATCAATTAGCGGGCCATAAGATGTTCATATCGCTGGATTTGGCTTCAGGGTACTATCAGATTCCCATCTCGGAGAAGTCTCAAGAGAAGACCGCGTTTGTTACGCCAGATGGACAATATGAATACACCAGAATGCCATTTGGCTTAGCAAACGCTCCTTCGGTTTTCCAAAGAGCCATGCATAAGATTCTTAATAAAGCACGGTTAAGTTATGTAATTGTGTATATGGATGATGTTTTGATACCCGCGCGTTGCTTTGATGAAGCGCTGCAAAGACTAGAAGAAGTTTTGAACTTATTAAAAGAAGGAGGCTTAACACTGAAAATGCAGAAATGTAAATTTATGTTTGATAAATTAGACTTTTTAGGGTTTGAAATAAGTGGTAATGGTATCCAACCAGGCTCTGCGAAAACTGGAGCAGTCTCAAAATTTCCTACTCCCTTAAATCAGCATGACGTTAGACGATTTTTAGGTCTTGCCAGCTTCTTTAGAAGATTTGTCAAGGATTTTGCTCTGATAGTAAAACCATTGACGGGTCTTCTAAAGAAAAATGCGCCTTGGAAATGGGGGGAAGAAGAAGCAACTGCATTTACAGAGATTAAAAAACGATTGACCAGCAGACCAATTCTCGCACTATACGACAAAAATTTAGAAACTCAGTTACACACGGATGCGTGTAGATTTGGCATCGCGGGTATTCTTCTTCAGAAAGACGAGAAAGGTTTATGGAGAGTTGTAGCATACTACAGTCGTCAAACCACGGTAGAAGAGCAGAAACTTCACTCGTTTGAGTTAGAAACTCTAGCTGTGATAGCGTCATTAAACAAGTTTAGGGTCTACTTGTTAGGCCTACGCTTCAAAATACTAACAGATTGTAATTCATTACGCACCACACTTACAAAACGAGATGTGATCCCGAAAATTGCAAGATGGTGGGTGCAGTTACAAGAATATGACTGTGAAATTGAGTATCGACCAGGAGATAAGATGTCACATGTGGATGCCCTGAGTCGAGCTCCATCAGACTCAAAAGTAGACGATTTGCACGTTATTGATATACTTAGTGTTACTGCTGAAGATTGGATTACTACTGTTCAATCTTCAGATGACGATATAAGGCGTATTAAAGAAATATTAAGTGATCCAGAATCCCCCAACATAGTAAGTACATTTCAAAATTACAAATTAAAAAATGGACGTGTATACAGGATCATAGCTGATGATAATATCAAATGGGTAGTGCCTAGAGGCGCACGCTGGCAAATTGTTAAAGCCAATCACGATGACGTAGGCCATTTTGGGTTAGAAAAGACTTTAGATCGTATTCGGGCATTATATTGGTTTCCTAAAATGAGAACCTTTGTCACCAAATATGTTTCAGCATGTTTAGAATGTGCTCACCATAAGATGCCAGGTGGTGCTCGACAAGGTCACCTACATTCCATAAAAAAAGTAGAAATCCCCTTTCACACGGTCCACGTGGACCATGTTGGGCCTTTCATTAAGAGTAAGAAGGGGAACTCATATATCTTAGTAATCATCGATGCCTTTACTAAATTTGTTTCTTTGGCTGCCGTCAAAAGTACCAAAACGTCGGAAACTATAAAAGTAATTAAAAAAAAATCTTATTGGGTATTTTGGTACTCCAACACGCCTCATTTCTGATAGAGGTAGCTGTTTTACCAGCAAGAGGTTTAGGAAGTTTATACAGGCCTTAGGCATAAAGCATGTTATGAATGCAGTAGCCACGCCGCGAGCAAATGGTCAAGTAGAAAGGTCAAACCGAACTATATTGGCATCATTGGGAACCATGAACCATGGCAAAGATCCTAGAACATGGGATGATAATCTATCGGATATACAGTTAGGCATCCCGCTGCCAGATGCAACTGCTCTGCTCGCTGAAGAGGATATGAAATATTTTGGAAGGTGCTTCTTCTTTGGATATGTGGCTGTGTTAGTTGAAAAGCTAGTTGTTTCAAGTAGTCTTTGCGCGTGATGATTATACCCGTATTTTCTTTGTAAATGATTTGACTGTTGATTCCGGCTATGTTTAGGATCGTGAAAAATAATCTCAGCGGCCATCTACATGCCACTCTTGCCACAGAATACTCTTCTTTTAGTCGATCCACAACATCAACACCTCCTTTCGGTTTATTATAAAAGGTGATAATTTCTGGTTTCGCGGTAGTTCCAGTTGTTGGATCGATTTGGTCGTCGTTATGAAGTGTACTTATCATAAGAACATTTTTTTATTCTTCTTGTTTGGTACGTAAGATACCAGAACCTTGCTCTTATGAAAACCAAAGATACTACTAGGTTTTGGTCTAAAATAAAATAAAATTTGTTCATCCCTTCGATCACGATCCATCTATAACAGAAATTCATAATAGATTACTATTTCAGTAATGTAAAATCATAATATTACATAAAAGTAGCAGTAAAACAGTCGCTAAGATGAAAAAAAATAAAGTCATGAGTAAAAAAAAGTACTTGCGTCGATACCCGCGCGATGAGCAAAACGCCGCCTGATGGTACACGGCGCAACAAACCACCTCGTCCAAGTGACTGGCGCACACTTTCGAGAAGTGAACTGCATACAGGGGTGGGGGACGGAACAAAACTCAGCTACCAAATGAACGATGTACGTACGAATAATTTTGACAAAATGGCGGATGTTTTAAATTTACTGTGAGCAAAATGCTCATAGCGCGAGTGCTCGCGGGTTAAGGGGGGAATGATGTAGCGACGACAAGCCAATTTACGAGTTACCGAAATATTTCAAGTGTAGTACCTACTAAGAAAGTTCCCACCATAGGTTCACACGGTAACTCGTATATAAACAGTTTGTGCGTTATGCACAGTTAGTTAAGGGCTTGTCGGGACGCGGGTTGGTCGCATTAGGTCGAATATTAATTACATACGAATATATATATGTAGTTAACGAAATATAACCTTTGCGTAGTTATTACATCTTTTATTACACCCGCACATAACAAGCCCCTACATCACTTTTAAAGTAACAAAACACGGCTGACCTACCGTGTTTCGAACAAAATGCATGAAAACTTTCATTAGTAGATAGTTAAGTCTTGTATTTTAAAAGCATGCAATAATTTGTATTTCATTCAAAAACATAATTCGTTTATCGAAACGTTTTTTGCTTAAAACGGTTTCACAATGCATTTTTCTAATTATTATTTTCATTTCAATAATTAGTTACCTAGCCAAATTATTACAAACAATATTTTCGCTCCAACTCCAAGGTATCGTATTACGAGTAGGTACGAGTTAATTGTGTCTTTATGAAGTATAGTAATAAAAAAAACAAAATAAATCTCGTGTAGAGCCATTTAAATCTCGATAATTATTTCTATTAATATTACCTATAGGTACAAACTTTTAAAACTGTCAATTAATGTCAATTGCGCGGCAAATTTGTATTTTTTTATTCTCTTTGAAAATTTCATCATCTGTTGTTTTACAGTATTTTTCTATGAAAATATGTGCAGTTTACAATAAAAACTACGTATATCGAAACAATACAGCTTTGTCTGAATATTAAAATATTATGTTCTCAGTTCAATTACATTATTACTATTTTCGTACATTTCGATATCAGTTGAAAATATTGTATCATATAAAATTTTTGGTATAACAAGGTAATGCGCTTTCGTGTTTTAACTACATAATTAGTTCAATATTAATTTAGCCGTAAAATACGTTATTTTGTTATTAATTTGAATAATATTATTGTAAGGAATCTAATTCAGTGTTAGATTTTCAAAATTAGATTAAGGATAATTTGTAATAATTGAAATAAATATTTTTGGATGTACATACTGGTATTTTTATTTTATTCCCCTGTGCTCATATTATGTCATGAAACCTTTCAGTAGATACATGGACGAAATCGCAGCCAGCGCCCAGCAGCAATTAGCTATAACATACCTATAGGTATTAGGTAAGGTAATAAATAATAGCTCTATAGTTAATACGCACCTTGATACTTACCGTAGAGTTGTTTGATGTTGAATCCGTAATAAATAAAATTAACACAATACATGTGTGATTTATATGTGATTTCACTAAGCCCAAATACATAGTCGTACGTACATCGACGATATATAGTTGTAGCATACTGATGGTTGTGTTGTCTCGTACGTTGTGAAGTAAATGTGTGTTGCGTGAAATAATATTGTGATGGTAATGTAGTTCATCGAAGGATGGTGGTGTTCTATCTGGCATGAGGTCCAGGATAGTAGATGTGTGTTCTGACCGGTCAGGAGGACCGGGGCAGTATGGTAACCCTGTAAGGTCAGTGTGGGCTGAGGCAGGATGGTAGTTATTTTGGTATCCCGAGATGAATTACCGTAGTAATGTAGTGTGAGAAATGGCGTACGGGGACACATGATTGTCAGTATGGCTGTATAGGAGATAACTTGAGTTTTAATATACTGTTGGATGAGTAATATTCAGTTCAGATAAGATTTCATTTTTTTTAACTGTTGAGCTATTGAATCCTATAAACACCAATAATCACTTTGAAAAGAAAGATGTTGTTTATACAATGTTCGGGTAACTTCACTTTGTCAATATATTGAGAATGCCTGAGGGCCAAGTACCACTTGAAGTTGATTAATGTTTGAAACTTGAGTTTGAGTTGAGTGATAGCGGTGAATCTTAGTTCGATTGGTCAGTGTGCCAGTAGTCATTTCGTAGCCGTAGTCCGTTGAAGTCGGTGTCTGCTATAAGGGGATTATGGCTGCTTATAGTAAACCGTGGATGCGCGGTATTACCGTAGTCCGTTGAAGCCGGCGTCTGCTATTAGGAGTACAGATAGCTGCTTATAGTAAACCGTGGATGCGCGGTGCGCGGGTGACGCTGGCGGAGGTTGGGTCTTGTAGAGACCATTAGATATGGAATATGGAGTCCGTGGGACTCGGCATTCGGAGGAATGCGTGTGGAACAAACATGAGGTTTGTTGTGGGGCTTAGTGAAAAGCCAGAGTTTGCATTCGGAGGAATGCGTGTGTGTTGTTGGGCTTAGTGAAAAGCCATAGTTGGCATTCGGTGGAATGCGTGTGTGATGATGGGCTTAGTGAAAAGCCAGAGTTGGCATTCGGTGGAATGCGTGTGTGATGATGGGCTTAGTGAAAAGCCACAGGCCTCGGATAAGATTCATGCTCTAGTTTTTTTGTGATACTTTAATAATGATCTTCTGATGACAATAGCAGTGAAAGTGGTGTTTGGTCGCTTATGCGTTATTTTCTTTTAGTAGTAGTTCATAAATTTAATTGAAATGATCAGAATTCAATGTTTCATTATTTTAATCAAAATGGTTAATTTCAAAGGGTTGAAGTTGGAAATTATTTTAGGATATTCAAATTAAGAAAAAAACCTGTTTAGTGTTTTCATATGAACTTAAATTTTGTTTTATGAGATTCTTTGCTATAAGACGTTTCTTGTACAAATTTCATGATTCTGTGTTCACAAGAAATATCCTGAAGGTATCGATTCCATGTGTCCGCTGCGAATGTCGAAAACTGCTATCTTTTGATCGACTGTTATAACTTTTCAAAGCTTAACGGGACGATGGTATGCGATATGAATTTCAAAGGTCTTGATAGATAGACTGATAGACTTACGGACAACTAAGTGATCATAAGGATTTAGTTTTTCAGTTTTGTGGTTTAAAAGCCTAAAAATTAAATATCAGAGTTTAATTGTAAAAATTTGTCAGGATTGGCCGAAGAGCATGTACTGTGCGAGATGTTTTCTGTGTTACAGCACCCACAAACACGAGGACGTGTTCAGCGCAGGATGGCCGTGTCGGAGACGGTCAATAGCGCGGATGTAAAACGACTCTAAGCACGAGTTCCAGGGAGGTGGCAGCACAGTGAAGTTGGCGGCTTACTTCATGCTTGTACCGGGTCGAGCCCGTGAAGGCTCGCCCTCGGGACGGCACTTCACATTCGAACATCGAAGAGTTCGGATCTTCCACTACTAGGAACTGTTAACCATTTCTCTGCTAGTGTTTAATTTAAATGTGTAACGTAACGGTTATTAAAATTGATTGTATTTAAAGTGATTGTATTTAAAATGACTGTATTGTAAAACTGACATGATTAAAAGAGCAACTATGGAGTTTCTTGCCGGTTCTTCTCTGTAGATACTGCTTTCCGAATCGGTGGTAAATAAAGAAATGATTGAGTTTGAGGTGTTTCTTTGCTCGATTACCCAACGCAACGCCCACAGCTTGAAAATAGATTCACAATCTACACCTTGCTCCGACATCAGAATTGGGATCAAATCGAGCAAATGAGAAAACACGTGGCGATAACCTCGATACGATATACGATAACCTGATTAAAAGTCAAAGCGCCGCAACCACGTGGCACTTCGATCCAGTTTCAACGGGAAGAAGCATCCTACAGATCTACGAGCATACGTGTCACTGAGCAGCCGGAGACAAAGGGAGAGCTCGTTATGTGCGGGCAGGGTGGCAACTTCGCCTCGCGCTGCACGGATGACACTGCCGCTCGCATCACCGCGTCGGAAGCCGTATCATCGAGAGCAGCGCCGTGTCATCATGTCGTGCACCGTGCCATTGCGTCGAGCGTCCGGCTTCGAGCATCATGCGTCGATCGTCGAGCATCATGCGTCGAGCATCATGCGTCGAGCGTCGAGCGTCATGCGTGGCGCCATGTGGTGCTGCATCCATACTGTGCGCCGCGGCACCAAGCTGGGCTCCGCGACACCACGCCAGGCGTTGCGCATCCACGCCAGGCACCGCAATATCACGCCGGGCGTCGCGCTACCATCACTACCATCAACACGTCGAGCCTGAGATCACCGGAACCAGAGCGACGTGTCGACGTGTCGTGCAACTATCCTTCAATCTCATACAAAACCGGTCAGTAGATAACATTCCACTTTGAGTGTACAGTAAGATAAAGAAAGTAGGTTTTCAAAATGTAGTTAACTTCAAGTAACTTATTCGAAAGAAAAAGAAATTTATTGCCAAAAACATTAGTTACAAAATTTATTTTAAATTAATTGAGGAAAATGGTCACAGCCGCGGCAAAATGCTGCACAACAAGTCAATAACTGCGTTAAAAACAACCGACTTCAAACTTGCACTTGCAACATTTACAAATACAGACAAAAATGCTCATAAAATAAAACTACGGGGCCTATCCGAATAAAATTTTTATGGGACCAATTCGACACCATCCCGCATCGAACAAAAAAAGAATCACGTAAATCGGTTCAGAAACCTCTGAGTAATCGGTGTACATACATAAAAAAAAAAAAAAAAACATACCGGCCGAATTGATAACCTCCTCCTTTTTTTTGAAGTCGGTTAAAAACAGTGCTGATTTACAGGTTGTACCGAATGTAACGATTAGATTTTGTTAAAAGTTGTAGCCTACAGACCAGTGTATAGTTAAATCGTATTGCATTATATTTAACTCAACTTATTTACGCAGTGTTGTTGTTATTAGGTCGTGCGATATTGCTTTACGGTTTTGTAGTTAGTTAAAACTTATTCCATTACATTCAGCCCATCTTAGTTACGCAGTGATAAATTAACAGTACCTATTTCACTTATTCAGGGACGGGTTCACTTTAGTAGGTAATTCACGTAATTTTAAAAAATACTTTGTGGCGTAAGCACTGCCATCAAGATAAATTAAGTAACGAATTGCTTTAATGTTTGTTATTTTGTGAGCTAACACTAACAAAGAAAGCACATTAATTGGTACACTGCATCCAGATCCTTCAATCGAACGTAAACAATAAACATTCACTTGTCCGTGTATCAGAACAAAAACAGTATGCGAATTACTTTCAAATTAGTTTCTTAACTACCCGCGTTAGTTTCTTGACTACCCGCATTAATTTCTTAAACTACCTGCGTTAGTTTTTATTTAGGCTATAACCCTTGACAAATAACAATTAATTGCTACACAAAGACAGCCTTATTGCTATTCGATTAAAAACGAAAAGTAATGCCTTAACTAGTGCATTAGAGGTTTAAAAAAAAAACTTTTCGTAGGTTTTATTTAAGGTGATATTTGAGGTAATTTCTTAAAATAAAGTTGTGAACAATTCACAGTATACAGTTTTACGATATGAAGTTTTATGAAATGTTACAGATTTACTTTGATCGAATAAAAGGTAAATCGAGGCATTTAGTTTTGAATTTTTACTTGGGAGAATTTATTAGGTCCTTATTTAGGCAGTTCATAATACAATGTCGCAGATAATTAGCGTGTTCAAATAAACAGCTGGCCTAAGATAAATGTTATGATTGGAATACGGGTCTAGATTTAGTTTGAGTACGTAACTTGATTGCTTTAAAATTATTTTAACTATCTCATCGACGTTTGGGTCCGTTCAATGTAAAGATATTAAGATTTAAGACTGTTGAAAATAATCTTAAGGTTAATAGCGCCTTTACAGTTTACATACTATCGTCAGATAATGTCTGTTTAATTGCATAGAGAAAAGAAAAACCCATCCAGGTTTTCTGAAGGTTTTTGAAGTGAAACTTCTTTATCGGGGTTGAAAAAAAATTTAGCGTGACATTTTTCCGTTACGCACCATTTTTTTTCTTATCCCTATCACGCGTGATTCGACATATTTCTGTAAAGTTGCATATAGTAAATTATTTTTTTTGAAAAAATAAGGTCATAAAGAAGTTTCATTTCGTGCGTAGTACACGCACATATTCACACCTCGATCTAGAAATAAATGCATTAAAACAACACGTGCGCTATATGGAACAGCAGCGTCTGGATACCGTCATAGAAGTTGCCAACATTCCGTCTCGTCCTAATGAAGACCTTAATGACTTATGTAACAAGTTAGCTGATAACCTAAATCTAACCAAAGAAGGAATCTCCAACGTGAAGCGCCTGGAAGGAAGAAACGGACAGGATGGATGTATTCAACTGGAGTTCAAACAGGAGGAATTATGTAATATGTGGGTACGTGCTTCCAGACGCAGAGAGGTACTTGTGGGACAGGTGGTATGTGATGAAGCAGTACCAGCAGCTAAAACCAAAGTGATAGTACGCAAAGCCCTAACTAAAGCGAATAAAACCCTGCTGTGGCAAGCTAAGCAAAAATTAACACCAAATTATAAATATGTGTGGTTCCAGAATGGGAATATTATATTAATCCGTAAATCAGAGAATAATAAACCTATTGTGATCAGAAGCGAAACAGACATTGAAAATCTCCTCAACCAGGCAGCACCAGCACATCATCGGCGGTAATAGATATAGTATTTTATGTAGGTCACCATAGTTCAGTCGAATATCCCAAGCAATAATTTAGAACTTTTTAATTGTAGTACATATAACTCATTTTGTAAAAATGTTCCATCGTTAGCGAAATCTCAATTTAAGTTAAATTTAGTCCATATAAATGTAAGATCACTAATTAAAAATTTTTGTTATGTTTTAGAATTAATAAACAGTTCATGTTCACCAATAGATATTCTCATATTAACTGAAGTAAACATTAAAGATAATATCGCAAATATGTTCAATGTAAATGGCTATATAATGCACAAAAAGTTACGTAAGAATAAAAAAGGTGGCGGTATTATAATATACATACGGAACGTTCACGTATTTACATTCAAACATCACACTTTAAATCACTGTGAATCAATCATAGGTCATTTAACGACTAATCACAAATACGTTGCAACAATTTGTGCAATATATAGGCCACCCAACGAAAGTAAATACTTGTTCGTAAGGGAGATAAAGGATCTTTTATCTAGTAAACCTTTTAAACACTTAGATATTTTTGTTTTAGGAGACATGAACATAGATATAAAAATAAAGGGTAACATTCAAGATTTTTACATAAATAGCATGGCCGAGTGCGGTCTAACAAGTGTTATAACCGATTATACAAGAATTGAAATAAGAAACCAAATAATAACGCGTAGCGTAATCGATCACATTTTTGTAAGGACGCAATTGTTAGACCTGTACTCGGGCGCGCTCGGCACTGCAATGGCTGATCACCGTATGATCGTATTGTCGTGCATTGGACAATCATTAGCACATGTACAGGGTGACGTTAAAGTCATTCGAAAAATAGATAACAATAAACTTAATAATTTGCTTGATCATGTTAGCTGGGATGATTTTACGAATACAGAGTGTCCATATAAATTATATGATAACTTAAAAAATACCATCCAAAATTGTTATAATCAATCACAATTTGAACAAATAATTTCAACATCAAGTAAAAGAAACAAAGATCCTTGGATTACTAGCACCATAAAAACTATGTGTGAAAAAAAAGATTTATCTTTTATTGACTGGAAAAATGACCCGACTAATAAAATACTTCGATTAAAATACAATAAATTACGTAATAAAACGCGTAAATTCATAGAAAAATCAAGAAATAATTACTATCATAATCAAATTAATCAAAACTACAACAATAGTCACGCTTTATGGCAAATTTTGAATTCATTAACAGGTCGCTGCAAAAATTCAATAGACAACTGTATCTTAAAAGCATTTCATAAAAATAACATAGACATTAAAACAATTGCTAATAATTTTGCACAAGAATTTTATTATAGTATTAAAAAAATCATTCCTAAATGCAATAAGCGTCTATTATGTGAAAATGATTATTATTATCCACAAAATAAATCAATGCTACTTAAAAAAGCTAACAACAAAAAACTTAATATCAATAAAGCTCCCGGATTCGACAACATTCGATGTATTGACATAAAAAATATATGCACTAAAATCGTAGATATTATAGTTAAATTTATTAATGCATCTATTGTTAATGCTAAATATCCTTTAGAGTTAAAAACTGGAATAATCCGACCTATTCACAAAAAAATCCAAAAGTGCACGCCTCATAATTTTTTTTTAATAAATATTTATTAATTATTATTTTTGTTTATTTAATAACAATTAAACCACATCGAATCAGACCCTGAAAAATGAAAGGGTTCTATTCCTGAGCATACTCAAGCGTAAGAGAAAAAAAAAGACTCGATTAGTAAAGTATTTCGGTCGCTATCGTGTTAACAAGAAAAAGGATCCGCACATACAGACACACGGACGTCCAAGACAGAACTTTTTTAAACTGTTTTTTAACTAGTTTAAATAACAAAAATGACATCAAAAATATCATGAAC
The DNA here is from genome assembly GCF_061535395.1 of Colias eurytheme. NCBI lineage: Eukaryota > Metazoa > Arthropoda > Insecta > Lepidoptera > Pieridae > Colias > Colias eurytheme. The sequence goes on along the minus strand of NC_143011.1, from coordinate 2,174,280 downwards.
GTTAAAAATAGTGTTTTTTCTTAATATGTGTGTGTATGTATTATCTTACAAGTGCAATGTATGATACATAAAGACATTTTAAGTTTGAAAAATCAGATGTTTTGCGCGAAGTGACAGTAGTACCCACCTCAACGCTTCGCTTATGAGGCGTGCAAAAGGGTACGCGAAGTGAGTATGAAAATTATCGCCCGATTACCATTCTTCCGGTATTAGACAAAATCGTGGAAAAATTTATAGCCGAACAAATGCAGAATTTCTATGCCGAAAATAAAATTTTATCTGTCTCTCAATTTGGATTTCAACCGTGTAAGTCAACTTCACAACTTTTGTCAAAATTTACAGATGAAGTAAACTCATGTCTCGATAACAAAAAACATGTACTGCTATTATTTATCGATTATAGTAGGGCATTCGATACACTCAGGCATGACACTCTTATACACAAACTAGATAACTCCGGTATCCGTGGACCTCTTCTGGGATGATTTAAAGATTATCTTGCTAATAGAAAATTTCGTGTTAAAGTAGGCGATGAAATGAGCAATGAAATGACCATCACCGAGGGTACAGCACAGGGCTCGGTGTTAGGACCTTTATTGTACTTGGCGTATGTAAATGATATGGAACATGTCATCAACCACTGTTCTATCTATCAATATGCTGATGACACCTGTCTAATAGCCTCAGACAAAAATATTAATACTGCAGCTCAACAGTTACAGGAAGATTTTACGCGTATCCTAATGTGGTCGCACGATGCGGGTCTTGTCATAAATGTTAAGAAAACAAAAATAGTACATGTACACTCGAGTCATTTGAAAAACTTTAATAATTTTAAAATCACGGCACACAATCACGTATGTCTTCACAAAGCTACATATTATAACCCGGACTGCTCGTGTGAATGTGTGGACCAAGTGCCTTATTATACTTACTTAGGACTGATTGTTGATAACAGATTTAATTGGAACCATCATATAGACCATCTGTGTGATAAACTTAGGGCCATACTCTCAAAATTATATATCATCAGAAATAAAGTACCATACAAAATTCTTCTCGGTATCTATAGATCATTGGCAGAATCAATAATACAATACGGTATCACAAGTTATGGACGTACATTTAATACTTACATTGATAGAATCACAAATTTACAACTAAGACTAATAAAAAAAATTGTACCTATTAATATTAAAAACAAGTTTAAAGATAAACCTCTCGAACTATTTAGCTATTGTAATGTACTGCCAATAAGACAAATGTTTCAAAAGATTTTTCTCATAGAACAATTTCATAACATAAACTTTCAAAATCCCATTTCGCATCAGTTTGCTACCAGACAAATAACTAATAAAAAATTAATTATTCCTAAAGTACACAATCTTTATGGGAAGCGTACGGCTAATTTCTTATTACCCACTATACTTAATTCTATGCCACAAAAAGTCAAGAAGGATGTTAATATTAAAAACTACAAAATAATATACAAAAGATATTTTCTCGAATTAATTAAAACAATAAAATAAACATAATAAACAACATTGTAATGAACACCCTGTATTTGTATGTCATGAATAGATAAGGAACCGGTTTATGTAGTCACTTCTTTTGTCTTCCTTGCGAATAACAAACGGTGTTTATGCGACTGTGAGCGTTGCTACAAACCTCGTAAGGTTTCGCATCGCAAAATTGTTTTAAATAAATGTGAATTTTTGTTCTCTAATAAATAAAATAAATAAATAAAATTTCGGTAACTCGTAAATTGGCTTGTCGTCGCTACAGTGACATTCGAAAATGAAACAATGATTTACGGAAAAGCACAGATAGAAACGCGTTTAATCGAGATTGGGTATCTAATATTAAGATAATTGGAATACTTAATGAAAATAGGAATTGTAGAGTCAGTAATAATTCAGATTAGTTTATTGATATCATATTAGATACTTACTTAGGTCGAGTGAACGCGTTTTTACAATTCGTTCTATACAAAGTATGTTTTTAACTAAATTTTCGAATTTCATCGTGTATTTTACAATAATTTTGAATGATTTGAATGCGAAATGTACTAATATATGATCAACGTATTGTGATCATCAGTATGCTACAACTATATACCTGGTATATAGGCGGTTATTAAAATTGATTGTATTTAATGTTACTTTTGATACACAATACACACTACTTACTCAGAGGGAAATAAACGCTACCTACTATTTTTATTTGAACATAGGCTAGAATTTACTTTTTCACAAACACGTATATTTTTAAAAGCATAATATTATAGTTTATTAAATACTACATAATATTATATACAGTTTCATGAGCATAAAGGAACAACTCTTTTAGTGTCATTGGTTCAAGTGACGACATGAGACAGTTTGGCATTAATGCCGTGTTGCTATTGGTCTATTAATTGAATACTGCACGGAAACAACACACACTATTCCTTATTATTTTTAAATCGTTTTTTTCAATAAATCTGCAACAAAAAATCTTTATATTTTTAAAAAAAGGTATTTATCAGTTAACTTGGGATACTAATATATTTCTATGGAAATTAACTATTTTTTGCAATAGATATTAAAAATACAGTTAACACATTAGGAGATCAGATTGACAGTTTGAGTGACAGTACGTCTCTGTGTTTTCTTATTTGAATAATTTATATTTTGGACATTACAAGTTAAATAAAGTGCCGAATCTGGTGTTACTGGGTACCGACTTAAGTATACTGAGTTAATTACTAAATGTGTGCAGTGATTTGTGTTTCTTAAGTGTATTTTCAAATCATCTGTTCGTTCAGCTGATTTTGACAAGCCGTTACGCCCGCAACTATTTGTTTGTTTTGATTGAACTTTCCCAAAGCAGACTAACGCCGAGTTTATTATATTCCTTATATTAAAAAAAAAACGTTCATAATCATCTGGGGATATAGTTTTACAATAAATAATAAAATACAATTAACTAAGAAGTCAGCATTGTATCACTACCATCTAACGGACTGCAACGTAACCATCAGTGAAAGATATCAATAATGGCTAATAAGTGTTCTACTTGCGGAAAGTTCTACGCGGCAACAGATGGCGTCAAATGCAATAAATGTGGTATTGTATATCATAAACAGTGTTTGAGTCCTAAATCGCGACTTAATCCGAAATGGCACTGTAATAATTGCAAAGTAACACTTACAAAACCTGCCGACACTTTATGTTCTCAGGATGATGATCCTTTTATGGACGCAGATACACACCAAAACACACCATCACTGATGCAAGAAATTAAACTTTTGCGTTCAGATTTATCCAATTTTCGCCGGGATATGTCACAACTATCCTCCGCGATTTTACAAATTAATAAAAGGCTCGATGAGGCAGAGAACCGAATTTCAAGTTTAGAAGATCGGATGGTAACAATGCAAAACCACACTGAAAACTATAACACCTTGCTTGAAACGGTTGCGCAGCTCGAAAGACGCACCAATGAAGCCGAACAGGCTAACCTACTCAATGATCTAGAAATAACAGGTCTTCCAGAACAGGGTGGTGAAAATCTCATACACGTTTCTATGACACTCGCACGTAAAATCGGCCTTACTTTGGAGGAACGCGACATTGTCAGTGCGCAGCGAATTGGGACGCGTCGTACTCGAGAGGATGTTTTATCCAAATCCAATACTTCTAATAGCCCCCCCCGCCCGCGCCCTGTCGTAATACGCTTATCGCGACGATCACTACGGGATGATTTACTGCGGGCCGCACGTGTACACCGCGGGGCCGACACCTCCGGTACTAACCTCAGCGGGGAGCCCCGCCGTTTTTACATAAATGAACATTTAACTCGTTATAATCGCAAACTTTTTTATTTGGTTCGCCAGAAGGGCTCAATGATGAATTGGCGTTACACTTGGACACGAGGTGGTCGTATATATGCCCGTCGCGACAGTAATACAAAGTCGTATTGCATTCAAACTGAAAAAGATATTAACCAAATTTTTCGGTCGGATGTCGTTTGAGATATAAATACAACTTGCATTCTATAATCGAATACGTTATATACCCCTTAATAAATTATATACGGTTAAAAAGTAATCTTGTTCAAAGTTGTAATATTGAATTTATCAATTCCAATGTGATTATCCTAAATGTATTTTTTCTTAATGTTAACCTATGTAAACTTATAACTTATGTTGATTGTTTTTTGGCAGGAATTTTATGTAATCATGTTTTTCATGTTTTTACTGTCAGATTTTTTCTAAATAATAATACAGAATGTTTTTATTGTGCTGTAGTTGTTAGGATATTGTGTTACATTTTGTTTTTCTTTTTATGTAATTTTTTAACTTATACTGATTATTGTTTAGTAGAATTACTATTTAATTATGTTCTTACTGTCAGAAATCGTCTAAATAATAATACAGAATGTTTTTATTGTGCTTTAGTTGTTAAGATATTGTGTTACATTTTGTTTTTCTTTTTAAGTAAACTTTTAACTTATACTGATTATTGTTTAGTGGAATTATTATATTATAACTATGTTCGTACTGTCAGAAATCGTCTAAATAATAATGTAGAATTTTTCCATTGTAGCGTGGTTGTTAAGATATTATTATGTTACATTTGGGTCAGTTCCACAGCTTTTGTTTTTATTATGATAATGATGATTTCACGTAGCATTTTGGATATAACCTTATTTATTTTTAATTTAAAATGTTACATTCTATTACTATTTATTCTATATATGTGTATCTATTTTATGTATTACATCGTCATATACATTCATTTTATTCGAATAGTATCGACAAAACATAAGTTCCTATTCCTATCAAATAACCGCCATAGCAACTTTTTACTTAAACGCTTTATTATTGAGTTTTTTTACGTATTCTATTATAAAATTTTTAACTTTTTGCAATCCATCAAATCACATTCAGAGTCACCACAACATATTATACTTTTTGATGATTTTCGCATCCACACGCTTGCTATCAACCAAAGTTCTAATTCGGTTTCTGTTAAAAAAATAATAATAATGCATATTGTATATACCTACACTCCAAGAACCCCGGTCTTGTTTTCTTCTCACTATTATTCGCTTGTTTATGATTTATTGTTGTTATGAATAATAAACGGAACACTAATTTGATCTTGGGACTACTGAACGTGCAGTCTCTTTTTACCGGCTGTGAGGAATTACAGGTGATGCTCGAAGCTCATGGTCTGGACATCCTAGCTCTCAATGAGACATGGACCAAGGAGGGAATGGAGAAGTTTGCTCCCACCATGCCTGGATACAAATTCTTAAACACACCTCGTCCCCTCGGAGGCCGAGGGGGAGGGGTGGGTTTCTATATCCGTGAAGGCTTGCGTGTACGAACTCGAGCACACCCTCCTGCTGTGTTGGAACAGATGTGGGTCGAGCTGACGGTAGCTGGCGTGGGGCGAATCGCAATTGGTACTGCTTACAGACCTGAGAGCGTGAGAGTTGCAGCTGCTATCGATGCTCTGAGTGAATCTGTGAGCTCATTCGGATATTGCACTCACATTTTTTTGCTGACCGACTTCAATGTTGATTTAGCAAGAATAGATAAGGGAGCAGCGAATGAGTTCCTCTCATTTTTGACACAGCAAAACTTATATCAACTAGTTAAGGAACCCACTCGGATTTCAAAAACTTCTCAAACCCTCTTGGACCTCATTATTACCGACAGCCCTGACATCTGTGAAAGTATTAACATTGTACACAATCAGGACCTCAGTGACCATGCTTTCATTTTCTTTAAATGTAAAATAAAAAAAATAAAACCGCCACTCAAATATAAATATACGAGATTGTTAAAAAATATAAATTTAGATGATTTTAATAAAGATTTAGTTACTTTACCTTGGAACTCTGTACAATATGCGAAAGATGTGAACGATATGACAAACATATTTAACCAACTGTTAAATAGGTTGTTCGATAAACATGCTCCATTGAAGAAATTTAAGATAAATTCATCGCCGCGTCCTTGGGTCACAAATACGGTCAGGTCAATGATGTTACTGCGAGACAGAGCTCTAATAAAAGCGCGAAAGACTAAAAATCCCGCACACTATCGCTATTACCAAGATTTACGTAATTCCGTCATTAGTGCAATGAGACGAGAAAAAACGGCTTTCTTCACTGAGTATGTAAATAATAATAAACGTAATCCACAAGCAATGTGGAATTTTCTTCGTCAAATTTCGATTACTGGTAAAAATAGGGAAACAGATAACGTGCCGCAACACCTAAACGACGCCAATGCAATCAATAATTTCTTTCTAGAAGTACCTGGAGATCCAACTATAGATAAAAATTTAATTAAATTCTATGAACATAATAGTTTTGGCCTCAATAAATTTGATATTAAACCATGTACTATAGATCAAGTTAAAAAAATAATAGCAGGTATTCAAACTAACGCGGCTGGTCATGACACGATTACTGTTGATATGATACAGATGACTCTATCGGTAACTCTTCCAATTATTACGCTAATGGTGAACACTTCTATATTTACCCAAACATTTCCGGATGCTTGGAAGATCGCTAAAATAAAACCTCTGCCAAAAAAATCTGTGGTAAAGGAACTGAAAGATTTACGCGCAATCAGTATACTACCTGTACTATCAAAAATAATTGAGCGAGTTGTATGTAACCAATTAGTCAAATTTATAGAGTGTGAACAAGTTTTACCAAATGTTCAGTCTGGTTTTCGAGCGAAGCATGGCACAGCTACGGCTTTGGCCCACGTAACGGATGACATCATATCAGATAGTGACAACGGAATGGGTAATATTATGATTTTACTGGATTTCACTCGTGCGTTTGACTCCATCGATAAAGAACTTTTGTTAGCTAAATTAAAATACTACGGCGTCAATTCAAATTCTTGTGATTGGTTCAAATCGTATCTGTCGGATAGGAAACAGTTTGTCGTTACCGAAAATGAGGGCTGTTTGAAATACTCGAGAACAGAACCGACTCCGCGTGGTTGTCCTCAGGGCTCTATACTCAGCCCGGTTTTGTTCACGTTGTATACTGCCGATCTCATTGAACACATTAAACACGGTAAGGTTCACTTATATGCCGACGATACACAGCTATACTATCCTATAGATCCCAATAATTCTACAATCACAGAACGCCACATTAACGAGGATTTAGAACAAGTGTCGTTATGGTCTAAACAAAACGCCCTGGTACTTAACGCGTCCAAATCTAAATACATAATCCTAGGTACAAAAAATCAAATTCAAAAAATAAAAAATCTTAATTTTAATATAAAAATTAATAATGCACCATTAGTTGGAGTGGATAAGGTTAGGAATCTCGGTTTGATCTTGGATGGGCAGCTTAAATATGAGGATCACATAAGCATCACAATCAGAAATGCCTTCTACAGACTGAAAGTACTGTATGGTCTTAGGCAGGATCTATCAGAGAGCGTTAAAGTAATGCTGACTGAATCATTAGTTTTGTCACATCTTAATTACTGCGATACCGTCTATGGCCCCCGCCTATACGCCAAAACCGAGCGAGCAATTCAGCGAGTGCAGAACGCATGCGCTCGTTTCTGTTTCGCCATACCAAAGCGTGCGCATATCACACCTTACTTGAATAGCCAGAAAATCCTCAAGATGGCGGGTCGTAGGCAGTTACATTTAGCAGGTCTGGTACATAAGCTGGTGCACACGGGGGCTCCTGTCTACCTCTATAAAAAACTAACATGGACTCAAGAGTACCATACGAAAAATACACGAGGTAGAAGCAACAATGCCTTAATCATACCGAAACACCACACGTCAGGTTTTAAGGGTGGATTCAAGTATTCTGCTTCAAAGATCTGGAACGACCTTCCACCACCCTTAAAGCTTAGTATGTCTTATGTATCATTCAAGTGTAAATACAAAAGGATACTCTTGAACAAACAGACAGCAGAATCAACACGCAGGTAAAACAAATTATTGATTACAAATATTCCCATCCATATACATACACATATATATATTTTTTTTTTCATTCATAAATAAATACACATACATGCCCATTGCCCACATATCTATCTATCTGAATTATTTTTAATATCTATGTAAGTATATCTATATCTATATTGTTTATTTTATAATATTTATATGCATATATTATATGTACAATATGTAGACGCATTTATAAATTTTTACTGTTATTGGTAGGAACAGTTGTGGATGTAATTTTTTTTTTAATTGTATAATTAGTATTTATGTAAATGTAGGATCTCGGAAAATACGCGGGCAGACTGAAAATCAGCGCTGTTCGGGTGTTAGCCCACAGCATGGCTGAGTCTGTTCCGATTGCCTAATATATTGTGTTTACTTTTAAGTTAAAATAGTCTAAGTTTTTTGTTGGCAATAAAGCTTTTTTTCTTTCTTTCTTTCAACTAGCGGTGAAATATTAAAAGATATGTTGTTGTCAAGACGTGAATAAAATTTTATATTTACGGAATTACTATTTACAATTTTTTCTGAACCACCGAACCCCTTAATAATAGTACGTTCGGTTTTCTGCGGTTTAATACCTAAACGTTCACAACATTCATTCGTAATGAAGTGACTTTGCGAAGCGGAATCTAAAAGCGCGCGAATAACAAGCCGTTCGCCTTTACAATTATAAGATACGACTTCAGCGGTTGATAATAAAATAGTACATTGTTTATTCGCGGGCGCGTTGCATTGAAATGCGTTATCAGTATCAGCTGTATAGCTAGCGGTACATAGCGCAATGTCGGAGCGGACGCACTCGCCCGACGGCGGTGACGGCGCAGGCAACGGCGGTGTGCTGCGCGGCGGGGGGTGAGACGCAGGCGCGGGAATAGAAGATTCGCGTTTCAAATGTAACGTTGTATGATGTTTTAATTTACAAATGCGGCAATTAAAATTAGACGAACAACTAGAAACGCGATGTTTTATACTGAGACAATTTATACACGCGTTTCTATCCTTTACGTATTTCAAACGTTCCTGCGGACTCATTTTATGAAGACTCGAACATTTAAATAAATGTTGATGCGTAATATTTTTACAAAGACAACTATGAGCGGAATCAGCGGTTGTTACGTAAGACTGATACGTCTTAGGCGGTGCGGAAGAAGTATTATTTAAACTGCGGTTATAATTATTCTTTCGAGGCGGTTTATTTATTCCCGAATTTGTGGAAGGACGAATGCGTTCTAGTACCTTCGCACGAGTTTGAATAAATTGAACTAAGTTATCAAAAGTGGGCATTTCACTACCAAACTTAGTCTCGAAAGCGCGAACAGTATCTGAATCTAACTTCTTCAACGCGATATGAACAATCATTAAATCTGTAATATTATCTAACTTTATATTTTGTAAGGCGCGCACTGCGCTAATAAAGTTATCAGTAAATAAATCAAAGTTTGTTGCGGACGCACAATGCAAAGGTTTAAAATCAAACATTTGATTTAAATACGCGGAAACTAACATACGTTTATCATCATATTTATTTTTTAAAGTTTGTAATATTAAATTATAATTTTCAGCGGAGGGGGTTATACCAGCTATAACAGTTGTGGCCTTCCCCGTTAATTTACCTAGTAAATAATATAAACGCTCGGCATCTGTAAGGCCGGGATTGTTATGAACAACTGATTCAAAATTCGAAAGAAACAGCGGAAATGAGCGAATATCACCCGAAAATGGTACTAATTCGATAGGCGGTAATTTAGGCCTATTTTTATGCAAATTATTAATATCTCCGTGTGACGGACTTGGTTGCGAATATTGCGATTTAATTCTTTTAATCCTGCTATATAAAGACTCGAATGCAACGAGGCTTTTATAATCAGGTTTCGCGGTAGGTGTTAATAATAATAAGCGAGTATTGTATTCGTCTAAACACTGTTTATAATCATCGCGTAATGATTCTACCTGCGCGGACTCGTCAAGGAAACTTTCCATAAGCGCAGCGTTGTTATGAACGTTCAAAGACAAATCATAAATTCTTTGCACCATTTCGAATATAATTTCGCGTTTAGCTAATAACATGGATAACTGCGAATCATTTATATCTTCCGAATCATTAACATCCGAAGCGTCACTATCAGGTAACTTAGTCATTTTCTTAGGCGGCATTTTTAATAACAAAAGTATATATTCAAACAGAGAATGTTACAATACAAGTTACAATAACAAGTAATACGACTAAATAAAGTAGGTCAGCGACGCAAGCGTAATATGAACCGAGTATGAATTTTCAATATGGTCGGATTATAACAGCGGATCGCGGAATGACCTAGATAACGTTATAAATTTCGAGTGCGGGTAGCGGGTAAATAAATATGATGAAATATGTTCGATTTATAATGATTTTAGCGTTATAACTGCGGATAAACGATATGAATATAGTTTTAATTAACTATTTTAATAATAATATACGCGTAACTTAATGTTACGGGCGGAATAAAATATATTTTAAGCAAAAAATAATAGATGACGCAATGTCGATCTATGCGGTATATTATAGTTATTTCACAATGAATGTACTATTAAATCGCTTATTAGGGCCTACAATGAGTATCCTAATAAGGGCGGGTTTAAAATATATTTTATATGAATAGTAGAAGACGCATTGTCGTTCTATTATATGCGGTATATTAAATAGTATTTCGCATTGAAGATACTACTAATCGCTTATTAGGTCCTACACAATGAGTATCCTAATAAGGGCGGTGGAATCATCAGGTATTATCCGGCTCGAAGTGACCACTCTATGGTCGCGCCAATATAAAAATATACGTAAATATATTCTCGATATGAAAGTGGACTGTATTTTGATCTACGTGGTGTTAGCAAAGAGGGATAGACAGGATACACACGGCACGTACCTCGTCGGAGGGAGTAGCGTCCAGAACACACGCGCCGCCACGCGGTCAGGGTCCTCCAGCTCGCGGCGGGCAAGAACGGCGTCCAGTCCCACACTCCACACAAACACACACGCGGCGGTGAGCGCGACCAAGGGCCGGGGCACGGGATACCCCAGTGATGTTACAAGGGCACAATGCCTGATGATCTAGAGAGCCTCGTGGAAGCTCTCCGGCGGTGGCCGAGTCCCGAACCTCGCGAAGGCACGGAGCGAACCCGACTGACTCCAGCGACAAGCACGTCGCGTTCACGTCTTATTGGACGTGTCACGTGGTTAGTGACCACGCGATGATTGGTTGTGCTCGTATGTAGGGAAGGATGAAGGAACACACCACAAACAATAAACGTTTAATTTCTACATTTACTATTTTAATTATATTGGCGTTACCAGTTAGTTAATATTGAGGTACAAGGAATTACTGAAAAAGATATAGAAATATTAGTTATTAATGATAACCTCATTAACTATCCAGTGCTTCTAGGGCATTCATTTTCAGAACGGCCGGGTATTAAAATTACTAAAACCGTAGATAAACTGGAGATTTGTAAGACCCAAAACGCTAAAATACACTTGTTATGTAGGGAGCAAACTTATATTAACCCTGAGGCAATACAAACTGTCGCAGTATTAGCAAAACCTGAACTTTCTTGTACTGTATATGTTAGAGGTGGTATGCGGGGACAAAATGGTTCTGAATTCTATTTGTTTCCGGGAGAATATGAATTAAAAGATGGATTAGGCTGTCTTCTTATCTTAAATCCTAGAACTAAGGGTTTAATTCTAGAACGTGAACAGTTGCTGATACGCAGTATGGTAATGAGTAATGATTGTAAATATGTAATTAACGTTAATTTCACTGACAGGAATGATATATCTGAGCCTGTTATAGGGGATAATCTTAGCGAATTAGAAAAACAAATGGTGAAGGACTTGCTCGCAAGATATAGCAGCTGTTTTTCTTCCTGTCTTAAGGATCTCGGATTTACAACTGTATTAGAAATGGATATACAATTAAAGAATGAAGAACCGGTAGTTTACAGGCCTTATAGACTCTCGTATGCAGAAAGAGAAGATGTCAGGCGCATGGTAGCAGAAATGTTAGATTGTGGTATAGTTAAGGAGTCTTCATCACCTTACGCGAGCCCCATTGTATTGGTAAGAAAGAAAAGTGGTGAGAGGCGAATGTGTGTTGACTACAGAGCCTTAAACAGCAGGACTAAGTGAGACCATTATCCTCTCCCTAGGGTAGAAGACCTTCTTGATCAATTAGCGGGCCATAAGATGTTCATATCGCTGGATTTGGCTTCAGGGTACTATCAGATTCCCATCTCGGAGAAGTCTCAAGAGAAGACCGCGTTTGTTACGCCAGATGGACAATATGAATACACCAGAATGCCATTTGGCTTAGCAAACGCTCCTTCGGTTTTCCAAAGAGCCATGCATAAGATTCTTAATAAAGCACGGTTAAGTTATGTAATTGTGTATATGGATGATGTTTTGATACCCGCGCGTTGCTTTGATGAAGCGCTGCAAAGACTAGAAGAAGTTTTGAACTTATTAAAAGAAGGAGGCTTAACACTGAAAATGCAGAAATGTAAATTTATGTTTGATAAATTAGACTTTTTAGGGTTTGAAATAAGTGGTAATGGTATCCAACCAGGCTCTGCGAAAACTGGAGCAGTCTCAAAATTTCCTACTCCCTTAAATCAGCATGACGTTAGACGATTTTTAGGTCTTGCCAGCTTCTTTAGAAGATTTGTCAAGGATTTTGCTCTGATAGTAAAACCATTGACGGGTCTTCTAAAGAAAAATGCGCCTTGGAAATGGGGGGAAGAAGAAGCAACTGCATTTACAGAGATTAAAAAAACGATTGACCAGCAGACCAATTCTCGCACTATACGACAAAAATTTAGAAACTCAGTTACACACGGATGCGTGTAGATTCGGCATCGCGGGTATTCTTCTTCAGAAAGACGAGAAAGGTTTATGGAGAGTTGTAGCATACTACAGTCGTCAAACCACGGTAGAAGAGCAGAAACTTCACTCGTTTGAGTTAGAAACTCTAGCTGTGATAGCGTCATTAAACAAGTTTAGGGTCTACTTGTTAGGCCTACGCTTCAAAATACTAACAGATTGTAATTCATTACGCACCACACTTACAAAACGAGATGTGATCCCGAAAATTGCAAGATGGTGGGTGCAGTTACAAGAATATGACTGTGAAATTGAGTATCGACCAGGAGATAAGATGTCACATGTGGATGCCCTGAGTCGAGCTCCATCAGACTCAAAAGTAGACGATTTGCACGTTATTGATATACTTAGTGTTACTGCTGAAGATTGGATTACTACTGTTCAATCTTCAGATGACGATATAAGGCGTATTAAAGAAATATTAAGTGATCCAGAATCCCCCAACATAGTAAGTACATTTCAAAATTACAAATTAAAAAATGGACGTGTATACAGGATCATAGCTGATGATAATATCAAATGGGTAGTGCCTAGAGGCGCACGCTGGCAAATTGTTAAAGCCAATCACGATGACGTAGGCCATTTTGGGTTAGAAAAGACTTTAGATCGTATTCGGGCATTATATTGGTTTCCTAAAATGAGAACCTTTGTCACCAAATATGTTTCAGCATGTTTAGAATGTGCTCACCATAAGATGCCAGGTGGTGCTCGACAAGGTCACCTACATTCCATAGAAAAAGTAGAAATCCCCTTTCACACGGTCCACGTGGACCATGTTTGGCCTTTCATTAAGAGTAAGAAGGGGAACTCATATATCTTAGTAATCATCGATGCCTTTACTAAATTTGTTTCTTTGGCTGCCGTCAAAAGTACCAAAACGTCGGAAACTATAAAAGTAATTAAAAAAAATCTTATTGGGTATTTTGGTACTCCAACACGCCTCATTTCTGATAGAGGTAGCTGTTTTACCAGCAAGAGGTTTAGGAAGTTTATACAGGCCTTAGGCATAAAGCATGTTATGAATGCAGTAGCCACGCCGCGAGCAAATGGTCAAGTAGAAAGGTCAAACCGAACTATATTGGCATCATTGGGAACCATGAACCATGGCAAAGATCCTAGAACATGGGATGATAATCTATCGGATATACAGTTAGGCATTAATACGACAATACACGACGTCACAAAAAAAACTCCTAGTGAATTATTATTTGGGCGTAGAGTTACAAATCCTTCGCAAGGTATATTAAGTGAAGTAATTTCGGATGTAGGACATGGAATAGTAGACGGTAAGATTGACGATATTAGATTAGATGCACGCTGCCTGATGCAACAGCAAGCGAAGGTCAGTGAAGAACGGTATAATAGAAAAAGAAAAGCGGCAAAAGTATATAAAGTAGGTGATCTAGTGCGAATTTTGAGAGCAGTTGCATCTGGCAGCGGGCAGTCTAAAAAGTTGGAACCCAAACTACAGGGACCGTACCGCGTAATTAAAGTTTTACCAAACGACCGTTATGTGGTAGAGGATACCCCTTTATCTCGAAAAGGTAGGCGGTACGAAGCTGTCGTGGCAGCCGACAAAATGCACCCTTGGTTAAATTTTAAATCGATGTCTGATAGCGATAATGACGGTGATGATAGTTGTTCTGATGCCATTGAGAATCAAAATAATTAAATTTTATACATACACATTAGGTAGTTTAAAGTTCTTTATGTATGTTGTAATACACATCCTTCTATAAATGACGAGTCAAGTCTACGTGTTTGGTATGAACGAAGAATGATCGACGTTTATAACAAACACATGGAATTTGAAATAGCTTGCATATTGTGGGCATGCCGGGCACAATATGCCGTCCAACGAGAACCAAAATGCAGTATATGTGTGAACAGTGAGTACCGAGTGATTTTGTATGATTATTATGGGTATGCCGGGCACAATGATGTGCCGCCCAAAACGAATAGCTTACATACTGTGGGCATGCCGGGCATGATGTGCCGCCCAAAGAGTAACAATATGCAGTCTATGTGCAAGCAATGAGTACTGAGTGATTTTTATTACTGTTGAGGGCATGCTGGGTACAATGATGTGCCGCCCAAAGAGTAACAATATGCAGTCTATGTGCAAGCAGTGAGTTCTGAGTGATTTTGATTACTGTTGAGGGCATGCTGGGTACAATGGTGTGCCGCCCATAAGAAAGCAACAATTATTATTGTACATTGTTATTTTTGTGATCTAATTATTGTCAAATTTAAATGTATGAGATAGTATTATGTAATATAAATATAACATTATGATTGTATTGCAATACCTGCATAAGGTCACTAATATGTAAAAATGTATTGGTGAGCAATAAATTATTTGAATTTGAATTAGTCCTAATCAAACGGATAGAGAAGTGAGTTTTTGTTATACAAATGTTTGTAGCGATTGTCGAAGTAGTTCCAATAGAGATATATATATTTATTTATTTTCTTTTTTTTTCGAAATTTGTAAATCTTATTCTAGGCTTGTTTCCTTGTGTAATTTTGATTATTTGTAAAAGCTAATCATACCAATTCAAACTTCGGGAACTAGTTGTAAATACATATTATTATAAGTATTTGTTTCAATTTCATGTAAGTATGGTTGCATTTTGTTTTCCATATTTTAACATTTTATTTTTGTTTAAATTTAATTTAAGCCAACGAAGGCACTCGTTGAAGATCGGATGGCCGAGCTGTTACAAATCTTAAAATCATACATAGTACATTATTTTCCATAGACAAGGTTTTCTGTTATTTATAATCTACCGCCTGACAACTTAACCTCCCCTCCAGTCGGTTAGTTGTCAGTCGATCGCTCACATTTTTTGAAGAAACGATCAGCTAGCAATTGATCCTGAACAGCCGACCAGTGCGGTCAACAAGTCAGTGCCTTAGCCGTGCCTCATGCTTGTTTTAGGGTTATTTAAATCTATTATTTAAGATTGTGAAAGATTGCGAATATTATAGTAAAAAGTGAATGTAACAAGGAGGAATATTAAAATATCAGTTGTGAAGAAGGCGTTTCATTCCACAACCCAACAGCTTCAGAAGTGGGATAACGATAACAAGATTGGTGATGGGCCGTGATTGGTCAAGGACTCCTTCACGCAGCCGAGACGGCAGTCGTGAGGGCAATGAACAGCGAAGCCGGCGTAGTAGAGAGCGCCGCAGTGAAAAGCGCTCAGACCGCCGCAGTCAGCGCCCAAGCCCGAACCGAAGTGCCAGTCACCGGAGCCGCCCTAACACTGAGCACCACCAAAGGAGTCCCGGTGAGCGACGTTCTAGGCGTAGTATTGAACGTCGCAGCCAACGATCAGGTGAACATCGAAGTCGTAGCCGCAGTCAGCTACGAAATCGCCACGATAGCAGAATTATGAATATTGATCGGGACCGTAGAAGTAGGAAACGTAGTAAGGACTGTTCTATTACAAGACCCCAAAAAGGTGATAAAAGCGATGTAACTAGTACTTTAATAGATTCATTTGTTGATGCGATTAAATCGATGAAATCTAGTTCTAGTGATAAATTTTCGTCTATTCACAATGTAATACCTGATTTTGATCCAATGGCAAAAGAACAGACTGTTAATGCGTGGTTATCGAAGGTTGAGGAATGTAAATTAATTTACGAATGGTCAGAAAAACAAGTCGTGCACTACGCTCTGCCTAAACTCTCGGGAATAGCTAAAACGTGGTACCAAAGTCTCCCCACTTTGCTGTATTCTTGGGAGGAATGGAAAGTTAAATTAATTGAAACTTTTCCATCTACCCAGAATTATGGTGAATTATTAACTGAAATGTTGAATAAAAAACTACGGTTTAGTGAATCTCCCGAATTATATTATTACACTAAAATTAACTTACTAAACCGTTGCAACATATATGGCAAAAATGCAGTTGATTGTCTAATTTATGGAATTGAAGATAGGGGTATTAGACTAGGAGCTCAAGCGGCACAATTTTCTGAACCTGAACAGTTACTCAAATTTTTTAAAACTGTTAAACCAGGCGTTTCTAGGGATACCGAAAGATCAATTCGAGATAGGGATAAACGGCCGGTACCAAATAATTCAAATAGGGTCTTGAATAAGCCGAATAGATTCGAACCGGGTCGGATAACTTGTTTCAATTGTAACGAAGTAGGTCACCCCAGCTATAAATGCAATAAACCGTTATTAAAGTGTAGTCGTTGTAATTTATTAGGTCATTTGTCTAATGCGTGTTCTAAAATGGAACCCGCTCAAAAGCTAGATAAGGAAAAAACCGTGTTGAAAATCTCTAGTCAACAATCGGCGAGTATTTACACTTTTCCTATACGTATTAACGGGGTAAATGTCCAATGTCATTTAGATTTAGGGAGCGAATGTACTCTAATTCGGTTGACGGACGCCCTAAATCTAGGGTTCGATTGGACCACAAATGATTTACCCTTACTAAAAGGCCTAGGCAATATACCGTACCAGCCTATCGGTAAGTCGTTAGTTAATATTGAGGTACAAGGAATTACTGAAAAAGATATAGAAATATTAGTTATTAATGATAACCTCATTAACTATCCAGTGCTTCTAGGGCATTCATTTTCAGAACGGCCGGGTATTAAAATTACTAAAACCGTAGATAAACTGGAGATTTGTAAGACCCAAAACGCTAAAATACACTTGTTATGTAGGGAGCAAACTTATATTAACCCTGAGGCAATACAAACTGTCGCAGTATTAGCAAAACCTGAACTTTCTTGTACTGTATATGTTAGAGGTGGTATGCGGGGACAAAATGGTTCTGAATTCTATTTGTTTCCGGGAGAATATGAATTAAAAGATGGATTAGGCTGTCTTCTTATCTTAAATCCTAGAACTAAGGGTTTAATTCTAGAACGTGAACAGTTGCTGATACGCAGTATGGTAATGAGTAATGATTGTAAATATGTAAATAACGTTAATTTCACTGACAGGAATGATATATCTGAGCCTGTTATAGGGGATAATCTTAGCGAATTAGAAAAACAAATGGTGAAGGACTTGCTCGCAAGATATAGCAGCTGTTTTTCTTCCTGTCTTAAGGATCTCGGATTTACAACTGTATTAGAAATGGATATACAATTAAAGAATGAAGAACCGGTAGTTTACAGGCCTTATAGACTCTCGTATGCAGAAAGAGAAGATGTCAGGCGCATGGTAGCAGAAATGTTAGATTGTGGTATAGTTAAGGAGTCTTCATCACCTTACGCGAGCCCCATTGTATTGGTAAGAAAGAAAAGTGGTGAGAGGCGAATGTGTGTTGACTACAGAGCCTTAAACAGCAGGACTAAGTGAGACCATTATCCTCTCCCTAGGGTAGAAGACCTTCTTGATCAATTAGCGGGCCATAAGATGTTCATATCGCTGGATTTGGCTTCAGGGTACTATCAGATTCCCATCTCGGAGAAGTCTCAAGAGAAGACCGCGTTTGTTACGCCAGATGGACAATATGAATACACCAGAATGCCATTTGGCTTAGCAAACGCTCCTTCGGTTTTCCAAAGAGCCATGCATAAGATTCTTAATAAAGCACGGTTAAGTTATGTAATTGTGTATATGGATGATGTTTTGATACCCGCGCGTTGCTTTGATGAAGCGCTGCAAAGACTAGAAGAAGTTTTGAACTTATTAAAAGAAGGAGGCTTAACACTGAAAATGCAGAAATGTAAATTTATGTTTGATAAATTAGACTTTTTAGGGTTTGAAATAAGTGGTAATGGTATCCAACCAGGCTCTGCGAAAACTGGAGCAGTCTCAAAATTTCCTACTCCCTTAAATCAGCATGACGTTAGACGATTTTTAGGTCTTGCCAGCTTCTTTAGAAGATTTGTCAAGGATTTTGCTCTGATAGTAAAACCATTGACGGGTCTTCTAAAGAAAAATGCGCCTTGGAAATGGGGGGAAGAAGAAGCAACTGCATTTACAGAGATTAAAAAAACGATTGACCAGCAGACCAATTCTCGCACTATACGACAAAAATTTAGAAACTCAGTTACACACGGATGCGTGTAGATTCGGCATCGCGGGTATTCTTCTTCAGAAAGACGAGAAAGGTTTATGGAGAGTTGTAGCATACTACAGTCGTCAAACCACGGTAGAAGAGCAGAAACTTCACTCGTTTGAGTTAGAAACTCTAGCTGTGATAGCGTCATTAAACAAGTTTAGGGTCTACTTGTTAGGCCTACGCTTCAAAATACTAACAGATTGTAATTCATTACGCACCACACTTACAAAACGAGATGTGATCCCGAAAATTGCAAGATGGTGGGTGCAGTTACAAGAATATGACTGTGAAATTGAGTATCGACCAGGAGATAAGATGTCACATGTGGATGCCCTGAGTCGAGCTCCATCAGACTCAAAAGTAGACGATTTGCACGTTATTGATATACTTAGTGTTACTGCTGAAGATTGGATTACTACTGTTCAATCTTCAGATGACGATATAAGGCGTATTAAAGAAATATTAAGTGATCCAGAATCCCCCAACATAGTAAGTACATTTCAAAATTACAAATTAAAAAATGGACGTGTATACAGGATCATAGCTGATGATAATATCAAATGGGTAGTGCCTAGAGGCGCACGCTGGCAAATTGTTAAAGCCAATCACGATGACGTAGGCCATTTTGGGTTAGAAAAGACTTTAGATCGTATTCGGGCATTATATTGGTTTCCTAAAATGAGAACCTTTGTCACCAAATATGTTTCAGCATGTTTAGAATGTGCTCACCATAAGATGCCAGGTGGTGCTCGACAAGGTCACCTACATTCCATAGAAAAAGTAGAAATCCCCTTTCACACGGTCCACGTGGACCATGTTTGGCCTTTCATTAAGAGTAAGAAGGGGAACTCATATATCTTAGTAATCATCGATGCCTTTACTAAATTTGTTTCTTTGGCTGCCGTCAAAAGTACCAAAACGTCGGAAACTATAAAAGTAATTAAAAAAAATCTTATTGGGTATTTTGGTACTCCAACACGCCTCATTTCTGATAGAGGTAGCTGTTTTACCAGCAAGAGGTTTAGGAAGTTTATACAGGCCTTAGGCATAAAGCATGTTATGAATGCAGTAGCCACGCCGCGAGCAAATGGTCAAGTAGAAAGGTCAAACCGAACTATATTGGCATCATTGGGAACCATGAACCATGGCAAAGATCCTAGAACATGGGATGATAATCTATCGGATATACAGTTAGGCATTAATACGACAATACACGACGTCACAAAAAAAACTCCTAGTGAATTATTATTTGGGCGTAGAGTTACAAATCCTTCGCAAGGTATATTAAGTGAAGTAATTTCGGATGTAGGACATGGAATAGTAGACGGTAAGATTGACGATATTAGATTAGATGCACGCTGCCTGATGAAACAGCAAGCGAAGGTCAGTGAAGAACGGTATAATAGAAAAAGAAAAGCGGCAAAAGTATATAAAGTAGGTGATCTAGTGCGAATTTTGAGAGCAGTTGCATCTGGCAGCGGGCAGTCTAAAAAGTTGGAACCCAAACTACAGGGACCGTACCGCGTAATTAAAGTTTTACCAAACGACCGTTATGTGGTAGAGGATACCCCTTTATCTCGAAAAGGTAGGCGGTACGAAGCTGTCGTGGCAGCCGACAAAATGCACCCTTGGTTAAATTTTAAATCGATGTCTGATAGCGATAATGACGGTGATGATAGTTGTTCTGATGCCATTGAGAATCAAAATAATTAAATTTTATACATACACATTAGGTAGTTTAAAGTTCTTTATGTATGTTGTAATACACATCCTTCTATAAATGACGAGTCAAGTCTACGTGTTTGGTATGAACGAAGAATGATCGACGTTTATAACAAACACATGGAATTTGAAATAGCTTGCATATTGTGGGCATGCCGGGCACAATATGCCGCCCAACGAGAACCAAAATGCAGTATATGTGTGAACAGTGAGTACCGAGTGATTTTGTATGATTATTATGGGTATGCCGGGCACAATGATGTGCCGCCCAAAACGAATAGCTTACATACTGTGGGCATGCCGGGCATGATGTGCCGCCCAAAGAGTAACAATATGCAGTCTATGTGCAAGCAATGAGTACTGAGTGATTTTTATTACTGTTGAGGGCATGCTGGGTACAATAATGTGCCGCCCAAAGAGTAACAATATGCAGTCTATGTGCAAGCAGTGAGTTCTGAGTGATTTTGATTACTGTTGAGGGCATGCTGGGTACAATGGTGTGCCGCCCATAAGAAAGCAACAATTATTATTGTACATTGTTATTTTTGTGATCTAATTATTGTCAAATTTAAATGTATGAGATAGTATTATGTAATTTAAATATAACATTATGATTGTATTGCAATACCTGCATAAGGTCACTAATATGTAAAAATGTATTGGTGAGCAATAAATTATTTGAATTTGAATTAGTCCTAATCAAACGGATAGAGAAGTGAGTTTTTGTTATACAAATGTTTGTAGCGATTGTCGAAGTAGTTCCAATAGAGATATATATATTTATTTATTTTCTTTTTTTTTTCGAAATTTGTAAATCTTATTCTAGGCTTGTTTCCTTGTGTAATTTTGATTATTTGTAAAAGCTAATCATACCAATTCAAACTTCGGGAACTAGTTGTAAATACATATTATTATAAGTATTTGTTTCAATTTCATGTAAGTATGGTTGCATTTTGTTTTCCATATTTTAACATTTTATTTTTGTTTAAATTTAATTTAAGCCAACGAAGGCACTCGTTGAAGATCGGATGGCCGAGCTGTTACAAATCTTAAAATCATACATAGTACATTATTTTCCATAGACAAGGTTTTCTGTTATTTATAATCTACCGCCTGACAACTTAACCTCCCCTCCAGTCGGTTAGTTGTCAGTCGATCGCTCACATTTTTTGAAGAAACGATCAGCTAGCAATTGATCCTGAACAGCCGACCAGTGCGGTCAACAAGTCAGTGCCTTAGCCGTGCCTCATGCTTGTTTTAGGGTTATTTAAATCTATTATTTAAGATTGTGAAAGATTGCGAATATTATAGTAAAAAGTGAATGTAACAAGGAGGAATATTAAAATATCAATTGTGAAGAAGGCGTTTCATTCCACAACCCAACAGCTTCAGAAGTGGGATTTCTACTTTTTCTATGGAATGTAGATGACCTTGTCGAGCACCACCTGGCATCTTATGGTGAGCACATTCTAAACATGCTGAAACATATTTGGTGACAAAGGTTCTCATTTTAGGAAACCAATATAATGCCCGAATACGATCTAAAGTCTTTTCTGTCGGAGCAAGATGTAGATTGTGAATCTATTTTCAAGCTGTGGGCG
Source organism: Colias eurytheme (assembly GCF_061535395.1). Classification (NCBI taxonomy): domain Eukaryota; kingdom Metazoa; phylum Arthropoda; class Insecta; order Lepidoptera; family Pieridae; genus Colias; species Colias eurytheme. Next base: position 2,151,992 of record NC_143011.1, on the reverse strand, counting down.
TTGCGTTGGGTAATCGAGCAAAGAAACACCTCAAACTCAATCATTTCTTTATTTACCACCGATTCGGAAAGCAGTATCTACAGAGAAGAACCGGCAAGAAACTCTATAGTTGCTCTTTTTAATCATGTCAGTTTTACAATACAGTCATTTTAATACAATCACTTTAAATACAATCACTTTTAATAACCGTTACGTTACACATTTAAATTAAACACTAGCAAAGAAAAGGTTAACAGTTCCTAGTAGTGGAAGATCCGAACTCTTCGATGTTCGAATGTGAAGTGCCGTCCCGAGGGCGAGCCTTCACGGGCTCGACCCGGTACAAGCATGAAGTAAGCCGCCAACTTCACTGTGCTGCCACCTCCCGGAACTCGTGCTTAGAGTCGTTTTACATCCGCGCTATTGACCGTCTCCGACACGGCCATCCTGCGCTGAACACGTCCTCGTGTTTGTGGGTGCTGTAACACAGAAAACATCTCGCACAGTACATGCTCTTCGGCCAATCCTGACAAATTTTTACAATTAAACTCTGATATTTAATTTTTAGGCTTTTAAACCACAAAACTGAAAAAAAACTAAATCCTTAAGATCACTTAGTTGTCCGTAAGTCTATCAGTCTATCTATCAAGACCTTTGAAATTCATATCGCATACCATCGTCCCGTTAAGCTTTGAAAAGTTATAACAGTCGATCAAAAGATAGCAGTTTTCGACATTCGCAGGGGACACGAGGAATCAATACCTTCAGGATATTTCTTGTGAACACAGAATCATGAAATTTGTACAAGAAACGTCCTATAGCAAAGAATCTCATAATACAAAATTTAAGTTCATATGAAAACAGGTTTTTTTTCTTAATTTGAATATCCTAAAATAATTTCCAACTTCAACCCTTTGAAATTAACCATTTTGATTAAAATAATGAAACATTGAATTCTGATCATTTCAATTAAATTACTACTAAAAGAAAGTAACGCATAAGCGACCAAACACCACTTTCACTGCTATTGTCATCAGAAGATCATTATTAAAGTATCACAAAAAAACTAGAGCATGAATCTTATCCGAGGCCTGTGGCTTTTCACTAAGCCCATCATCACACACGCATTCCACCGAATGCCAACTCTGGCTTTTCACTAAGCCCAACAACACACACGCATTCCTCCGAATGCAAACTCTGGCTTTTCACTAAGCCCCACAACAAACCTCATGTTTGTTCCACACGCATTCCTCCGAATGCCGAGTCCCACGGACTCCCATATTCCAATGGTCTCTCCAAGACCCAACCTCCGCCAGCGTCACCCGCGCACCGCGCATCCACGGTTTACTATAAGCAGCTATCTGTACTCCTAATAGCAGACGCCGGCTTCAACGGACTACGGTAATACCGCGCATCCACGGTTTACTATAAGCAGCCATAACCCCTTATAGCAGACACCGACTTCAACGGACTACGGCTACGAAATGACTACTGGCACACTCTGACCAATCGAACTAAGATTCACCGCTATCACTCAACTCAAATTCAAGTTTCAAACATTAATCAACTTCAAGTGGTACTTGGCCCTCAGGCATCCTCAGTATATTAACAAAGTGAAGTTACCCGAACATTGTATAAACAACATCTGTCTTTTCAAAGTGATTATTGGTGTTTAGTATTTCAATAGCTCAACAGTTAAAAAAAAAGAGAAATCTTATCTGAACTGAATATTACTCATCCAACCGAATATTAAAACTCTAGGTATCTTCTATACAGCCATACTGACAATCATGCGTCCCCGTACGCCATTTCTCACACTACATTACTACGGTAATTCATCTCGGGATACCAAAATAACTACCATCCTGCCTCGGCCCACACTGACCTTACAGGGTTACCATACTGCCGCGGTCCTCCTGACCGGTCAGAACACACATCTACTATCCTGGACCTCATGCCAGATAGAACACCACAATCCTTCGATGAACTACATTACCATCACAATATTATTTCACGCAACACACATTTACTTCACAACGTACGAGACAACACAACTATCAGTATGCTACAACTCTACTCAACTAGAACTCTACTGAACTATACCTCCCAAATCTATCATTGTGCTAGCCTGTGCAGCTTGCTCAAATGTTAACAGCAGTTTTATTTTGTTGTTATGATCATTAACAAACAAATGTGACAACAGCACAAAAATAACATCTTAAAAAGTTTAAAACGAATAATTCGTAACTGAACCGCAGAAAACACTCAAAAAGTGGTGAAAGCTTATTCTCAACTGAATATTTACCAACTTGAATTTAAAGTAATCATGTGATAACATAATATCTGCCTACAAAAAAAAATCGCGAGAAACCCTTCAAAACTTTTTTTTATCGGCAAATTTGCATATGGCTAAATTCCTTAACGTTATGTTTACTTTTGAAAACTCAACTTAAAACAATTAAGTGTATACTATAAGCAGCTATAAGCAGCATCTGTGAATCTTTATTTTTTTTTATTTATTTATTCACACACATATCAATTACCTTTACAGGATTAACCCAATGCGGTACTGACTAAACTAAAATTCTTATACATATATTAAAACGAATACTAATACTTAAAACTTAAACTTATAAACTTACAATCTACTAAATGGACATACAATGACAATATACACAATCCAATAATAAAATATAATCCAATTATAAATACAATCTTAAAATAATAAATTAATAACAAATAATATAAAGAAGAACCTTTGATAATTCACCCAACTTGCATGTAAATATGTCCACCCTCCCATGGAGGTCATTAAGAACGCGGAGTGCTCGCACCAGAGGAGACTTCGCAAGCAGCTTGGTTCGTGCTTGCGGCACGTAGAGTAGTGGGGGCTTGTGACGCTTCTCAACGTACTTGTCCGGCACATACAGCGAGAGGGATTGGAGTACTCCGGGATTATGTGCAAATCCCCTCAATAACTGTATAAAGTATAGCGCAATGGAGAATTCCCGTCGCACCCTCAGTTCATTGTATCCTACCATACCCAAAATGAATAGTGTAGGATACATTAACGGGTAAAAGGGGTACACCCCATATAGCTTTAAATAAAGATATCTAATGTATTTGTTCTGGACCCGCTCTAACATTATATTATATTTTTCTTCGTGGGACGACCAAACAACTGAATTGTGCTCCATGTGACTACGTATTAACGCGTTGAAGAGCACTTTTATCGTTGTAATATTAGTGAAATCTTTTGTTTGGCGCAAAAGGAACCCAAGGTTTTTGTAAGCTTTTTTACAAATGTTTGTGATGTGCTCACGAAACATCAGATCAGGCGTGAAGTAAACTCCTAGATCGCGCACCTTATTCACCCGTTGAATAGGAACGGATCCAAGCGAGTAACTGTAGTTTATACTTTTATTTGCGCGAGTGAAACTAACTACAGAGCACTTAGCTATATTAAAATATAGCTTATTTCGCAGACTCCATTCGAATATATTTAGTAAGTCTCTTTGTAGGCGCTCACAGTCCGCCTCCTCGTTTACTCGGAGAAAAACTTTCAGATCATCAGCAAATAACAGGCACTGACTGTACTCCAGGACATCTGGCAAGTCGTTAATCATTAAGACGAACTCCAGGGGACCGAGATTACTGCCTTGACTTACGCCAGATGTCGTGGAATAGGGATCGGACTCACACCTCTTGAAAGAGACATACTGCTGTCGGTCTTGCATATAAGATGCCCAGAATTGCAAGAGTTTCGGTGTGCATCCTACTTCCGCCAACTTCCTCAATAAGACATCATTGTCGACGGTGTCAAATGCTTTTTGGAAGTCCAGGTATACCACGTCTACCTGAACTCCTGCATCCACCGCCGGTACTAAGTACGCCATGAGATTGAGTAAGTTAGTGGAAGTACTACGCGCAGGCCGAAACCCATGCTGTGCATCACAGAGCTGCCCTGAAACCTGCTCGTACATCCTGTGCTGTATAGCGGCTTCAAAAACCTTTGCAGGTGTTGATAGTACTGCAACAGGCCTGTAATCTTGAACGCTTGCACTCACTCTACCTTTGGGCACCGGTATCACTCGCGTAATTTTCCATTGCGTTGGGAATGTATTTGCGTTCAAACAGACATTGTAAATATGCAACAGCGGTTCGGCCAGCACTCGAGCACAATCTTTAAAAATAAACGCTGGTATCCCATCCGGACCAGCTGAACGCTTCGGTTTCAAACGCGTTAGCGCCTTCCTTATGTCGGCCACGGTAAGAGCGTTGAGGCTTACGCGCGCGCTGCTAGCTCCGCACTGACTCGCTACCTGCGTATCAAGAAGAATCAAATCAAGAAGAATCTAATATCGAACGGCAAAAGGGCTGAGCTAAATTTTAGTTTCAACGTAATAAGAATGAACTACTCAACAACTACTGTACAACTACCTAATTGATGTATTCAGTTGATGTCAAACTGCAGCTAGTCACAAAAACTATTATCAAGAAATTACATTAAATGCACACAATGTAAATCGATTAGGTACTATCGAATACTCCACGTTTAGGACTTATTTGAAGCTAAAAACCAAAAAAAATGTGTGCGTGTGCTACGCGTACGTGTACACACGTAAGAAATGAAACTTCTTTTTGACCTTATTTTTTCAAAAAATAATTTACAATATGCAACTTTACAGAAATATATCAAATCACGCGTGATAGGGATAAGAAAAAAAATGTATGCGTGTACTAGAGTACACACGTAAGAAGTGAAACTTCTTTATGACCTTAAAAATGTCACGAGTATGGCGTAACGCAAAAATGTCACGCGTACGGCGTAACGCAAAAATGTCACGCTTACGGCGTAACGCAAAAATGTTACACTAAATTTTTGTCCAACCCCGATAAAGAAGTTTCACTTCAAAAACTTTCAGAAAACCTGGATGGGTTTTTCTTTTCTCTATTCAATTAAACAGACATTATCTGACGACAGTATGTAAACTGTAAAGGCGCTATTAACCTTAAGATTATTTCCAGTTTTTTTTTTTAAAGTCTTAATATCTTAACATTTAACGTACCCTAACGTTGATGGGATAGTTCTTAATTTTAAAGCAATCTAATGTACTAAAACCAAATGTAGATTCCAAAGATTTATCTTACGCTAGATATTTATTTGAACACACGCTAATTATCTGTGACATTGTATTATGAACTGCCTAAATAAGGACCCAATAAATTCTCTGTAAAAATTCAAAACTAAATGCCTCGATTTACCTTTTATTCGATAAAACTAAATCTGCAACATTTCATAAAACTTCATATCGTAAAACTGTATACTGTGAATTGTTCACAACTTTATTTTAAGAAATTACCTCAAATATCACCTTAAATAAAACCTACGAAAAGTTTTTTTTTAAACCTCAAATGCACTAGTTAAGGCATTACTTTTCGTTTTTAATCGAATAGCAATAAGGCTGTCTTTGAGTAGCAATTAATTGCTATTTGTCAAGGGTTATAGCCTAAAAAACTAACGCAGGTAGTTTAAGAAATTAATGCGGGTAGTCAAGAAACTAACGCGGGTAGTTAAGAAACTAATTTGAAAGTAATTCGCATACTGTTTTTGTTCTGATACACGGACAAGTGAATGTTTATTGTTTACGTTCGATTGAAGGATCTGGATGCAGTGTACCAATTAATGTGCTTTCTTTGTTAGTGTTAGCTCACAAAATAACAAACATTAAAGCAATTCGTTACTTAATTTATCTTGATGGCAGTGCTTACGCCACAAAGTATTTTTTAAAATTACGTGAATTACCTACTAATGTAAACCCGTCCCTGAATAAGTGAAATAGGTACTGTTAATTTATCACTGCGTAAATAAATTGAGTTAAATGTAATGCAATAAGATTAAACTATACACTGGTCTTGTAGGTTACAACTTTTAACAAAATCTGTAATCATTACATTCGGTACAGCCTGTAAATTAGCGCTGTTTTATTGCAATGTCGAAAACTGCTATCTTTTGATCGACTGTTATAACTTTTCAAAGCTTAACGGGACGATGGTATGCGATATGAATTTCAAAGGTCTTGATAGATAGACTGATAGACTTACGGACAACTAAGTGATCATAAGGATTTAGTTTTTCAGTTTTGTGGTTTAAAAGCCTAAAAATTAAATATCAGAGTTTAATTGTAAAAATTTGTCAGGATTGGCCGAAGAGCATGTACTGTGCGAGATGTTTTCTGTGTTACAGCACCCACAAACACGAGGACGTGTTCAGCGCAGGATGGCCGTGTCGGAGACGGTCAATAGCGCGGATGTAAAACGACTCTAAGCACGAGTTCCAGGGAGGTGGCAGCACAGTGAAGTTGGCGGCTTACTTCATGCTTGTACCGGGTCGAGCCCGTGAAGGCTCGCCCTCGGGACGGCACTTCACATTCGAACATCGAAGAGTTCGGATCTTCCACTACTAGGAACTGTTAACCATTTCTCTGCTAGTGTTTAATTTAAATGTGTAACGTAACGGTTATTAAAATTGATTGTATTTAAAGTGATTGTATTTAAAATGACTGTATTGTAAAACTGACATGATTAAAAGAGCAACTATGGAGTTTCTTGCCGGTTCTTCTCTGTAGATACTGCTTTCCGAATCGGTGGTAAATAAAGAAATGATTGAGTTTGAGGTGTTTCTTTGCTCGATTACCCAACGCAACGCCCACAGCTTGAAAATAGATTCACAATCTACACCTTGCTCCGACATCAGAATTGGGATCAAATCGAGCAAATGAGAAAACACGTGGCGATAACCTCGATACGATATACGATAACCTGATTAAAAGTCAAAGCGCCGCAACCACGTGGCACTTCGATCCAGTTTCAACGGGAAGAAGCATCCTACAGATCTACGAGCATACGTGTCACTGAGCAGCCGGAGACAAAGGGAGAGCTCGTTATGTGCGGGCAGGGTGGCAACTTCGCCTCGCGCTGCACGGATGACACTGCCGCTCGCATCACCGCGTCGGAAGCCGTATCATCGAGAGCAGCGCCGTGTCATCATGTCGTGCACCGTGCCATTGCGTCGAGCGTCCGGCTTCGAGCATCATGCGTCGATCGTCGAGCATCATGCGTCGAGCATCATGCGTCGAGCGTCGAGCGTCATGCGTGGCGCCATGTGGTGCTGCATCCATACTGTGCGCCGCGGCACCAAGCTGGGCTCCGCGACACCACGCCAGGCGTTGCGCATCCACGCCAGGCACCGCAATATCACGCCGGGCGTCGCGCTACCATCACTACCATCAACACGTCGAGCCTGAGATCACCGGAACCAGAGCGACGTGTCGACGTGTCGTGCAACTATCCTTCAATCTCATACAAAACCGGTCAGTAGATAACATTCCACTTTGAGTGTACAGTAAGATAAAGAAAGTAGGTTTTCAAAATGTAGTAACTTCAAGTAACTTATTCGAAAGAAAAATAAATTTATTGCCAAAAACATTAGTTACAAAATTTATTTTAAATTAATTGAGGAAAATGGTCACAGCCGCGGCAAAATGCTGCACAACAAGTCAATAACTGCGTTAAAAACAACCGACTTCAAACTTGCACTTGCAACATTTACAAATACAGACAAAAATGCTCATAAAATAAAACTACGGGGCCTATCCGAATAAAATTTTTATGGGACCAATTCGACACCATCCCGCATCGAACAAAAAAAGAATCACGTAAATCGGTTCAGAAACCTCTGAGTAATCGGTGTACATACATAAAAAAAAAAAAAACATACCGGCCGAATTGATAACCTCCTCCTTTTTTTTGAAGTCGGTTAAAAACAGTGCTGATTTACAGGTTGTACCGAATGTAACGATTAGATTTTGTTAAAAGTTGTAGCCTACAGACCAGTGTATAGTTAAATCGTATTGCATTACATTTAACTCAACTTATTTACGCAGTGTTGTTGTTATTAGGTCGTGCGATATTGCTTTACGGATTTGTAGTTAGTTAAAACTTATTCCATTACATTCAGCCCATCTTAGTTACGCAGTGATAAATTAACAGTACCTATTTCACTTATTCAGGGACGGGTTCACTTTAGTAGGTAATTCACGTAATTTTAAAAAATACTTTGTGGCGTAAGCACTGCCATCAAGATAAATTAAGTAACGAATTGCTTTAATGTTTGTTATTTTGTGAGCTAACACTAACAAAGAAAGCACATTAATTGGTACACTGCATCCAGATCCTTCAATCGAACGTAAACAATAAACATTCACTTGTCCGTGTATCAGAACAAAAACAGTATGCGAATTACTTTCAAATTAGTTTCTTAACTACCCGCGTTAGTTTCTTGACTACCCGCATTAATTTCTTAAACTACCTGCGTTAGTTTTTATTTAGGCTATAACCCTTGACAAATAACAATTAATTGCTACACAAAGACAGCCTTATTGCTATTCGATTAAAAACGAAAAGTAATGCCTTAACTAGTGCATTAGAGGTTGAAAAAAAAAACTTTTCGTAGGTTTTATTTAAGGTGATATTTGAGGTAATTTCTAAAAATAAAGTTGTGAACAATTCACAGTATACAGTTTTACGATATGAAGTTTTATGAAATGTAACAGATTTACTTTGATCGAATTTTAGCTCAGCCCTTTTGCCGTTCGATATTAGATTAACAGATGAGTTTAAGCCTACACTTATTGTTTTAAGTTGAGCTTTCAAAAGCAAACATACCGTTAAGGAATTTAGCCATATGCAAATTGCCGATAAAAAAACTTTTGAAGGGTTTCTCGCGATTTTTTTTTGTAGGCAGATATGTTATCACATGATTACTTTAAATTCAAGATGGTAAATATTCAGTTGAGAATAAGCTTTCACCACTTTTGAGTGTTTTCTGCGGTTCAGTTACGAATTATTCGTTTTAAACTTTTTAAGTGTTATTTTTGTGCTGTTGTCACATTTGTTTGTCAATGATCATAACAACAAAATAAAACTGCTGTTAAAATTTGAGCAAGCTGCACAGGCTATCACTATGATAGACTTGAGAGGTATAGTTCAGTAGAGTTGTAGCATACTGTTGGTTGTGTTGTCTCGTACGTTGTGAAGTAAATGTGTGTTGCGTGAAATAATATTGTGATGGTAATGTAGTTCATCGAAGGATTGTGGTGTTCTATCTGGCATGAGGTCCAGGATAGTAGATATGTGTTCTGACCGGTCAGGAGGACCGGGGCAGTATGGTAACCCTGTAAGGTCAGTGTGGGCCGAGGCAGGATAGTAGTTATTTTGGTATCCCGAGATGAATTACCGTAGTAATGTAGTGTAAGAAATGGCGTACGGGGACGCATGATTGTCAGTATGGCTGTATAGGAGATAACTTGAGTTAATTAAAACGAAAAACGATTAAGAATATTGATTCTGTTGGATGAGTAATATTCAGTTCAGATAAGATTTCACTTTTTTTTAACTGTTGAGCTATTGAATCCTATAAACACCAATAATCACTTTGAAAAGACAGATGTTGTTTATACTATGTTCGGGTAACTTCACCTTGTTAATATATTGAGGATGCCTGGGGACCAAGTACCACTTGAAGTTGATTAATGTTTGAAATTTGAGTTTGAGTTGAGTGATAGCGATGAATCTTAGTTCGGTTGGTCAGAGTGTGCCAGTAGTCATTTCGTAGCCGTAGTCCGTTGAAGTCGGTGTCTGCTATAAGGGGTTATGGCTGCTTATAGTAAACCGTGGATGCGCGGTATTACCGTAGTCCGTTGAAGTCGGCGTCTGCTATTAGGAGTACAGATAGCTGCTTATAGTAAACCGTGGATGCGCGGTGCGCGGGTGACGCTGGCGGAGGTTGGGTCTTGTAGAGACCATTGGATATGGAATATGGAGTCCGTGGGACTCGGCATTCGGAGGAATGCGTGTGGAACAAACATGAGGTTTGTTGTGGGGCTTAGTGAAAAGCCAGAGTTTGCATTCGGTGGAATGCGTGTGTGTTGTTGGGCTTAGTGAAAAGCCAGAGTTGGCATTCGGTGGAATGCGTGTGTGTTGATGGGCTTAGTGAAAAGCCACAGGCCTCGGATAAGATTCATGCTCTAGTTTTTTTGTGATACTTTAATAATGATCTGCTGATGACAATAGCAGTGAAAGTGGTATTTGGTTGCTTAAGCGTTATTTTCTTTTAGTAGTTAGTAGTTCATAAATTTAATCGAAATGATCAGGATTCAATGTTTCATTACTTTAATCAAAATGGTTAATTTCAAAGGGTTGAAGTTGGAAATTATTTTAAGGTATTCAAATTAAGAAAAAAACCTGTTTTCATATGAACTTAAATTTTGTATTATGAGATTCTTTGCTATAGGACGTTTCTTGTACAAATTTCATGATTCTGTGTTCACAAGAAATATCCTGAAGGTATTGATTCCTCGTGTCCCCTGCGAATGTCGAAAACTATCTTTTCGACATTCTCTCTCTCGATCTTTTGATCGACTGTTATAACTTTTCAAAGCTTAACGGGACGATGGTATGCGATATGAATTTCAAAGGTCTTGATAGATAGACTGATAGACGTACGGACAACTAAGTGATCTTAAGGATTTAGTTTTTTTCAGTTTTGTGGTTTAAAAGCCTAAAAATTAAATATCCGAGTTTAATTGTAAAAATTTGTCAGGATTGGCCGAAGAGCATGTACTGTGCGAGATGTTTTCTGTGTTACAGCACCCACAAACACGAGGACGTGTTCAGCGCAGGATGGCCGTGTCGGAGACGGTCAATAGCGCGGATGTAAAACGACTCTAAGCACGAGTTCCGGGAGGTGGCAGCACAGTGAAGTTGGCGGCTTACTTCATGCTTGTACCGGGTCGAGCCCGTGAAGGCTCGCCCTCGGGACGGCACTTCACATTCGAACATCGAAGAGTTCGGATCTTCCACTACTAGGAACTGTTAACCTTTTCTTTGCTAGTGTTTAATTTAAATGTGTAACGTAACGGTTATTAAAAGTGATTGTATTTAAAGTGATTGTATTAAAATGACTGTATTGTAAAACTGACATGATTAAAAAGAGCAACTATAGAGTTTCTTGCCGGTTCTTCTCTGTAGATACTGCTTTCCGAATCGGTGGTAAATAAAGAAATGATTGAGTTTGAGGTGTTTCTTTGCTCGATTACCCAACGCAACGCCCACAGCTTGAAAATAGATTCACAATCTACATCTTGCTCCGACATCAGAATTGGGATCAAATCGAGCAAATGAGAAAACACGTGACGATAACCTCGATACGATATACGATAACCTGATTAAAAGTCAAAGCGCCGCAACCACGTGGCACTTCGATCCAGTTTCAACGGGAACAGCAAGAAGTCGGAAGCGAGCATCATCGTATCATCGAGAGCAGCGCCGTGTCATGTCGTGCACCGTGCCATCGCGTCGAGCATCCGGCTTCGAGCATCATGCGTCGAGCGTCGAGCATCATGCGTCGAGCGTCATGCGTTGCGCCATGTGGTGCATTACGCATCCATACTGAGCGCCGCGGCACCAAGCTGGGCTCCGCGACACCACGCCAGGTGTTGCACATCCACGCCAGGCACCGCAATACCACGCCGGGCGTCGCGCTACCATCACTACCATCAACACGTCGAGCCTGAGATCACCGGAACCAGAGCGACGTGTCGACGTGTCGTGCAACTATCCTTCAATCTCATACAAAACCGGTCAGTAGATAACATTCCACTTTGAGTGTACAGTAAGATAAAGAAAGTAGGTTTTCAAAATGTAGTAACTTCAAGCAACTTATTCGAAAGAAAAAGAAATTTATTGCCAAAAAAATTAGTTACAAAATTTATTTTAAAATTAATTGAGGAAAATGGTCACAGCCTCGGCAAAATGCTGCACAAAAACAGCGCTAATTTACAGGCTGTACCGCTTTTCTTTAAACCTCAAATGCACTAGTTAAGGCATTACTTTTCGTTTTTAATCGAATAGCAATAAGGCTGTCTTTGTGTAGCAATTAATTGCTATTTGTCAAGGGTTATAGCCTAAAAAACTAACGCAGGTAGTTTAAGAAATTAATGCGGGTAGTCAAGAAACTAACGCGGGTAGTTAAGAAACTAATTTGAAAGTAATTCGCATACTGTTTTTGTTCTGATACACGGACAAGTGAATGTTTATTGTTTACGTTCGATTGAAGGATCTGGATGCAGTGTACCAATTAATGTGCTTTCTTTGTTAGTGTTAGCTCACAAAATAACAAACATTAAAGCAATTCGTTACTTAATTTATCTTGATGGCAGTGCTTACGCCACAAAGTATTTTTTAAAATTACGTGAATTACCTACTAATGTAAACCCGTCCCTGAATAAGTGAAATAGGTACTGTTAATTTATCACTGCGTAAATAAGTTGAGTTAAATGTAATGCAATAAGATTAAACTATACACTGGTCTTGTAGGTTACAACTTTTAACAAAATCTGTAATCATTACATTCGGTACAGCCTGTAAATTAGCGCTGTTTTTGTGCAGCATTTTGCCGAGGCTGTGACCATTTTCCTCAATTAATTTTAAAATAAATTTTGTAACTAATTTTTTTGGCAATAAATTTCTTTTTCTTTCGAATAAGTTGCTTGAAGTTACTACATTTTGAAAACCTACTTTCTTTATCTTACTGTACACTCAAAGTGGAATGTTATCTACTGACCGGTTTTGTATGAGATTGAAGGATAGTTGCACGACACGTCGACACGTCGCTCTGGTTCCGGTGATCTCAGGCTCGACGTGTTGATGGTAGTGATGGTAGCGCGACGCCCGGCGTGGTATTGCGGTGCCTGGCGTGGATGTGCAACACCTGGCGTGGTGTCGCGGAGCCCAGCTTGGTGCCGCGGCGCTCAGTATGGATGCGTAATGCACCACATGGCGCAACGCATGACGCTCGACGCATGATGCTCGACGCTCGACGCATGATGCTCGAAGCCGGATGCTCGACGCGATGGCACGGTGCACGACATGACACGGCGCTGCTCTCGATGATACGATGATGCTCGCTTCCGACTTCTTGCTGTTCCCGTTGAAACTGGATCGAAGTGCCACGTGGTTGCGGCGCTTTGACTTTTAATCAGGTTATCGTATATCGTATCGAGGTTATCGTCACGTGTTTTCTCATTTGCTCGATTTGATCCCAATTCTGATGTCGGAGCAAGATGTAGATTGTGAATCTATTTTCAAGCTGTGGGCGTTGCGTTGGGTAATCAAGCAAAGAAACACCTCAAACTCAATCATTTCTTTATTTACCACCGATTCGGAAAGCAGTATCTACAGAGAAGAACCGGCAAGAAACTCTATAGTTGCTCTTTTTAATCATGTCAGTTTTACAATACAGTCATTTTAATACAATCACTTTAAATACAATCACTTTTAATAACCGTTACGTTACACATTTAAATTAAACACTAGCAAAGAAAAGGTTAACAGTTCCTAGTAGTGGAAGATCCGAACTCTTCGATGTTCGAATGTGAAGTGCCGTCCCGAGGGCGAGCCTTCACGGGCTCGACCCGGTACAAGCATGAAGTAAGCCGCCAACTTCACTGTGCTGCCACCTCCCGGAACTCGTGCTTAGAGTCGTTTTACATCCGCGCTATTGACCGTCTCCGACACGGCCATCCTGCGCTGAACACGTCCTCGTGTTTGTGGGTGCTGTAACACAGAAAACATCTCGCACAGTACATGCTCTTCGGCCAATCCTGATAAATTTTTACAATTAAACTCTGATATTTAATTTTTAGGCTTTTAAACCACAAAACTGAAAAAAACTAAATCCTTAAGATCACTTAGTTGTCCGTAAGTCTATCAGTCTATCTATCAAGACCTTTGAAATTCATATCGCATACCATCGTCCCGTTAAGCTTTGAAAAGTTATAACAGTCGATCAAAAGATAGCAGTTTTCGACATTCGCAGGGGACACGAGGAATCAATACCTTCAGGATATTTCTTGTGAACACAGAATCATGAAATTTGTACAAGAAACGTCCTATAGCAAAGAATCTCATAATACAAAATTTAAGTTCATATGAAAACAGGTTTTTTTTTCTTAATTTGAATATCCTAAAATAATTTCCAACTTCAACCCTTTGAAATTAACCGTTTTGATTAAAATAATGAAACATTGAATTCTGATCATTTCAATTAAATTACTACTAAAAGAAAGTAACGCATAAGCGACCAAACACCACTTTCACTGCTATTGTCATCAGAAGATCATTATTAAAGTATCACAAAAAAACTAGAGCATGAATCTTATCTGAGGCCTGTGGCTTTTCACTAAGCCCATCATCACACACGCATTCCACCGAATGCCAACTCTGGCTTTTCACTAAGCCCAACAACACACACGCATTCCTCCGAATGCAAACTCTGGCTTTTCACTAAGCCCCACAACAAACCTCATGTTTGTTCCACACGCATTCCTCCGAATGCCGAGTCCCACGGACTCCCATATTCCAATGGTCTCTCCAAGACCCAACCTCCGCCAGCGTCACCCGCGCACCGCGCATCCACGGTTTACTATAAGCAGCTATCTGTACTCCTAATAGCAGACGCCGGCTTCAACGGACTACGGTAATACCGCGCATCCACGGTTTACTATAAGCAGCCATAACCCCTTATAGCAGACACCGACTTCAACGGACTACGGCTACGAAATGACTACTGGCACACTCTGACCAATCGAACTAAGATTCACCGCTATCACTCAACTCAAATTCAAGTTTCAAACATTAATCAACTTCAAGTGGTACTTGGCCCACAGGCATCCTCAGTATATTAACAAAGTGAAGTTACCCGAACATTGTATAAACAACATCTGTCTTTTCAAAGTGATTATTGGTGTTTAGTATTTCAATAGCTCAACAGTTAAAAAAAAAGAGAAATCTTATCTGAACTGAATATTACTCATCCAACCGAATATTAAAACTCTAGGTATCTTCTATACAGCCATACTGACAATCATGCGTCCCCGTACGCCATTTCTCACACTACATTACTACGGTAATTCATCTCGGGATACCAAAATAACTACCATCCTGCCTCGGCCCACACTGACCTTACAGGGTTACCATACTGCCGCGGTCCTCCTGACCGGTCAGAACACACATCTACTATCCTGGACCTCATGCCAGATAGAACACCACAATCCTTCGATGAACTACATTACCATCACAATATTATTTCACGCAACACACATTTACTTCACAACGTACGAGACAACACAACTATCAGTATGCTACAACTCTACTCAACTAGAACTCTACTGAACTATACCTCCCAAATCTATCATTGTGCTAGCCTGTGCAGCTTGCTCAAATGTTAACAGCAGTTTTATTTTGTTGTTATGATCATTAACAAACAAATGTGACAACAGCACAAAAATAACATCTTAAAAAGTTTAAAACGAATAATTCGTAACTGAACCGCAGAAAACACTCAAAAAGTGGTGAAAGCTTATTCTCAACTGAATATTTACCAACTTGAATTTAAAGTAATCATGTGATAACATAATATCTGCCTACAAAAAAAAATCGCGAGAAACCCTTCAAAACTTTTTTTTATCGGCAAATTTGCATATGGCTAAATTCCTTAACGTTATGTTTACTTTTGAAAACTCAACTTAAAACAATTAATAAGTGTATACTATAAGCAGCTATAAGCAGCATCTGTGAATCTAATATCGAACGGCAAAAGGGCTGAGCTAAATTTTAGTTTCAACGTAATAAGAATGAACTACTCAACAACTACTGTACAACTACCTAATTGATGTATTCAGTTGATGTCAAACTGCAGCTAGTCACAAAAACTATTATCAAGAAATTACATTAAATGCACACAATGTAAATCGATTAGGTACTATCGAATACTCCACGTTTAGGACTTATTTGAAGCTAAAAACCAAAAAAAATGTGTGCGTGTGCTACGCGTACGTGTACACACGTAAGAAATGAAACTTCTTTTTGACCTTATTTTTTCAAAAAATAATTTACAATATGCAACTTTACAGAAATATATCAAATCACGCGTGATAGGGATAAGAAAAAAAATGTATGCGTGTACTAGAGTACACACGTAAGAAGTGAAACTTCTTTATGACCTTAAAAATGTCACGAGTATGGCGTAACGCAAAAATGTCACGCGTACGGCGTAACGCAAAAATGTCACGCTTACGGCGTAACGCAAAAATGTTACACTAAATTTTTGTCCAACCCCGATAAAGAAGTTTCACTTCAAAAACTTTCAGAAAACCTGGATGGGTTTTTCTTTTCTCTATTCAATTAAACAGACATTATCTGACGACAGTATGTAAACTGTAAAGGCGCTATTAACCTTAAGATTATTTCCAGTTTTTTTTTTTTTAAAGTCTTAATATCTTAACATTTAACGTACCCTAACGTTGATGGGATAGTTCTTAATTTTAAAGCAATCTAATGTACTAAAACCAAATGTAGATTCCAAAGATTTATCTTACGCTAGATGTTTATTTGAACACACGCTAATTATCTGTGACATTGTATTATGAACTGCCTAAATAAGGACCCAATAAATTCTCTGTAAAAATTCAAAACTAAATGCCTCGATTTACCTTTTATTCGATAAAACTAAATCTGCAACATTTCATAAAACTTCATATCGTAAAACTGTATACTGTGAATTGTTCACAACTTTATTTTAAGAAATTACCTCAAATATCACCTTAAATAAAACCTACGAAAAGTTTTTTTTTAAACCTCAAATGCACTAGTTAAGGCATTACTTTTCGTTTTTAATCGAATAGCAATAAGGCTGTCTTTGTGTAGCAATTAATTGCTATTTGTCAAGGGTTATAGCCTAAAAAACTAACGCAGGTAGTTTAAGAAATTAATGCGGGTAGTCAAGAAACTAACGCGGGTAGTTAAGAAACTAATTTGAAAGTAATTCGCATACTGTTTTTGTTCTGATACACGGACAAGTGAATGTTTATTGTTTACGTTCGATTGAAGGATCTGGATGCAGTGTACCAATTAATGTGCTTTCTTTGTTAGTGTTAGCTCACAAAATAACAAACATTAAAGCAATTCGTTACTTAATTTATCTTGATGGCAGTGCTTACGCCACAAAGTATTTTTTAAAATTACGTGAATTACCTACTAATGTAAACCCGTCCCTGAATAAGTGAAATAGGTACTGTTAATTTATCACTGCGTAAATAAGTTGAGTTAAATGTAATGCAATAAGATTAAACTATACACTGGTCTTGTAGGTTACAACTTTTAACAAAATCTGTAATCATTACATTCGGTACAGCCTGTAAATTAGCGCTGTTTTTGTGCAGCATTTTGCCGAGGCTGTGACCATTTTCCTCAATTAATTTTAAAATAAATTTTGTAACTAATGTTTTTGGCAATAAATTTCTTTTTCATTCGAATAAGTTGCTTGAAGTTACTACATTTTGAAAACCTACTTTCTTTATCTTACTGTACACTCAAAGTGGAATGTTATCTACTGACCGGTTTTGTATGAGATTGAAGGATAGTTGCACGACACGTCGACACGTCGCTCTGGTTCCGGTGATCTCAGGCTCGACGTGTTGATGGTAGTGATGGTAGCGCGACGCCCGGCGTGGTATTGCGGTGCCTGGCGTGGATGTGCAACACCTGGCGTGGTGTCGCGGAGCCCAGCTTGGTGCCGCGGCGCTCAGTATGGATGCGTAATGCACCACATGGCGCAACGCATGACGCTCGACGCATGATGCTCGACGCTCGACGCATGATGCTCGAAGCCGGATGCTCGACGCGATGGCACGGTGCACGACATGACACGGCGCTGCTCTCGATGATACGATGATGCTCGCTTCCGACTTCTTGCTGTTCCCGTTGAAACTGGATCGAAGTGCCACGTGGTTGCGGCGCTTTGACTTTTAATCAGGTTATCGTATATCGTATCGAGGTTATCGTCACGTGTTTTCTCATTTGCTCGATTTGATCCCAATTCTGATGTCGGAGCAAGATGTAGATTGTGAATCTATTTTCAAGCTGTGGGCGTTGCGTTGGGTAATCAAGCAAAGAAACACCTCAAACTCAATCATTTCTTTATTTACCACCGATTCGGAAAGCAGTATCTACAGAGAAGAACCGGCAAGAAACTCTATAGTTGCTCTTTTTCATCATGTCAGTTTTACAATACAGTCATTTTAATACAATCACTTTAAATACAATCACTTTTAATAACCGTTACGTTACACATTTAAATTAAACACTAGCAAAGAAAAGGTTAACAGTTCCTAGTAGTGGAAGATCCGAACTCTTCGATGTTCGAATGTGAAGTGCCGTCCCGAGGGCGAGCCTTCACGGGCTCGACCCGGTACAAGCATGAAGTAAGCCGCCAACTTCACTGTGCTGCCACCTCCCGGAACTCGTGCTTAGAGTCGTTTTACATCCGCGCTATTGACCGTCTCCGACACGGCCATCCTGCGCTGAACACGTCCTCGTGTTTGTGGGTGCTGTAACACAGAAAACATCTCGCACAGTACATGCTCTTCGGCCAATCCTGACAAATTTTTACAATTAAACTCGGATATTTAATTTTTAGGCTTTTAAACCACAAAACTGAAAAAAACTAAATCCTTAAGATCACTTAGTTGTCCGTACGTCTATCAGTCTATCTATCAAGACCTTTGAAATTCATATCGCATACCATCGTCCCGTTAAGCTTTGAAAAGTTATAACAGTCGATCAAAAGATAGTAGTTTTCGACATTCGCAGGGGACACGAGGAATCAATACCTTCAGGATATTTCTTGTGAACACAGAATCATGAAATTTGTACAAGAAACGTCCTATAGCAAAGAATCTCATAATACAAAATTTAAGTTCATATGAAAACAGGTTTTTTTCTTAATTTGAATACCTTAAAATAATTTCCAACTTCAACCCTTTGAAATTAACCATTTTGATTAAAGTAATGAAACATTGAATCCTGATCATTTCGATTAAATTTATGAACTACTAACTACTAAAAGAAAATAACGCTTAAGCAACCAAATACCACTTTCACTGCTATTGTCATCAGCAGATCATTATTAAAGTATCACAAAAAAACTAGAGCATGAATCTTATCCGAGTCCTGTGGCTTTTCACTAAGCCCATCATCACGCACGCATTCCACCGAATGCCAACTCTGGCTTTTCACTAAGCCCAACATCACACACGCATTCCACCGAATGCCAACTCTGGCTTTTCACTAAGCCCAACAACACACACGCATTCCTCCGAATGCAAACTCTGGCTTTTCACTAAGCCCAACAACACACACGCATTCCTCCGAATGCAAACTCTGGCTTTTCACTAAGCCCCACAACAAACCTCATGTTTGTTCCACACGCATTCCTCCGAATGCCGAGTCCCACGGACTCCCATATTCCAATGGTCTCTACAAGACCCAACCTCCGCCAGCGTCACCCGCGCACCGCGTATCCACTAATTCATATTCTCCCGGAAACAAATAGAATTCAGAACCATTTTGTCCCCGCATACCACCTCTAACATATACAGTACAAGAAAGTTCAGGTTTTGCTAATACTGCGACAGTTTGTATTGCCTCAGGGTTAATATAAGTTTGCTCCCTACATAACAAGTGTATTTTAGCGTTTTGGGTCTTACAAATCTCCAGTTTATCTACGGTTTTAGTAATTTTAATACCCGGCCGTTCTGAAAATGAATGCCCTAGAAGCACTGGATAGTTAATGAGGTTATCATTAATAACTAATATTTCTATATCTTTTTCAGTAATTCCTTGTACCTCAATATTAACTAACGACTTACCGATAGGCTGGTACGGTATATTGCCTAGGCCTTTTAGTAAGTTTACCTTTTACCGTGGTTGCCTGGAAGAGATCACTACGTAGTGATAAGGCCGCCAAGTTAGTTGTACTCTGTTTTTTAGCTGTAAGTAATTTTAAGTTTTCCTGATTGTACAACTAATAAAGTGTTAAATAAATAAATAAAATAAATAAGGGTAAATCATTTGTGGTCCAATCGAACCCTAGATTTAGGGCGTCCGTCAACCGAATTAGAGTACATTCGCTCCCTAAATCTAAATGACATTGGACATTTACCCCGTTAATACGTATAGGAAAAGTGTAAATACTCGCCGATTGTTGACTAGAGATTTTCAACACGGTTTTTTCCTTATCTAGCTTTTGAGCGGGTTCCATTTTAGAACACGCATTAGACAAATGACCTAATAAATTACAACGACTACACTTTAATAACGGTTTATTGCATTTATAGCTGGGGTGACCTACTTCGTTACAATTGAAACAAGTTATCCGACCCGGTTCGAATCTATTCGGCTTATTCAAGACCCTATTTGAATTATTTGGTACCGGCCGTTTATCCCTATCTCGAATTGATCTTTCGGTATCCCTAGAAACGCCTGGTTTAACAGTTTTAAAAAATTTGAGTAACTGTTCAGGTTCAGAAAATTGTGCCGCTTGAGCTCCTAGTCTAATACCCCTATCTTCAATTCCATAAATTAGACAATCAACTGCATTTTTGCCATATATGTTGCAACGGTTTAGTAAGTTAATTTTAGTGTAATAATATAATTCGGGAGATTCACTAAACCGTAGTTTTTTATTCAACATTTCAGTTAATAATTCACCATAATTCTGGGTAGATGGAAAAGTTTCAATTAATTTAACTTTCCATTCCTCCCAAGAATACAGCAAAGTGGGGAGACTTTGGTACCACGTTTTAGCTATTCCCGAGAGTTTAGGCAGAGCGTAGTGCACGACTTGTTTTTCTGACCATTCGTAAATTAATTTACATTCCTCAACCTTCGATAACCACGCATTAACAGTCTGTTCTTTTGCCATTGGATCAAAATCAGGTATTACATTGTGAATAGACGAAAATTTATCACTAGAACTAGATTTCATCGATTTAATCGCATCAACAAATGAATCTATTAAAGTACTAGTTACATCGCTTTTATCACCTTTTTGGGGTCTTGTAATAGAACAGTCCTTACTACGTTTCCTACTTCTACGGTCCCGATCAATATTCACAATTCTGCTATCGTGGCGATTTCGTAGCTGACTGCGGCTACGACTTCGATGTTCACCCGATCGTTGGCTGCGACGTTCAATACTACGCCTAGAACGTCGCTCACCGGGACTCCTTTGGTGGTGCTCAGTGTTAGGGCGGCTCCGGTGACTGGCACTTCGGTTCGGGCTTGGGCGCTGACTGCGGCGGTCTGAGCGCTTTTCACTGCGGCGCTCTCTACTACGCCGGCTTCGCTGTTCATTGCCCTCACGACTGCCGTCTCGGCTGCGTGAAGGAGTCCTTGACCAATCACGGCCCATCACCAATCTTGTTATCGTTATCCCACTTCTGAAGCTGTTGGGTTGTGGAATGAAACGCCTTCTTCACAATTGATATTTTAATATTCCTCCTTGTTACATTCACTTTTTACTATAATATTCGCAATCTTTCACAATCTTAAATAATAGATTTAAATAACCCTAAAACAAGCATGAGGCACGGCTAAGGCACTGACTTGTTGACCGCACTAGTCGGCTGTTCAGGATCAATTGCTAGCTGATCGTTTCTTCAAAAAATGTGAGCGATCGACTGACAACTAACCGACTGGAGGGGAGGTTAAGTTGTCAGGCGGTAGATTATAAATAACAGAAAACCTTGTCTATGGAAAATAATGTACTATGTATGATTTTAAGATTTGTAACAGCTCGGCCATCCGATCTTCAACGAGTGCCTTCGTTGGCTTAAATTAAATTTAAACAAAAATAAAATGTTAAAATATGGAAAACAAAATGCAACCATACTTACATGAAATTGAAACAAATACTTATAATAATATGTATTTACAACTAGTTCCCGAAGTTTGAATTGGTATGATTTGCTTTTACAAATAATCAAAATTACACAAGGAAACAAGCCTAGAATAAGATTTACAAATTTCGAAAAAAAAAAAGAAAATAAATAAATATATATATCTCTATTGGAACTACTTCGACAATCGCTACAAACATTTGTATAACAAAAACTCACTTCTCTATCCGTTTGATTAGGACTAATTCAAATTCAAATAATTTATTGCTCACCAATACATTTTTACATATTAGTGACCTTATGCAGGTATTGCAATACAATCATAATGTTATATTTAAATTACATAATACTATCTCATACATTTAAATTTGACAATAATTAGATCACAAAAATAACAATGTACAATAATAATTGTTGCTTTCTTATGGGCGGCACACCATTGTACCCAGCATGCCCTCAACAGTAATCAAAATCACTCAGAACTCACTGCTTGCACATAGACTGCATATTGTTACTCTTTGGGCGGCACATCATTGTACCCAGCATGCCCTCAACAGTAATAAAAATCACTCAGTACTCATTGCTTGCACATAGACTGCATATTGTTACTCTTTGGGCGGCACATCATGCCCGGCATGCCCACAGTATGTAAGCTATTCGTTTTGGGCGGCACATCATTGTGCCCGGCATACCCATAATAATCATACAAAATCACTCGGTACTCACTGTTCACACATATACTGCATTTTGGTTCTCGTTGGGCGGCATATTGTGCCCGGCATGCCCACAATATGCAAGCTATTTCAAATTCCATGTGTTTGTTATAAACGTCGATCATTCTTCGTTCATACCAAACACGTAGACTTGACTCGTCATTTATAGAAGGATGTGTATTACAACATACATAAAGAACTTTAAACTACCTAATGTGTATGTATAAAATTTAATTATTTTGATTCTCAATGGCATCAGAACAACTATCATCACCGTCATTATCGCTATCAGACATCGATTTAAAATTTAACCAAGGGTGCATTTTGTCGGCTGCCACGACAGCTTCGTACCGCCTACCTTTTCGAGATAAAGGGGTATCCTCTACCACATAACGGTCGTTTGGTAAAACTTTAATTACGCGGTACGGTCCCTGTAGTTTGGGTTCCAACTTTTTAGACTGCCCGCTGCCAGATGCAACTGCTCTCAAAATTCGCACTAGATCACCTACTTTATATACTTTTGCCGCTTTTCTTTTTCTATTATACCGTTCTTCACTGACCTTCGCTTGCTGTTGCATCAGGCAGCGTGCATCTAATCTAATATCGTCAATCTTACCGTCTACTATTCCATGTCCTACATCCGAAATTACTTCACTTAATATACCTTGCGAAGGATTTGTAACTCTACGCCCAAATAATAATTCACTAGGAGTTTTTTTTGTGACGTCGTGTATTGTCGTATTAATGCCTAACTGTATATCCGATAGATTATCATCCCATGTTCTAGGATCTTTGCCATGGTTCATGGTTCCCAATGATGCCAATATAGTTCGGTTTGACCTTTCTACTTGACCATTTGCTCGCGGCGTGGCTACTGCATTCATAACATGCTTTATGCCTAAGGCCTGTATAAACTTCCTAAACCTCTTGCTGGTAAAACAGCTACCTCTATCAGAAATGAGGCGTGTTGGAGTACCAAAATACCCAATAAGATTTTTTTTTAATTACTTTTATAGTTTCCGACGTTTTGGTACTTTTGACGGCAGCCAAAGAAACAAATTTAGTAAAGGCATCGATGATTACTAAGATATATGAGTTCCCCTTCTTACTCTTAATGAAAGGCCCAACATGGTCCACGTGGACCGTGTGAAAGGGGATTTCTACTTTTTTTATGGAATGTAGGTGACCTTGTCGAGCACCACCTGGCATCTTATGGTGAGCACATTCTAAACATGCTGAAACATATTTGGTGACAAAGGTTCTCATTTTAGGAAACCAATATAATGCCCGAATACGATCTAAAGTCTTTTCTAACCCAAAATGGCCTACGTCATCGTGATTGGCTTTAACAATTTGCCAGCGTGCGCCTCTAGGCACTACCCATTTGATATTATCATCAGCTATGATCCTGTATACACGTCCATTTTTTAATTTGTAATTTTGAAATGTACTTATGTTGGGGGATTCTGGATCACTTAATATTTCTTTAATACGCCTTATATCGTCATCTGAAGATTGAACAGTAGTAATCCAATCTTCAGCAGTAACACTAAGTATATCAATAACGTGCAAATCGTCTACTTTTGAGTCTGATGGAGCTCGACTCAGGGCATCCACATGTGACATCTTATCTCCTGGTCGATACTCAATTTCACAGTCATATTCTTGTAACTGCACCCACCATCTTGCAATTTTCGGGATCACATCTCGTTTTGTAAGTGTGGTGCGTAATGAATTACAATCTGTTAGTATTTTGAAGCGTAGGCCTAACAAGTAGACCCTAAACTTGTTTAATGACGCTATCACAGCTAGAGTTTCTAACTCAAACGAGTGAAGTTTCTGCTCTTCTACCGTGGTTTGACGACTGTAGTATGCTACAACTCTCCATAAACCTTTCTCGTCTTTCTGAAGAAGAATACCCGCGATGCCGAATCTACACGCATCCGTGTGTAACTGAGTTTCTAAATTTTTGTCGTATAGTGCGAGAATTGGTCTGCTGGTCAATCGTTTTTTAATCTCTGTAAATGCAGTTGCTTCTTCTTCCCCCCATTTCCAAGGCGCATTTTTCTTTAGAAGACCCGTCAATGGTTTTACTATCAGAGCAAAATCCTTGACAAATCTTCTAAAGAAGCTGGCAAGACCTAAAAATCGTCTAACGTCATGCTGATTTAAGGGAGTAGGAAATTTTGAGACTGCTCCAGTTTTCGCAGAGCCTGGTTGGATACCATTACCACTTATTTCAAACCCTAAAAAGTCTAATTTATCAAACATAAATTTACATTTCTGCATTTTCAGTGTTAAGCCTCCTTCTTTTAATAAGTTCAAAACTTCTTCTAGTCTTTGCAGCGCTTCATCAAAGCAACGCGCGGGTATCAAAACATCATCCATATACACAATTACATAACTTAACCGTGCTTTATTAAGAATCTTATGCATGGCTCTTTGGAAAACCGAAGGAGCGTTTGCTAAGCCAAATGGCATTCTGGTGTATTCATATTGTCCATCTGGCGTAACAAACGCGGTCTTCTCTTGAGACTTCTCCGAGATGGGAATCTGATAGTACCCTGAAGCCAAATCCAGCGATATGAACATCTTATGGCCCGCTAATTGATCAAGAAGGTCTTCTACCCTAGGGAGAGGATAATGGTCTCGCTTAGTCCTGCTGTTTAAGGCTCTGTAGTCAACACACATTCGCCTCTCACCACTTTTCTTTCTTACCAATACAATGGGGCTCGCGTAAGGTGATGAAGACTCCTTAACTATACCACAATCTAACATTTCTGCTACCATGCGCCTGACATCTTCTCTTTCTGCATACGAGAGTCTATAAGGCCTGTAAACTACCGGTTCTTCATTCTTTAATTGTATATCCATTTCTAATACAGTTGTAAATCCGAGATCCTTAAGACAGGAAGAAAAACAGCTGCTATATCTTGCGAGCAAGTCCTTCACCATTTGTTTTTCTAATTCGCTAAGATTATCCCCTATAACAGGCTCAGATATATCATTCCTGTCAGTGAAATTAACGTTATTTACATATTTACAATCATTACTCATTACCATACTGCGTATCAGCAACTGTTCACGTTCTAGAATTAAACCCTTAGTTCTAGGATTTAAGATAAGAAGACAGCCTAATCCATCTTTTAATTCATATTCTCCCGGAAACAAATAGAATTCAGAACCATTTTGTCCCCGCATACCACCTCTAACATATACAGTACAAGAAAGTTCAGGTTTTGCTAATACTGCGACAGTTTGTATTGCCTCAGGGTTAATATAAGTTTGCTCCCTACATAACAAGTGTATTTTAGCGTTTTGGGTCTTACAAATCTCCAGTTTATCTACGGTTTTAGTAATTTTAATACCCGGCCGTTCTGAAAATGAATGCCCTAGAAGCACTGGATAGTTAATGAGGTTATCATTAATAACTAATATTTCTATATCTTTTTCAGTAATTCCTTGTACCTCAATATTAACTAACGACTTACCGATAGGCTGGTACGGTATATTGCCTAGGCCTTTTAGTAAGGGTAAATCATTTGTGGTCCAATCGAACCCTAGATTTAGGGCGTCCGTCAACCGAATTAGAGTACATTCGCTCCCTAAATCTAAATGACATTGGACATTTACCCCGTTAATACGTATAGGAAAAGTGTAAATACTCGCCGATTGTTGACTAGAGATTTTCAACACGGTTTTTTCCTTATCTAGCTTTTGAGCGGGTTCCATTTTAGAACACGCATTAGACAAATGACCTAATAAATTACAACGACTACATTTTAATAACGGTTTATTGCATTTATAGCTGGGGTGACCTACTTCGTTACAATTGAAACAAGTTATCCGACCCGGTTCGAATCTATTCGGCTTATTCAAGACGCTATTTGAATTATTTGGTACCGGCCGTTTATCCCTATCTCGAATTGATCTTTCGGTATCCCTAGAAACGCCTGGTTTAACAGTTTTAAAAAATTTGAGTAACTGTTCAGGTTCAGAAAATTGTGCCGCTTGAGCTCCTAGTCTAATACCCTATCTTCAATTCCATAAATTAGACAATCAACTGCATTTTTGCCATATATGTTGCAACGGTTTAGTAAGTTAATTTTAGTGTAATAATATAATTCGGGAGATTCACTAAACCGTAGTTTTTTATTCAACATTTCAGTTAATAATTCACCATAATTCTGGGTAGATGGAAAAGTTTCAATTAATTTAACTTTCCATTCCTCCCAAGAATACAGCAAAGTGGGGAGACTTTGGTACCACGTTTTAGCTATTCCCGAGAGTTTAGGCAGAGCGTAGTGCACGACTTGTTTTTCTGACCATTCGTAAATTAATTTACATTCCTCAACCTTCGATAACCACGCATTAACAGTCTGTTCTTTTGCCATTGGATCAAAATCAGGTATTACATTGTGAATAGACGAAAATTTATCACTAGAACTAGATTTCATCGATTTAATCGCATCAACAAATGAATCTATTAAAGTACTAGTTACATCGCTTTTATCACCTTTTTGGGGTCTTGTAATAGAACAGTCCTTACTACGTTTCCTACTTCTACGGTCCCGATCAATATTCATAATTCTGCTATCGTGGCGATTTCGTAGCTGACTGCGGCTACGACTTCGATGTTCACCTGATCGTTGGCTGCGACGTTCAATACTACGCCTAGAACGTCGCTCACCGGGACTCCTTTGGTGGTGCTCAGTGTTAGGGCGGCTCCGGTGACTGGCACTTCGGTTCGGGCTTGGGCGCTGACTGCGGCGGTCTGAGCGCTTTTCACTGCGGCGCTCTCTACTACGCCGGCTTCGCTGTTCATTGCCCTCACGACTGCCGTCTCGGCTGCGTGAAGCAGTCCTTGACCAATCACGGCCCATCACCAATCTGATAAAAAAAAAAAATCCGAATCAGGTTCATTTATTATTATTAATGTCGGAGACGGTCAATAGCGCGGATGTAAAACGACTCTAAGCACGAGTTCCGGGAGGTGGCAGCACAGTGAAGTTGGCGGCTTACTTCATGCTTGTACCGGGTCGAGCCCGTGAAGGCTCGCCCTCGGGACGGCACTTCACATTCGAACATCGAAGAGTTCGGATCTTCCACTACTAGGAACTGTTAACCTTTTCTTTGCTAGTGTTTAATTTAAATGTGTAACGTAACGGTTATTAAAAGTGATTGTATTTAAAGTGATTGTATTAAAATGACTGTATTGTAAAACTGACATGATTAAAAAGAGCAACTATAGAGTTTCTTGCCGGTTCTTCTCTGTAGATACTGCTTTCCGAATCGGTGGTAAATAAAGAAATGATTGAGTTTGAGGTGTTTCTTTGCTCGATTACCCAACGCAACGCCCACAGCTTGAAAATAGATTCACAATCTACATCTTGCTCCGACATCAGAATTGGGATCAAATCGAGCAAATGAGAAAACACGTGACGATAACCTCGATACGATATACGATAACCTGATTAAAAGTCAAGGCGCCGCAACCATGTGGCACTTCGATCCAGTTTCAACGGGAACAGCAAGAAGTCGGAAGCGAGCATCATCGTATCATCGAGAGCAGCGCCGTGTCATGTCGTGCACCGTGCCATCGCGTCGAGCATCCGGCTTCGAGCATCATGCGTCGAGCGTCGAGCATCATGCGTCGAGCGTCATGCGTTGCGCCATGTGGTGCATTACGCATCCATACTGAGCGCCGCGGCACCAAGCTGGGCTCCGCGACACCACGCCAGGTGTTGCACATCCACGCCAGGCACCGCAATACCACGCCGGGCGTCGCGCTACCATCACTACCATCAACACGTCGAGCCTGAGATCACCGGAACCAGAGCGACGTGTCGACGTGTCGTGCAACTATCCTTCAATCTCATACAAAACCGGTCAGTAGATAACATTCCACTTTGAGTGTACAGTAAGATAAAGAAAGTAGGTTTTCAAAATGTAGTAACTTCAAGCAACTTATTCGAAAGAAAAAGAAATTTATTGCCAAAAAAATTAGTTACAAAATTTATTTTAAAATTAATTGAGGAAAATGGTCACAGCCTCGGCAAAATGCTGCACAAAAACAGCGCTAATTTACAGGCTGTACCGAATGTAATGATTACAGATTTTGTTAAAAGTTGTAACCTACAAGACCAGTGTATAGTTTAATCTTATTGCATTACATTTAACTCAACTTATTTACGCAGTGATAAATTAACAGTACCTATTTCACTTATTCAGGGACGGGTTTACATTAGTAGGTAATTCACGTAATTTTAAAAAATACTTTGTGGCGTAAGCACTGCCATCAAGATAAATTAAGTAACGAATTGCTTTAATGTTTGTTATTTTGTGAGCTAACACTAACAAAGAAAGCACATTAATTGGTACACTGCATCCAGATCCTTCAATCGAACGTAAACAATAAATAATTTGGAAAATCCAAAAGTGCACGCCTCATAATTTTTTTTAATAAATATTTATTAATTATTATTTTTGTTTATTTAATAACAATTAAACCACATCGAATCAGACCCTGAAAAATGAAAGGGTTCTATTCCTGAGCATACCCAAGCGTAAGAGAAAAAAAAGACTCGATTAGTAAAGTATTTCGGTCGCTATCGTGTTAACAAGAAAAAGGATCCGCACATACAGACACACGGACGTCCAAGACAGAACTTTTTTAAACTGTTTTTTAACTAGTTTAAATAACAAAAATGACATCAAAATTATCATGAACGTTAAAAATAGTGTTTTTTCTTAATATGTGTGTGTATGTATTATCTTACAAGTGCAATGTATGATACATAAAGACATTTTAAGTTTGAAAAATCAGATGTTTTGCGCGAAGTGACAGTAGTACCCACCTCAACGCTTCGCTTATGAGGCGTGCAACATTCACTTGTCCGTGTATCAGAACAAAAACAGTATGCGAATTACTTTTAAATTAGTTTCTTAACTACCCGCGTTAGTTTCTTGACTACCCGCATTAATTTCTTAAACTACCTGCGTTAGTTTTTTAGGCTATAACCCTTGACAAATAGCAATTAATTGCTACACAAAGACAGCCTTATTGCTATTCGATTAAAAACGAAAAGTAATGCCTTAACTAGTGCATTTGAGGTTTAAAAAAAAACTTTTCGTAGGTTTTATTTAAGGTGATATTTGAGGTAATTTCTTAAAATAAAGTTGTGAACAATTCACAGTATACAGTTTTACGATATGAAGTTTTATGAAATGTTGCAGATTTAGTTTTATCGAATAAAAGGTAAATCGAGGCATTTAGTTTTGAATTTTTACAGAGAATTTATTGGGTCCTTATTTAGGCAGTTCATAATACAATGTCACAGATAATTAGCGTGTGTTCAAATAAACATCTAGCGTAAGATAAATCTTTGGAATCTACATTTGGTTTTAGTACATTAGATTGCTTTAAAATTAAGAACTATCCCATCAACGTTAGGGTACGTTAAATGTTAAGATATTAAGACTTTAAAAAAAAAAAAACTGGAAATAATCTTAAGGTTAATAGCGCCTTTACAGTTTACATACTGTCGTCAGATAATGTCTGTTTAATTGAATAGAGAAAAGATAAAAATAACTGCGTTAAAAACAACCGACTTCATAAACAGAAAAGTAAAAAAATAAAAAAGATTTGATATTATTAATTACTACATATTATTTAGATGTGCTATTTACTAAAAAGGTTTGATGTCGGTGCAGGGGCTTAATACTAGTGTTTGGCACCGACTTCAAACCTATTTAATAAATAGCACATCTAAATAATATGTAGTAATTAATAATATCAAATCTTTTTTATTTTTTTACTTTTCTGTTTATGAAGTCGGTTGTTTTTAACGCAGTTATTTTTATTTAATACTTTTTAGTGTATTTATCAACACGAATCAAACGAGCCCAATCTCGATATAATTGAGTCAATATATTACTGAGTTCCTAAGGCCACCTTCCGATTCCATCATCAAATCAGCTCTATATCATGATAATGTTTCATCGCTATCCAATTTACATAAGTATACAAAATTTCAGCTCAATCGGTTACCGGGAAGTGAATCAAAGTTACTTGCTACATTTCAATGAAGTCATCGAGTACAGACAAAAATGCTCATAAAATAAAAACCACTGGGTTTATCCGATTAAAATTTTTATGGGACCAATTCGACACCATCCCGCATCGAACAAAAAAAGAATCACGTAAATCGGTTAAGAAACCTAGGAGTAATCGGTGTACATACATCCAAAAAAAAAAAATTATACCGGCCGAATTGATAACCTCCTCGTTTTTTTGGAAGTCGGTTAAAAAACCCATCCAGGTTTTCTGAAAGTTTTTGAAGTGAAACTTCTTTATCGGGGTTGGACAAAAATTTAGTGTAACATTTTTGCGTTACGCCGTAAGCGTGACATTTTTGCGTTACGCCGTACGCGTGACATTTTTGCGTTACGCCATACTCGTGACATTTTTAAGGTCATAAAGAAGTTTCACTTCTTACGTGTGTACTCTAGTACACGCATACATTTTTTTTCTTATCCCTATCAATTATTTTTTGAAAAAATAAGGTCAAAAAGAAGTTTCATTTCTTACGTGTGTACACGTACGCGTAGCACACGCACACATTTTTTTTGGTTTTTAGCTTCAAATAAGTCCTAAACGTGGAGTATTCGATAGTACCTAATCGATTTACATTGTGTGCATTTAATGTAATTTCTTGATAATAGTTTTTGTGACTAGCTGCAGTTTGACATCAACTGAATACATCAATTAGGTAGTTGTACAGTAGTTGTTGAGTAGTTCATTCTTATTACGTTGAAACTAAAATTTAGCTCAGCCCTTTTGCCGTTCGATATTAGATTCACAGATGCTGCTTATAGCTGCTTATAGTATACACTTATTAATTGTTTTAAGTTGAGTTTTCAAAAGTAAACATAACGTTAAGGAATTTAGCCATATGCAAATTTGCCGATAAAAAAAAGTTTTGAAGGGTTTCTCGCGATTTTTTTTTGTAGGCAGATATTATGTTATCACATGATTACTTTAAATTCAAGTTGGTAAATATTCAGTTGAGAATAAGCTTTCACCACTTTTTGAGTGTTTTCTGCGGTTCAGTTACGAATTATTCGTTTTAAACTTTTTAAGATGTTATTTTTGTGCTGTTGTCACATTTGTTTGTTAATGATCATAACAACAAAATAAAACTGCTGTTAACATTTGAGCAAGCTGCACAGGCTAGCACAATGATAGATTTGGGAGGTATAGTTCAGTAGAGTTCTAGTTGAGTAGAGTTGTAGCATACTGATAGTTGTGTTGTCTCGTACGTTGTGAAGTAAATGTGTGTTGCGTGAAATAATATTGTGATGGTAATGTAGTTCATCGAAGGATTGTGGTGTTCTATCTGGCATGAGGTCCAGGATAGTAGATGTGTGTTCTGACCGGTCAGGAGGACCGCGGCAGTATGGTAACCCTGTAAGGTCAGTGTGGGCCGAGGCAGGATGGTAGTTATTTTGGTATCCCGAGATGAATTACCGTAGTAATGTAGTGTGAGAAATGGCGTACGGGGACGCATGATTGTCAGTATGGCTGTATAGAAGATACCTAGAGTTTTAATATTCGGTTGGATGAGTAATATTCAGTTCAGATAAGATTTCTCTTTTTTTTAGGGTTCCGTAGCCAAAATGGCAAAAACGGAACCCTTATAGTTTCGTCATGTCCGTCTGTCCGTCTGTCCGTCTGTCCGTCTGTCACAGCCGATTTACTCGGAAACTATAAGTACTACAGTGATGAAATTTGATGGGAATATGTGTTGTATGAACCGCTACAAAAATATGACACTAAATAGTAAAAAAAAGAATTGGGGGTGGGGCCCCCCATACATGTAACTGAGGGATGAAATTTTTTTTTTCGATGTACATACCCGTGTGGGGTATCAATGGAAAGGTCTTTTAAAATGATATAAAGTTTTCTAAAAAACATTTTTCTTAAAGTGAACGGTTTTTGAGATATCAGCTCTCAAAGTCGTAAAAAGTATGTCCCCCCCCCTCTATTTTTATAACTACGGGGTATAAAATTCTAAAAAAAATAGAGGTGATGCATGCTAATTAACTCTTTCAACGATTTTTGGTTTGATCAAAGTATCTCTTATAGTTTTTGAGATAGGTTGATTTAACTGTAATTTATTATATTTGCTGCTACGGAACCCTTTGTGCGCGAGCCCGACTCGCACTTGGCCGGTTTTATTTAACTGTTGAGCTATTGAAATACTAAACACCAATAATCACTTTGAAAAGACAGATGTTGTTTATACAATGTTCGGGTAACTTCACTTTGTTAATATACTGAGGATGCCTGAGGGCCAAGTACCACTTGAAGTTGATTAATGTTTGAAACTTGAATTTGAGTTGAGTGATAGCGGTGAATCTTAGTTCGATTGGTCAGAGTGTGCCAGTAGTCATTTCGTAGCCGTAGTCCGTTGAAGTCGGTGTCTGCTATAAGGGGTTATGGCTGCTTATAGTAAACCGTGGATGCGCGGTATTACCGTAGTCCGTTGAAGCCGGCGTCTGCTATTAGGAGTACAGATAGCTGCTTATAGTAAACCGTGGATGCGCGGTGCGCGGGTGACGCTGGCGGAGGTTGGGTCTTGGAGAGACCATTGGAATATGGGAGTCCGTGGGACTCGGCATTCGGAGGAATGCGTGTGGAACAAACATGAGGTTTGTTGTGGGGCTTAGTGAAAAGCCAGAGTTTGCATTCGGAGGAATGCGTGTGTGTTGTTGGGCTTAGTGAAAAGCCAGAGTTGGCATTCGGTGGAATGCGTGTGTGATGATGGGCTTAGTGAAATCACATATGGCATTCGCGGCCTCAATGTATACCACCATGACATTGTGGCGTTGCCACTTTTATTATCTATATTTTATTATCTGTGGCGTTCCGAAACGGAACGCACTTGATCGAATTTTAAATTGATTCGACGATAGTGAAAATGATTCACTAGGACAATAGTTAATACGCAAAACGCAATACGCAGTTGATACGTATTTAATACCAATACTCAATGATTGTCTCCTGCTAACCTGTACAGACTAGACTCATTGTGGTGACTGGTGAAACATTGTATAGCATTAACAACATAGTACTGTATTATTGAAAGATCGATTAAAGGTTTATTTTACAATCTACGACTTTCATTATACATGGGTAACAAAACCCCATAACATATTCGGTTTTACTCCGGACAACATCTTCAGCCACCCAATCCCTTTGCTTGAAGTCCAAATCCAGCGGAGGACAATAATCGTCATTTACTAAAATTGAAGGTTTTTCCTCCTAGTATAAAAGTTGTCTAGATCCCATTTTATACTCAATCTATAGTATAATACTATAGATATCATGTGAAACGTGACTTGGAAAAAAATCATTCAAATAAATCACAAAATAAAAATTTGAAACAATTTTAAAAGTTACGAAAAGCCCAATTATACGTCAAAATGACGCACAACATCCTCTTTACAACCAAATGGCGGAATTTACATGGATGAGCCAACTATGTACTGCTAGGTCTCGACGGCTAATAAGTTGGTTCTGGATTTTGCAGCGATTCGATGGTAAATATAGAAGAGTTCATACGTCAAATTTACGTAGATTGGACTTCTAGGGTTAAATGCATAAATACCTAAATGATGTTTTGTTTTTATTATCTAATAACGATAAAAAAAACCCGTTGATTTCATTCGTTTTTCAAGCTACGTGCATAGTGTTTCCACTAAAAAGCCTCAATTGAGTCATAAAGTACACAAATTTCAAGCATAATAAGTCACATCATTTCTATAAAACCAAAACTGGCAATAATATAAGTCGTGTTGTGCGATTATGAACATAGTGCATAAGGGCATAAGTCGTTATATTGCAAAGAGTAAAAAAAAAATTATGTGAATACATTGAGTTATTCCATGAAGTACTCGTTCATAAGGCCACAACTACAAAAAAACACGAAAAAAGTATATTTCTGGGGTTGTTACAACATGTGTTCATATGTAAAAATATAGTCTAACATCATATCTTACACATACAAGCTTAAAATTTTGAATTAATAAAGATTTAGTATTGATATATAGTTTTTTGTCTCTCCTGAAAAGTGCTGTTTTTGAGTTATTCCCTTATTCACTGGAGGCACAGAATATATGGACGCCAATGTGAATTTGAATACATAAGTAATTACTTATTTCTTTATTTGAAAGAGTAAGGTGTGCAGATAGTATACCTACCAATAAATCACACAAATTTTTATATTATATAATATATTAACAATCCCAGATGAAAAGTTAATCAAATAAGAACCAAAAAGTAAATTAGATTTAGATACATTTATTTCAAAGGATTTACAATTCACTTCTAACGTTTTAGAATAATATTATAAACTTGTACACCTTGACAAAAAGTAAAAAATTGCGGGTGAGTTTATTTGAAAGAGTAGTAAAGAGTATTCCGATGTAAATGTCTCGTTAAATAGTACGTGGTTAGAATTCTGGAAGTAGGATCAGAAATTTAAAGGAAAATGGTATGGAAATATTCAAGAAGATTTACAGAGAAGACCTTGGTATGATGAGCTGGATGTAACTAGTCGTGAGTTTATCATCACAATCAACAGATTAAGATTTGGCCACAATAAACCAATAAATCACTTCACACCTTGCAAGACTGAACATAATTAATAGCAATATATGCACTTTCTGTAATGAGAAGATCGGCGATATGAAATTATTATGAACCATCAACCTTATTATTTTCTTTGTTTTCATAATCTTCAACAGTCAACTGTTAAAACCATGCCAAACGCCCAAACAGCCAAAATACGCAAGTCGCAACTTGTAGGTACGCAACATTGATTTGAATTTTGACGTCTATCAAATTTATCTTCGAAGAGAGGTAACCTGCTTAGAAAGTGAAACATCGATTATAGTGAATTAATCGATACTGACTAGAAACATGTGTCGCTCGAACTTGATACACATGTCAATTTTAAAATTCATCAAGCGAATCCCTTTTAAAGTAGTATACTTTCTTTCGTAAATTTAAGGAGCAAAAAAAGGGCAAGTATAATAAAAAAACACAACGCATTTATTATTATGATGATTTTTATTCACTGCATTCGATTACTGATGTCAGATTTCGATTTCTAGAGTAACGTCTCGGGCAGTGTTGCCAATTTGGCATAATTTATGCTAAATTTAGCATATTTTTACATTGTTTAGCATTTTTATTTGTTGTCTAGCATATAGCTTATTTTTTAGCATATAAAATATTATAATATAATAAAAGTTAAACCATATGAAACCAACTACAGTTTTGCTACCTTGCATACGTAAATTTAGTCGACATTTCATGGACATGCACAACTTCCACCTTGGAATTCTGGAATGAAGTAATGGATTATAAAGACGCAGCTGGTAATAACCCTTTTGCAGATTTATCACAGCTGGCAATATCATTATTATCACTACCACATTCCAACGCGGAAATAGAACGTGTTTTTAGCCAAATGAATGTCGTCAAAACTAAGCTTCGCAACCGTTTATCGGTAAAAACTTTAAATGCCATTTTATACATAAGATTCGACCTAAAGAGGGCAGGAAAATGCTGCTACTCTTACACAGTTCCGGATAATGTACTGCGCTCTATAGGCACCAAGGAAATATATAGTCTTGGCAATGAGGCTTCCACGTCTACGTCAACA
Organism: Colias eurytheme; assembly: GCF_061535395.1. Classification (NCBI taxonomy): domain Eukaryota; kingdom Metazoa; phylum Arthropoda; class Insecta; order Lepidoptera; family Pieridae; genus Colias; species Colias eurytheme. Next base: position 2,115,707 of record NC_143011.1, on the reverse strand, counting down.
TTATCGGCTGCGGATGAAGACCAAGATATTAATATTTTATTTGATAATAACACACTCGAATAAGAGATGTTATTATTTATGATGTCATTATTTACATATTATGTGTAAATAAATGTGTTGGATATATAAAATTTTAAGTAAAATGTCGTTTTATTTGACATTAAAAATTTTTAGCAAAATATTTAGCTTAATTATAAATCCTTTAGCAAAATTTTGGCAAAATTTTAACAGCCATTTAGCAAATTTTATGTTAGTCTTGCTGGCAACACTGGTCTCGGGCACAGAACAGTAAAAACCTCGGAGCAATTAAAACAAATAGAAGTGCTATAGTGTCATAATTATTAATATGAAAACCACTGTCGCCAAACCCACACATTTAAACCGATAGCTAAACACAAGTTTGATGCTAATTTTTGTTTTTAATCAGTGTTGCCAACGTAGGCGATTTTTCGCCATTTATGCTACTCCAGGGACAATTTTTTATACTACATATTAGGTAAATAGGCATACAGCCGGTAATCAGGCCGAATACTCTGAACACAGATAATTATATAAAGTATAGGTAAATCGATGAATTTTGTGACTGCTTGAACCAAAAACGAATCACACTGGCGAATTTTTATATGGATAAATACAATTTGTACACTTAATTAAATGTTTATTTAGTTATCTCATTTCATTTCGTGTTCACAGTTTAGGCATGACTATCATCGTAATTCTTCTTCTTCTTCTTTTTTTTTCAAATGGCAACTCCTGATCCCAGATCATCGTAATTAGAATTCTTTTAATTCACGTCTACCCTCTTCAAGAGTATTTTTTTAAACACGATAATCTCATTTAATTGTCAAACAAAACTCTATTAATTAAATATGTCGCGCTTAAGTAATGAAGAATATTTTGAGGAGGAACCAAGTAAGTTGAGACAATATTTATTTTATCAAAATAGAAGCCTGTACTGCTATTAGTATTTTTTAACCTCTTATGGCTAATTTTGCTGGAGATAATGATGATGAACCGCTGCCCTACCTCAAATTCGACTAGCTACGGCCCTGTGATGAAGTCCACTTCTATGAGGGATATCATGTGCAAAAGATACTTGTAGTTTATGTTTGAACATAAACTATTCTTTATATATAAACTAGCTACCCGCCCCGGCTTCGCACGGGTGCAATGGCGGCCGGCCGGTACCGCCGCAAACGCTACGTCCCGCAATTTTTAAAGTAAATGACAAAAGAAAGTTATTGTGGGTTATCCATAAGAGATAGACATAATATATACCATCACGGACTTTTCTGTAGACCTTTTCAATACTTAGTACATTATTTTGATAAAACTCGTAGGGTTTAGCCTGCGTTTGCAATGTAGGTAAGAGGAAAAAATGTAATTATTTACGGCATCACATTAGAAACCTCAAAAATAACAGTACTTCTCCACTATTTAATTTAATTATTATACATATACACCTTCGTCTTGAATCACTCTATCTATTAAAAAAACCGCATCAAAATCCGTTGCGTAGTTTCAAAGATTTAAGCGTACAAAGGGACATAGGGACAGAGAAAGCGACTTTGTTTTATACTATGTAGTGATTCCAATGCGATCGGAAAAATAAAGAAAAGGTATAATAACTAAATCATTGTTCATTTACTTTCAGGGTTATCTCCCTCATCAGAATCGCGAGAGCGACGCAGCAGTACTGACTCGAGTGAATCTTTACCAGAGCTAAATATTGAAGTGGTACCTAAAAGAAAAGATGACGATGACCCAGAAGAGTTTTATCAGGAGTTAGAGAAAAAAATGAAGGAAATTATATCGGCAGATCGAAGAGGGTGTGATGCCCCGAAATCTGATACTATTGACAAAGAATCAGTAGAATTAAATGCAGTAGAAAAACCCAGTAGTCCAGAGATATAATTATGATCTCCGAAGTTTATATATGTAATTATGATAATTTTACGGAATTTTAAAAGCATATAAGTAGTTTATTAAATGTTACTTCATTACATATACATAATTGTAAATAAATAGGTCACAATGGTTATTTTATTGGTATATAATTGTTTATTTAATTATTTAATAATTACTTGCTTATCCAGGAGGCTATTCGAGATAATAGCACGATGGATTATTAGTTGAATATCAACTTACCTAAACTTAATTAATTTTAAGTAATTTTATAAGTACCCTCAATAACAATACTTTTTGCAATATCACGCGACACTCCATCGTATCGCATTCAAAATTGGGAATCGGAGTGCGAGGATCTGTGGTTCATGACTGAGGTATTGTTAAATGGTAAGACAATTAAGTTAGCTATATAACGACTTATGCCCTTATGCACTATGTTCATAATCGCACAACACGACTTATATTATTGCCAGTTTTGGTTTTATAGAAATGATGTGACTTATTATGCTTGAAATTTGTGTACTTTATGACTCAATTGAGGCTTTTTAGTGGAAAAACTATGCACGTAGCTTGAAAAACGAATGAAATCAACGGGTTTTTTTATCGTTATTAGATAATAAAAACAAAACATCATTTAGGTATTTATGCATTTAACCCTAGAAGTCCAATCTACGTAAATTTGACGTATGAACTCTTCTATATTTACCATCGAATCGCTGCAAAATCCAGAACCAACTCATTAGCCGTCGAGACCTAGCAGTACATAGTTGGCTCATCCATGTAAATTCCGCCATTTGGTTGTAAAGAGGATGTTGTGCGTCATTTTGACGTATAATTGGGCTTTTCGTAACTTTTAAAATTGTTTCAAATTTTTATTTTGTGATTTATTTGAATGATTTTTTTCCAAGTCACGTTTCACATGATATCTATAGTATTATACTATAGATTGAGTATAAAATGGGATCCAGACAACTTTTATACTAGGACGAAAAACCTTCAATTTTAGTAAATGACGATTATTGTCCTCCGCTGGATTTGGACTTCAAGCAAAGGGATTGGGTGGCTGAAGATGTTGTCCGGAGTAAAACCGAATATGTTATGGGGTTTTGTTACCCATGTATAATGAAAGCCGTAGATTGTAAAATAAACCTTTAATCGATCTTCCAATAATACAGTACTATGTTGTTAATGCTATACAATGTTTCACCAGTCACCACAATGAGTCTAGTCTGTACAGGTTAGCAGGAGACAATCATTGAGTATTGGTATTAAATACGTATCAACTGCGTATTGCGTTTTGCGTATTAACTATTGTCCTAGTGAATCATTTTCACTATCGTCGAATCAATTTAAAATTCGATCAAGTGCGTTCCGTTTCGGAACGCCACAGATAATAAAATATAGATAATAAAAGTGGCAACGCCACAATGTCATGGTGGTATACATTGAGGATACAAGCACTATAAAGAGATAAGAGAAGCCCGAAAACCATATTCCTGTATGTTCAGTTAATACAGGAAAAGTTATAGGTGGTCAGTGGCGATATTTTACGGCATGATATAGAATTTTAACAATTTCTATATCATATAATATCAAAATAATGTAGATAAATGCTAATGCTTCCTTCTAGGGAAGCGCGCTCCATCATAGGCCACATCTCAGCTTACCATTAGGCGAGATCGTGGTCAAGCGCTTCCCTATCACACAATAAAAAATAAATAATTTGGAAAATCCAAAAGTGCACGCCTCATAATTTTTTTTTAATTAATATTTATTAATTATTATTTTTGTTTATTTAATAACAATTAAACCACATCGAATCAGACCCTGAAAAATGAAAGGGTTCTATTCCTGAGCATACTCAAGCGTAAGAGAAAAAAAAAGACTCGATTAGTAAAGTATTTCGGTCGCTATCGTGTTAACAAGAAAAAGGATCCGCACATACAGACACACGGACGTCCAAGACAGAACTTTTTTAAACTGTTTTTTAACTAGTTTAAATAAGGTTTAAAGACATTTATTCCCATTAAGACAATAAGTCACTTACATGAGAAACTTAATTTTAAACATAGGTATGTATAAAAAATAACATTCGTTAGTTAAATATTTAGAGTAGATTATAATTACATTAGTTAAGTTAGGTTAGGTACCTACTCATTCATTGCATTCAAAGTTTGAGCGTGTGGTCTTCCAGGATGTGTTTCGATAATTGTTTTTTGAATATAATGAATGAGTTTACACTTTTCAATTTGCTTGGCAATCCGTTATAGAAACGTGCTCCCTCGTATGTTGCCGTTCGCCTTCCATAATTCGTTCGGATCTTCGGGAGGGCAAGATAGCTAGCTCGTCTATTAGGATAGTGGCGATTTGATGTTGAGAATAGAATATTTGTATTTATGTTTTTGTGTAGCGCTTTGTGAATGAACATACACGTATTATAAAAGTATAATTGTTTTAAATTCATTATCTTAGTATCGTCGTAGATTTTATTCGTAGAAGTTAAAAAAGGATAGTTAAAAATGGTTTTAATAATTTTATTTTGTAAAATTTGTAGTGGCGCTAATTTATTTTTGTAAGCGCTACCCCATACTTCTATTAAATACATTAGGTGCGGTTTGACTAACGTGTTGTAGATGGTGTGGCGTAATTTATGAGGAATGCAAGAAGTGATATTACGCAGAGATCTAAGAAGTGCTGATAATTTATTTTTTAGGTGGTCGATGTGATAATTCCATTTTAGAGAGCTGTCGATTCGCAAACCTAGGTATTTCTCGTGGGTTTTCTGTTCTAATACAACACCGTTAATTTTAAGTGGAGCGTGTGGTGGAATAATTTTGTTCTGAGGTTTGAATTTAATATAACACGTTTTAGATATATTTATTGTTAGTAGATTGTATTGAAACCATTTATTTAATTTATTTAAATCATTTTGTGCTTGCTTTATCATGTCATGTATAGAGGGACCAAAATAAAACAGACAGGTGTCATCCGCATAAAGTGTTAGATGACCATTTAGTTTTAAATCTTGTAAATTATTAATATAAATTAAAAAAAGCAATGGGCCTAAAATCGAACCTTGTGGTATGCCACATGTAATTGGTAAGGGAATGCTATTGTAGTTATCTATTTTAACGATTTGTGATCGATTTTTTAAATATGATTTCAGCATATCTAGTGCTTTACCAGTAATGTTAATGGATGCTAATTTCTTTATTAGAAGTTCGTGAGAAACGGTATCGAAGGCCTTTTGTAGGTCAATAAATAGTCCCAAAACTAGATTTTTTGCGTCAATGTTCTGTTTTATTTTAGTAGTCAGGTCTATAGTCGCTGACAGAGTGTTACTTTTTGGCTTAAAACCGTATTGACGAACTGATATAAAATTAAATGAGTCTAAATATTTTTCTAATCTCGTGTGTAAAATCTTCTCTAATATTTTTGACAACACTGGCAAAACCGAAATTGGCCTATAGTTACCAGGTTCAAATTTTGAACCACTCTTATAGATAGGAGTTACCTTCGCTATTTTCAACGAATCCGGAAAACGTCCTTGATTTATAGCTTGGTTAAAACAATCGCTTAAGGTATGATTTAAATTTTCTTTAATGCATTTAATTGCTTTTGTGGTAATACCATCAAGACCTGTACTACAGTTTGAATTAAGGTTATTTATAATTTTTAAAATTTCATTAGGTGTACACGGATCAAAAGTGGATAATTCGCACTTTTTTGATGGCGATTTAGGTAAGGTTGAGGTAGAGTTGGTTTGATATTGTAGGGGTATTAAATTTGCTAGACGAGATCCTATAGTAGAAAAATATTGATTAAATATCTGGCATATTTCATTTGGCTCGGTAATATATTCAGAATTTATAAGTAATTTAGTAGGTAAAGTACATTTTACAGTTTTGTTATTAGCTAATTTATTTACTAAAGTCCATAATTTCTTGGGTTTTTTTATATTCCTTGTAAATTCTTGGTAATAGTAGGAATCTTTCGTGTCTTGAATAATTTTTTTTACCTTTATCTTTTGAGTGTTAAATTTTATTTGAAGGTTTTTATTTTTAGGATTGTTTTTTAGTTGAGACCATAATAAATTTCTTTCGTTAATTTCTGTTAAAATTTCTTTGTTTATCCAGTCTTTTCGGGGCAGATTTGGAAATTTAGTTTTAATAATCTTACTTTTATCTATAATAGATTTAATTTTATTTTCTAATATTGTATAATCTTTGTTTATTTCAGTATCAACTATGGAGTCAGACAGGGATGATAATCTTTCGTAATTAATAGCTTTATATTGAGTTTTAACACTTTTTGGGGGTAAATATTTTTTTTAATTCTACGTATATGTGCTTATGGTCGGAAATACATGAGTTTATTATTGCGAAATGAAAATTATCATTTTGAAGGTTCGTACTTACATGGTCAATGATAGATTTTTTTGAGGAGTCTCTTGTGCTGTATTTTTTAGTTAGTTTATTGAGTAATATATGTCCATTACACTTAAGAGTATATTTGTATAGTTTGGTATTTTTATCTTTTGTTAACAAGTCGATATTAAAATCTCCAAAAATAATAGCTCTGTGCCTTTGTTGTAATTGCGATTCATACATTTCAAGGAATTTTTGACAGTTAGTATAGCCATTGATGATGTCATTTTTGTTATTTATAGCATATATAAATAACAAAAATGACATCAAAAATATCATGAACGTTAAAAATAGTGTTTTTTCTTAATATGTGTGTGTATGTATTATCTTACAAGTGCAATGTATGATACATAAAGACATTTTAAGTTTGAAAAATCAGATGTTTTGCGCGAAGTGACAGTAGTACCCACCTCAACGCTTCGCTTATGAGGCGTGCAAAAAAATAAATAAATAAAATACAATGAGCCGCAAAGATTTTATGAAAAAATTAAGCACAGATTTGAAGGTGCCTTGGATGCAAATACGACTTGTGGCACGCACTTTGAAGAGACTCTACGTGACAATAGCCCAATTTTTTCAAAATATGTGGTACCAGAGTATCCATAAAATGTTTACGAAAATGCAGGACCAAAGAAGTATCGATATTGCGGATTTTTTTCCCATAAAAAAGGCAAATTACCAAAGCACAGTGGCTAAAACGCTCATAAATTGTCAAGACTGGTTATAAATACTTTTTTTTTATGCGACTATTATAGACTATAGTATTATTGTCTTGATTATTGTAGTTAGATAATTTTTTTGAAAAAAGATTAAAAACGAGTTATTTTTTAAAAACTTACCCAATTATAAGAAGAAAATATAATTTTAACATTTTTTGTTGGCTTTTTTTAGATGATTCAATTATCGTTCTGTATTTATATAAACAAAGAGTATAATATCATTAAATGCACTTAATGTGTTAACTGTATTTTTAATATCTATTGCAAAAAATAGTTAATTTCCATAGAAATATATTAGTATCCCAAGTTAACTGATAAATACCTTTTTTTAAAAATATAAAGATTTGTTGTTGCAGATTTATTGAAAAAAACGATTTAAAAATAATAAGGAATAGTGTGTGTTGTTTCCGTGCAGTATTCAATTAATAGACCAATAGCAACACGGCATTAATGCCAAACTGTCTCATGTCGTCACTTGAACCAATGACACTAAAAGAGTTGTTCCTTTATGCTCATGAAACTGTATATAATATTATGTAGTATTTAATAAACTATAATATTATGCTTTTAAAAATATACGTGTTTGTGAAAAAGTAAATTCTAGCCTATGTTCAAATAAAAATAGTAGGTAGCGTTTATTTCCCTCTGAGTAAGTAGTGTGTATTGTGTATCAAAAGTAACATTCAATTATGTATTGTGTTAATTTTATTTATTACGGATTCAACATCAAACAACTCTACGGTAAGTATCAAGGTGCGTATTAACTATAGAGCTATTATTTATTACCTTACCTAATACCTATAGGTATGTTATAGCTAATTGCTGCTGGGCGCTGGCTGCGATTTCGTCCATGTATCTACTGAAAGGTTTCATGACATAATATGAGCACAGGGGAATAAAATAAAAATACCAGTATGTACATCCAAAAATATTTATTTCAATTATTACAAATTATCCTTAATCTAATTTTGAAAATCTAACACTGAATTAGATTCCTTACAATAATATTATTCAAATTAATAACAAAATAACGTATTTTACGGCTAAATTAATATTGAACTAATTATGTAGTTAAAACACGAAAGCGCATTACCTTGTTATACCAGCTGCATTAACCAAAAATTTTATATGATACAATATTTTCAACTGATATCGAAATGTACGAAAATAGTAATAATGTAATTGAACTGAGAACATAATATTTTAATATTCAGACAAAGCTGTATTGTTTCGATATACGTAGTTTTTATTGTAAACTGCACATATTTTCATAGAAAAATACTGTAAAACAACAGATGATGAAATTTTCAAAAAGAAAAAAAAAATACAAATTTGCCGCGCAATTGACATTAATTGACAGTTTTAAAAGTTTGTACCTATAGGTAATATTAATAGAAATAATTATCGAGATTTAAATGGCTCTACACGAGATTTATTTTGTTTTTTTTATTACTATACTTCATAAAGACACAATTAACTCGTACCTACTCGTAATACGATACCTTGGAGTTGGAGCGAAAATATTGTTTGTAATAATTTGGCTAGGTAACTAATTATTGAAATGAAAATAATAATTAGAAAAATGCATTGTGAAACCGTTTTAAGCAAAAAACGTTTCGATAAACGAATTATGTTTTTGAATGAAATACAAATTATTGCATGCTTTTAAAATACAAGACTTAACTATCTACTAATGAAAGTTTTCATGCATTTTGTTCGAAACACGGTAGGTCAGCCGTGTTTTGTTACTTTAAAGGTGACATTCGAAAATGAAACAACGATTTACGGAAAAGCACAGATAGAAACGCGTTTAATCGAGATTGGGTATCTAATATTAAGATAATTGGAATACTTAATGAAAATAGGAATTGTAGAGTCAGTAATAATTCAGATTAGTTTATTGATATCATATTAGATACTTACTTAGTTCGAGTGAACGCGTTTTTACAATTCGTTCTATACAAAGTATGTTTTTAACTAAATTTTCGAATTTCATCGTGTATTTTACAATAATTTTGAATGATTTGAATGCGAAATGTACTAATATATGATCAAACGAACTTCAGAGTGAAGTTTGATCATTATTATATGAATCGTTTCATTCGAAGATATTATTTACTATGTAGTTCCCTTTTTCAATGCTAGCAACTACGCACGCCTTTAGATTTTATTTTTTATTAATTGTGGGTATTACGACCTGACAAGTATTTGCTCGCTTTGTACGATATTCGTTATTTTTAGAGTCTGTAATCTTACAAAACTTTGGGTTAGGGTGTGGTGGGTGTTAATATCTTCGAATGAAGCGATTCATATAATAATGATCGAACTTCACTCTGAAGTTCGTTTGATCATATATTATATTTCATCGCTTCATTCTTCAGATATTATTCACTATGTAGATGTTAAGAGATAAAAGTTTTGTAAGAATCATTTTGGGTGCAAGTTTAGAATAAAACATATATAGATATTATTAGTTTTATTTTGTATATTAACAAAAATATAATCAAACATTATTCTTGCAAAATTGATTCTGCAAATTCGTTTTCATTAACTACATTAAGTTTATAGAACCTTGCAAAGGTTTCGGAATGTTTAGTCCAGCCAGCAGTTTTACGTATATTATCAACGCATACACCACTAGCACAAGCAGTAGATGTTGAAGCGTGTCTTGTGCTATGTGAACTAAATATTGAAATGTTGACACCACTTTCCGATAACACGTTTTTGATCCAAAGACTGATTTTTTGAGTTGTGGCGGGTTTATTAGGTTTTTTAAAAGTTAGTATTAATCTATTGTCCTCCTCATTCCTCAAATGTTTTGTGACATTGATATAATCAGAAAGTGCAGTAGCGGGACAAATACTTATATTTTCTTTAAAGTATGGAAGTATAAGAAGGGGTTGATCTCTACCCGGAGCCGAAGTTTTTATCAAGTCTGTTATGAAAATCTTAGCTCCACTGTCTGAGAAATAAATATTATTAAGATTGATAAGGGATAAAGTTTGGACCCGCTGTGCTGTACACAGCGCAAGTAAAATTACTATTTTTTTAGTCAACTGCTCCAAATTAATGTTTATATTAGGAAACCAGCTTGAGATATGGTTCAAAACTAATTGTGGGTCCCAAGAATAATTATTGTATTTAGGATTACTGGGTTTCAATTTGAATGCTCCCTTTAGGAGTCGTTTTATGCATTCATCCGACCCGATATTATTTCCTAAGATTAAAGACAAGGCAGACCTGTGCGAGTTTAAAGTACCATATGAAGCCCCTTTGTTAAACTCATTTGTTAAAAACGATATAACTGTCGCTACTGTACTTTCAAAATTGGAATATATTTATATGGAATATATAAATATTTCTATCTAGACAAAATTGCCACCATAGTTTATAAGTTACGTTATATTGCTTCTTAGTGTTACTGGAAAGCGATGCCAACATTAGTTCGACAGCTTCCGATGGGATGTTTCTCCGTAAGAAGGCTTCGCGGAGAGCCTCGCTGCAGCCAGCGTAAGGTGTGAGTGCAGTGGGTGCGACAGGTGACTGAAATGAGAATGCGTTAGATTCGTATCTGCTTTAAACTTGGAACCCCTACCCTTTACGAGAAAGCTCTGCCAAATGACTTCTCATTTCTTTGCTTTTAGGGGGGGGGGGGGGCAATAAATGAAATGTACAGACTATACGGCTTTTAAAATATAAGTCTGGTAAGCGAACTAAACTTTGCTGGTTTAGTTCTTGCTATATCGCTATCCGTGCCTGCTTCTCGTGTTTACGGGTGAATTAAGTTTATCAATAGTCATAAATGCAATGCTATACAGAGGATATACTGCATTTAAAACATGACAAAGTCTGGTAAGCGAACTAAACTTTGCTAGTTTAGTTCTTGCTATATCGCTGTCCGTGGCTGCCTCGCGTGTTTACGGATGAATAAAGTAATGTCCTGTCTTCGCATCCACAGCTAACTGTCCTATACTGTCATAATCTTAACACAGATTCATTCGACATAGCTCCCCACGAGCTCAGTTCTTCATTTTTGCACTCGCACAACTGTGGACAACACAAGAGCAATGCCTCCATTGGTAGCAGTTACAATCAAGGGCTAGCAAGGCAGGCTAGCCATATTACGGATGTTGGAACAACCGACTATATTTAGGGCAATTTTCTTTGTACAGTGTAACGTTTAGACTGTCGTAGCATTCCTACGGAACAAAGATGGGATCAGATCTGCATCCTTAATGAAGTTTATCGAAAGGAGATACTTTCAGACGACGATAGTATTCAAAATCCACCATATTCCTGAACATAATAATGCATAGTTAAGCTTATAATCTCTCTTGCCATTATCCTGCAGCAGAATTCCTTGGCGATAATTTGTTCTCGTTAGAACGAGCGAGGTTGTTACGATAATATGAGAAATCCTGTCAGTTAGAGACCTGAACGACGCGATAGAGTACCGCTATTTCAGTAGTAGTAGCACCTAGAAGGGTGAAGGTATTCTGGAAAGCGGAACTGAAGGCCCGGTCGGCAGCACCAGCCACCTAATAGACAGTGTTCAGTGCTGCACCACTATAATCTGCAAAATGACTCTGACGGTATGAAAATGTACCTACCGTACACGAACGTACATTTTCAAAATATCAAATGATATAGTTGGAATAAAAATCCTATTTGCCTCCGTCTACCCAAAAGACATACGGAGTAGCTAGTAGTAGTTGGTTGAATTAGAATAAAGTACCTATAGTTAAAATCCTTTGTTACTGACTGGATAAATTTGGCTCTTTTCCTATCTGACGTTCATATAGCTGTTGACTGCCTAGTGTTATGCACAAACACAATTATTATAAATAAGTCAGCCCGAGGCTTTCGGTATATAAGTTCTGATGTAAATCATAATTATATTTTAAAACCGAATTGATTAAAAGTAACGTACTTGGCTGTAGTAATTGCAGTTTTGGGACACAGATAAGCTCCTTATCATTTTAGTCTCTTGAGTTCAGTATATTTGTTTCCAGTACAGAGTTTATGACCTATCAGTTTTAAATAAATAATTCATGCATTGTACTGAAAGTACTAGCCATGTTTAGATTATGATTGGTGGCGTTGGCTCTAAACATTAATAGATACCGCACGGTTTGGTTGGATGTTAAAAATCTGTATTATAATTAAAACCGTTTACCTGTTTTGATATTTTATTGCCTTATTCAAGGGGTGACCTTTTAAATTTATTTCTGACCCCAAAAGTAAGGACCAAGGTCTCTTCTTGTCCGGTTGGGTTAATACTGTGTGAGTTGAGACAGGTGGCAATTCTATGTTAAGATGGTTCAATTGTGCTTCTGCAGAGTTCTAATTGAATAAATAAAGGTTTGAGTTTGAGGTATTTTTGCCTCGTCGGGATCAGCTGTTGCTTCATTTTGTAAGTAACATCTAAATGCGTAATTGAAAGTCGTTACTGGCGCTTTCGCAGATTTACGCTAAAGATAGTGGAAATTGTAGTAACTTTAACTTTTCAAGCCCAAAAGGTTAACTAAGGTACACTTGAACCAATCTCATAAGTTCTAATACTTTTAATCATTATGATTAAAAAAATACTGTAAAACAACAGATGATGAAATTTTCAAAAAGAAAAAAAAATACAAATTTGCCGCGCAATCGACATTAATTGACAGTTCTAAAAGTTTGTACCTATAGGTAATATTAATAGAAATAATTATCGAGATTTAAATGGCTCTACACGAGATTTATTTTGTTTTTTTTTATTACTATACTTCATAAAGACACAATTAACTCGTACCTACTCGTAATACGATACCTTGGAGTTGGAGTGAAAATATTGTTTGTAATAATTTGGCTAGGTAACTAATTATTGAAATGAAAATAATAATTAGAAAAATGCATTGTGAAACCGTTTTAAGCAAAAAACGTTTCGATAAACGTAAGTAATTTTATAAGTACCCTCGATAACAATACTTTTTGCAATATCACGCGACACTCCATCGTATCGCATTCAAAATTGGGAATCGGAGTGCGAGGATCTGTGGGTCATGACTGAGGTATTGTTAAATGGTAAGACAATTAAGTTAGCTATTTATATATAATATAACGACTTATGCCCTTATGCACTATGTTCATAATCGCACAACACGACTTATATTATTGCCAGTTTTGGTTTTATAGAAATGATGTGACTTATTATGCTTGAAATTTGTGTACTTTATGACTCAATTGAGGCTTTTTAGTGGAAAAACTATGCACGTAGCTTGAAAAACGAATGAAATCAACGGGTTTTTTTATCGTTATTAGATAATAAAAACAAAACATCATTTAGGTATTTATGCATTTAACCCTAGAAGTCCAATCTACGTAAATTTGACGTATGAACTCTTCTATATTTACCATCGAATCGCTGCAAAATCCAGAATCAACTCATTAGCCGTCGAGACCTAGCAGTACATAGTTGGCTCATCCATGTAAATTCCGCCATTTGGTTGTAAAGAGGATGTTGTGCGTCATTTTGACGTATAATTGGGCTTTTCGTAACTTTTAAAATTGTTTCAAATTTTTATTTTGTGATTTATTTGAATGATTTTTTTCCAAGTCACGTTTCACATGATATCTATAGTATTATACTATAGATTGAGTATAAAATGGGATCCAGACAACTTTAATACTAGGACGAAAAACCTTCAATTTTAGTAAATGACGATTATTGTCCTCCGCTGGATTTGGACTTCAAGCAAAGGGATTGGGTGGCTGAAGATGTTGTCCGGAGTAAAACCGAATATGTTATGGGGTTTTGTTACCCATGTATAATGAAAGTCGTAGATTGTAAAATAAACCTTTAATCGATCTTTCAATAATACAGTACTATGTTGTTAATGCTATACAATGTTTCACCAGTCACCACAATGAGTCTAGTCTGTACAGGTTAGCAGGAGACAATCATTGAGTATTGGTATTAAATACGTATCAACTGCGTATTGCGTTTTGCGTATTAACTATTGTCCTAGTGAATCATTTTCACTATCGTCGAATCAATTTAAAATTCGATCAAGTGCGTTCCGTTTCGGAACGCCACAGATAATAAAATATAGATAATAAAAGTGGCAACGCCACAATGTCATGGTGGTATACATTGAGGATACAAAGAGATAAGAGAAGCCCGAAAACCATATTCCTGTATGTTCAGTTAATACAGGAAAAGTTATAGGTGGTCAGTGGCGATATTTTACGGCATGATATAGAATTTTAACAATTTCTATATCATATAATATCAAAATAATGTAGATAAATGCTAATGCTTCCTTCTAGGGAAGCGCGCTCCATCATAGGCCACATCTCAGCTTACCATTAGGCGAGATCGTGGTCAAGCGCTTCCCTATCACACAATAAAAAATAAAAAAAATAAATAAATAAAATACAATGAGCCGCAAAGATTTTATGAAAAAATTAAGCACAGATTTGAAGGTGCCTTGGATGCAAATACGACTTGTGGCACGCACTTTGAAGAGACTCTACGTGACAATAGCCCAATTTTTTCAAAATATGTGGTACCAGAGTATCCATAAAATGTTTACGAAAATGCAGGACCAAAGAAGTATCGATATTGCGGATTTTTTTCCCATAAAAAAGGCAAATGACCAAAGCACAGTGGCTAAAACGCTCATAAATTGTCAAGACTGGTTATAAATACTTTTTTTTTATGCGACTATTATAGACTATAGTATTATTGTCTTGATTATTGTAGTTAGATAATTTTTTTGAAAAAAGATTAAAAACGAGTTATTTTTTAAAAACTTACCCAATTATAAGAAGAAAATATAAGTTTAACATTTTTTGTTGGCTTTTTTTAGATGATTCAATTATCGTTCTGTATTTATATAAACAAAGAGTATAATATCATTAAATGCACTTAATGTGTTAACTGTATTTTTAATATCTATTGCAAAAAATAGTTAATTTCCATAGAAATATATTAGTATCCCAAGTTAACTGATAAATACCTTTTTTTAAAAATATAAAGATTTTTTGTTGCAGATTTATTGAAAAAAACGATTTAAAAATAATAAGGAATAGTGTGTGTTGTTTCCGTGCAGTATTCAATTAATAGACCAATAGCAATACGGCATTAATGCCAAACTGTCTCATGTCGTCACTTGAACCAATGACACTAAAAGAGTTGTTCCTTTATGCTCATGAAACTGTATATAATATTATGTAGTATTTAATAAACTATAATATTATGCTTTTAAAAATATACGTGTTT
This sequence comes from Colias eurytheme, assembly GCF_061535395.1. NCBI lineage: Eukaryota > Metazoa > Arthropoda > Insecta > Lepidoptera > Pieridae > Colias > Colias eurytheme. The sequence continues at coordinate 2,100,390 of NC_143011.1, read as the reverse complement.
GTGAAAAAGTAAATTCTAGCCTATGTTCAAATAAAAATAGTAGGTAGCGTTTATTTCCCTCTGAGTAAGTAGTGTGTATTGTGTATCAAAAGTAACATTAAATACAATCAATTTTAATAACCGCCTATATACCAGGTATATAGTTGTAGCATACTGATGATCACAATACGTTGATCATATATTAGTACATTTCGCATTCAAATCATTCAAAATTATTGTAAAATACACGATGAAATTCGAAAATTTAGTTAAAAACATACTTTGTATAGAACGAATTGTAAAAACGCGTTCACTCGACCTAAGTAAGTATCTAATATGATATCAATAAACTAATCTGAATTATTACTGACTCTACAATTCCTATTTTCATTAAGTATTCCAATTATCTTAATATTAGATACCCAATCTCGATTAAACGCGTTTCTATCTGTGCTTTTCCGTAAATCGTTGTTTCATTTTCGAATGTCACTGTAGCGACGACAAGCCAATTTACGAGTTACCGAAATTTTATTTATTTATTTTATTTATTAGAGAACAAAAATTCACATTTATTTAAAACAATTTTGCGATGCGAAACCTTACGAGGTTTGTAGCAACGCTCACAGTCGCATAAACACCGTTTGTTATTCGCAAGGAAGACAAAAGAAGTGACTACATAAACCGGTTCCTTATCTATTCATGACATACAAATACAGGGTGTTCATTACAATGTTGTTTATTATGTTTATTTTATTGTTTTAATTAATTCGAGAAAATATCTTTTGTATATTATTTTGTAGTTTTTAATATTAACATCCTTCTTGACTTTTTGTGGCATAGAATTAAGTATAGTGGGTAATAAGAAATTAGCCGTACGCTTCCCATAAAGATTGTGTACTTTAGGAATAATTAATTTTTTATTAGTTATTTGTCTGGTAGCAAACTGATGCGAAATGGGATTTTGAAAGTTTATGTTATGAAATTGTTCTATGAGAAAAATCTTTTGAAACATTTGTCTTATTGGCAGTACATTACAATAGCTAAATAGTTCGAGAGGTTTATCTTTAAACTTGTTTTTAATATTAATAGGTACAATTTTTTTTATTAGTCTTAGTTGTAAATTTATGATTCTATCAATGTAAGTATTAAATGTACGTCCATAACTTGTGATACCGTATTGTATTATTGATTCTGCCAATGATCTATAGATACCGAGAAGAATTTTGTATGGTACTTTATTTCTGATGATATATAATTTTGAGAGTATGGCCCTAAGTTTATCACACAGATGGTCTATATGATGGTTCCAATTAAATCTGTTATCAACAATCAGTCCTAAGTAAGTATAATAAGGCACTTGGTCCACACATTCACACGAGCAGTCCGGGTTATAATATGTAGCTTTGTGAAGACATACGTGATTGTGTGCCGTGATTTTAAAATTATTAAAGTTTTTCAAATGACTCGAGTGTACATGTACTATTTTTGTTTTCTTAACATTTATGACAAGACCCGCATCGTGCGACCACATTAGGATACGCGTAAAATCTTCCTGTAACTGTTGAGCTGCAGTATTAATATTTTTGTCTGAGGCTATTAGACAGGTGTCATCAGCATATTGATAGATAGAACAGTGGTTGATGACATGTTCCATATCATTTACATACGCCAAGTACAATAAAGGTCCTAACACCGAGCCCTGTGCTGTATTCATTGCTCATTTCATCGCCTACTTTAACACGAAATTTTCTATTAGCAAGATAATCTTTAAACCATCCCAGAAGAGGTCCACGGATACCGGAGTTGTCTAGTTTGTGTATAAGAGTGTCATGCCTGAGTGTATCGAATGCCCTACTATAATCGATAAATAATAGCAGTACATGTTTTTTGTTATCGAGACATGAGTTTACTTCATCTGTAAATTTTGACAAAAGTTGTGAAGTTGACTTACACGGTTGAAATCCAAATTGAGAGACAGATAAAATTTTATTTTCGGCATAGAAATTCTGCATTTGTTCGGCTATAAATTTTTCCACGATTTTGTCTAATACCGGAAGAATGGTAATCGGGCGATAATTTTCATACTCACTTCGCGTACCCTTTTTGTGAATAGGTCGGATTATTCCAGTTTTTAACTCTAAAGGATATTTAGCATTAACAATAGATGCATTAATAAATTTAACTATAATATCTACGATTTTAGTGCATATATTTTTTATGTCAATACATCGAATGTTGTCGAATCCGGGAGCTTTATTGATATTAAGTTTTTTGTTGTTAGCTTTTTTAAGTAGCATTGATTTATTTTGTGGATAATAATAATCATTTTCACATAATAGACGCTTATTGCATTTAGGAATGATTTTTTTAATACTATAATAAAATTCTTGTGCAAAATTATTAGCAATTGTTTTAATGTCTATGTTATTTTTATGAAATGCTTTTAAGATACAGTTGTCTATTGAATTTTTGCAGCGACCTGTTAATGAATTCAAAATTTGCCATAAAGCGTGACTATTGTTGTAGTTTTGATTAATTTGATTATGATAGTAATTATTTCTTGATTTTTCTATGAATTTACGCGTTTTATTACGTAATTTATTGTATTTTAATCGAAGTATTTTATTAGTCGGGTCATTTTTCCAGTCAATAAAAGATAAATCTTTTTTTTCACACATAGTTTTTATGGTGCTAGTAATCCAAGGATCTTTGTTTCTTTTACTTGATGTTGAAATTATTTGTTCAAATTGTGATTGATTATAACAATTTTGGATGGTATTTTTTAAGTTATCATATAATTTATATGGACACTCTGTATTCGTAAAATCATCCCAGCTAACATGATCAAGCAAATATAAATTTATAAAGAATAGAAAAAATTCGATCACGAGGCGGGACTCGAACCCGCATCCTTCGCGCCATTCCGGGGCGGATGCCTCACCAACTCAGCCACTCGTGACCCGCCCGAGTGATCGAATTTATTCTATTCTTTCAGTTTTATGTGTCTGAAGGGACACACCGCGCGCCATCTATTGAGATGATTAACAACCATTTCAACCAATATGAAGCACTTTTCAGTGAATACAATATTGTAACGATGGAACACGACCTTTTTTGTTGAATTTATATTTTTGGTTTTATGGCATTCAAATGCTTTATAAATATAAATTTAGTGCTTTAAAGTGCTTCATATTGGTTGAAATGGTTGTTAATCATCTCAATAGATGGCGCGCGGTGTGTCCCTTCAGACACATAAAACTGAAAGAATAGAATAAATTCGATCACTCGGGCGGGTCACGAGTGGCTGAGTTGGTGAGGCATCCGCCCCGGAATGGCGCGAAGGATGCGGGTTCGAGTCCCGCCTCGTGATCGAATTTTTTCTATTCTTTATAAATTTATATTTATAAAGCATTTGAATGCCATAAAACCAAAAATATAAATGATCAAGCAAATTATTAAGTTTATTGTTATCTATTTTTCGAATGACTTTAACGTCACCCTGTACATGTGCTAATGATTGTCCAATGCACGACAATACGATCATACGGTGATCAGCCATTGCAGTGCCGAGCGCGCCCGAGTACAGGTCTAACAATTGCGTCCTTACAAAAATGTGATCGATTACGCTACGCGTTATTATTTGGTTTCTTATTTCAATTCTTGTATAATCGGTTATAACACTTGTTAGACCGCACTCGGCCATGCTATTTATGTAAAAATCTTGAATGTTACCCTTTATTTTTATATCTATGTTCATGTCTCCTAAAACAAAAATATCTAAGTGTTTAAAAGGTTTACTAGATAAAAGATCCTTTATCTCCCTTACGAACAAGTATTTACTTTCGTTGGGTGGCCTATATATTGCACAAATTGTTGCAACGTATTTGTGATTAGTCGTTAAATGACCTATGATTGATTCACAGTGATTTAAAGTGTGATGTTTGAATGTAAATACGTGAACGTTCCGTATGTATATTATAATACCGCCACCTTTTTTATTCTTACGTAACTTTTTGTGCATTATATAGCCATTTACATTGAACATATTTGCGATATTATCTTTAATGTTTACTTCAGTTAATATGAGAATATCTATTGGTGAACATGAACTGTTTATTAATTCTAAAACATAACAAAAATTTTTAATTAGTGATCTTACATTTATATGGACTAAATTTAACTTAAATTGAGATTTCGCTAACGATGGAACATTTTTACAAAATGAGTTATATGTACTACAATTAAAAAGTTCTAAATTATTGCTTGGGATATTCGACTGAACTATGGTGACCTACATAAAATACTATATCTATTACCGCCGATGATGTGCTGGTGCTGCCTGGTTGAGGAGATTTTCAATGTCTGTTTCGCTTCTGATCACAATAGGTTTATTATTCTCTGATTTACGGATTAATATAATATTCCCATTCTGGAACCACACATATTTATAATTTGGTGTTAATTTTTGCTTAGCTTGCCACAGCAGGGTTTTATTCGCTTTAGTTAGGGCTTTGCGTACTATCACTTTGGTTTTAGCTGCTGGTACTGCTTCATCACATACCACCTGTCCCACAAGTACCTCTCTGCGTCTGGAAGCACGTACCCACATATTACATAATTCCTCCTGTTTGAACTCCAGTTGAATACATCCATCCTGTCCGTTTCTTCCTTCCAGGCGCTTCACGTTGGAGATTCCTTCTTTGGTTAGATTTAGGTTATCAGCTAACTTGTTACATAAGTCATTAAGGTCTTCATTAGGACGAGACGGAATGTTGGCAACTTCTATGACGGTATCCAGACGCTGCTGTTCCATATAGCGCACGTGTTGTTTTAATGCATTTATTTCTAGATCGAGGTGTGAATATGTGCGTGTACTACGCACGAAATGAAACTTCTTTATGACCTTATTTTTTCAAAAAAAATAATTTACTATATGCAACTTTACAGAAATATGTCGAATCACGCGTGATAGGGATAAGAAAAAAAATGGTGCGTAACGGAAAAATGTCACGCTAAATTTTTTTTCAACCCCGATAAAGAAGTTTCACTTCAAAAACCTTCAGAAAACCTGGATGGGTTTTTCTTTTCTCTATGCAATTAAACAGACATTATCTGACGATAGTATGTAAACTGTAAAGGCGCTATTAACCTTAAGATTATTTTCAACAGTCTTAAATCTTAATATCTTTACATTGAACGGACCCAAACGTCGATGAGATAGTTAAAATAATTTTAAAGCAATCAAGTTACGTACTCAAACTAAATCTAGACCCGTATTCCAATCATAACATTTATCTTAGGCCAGCTGTTTATTTGAACACGCTAATTATCTGCGACATTGTATTATGAACTGCCTAAATAAGGACCTAATAAATTCTCCCAAGTAAAAATTCAAAACTAAATGCCTCGATTTACCTTTTATTCGATCAAAGTAAATCTGTAACATTTCATAAAACTTCATATCGTAAAACTGTATACTGTGAATTGTTCACAACTTTATTTTAAGAAATTACCTCAAATATCACCTTAAATAAAACCTACGAAAAGTTTTTTTTTTAAACCTCTAATGCACTAGTTAAGGCATTACTTTTCGTTTTTAATCGAATAGCAATAAGGCTGTCTTTGTGTAGCAATTAATTGTTATTTGTCAAGGGTTATAGCCTAAATAAAAACTAACGCAGGTAGTTTAAGAAATTAATGCGGGTAGTCAAGAAACTAACGCGGGTAGTTAAGAAACTAATTTGAAAGTAATTCGCATACTGTTTTTGTTCTGATACACGGACAAGTGAATGTTTATTGTTTACGTTCGATTGAAGGATCTGGATGCAGTGTACCAATTAATGTGCTTTCTTTGTTAGTGTTATCTCACAAAATAACAAACATTAAAGCAATTCGTTACTTAATTTATCTTGATGGCAGTGCTTACGCCACAAAGTATTTTTTAAAATTACGTGAATTACCTACTAAAGTGAACCCGTCCCTGAATAAGTGAAATAGGTACTGTTAATTTATCACTGCGTAACTAAGATGGGCTGAATGTAATGGAATAAGTTTTAACTAACTACAAAACCGTAAAGCAATATCGCACGACCTAATAACAACAACACTGCGTAAATAAGTTGAGTTAAATGTAATGCAATACGATTTAACTATACACTGGTCTGTAGGCTACAACTTTTAACAAAATCTAATCGTTACATTCGGTACAACCTGTAAATCAGCACTGTTTTTAACCGACTTCAAAAAAAAGGAGGAGGTTATCAATTCGGCCGGTATGTTTTTTTTTTTTTTTTTTATGTATGTACACCGATTACTCAGAGGTTTCTGAACCGATTTACGTGATTCTTTTTTTGTTCGATGCGGGATGGTGTCGAATTGGTCCCATAAAAATTTTATTCGGATAGGCCCCGTAGTTTTATTTTATGAGCATTTTTGTCTGTATTTGTAAATGTTGCAAGTGCAAGTTTGAAGTCGGTTGTTTTTAACGCAGTTATTGACTTGTTGTGCAGCATTTTGCCGCGGCTGTGACCATTTTCCTCAATTAATTTAAAATAAATTTTGTAACTAATGTTTTTGGCAATAAATTTCTTTTTCTTTCGAATAAGTTACTTGAAGTTAACTACATTTTGAAAACCTACTTTCTTTATCTTACTGTACACTCAAAGTGGAATGTTATCTACTGACCGGTTTTGTATGAGATTGAAGGATAGTTGCACGACACGTCGACACGTCGCTCTGGTTCCGGTGATCTCAGGCTCGACGTGTTGATGGTAGTGATGGTAGCGCGACGCCCGGCGTGATATTGCGGTGCCTGGCGTGGATGCGCAACGCCTGGCGTGGTGTCGCGGAGCCCAGCTTGGTGCCGCGGCGCACAGTATGGATGCAGCACCACATGGCGCCACGCATGACGCTCGACGCTCGACGCATGATGCTCGACGCATGATGCTCGACGATCGACGCATGATGCTCGAAGCCGGACGCTCGACGCAATGGCACGGTGCACGACATGATGACACGGCGCTGCTCTCGATGATACGGCTTCCGACGCGGTGATGCGAGCGGCAGTGTCATCCGTGCAGCGCGAGGCGAAGTTGCCACCCTGCCCGCACATAACGAGCTCTCCCTTTGTCTCCGGCTGCTCAGTGACACGTATGCTCGTAGATCTGTAGGATGCTTCTTCCCGTTGAAACTGGATCGAAGTGCCACGTGGTTGCGGCGCTTTGACTTTTAATCAGGTTATCGTATATCGTATCGAGGTTATCGCCACGTGTTTTCTCATTTGCTCGATTTGATCCCAATTCTGATGTCGGAGCAAGGTGTAGATTGTGAATCTATTTTCAAGCTGTGGGCGTTGCGTTGGGTAATCGAGCAAAGAAACACCTCAAACTCAATCATTTCTTTATTTACCACCGATTCGGAAAGCAGTATCTACAGAGAAGAACCGGCAAGAAACTCCATAGTTGCTCTTTTAATCATGTCAGTTTTACAATACAGTCATTTTAAATACAATCACTTTAAATACAATCAATTTTAATAACCGTTACGTTACACATTTAAATTAAACACTAGCAGAGAAATGGTTAACAGTTCCTAGTAGTGGAAGATCCGAACTCTTCGATGTTCGAATGTGAAGTGCCGTCCCGAGGGCGAGCCTTCACGGGCTCGACCCGGTACAAGCATGAAGTAAGCCGCCAACTTCACTGTGCTGCCACCTCCCTGGAACTCGTGCTTAGAGTCGTTTTACATCCGCGCTATTGACCGTCTCCGACACGGCCATCCTGCGCTGAACACGTCCTCGTGTTTGTGGGTGCTGTAACACAGAAAACATCTCGCACAGTACATGCTCTTCGGCCAATCCTGACAAATTTTTACAATTAAACTCTGATATTTAATTTTTAGGCTTTTAAACCACAAAACTGAAAAACTAAATCCTTATGATCACTTAGTTGTCCGTAAGTCTATCAGTCTATCTATCAAGACCTTTGAAATTCATATCGCATACCATCGTCCCGTTAAGCTTTGAAAAGTTATAACAGTCGATCAAAAGATAGCAGTTTTCGACATTCGCAGCGGACACATGGAATCGATACCTTCAGGATATTTCTTGTGAACACAGAATCATGAAATTTGTACAAGAAACGTCTTATAGCAAAGAATCTCATAAAACAAAATTTAAGTTCATATGAAAACACTAAACAGGTTTTTTTCTTAATTTGAATATCCTAAAATAATTTCCAACTTCAACCCTTTGAAATTAACCATTTTGATTAAAATAATGAAACATTGAATTCTGATCATTTCAATTAAATTTATGAACTACTACTAAAAGAAAATAACGCATAAGCGACCAAACACCACTTTCACTGCTATTGTCATCAGAAGATCATTATTAAAGTATCACAAAAAAACTAGAGCATGAATCTTATCCGAGGCCTGTGGCTTTTCACTAAGCCCATCATCACACACGCATTCCACCGAATGCCAACTCTGGCTTTTCACTAAGCCCATCATCACACACGCATTCCACCGAATGCCAACTATGGCTTTTCACTAAGCCCAACAACACACACGCATTCCTCCGAATGCAAACTCTGGCTTTTCACTAAGCCCCACAACAAACCTCATGTTTGTTCCACACGCATTCCTCCGAATGCCGAGTCCCACGGACTCCATATTCCATATCTAATGGTCTCTACAAGACCCAACCTCCGCCAGCGTCACCCGCGCACCGCGCATCCACGGTTTACTATAAGCAGCTATCTGTACTCCTAATAGCAGACGCCGGCTTCAACGGACTACGGTAATACCGCGCATCCACGGTTTACTATAAGCAGCCATAATCCCCTTATAGCAGACACCGACTTCAACGGACTACGGCTACGAAATGACTACTGGCACACTGACCAATCGAACTAAGATTCACCGCTATCACTCAACTCAAACTCAAGTTTCAAACATTAATCAACTTCAAGTGGTACTTGGCCCTCAGGCATTCTCAATATATTGACAAAGTGAAGTTACCCGAACATTGTATAAACAACATCTTTCTTTTCAAAGTGATTATTGGTGTTTATAGGATTCAATAGCTCAACAGTTAAAAAAAATGAAATCTTATCTGAACTGAATATTACTCATCCAACAGTATATTAAAACTCAAGTTATCTCCTATACAGCCATACTGACAATCATGTGTCCCCGTACGCCATTTCTCACACTACATTACTACGGTAATTCATCTCGGGATACCAAAATAACTACCATCCTGCCTCAGCCCACACTGACCTTACAGGGTTACCATACTGCCCCGGTCCTCCTGACCGGTCAGAACACACATCTACTATCCTGGACCTCATGCCAGATAGAACACCACCATCCTTCGATGAACTACATTACCATCACAATATTATTTCACGCAACACACATTTACTTCACAACGTACGAGACAACACAACCATCAGTATGCTACAACTATATATCGTCGATGTACGTACGACTATGTATTTGGGCTTAGTGAAATCACATATAAATCACACATGTATTGTGTTAATTTTATTTATTACGGATTCAACATCAAACAACTCTACGGTAAGTATCAAGGTGCGTATTAACTATAGAGCTATTATTTATTACCTTACCTAATACCTATAGGTATGTTATAGCTAATTGCTGCTGGGCGCTGGCTGCGATTTCGTCCATGTATCTACTGAAAGGTTTCATGACATAATATGAGCACAGGGGAATAAAATAAAAATACCAGTATGTACATCCAAAAATATTTATTTCAATTATTACAAATTATCCTTAATCTAATTTTGAAAATCTAACACTGAATTAGATTCCTTACAATAATATTATTCAAATTAATAACAAAATAACGTATTTTACGGCTAAATTAATATTGAACTAATTATGTAGTTAAAACACGAAAGCGCATTACCTTGTTATACCAAAAATTTTATATGATACAATATTTTCAACTGATATCGAAATGTACGAAAATAGTAATAATGTAATTGAACTGAGAACATAATATTTTAATATTCAGACAAAGCTGTATTGTTTCGATATACGTAGTTTTTATTGTAAACTGCACATATTTTCATAGAAAAATACTGTAAAACAACAGATGATGAAATTTTCAAAGAGAATAAAAAAATACAAATTTGCCGCGCAATTGACATTAATTGACAGTTTTAAAAGTTTGTACCTATAGGTAATATTAATAGAAATAATTATCGAGATTTAAATGGCTCTACACGAGATTTATTTTGTTTTTTTTATTACTATACTTCATAAAGACACAATTAACTCGTACCTACTCGTAATACGATACCTTGGAGTTGGAGCGAAAATATTGTTTGTAATAATTTGGCTAGGTAACTTATTATTGAAATGAAAATAATAATTAGAAAAATGCATTGTGAAACCGTTTTAAGCAAAAAACGTTTCGATAAACGAATTATGTTTTTGAATGAAATACAAATTATTGCATGCTTTTAAAATACAAGACTTAACTATCTACTAATGAAAGTTTTCATGCATTTTGTTCGAAACACGGTAGGTCAGCCGTGTTTTGTTACTTTAAAAGTGATGTAGGGGCTTGTTATGTGCGGGTGTAATAAAAGATGTAATAACTACGCAAAGGTTATATTTCGTTAACTACATATATATATTCGTATGTAATTAATATTCGACCTAATGCGACCAACCCGCGTCCCGACAAGCCCTTAACTAACTGTGCATAACGCACAAACTGTTTATATACGAGTTACCGTGTGAACCTATGGTGGGAACTTTCTTAGTAGGTACTACACTTGAAATATTTCGGTAACTCGTAAATTGGCTTGTCGTCGCTACATCATTCCCCCCTTAAAATAAAAAGGGTATACAAGTAAAAAAATCTTACAATAAAATTAAACAATAAACAAAGGGGTATATATAAAGTGTCGCTATATAAGATTACAAAATGTTTACAATATAAAGTATAAAAAATGTTCACAATATAAATCAATCATAACGTATATAAGTGGTTACAGTTAACACCTAATTTCGTTAAACTATTTATGTTATTACAAAAACTCGGTTGGGTCTTCTAAGTGGCGTGCGATTATTGTTACACGTCAATTAACACTTAGTAACGTCAACATTTCAAATCTCAATACGTTCTTTACACTTGTATCGTTTAATATTACAAAGGCTATTACTATACACTCATAAGCCATAAATCAAAAGTACTTAAATTTCTAAGTAGTAAACATTTCAATCAAAACTCAACACAAACATAAATTTGAAATACCATACTTAAAACGTTAAACAATGAACTCGTTTCAAAATTACTTAAGTTCTATTATTTATTAAATACGATGTGTTGATTAGTAAGTATTTATTATACATTTCTAAGAAGACTTAATAATACTTATAATCATCGTAATTCTAATAAATATAAAATAGTTGAAAAAATTACAAATACAATACTATTACCTAAATCGTACTGGTAATCGTATAGCTCTTCCACTACGCGTGGTATGTGTATTAGGCAATTCGCTACTTGGAATTTGTAACGGAACCTCAGTATCTGCCCCAGATGTCGTATCACTATCATCATTCAAATAATATGCAGGTTTTAGACGGTCTACAGATATACTAACTTTCCTGCCAGTCATTTGAATATAAAATACCTTTTCCTCTCGACTCAACACACGATAAGGACCGTCGTATGTTGGTTGTAAAGGCTTACGTACTGCGTCGTTTCTTACAAAAACATAATCGCACTTTTGCAAATCGGGGTGAATAAATATGTTCCGTCTTTCATTCTGCCTAATAGCTACTGACTGATATTTCCTAATAGAGTCTCGTAATTTACTTACATACTCAAGACTGCTATCTATTTCAAAACTCGATTTTTTATCGTAATAATCACCTGGTAATCGTAAAGTTGTTCCGTACGTTATTTCTGCTGCGCTTATGCCGGTATCACTTCTTACTGCTGTTCTAAGTCCTAGCAACACAGTTGGTAATTCCGTAACCCAAGAAGATGATATATTGCATAAGCGAGCCGTTAATGCCGCTTTAAGCGACCTATGCCAACGCTCTACCGCCCCGTTACTCTGTGGGTGGTAAGGTGTCGTACGCAACTTATTAATACCTAATAACTTCATTAGTGTAGCAAATAATTGACTTTCGAATTGGCGTCCTTGATCGCTTATTAGCTTTTTCGGACAACCGAAACGAGAGATCCATCCTTCATATATTACACGCGAAATCGTTTCAGCAGTTATATCTCTCGTAGGAAAACATTCTGGCCATCGCGTCCCCCTATCACTATGGTTAGGCAATACGTCCTAAAACCTTCGGGTGAAGTGGGTAAAGGTCCAATTAAATCAACATGAATATGTTCAAACCTATCGCACTGCAGAAACGATCCTAAACCTGACATTGTATGTCGATTAACCTTCGATCGTTGACATTCAATGCATGTTTTAACTTTTAACCCATTGGCCAACGTGACGAATCATATTTGGCCAATAAAAACGATTTTGAATCAATTTGCGTGTAGTCCTTATTCCGGGATGACATAAATTATGTACACTATCAAAGGCAATACGTCGAAATTTATCAGTCAAGTAGGGTCTAATTTTATCATTATCTAAATTACAATAAATAAATGTACCACTTTCAGGTAACATTATTTTCTTTAACCTATTATTAGCGTCTTTCAAATTAGATAATTGTAACATATAAGAATCTTGTTGTTGATCCTTAGCAAGTTCTGCATAATCTATTACAGTGGGACAACTTATTGTTGCGACTCGTGATAACGAATCTGCAATGACATTATCTTGCCCACTTACGTGCCTCAAATCCGTTGTGAACTCACTAATGAATATCAAGTGTCGTGTACGTCTGCGTAACTCTTTCTCGCTATTTACTTTAGAAAATGCATAAATTAACGGTTTGTGATCCGTATACACCGTTAACTGTCGTCCTTCGACCATATTCCGAAAATGACGAATAGCTAAGTAAATTGCTAATAACTCCCTATCATACGTACTATACTTGCGTTCAGTCTTAGATAGATTCTTAGAAAAATAACCTACATGAGTATCCGATGCGTCCGTCATAAGTGCGAGCGATGCATCGGCCTTAGGGTGCTAAAAAAATCTGCACTTTATAAACAAAAATATAAGTTGAGTTACCTTGGCGATAATAAATAACCATTTATACGGTCGCCGTAAACTAAGATCTAAAGTCATTAACTTAGTACCAAATGTCTTAATTACACTAAACTACACTTTATAATCACTACACAGTACACTCACTCGCGGATTGGTTATTTTTCGACACTGGTAAAATTATTAAAAGTCGGCTCTCCTGCTGCTTCTGCCACGCACAAGGTTGACGATAGTACAATCTGGCGATATGCTTAAAGCAGTAATGAAAAAACATAGCCAATTCGACTTCGACCACTAAACGATCTGCCTCTCGAGCCTGCACATTCCAGCTGGTTTACCCGCTGCTTTAATTGTGCTAACTGCTCGAGAAGGTTTAACTGTACCGACGAAACTGCTCTAACTGGAACTGCCGGATTCATTTTGAATTAAATTTTTATTTAATCAATAAATTAAATAATCACACAAACGAAATCTATGCAATTCACTATAATAATGTTCACTTTTCGTCGGGGGTCACCAATGTAGGGGCTTGTTATGTGCGGGTGTAATAAAAGATGTAATAACTACGCAAAGGTTAACTACATATATATATTCGTATGTAATTAATATTCGACCTAATGCGACCAACCCGCGTCCCGACAAGCCCTTAACTAACTGTGCATAACGCACAAACTGTTTATATACGAGTTACCGTGTGAACCTATGGTGGGAACTTTCTTAGTAGGTACTACACTTGAGTCTTATACGCGCCGCTACGCTGACCGGTTCTGCTGTGCAATACATCTCGTGCAATAATTACAATGTCAAAGTGTGATAACTGTAACAAGGGCCTAACGAAAAGAACACCAGGATTGGAATGCAGCAAGTGCGGAAAGGTTGTTCATGCAACCCAATCATGTACTGGACTGTCCTCCAAACAGCTCTCCGCCTTGCGTGGCGCCGGGAGCCTGGAATGGACCTGTGACGATTGTCAAATTAACTCGCCTCACAAAAAATCATCTTTTATAATACCTTTAGAGGAGGAAGAAGATGATACTATTTCAGAAGGGAACCAAGGTACAAGTTGTATAGATACTAACAAATTCCTAAAAGATATTACTTTAGAAATGAAAAGAATACTTAAGAAGGAGCTTCAGCCCATCGAAACATCGTTAAGCTTCTGCTGTGACAAAATCGACGAACTAACAAGAACTGTTGAAGCCCAAAATAAACAAATAAAAGAGCTAGAGAAAAAATATACTAACCTCAAAAACGAAAAATCACACCTCGATCTAGAAATAAATGCATTAAAACAACACGTGCGCTATATGGAACAGCAGCGTCTGGATACCGTCATAGAAGTTGCCAACATTCCGTCTCGTCCTAATGAAGACCTTAATGACTTATGTAACAAGTTAGCTGATAACCTAAATCTAACCAAAGAAGGAATCTCCAACGTGAAGCGCCTGGAAGGAAGAAACGGACAGGATGGATGTATTCAACTGGAGTTCAAACAGGAGGAATTATGTAATATGTGGGTACGTGCTTCCAGACGCAGAGAGGTACTTGTGGGACAGGTGGTATGTGATGAAGCAGTACCAGCAGCTAAAACCAAAGTGATAGTACGCAAAGCCCTAACTAAAGCGAATAAAACCCTGCTGTGGCAAGCTAAGCAAAAATTAACACCAAATTATAAATATGTGTGGTTCCAGAATGGGAATATATTAATCCGTAAATCAGAGAATAATAAACCTATTGTGATCAGAAGCGAAACAGACATTGAAAATCTCCTCAACCAGGCAGCACCAGCACATCATCGGCGGTAATAGATGTAGTATTTTATGTAGGTCACCATAGTTCAGTCGAATATCCCAAGCAATAATTTAGAACTTTTTAATTGTAGTACATATAACTCATTTTGTAAAAATGTTCCATCGTTAGCGAAATCTCAATTTAAGTTAAATTTAGTCCATATAAATGTAAGATCACTAATTAAAAATTTTTGTTATGTTTTAGAATTAATAAACAGTTCATGTTCACCAATAGATATTCTCATATTAACTGAAGTAAACATTAAAGATAATATCGCAAATATGTTCAATGTAAATGGCTATATAATGCACAAAAAGTTACGTAAGAATAAAAAAGGTGGCGGTATTATAATATACATACGGAACGTTCACGTATTTACATTCAAACATCACACTTTAAATCACTGTGAATCAATCATAGGTCATTTAACGACTAATCACAAATACGTTGCAACAATTTGTGCAATATATAGGCCACCCAACGAAAGTAAATACTTGTTCGTAAGGGAGATAAAGGATCTTTTATCTAGTAAACCTTTTAAACACTTAGATATTTTTGTTTTAGGAGACATGAACATAGATATAAAAATAAAGGGTAACATTCAAGATTTTTACATAAATAGCATGGCCGAGTGCGGTCTAACAAGTGTTATAACCGATTATACAAGAATTGAAATAAGAAACCAAATAATAACGCGTAGCGTAATCGATCACATTTTTGTAAGGACGCAATTGTTAGACCTGTACTCGGGCGCGCTCGGCACTGCAATGGCTGATCACCGTATGATCGTATTGTCGTGCATTGGACAATCATTAGCACATGTACAGGGTGACGTTAAAGTCATTCGAAAAATAGATAACAATAAACTTAATAATTTGCTTGATCATGTTAGCTGGGATGATTTTACGAATACAGAGTGTCCATATAAATTATATGATAACTTAAAAAATACCATCCAAAATTGTTATAATCAATCACAATTTGAACAAATAATTTCAACATCAAGTAAAAGAAACAAAGATCCTTGGATTACTAGCACCATAAAAACTATGTGTGAAAAAAAAGATTTATCTTTTATTGACTGGAAAAATGACCCGACTAATAAAATACTTCGATTAAAATACAATAAATTACGTAATAAAACGCGTAAATTCATAGAAAAATCAAGAAATAATTACTATCATAATCAAATTAATCAAAACTACAACAATAGTCACGCTTTATGGCAAATTTTGAATTCATTAACAGGTCGCTGCAAAAATTCAATAGACAACTGTATCTTAAAAGCATTTCATAAAAATAACATAGACATTAAAACAATTGCTAATAATTTTGCACAAGAATTTTATTATAGTATTAAAAAAATCATTCCTAAATGCAATAAGCGTCTATTATGTGAAAATGATTATTATTATCCACAAAATAAATCAATGCTACTTAAAAAAGCTAACAACAAAAAACTTAATATCAATAAAGCTCCCGGATTCGACAACATTCGATGTATTGACATAAAAAATATATGCACTAAAATCGTAGATATTATAGTTAAATTTATTAATGCATCTATTGTTAATGCTAAATATCCTTTAGAGTTAAAAACTGGAATAATCCGACCTATTCACAAAAAGGGTACGCGAAGTGAGTATGAAAATTATCGCCCGATTACCATTCTTCCGGTATTAGACAAAATCGTGGAAAAATTTATAGCCGAACAAATGCAGAATTTCTATGCCGAAAATAAAATTTTATCTGTCTCTCAATTTGGATTTCAACCGTGTAAGTCAACTTCACAACTTTTGTCAAAATTTACAGATGAAGTAAACTCATGTCTCGATAACAAAAAACATGTACTGCTATTATTTATCGATTATAGTAGGGCATTCGATACACTCAGGCATGACACTCTTATACACAAACTAGACAACTCCGGTATCCGTGGACCTCTTCTGGGATGGTTTAAAGATTATCTTGCTAATAGAAAATTTCGTGTTAAAGTAGGCGATGAAATGAGCAATGAAATGACCATCACCGAGGGTACAGCACAGGGCTCGGTGTTAGGACCTTTATTGTACTTGGCGTATGTAAATGATATGGAACATGTCATCAACCACTGTTCTATCTATCAATATGCTGATGACACCTGTCTAATAGCCTCAGACAAAAATATTAATACTGCAGCTCAACAGTTACAGGAAGATTTTACGCGTATCCTAATGTGGTCGCACGATGCGGGTCTTGTCATAAATGTTAAGAAAACAAAAATAGTACATGTACACTCGAGTCATTTGAAAAACTTTAATAATTTTAAAATCACGGCACACAATCACGTATGTCTTCACAAAGCTACATATTATAACCCGGACTGCTCGTGTGAATGTGTGGACCAAGTGCCTTATTATACTTACTTAGGACTGATTGTTGATAACAGATTTAATTGGAACCATCATATAGACCATCTGTGTGATAAACTTAGGGCCATACTCTCAAAATTATATATCATCAGAAATAAAGTACCATACAAAATTCTTCTCGGTATCTATAGATCATTGGCAGAATCAATAATACAATACGGTATCACAAGTTATGGACGTACATTTAATACTTACATTGATAGAATCATAAATTTACAACTAAGACTAATAAAAAAAATTGTACCTATTAATATTAAAAACAAGTTTAAAGATAAACCTCTCGAACTATTTAGCTATTGTAATGTACTGCCAATAAGACAAATGTTTCAAAAGATTTTTCTCATAGAACAATTTCATAACATAAACTTTCAAAATCCCATTTCGCATCAGTTTGCTACCAGACAAATAACTAATAAAAAATTAATTATTCCTAAAGTACACAATCTTTATGGGAAGCGTACGGCTAATTTCTTATTACCCACTATACTTAATTCTATGCCACAAAAAGTCAAGAAGGATGTTAATATTAAAAACTACAAAATAATATACAAAAGATATTTTCTCGAATTAATTAAAACAATAAAATAAACATAATAAACAACATTGTAATGAACACCCTGTATTTGTATGTCATGAATAGATAAGGAACCGGTTTATGTAGTCACTTCTTTTGTCTTCCTTGCGAATAACAAACGGTGTTTATGCGACTGTGAGCGTTGCTACAAACCTCGTAAGGTTTCGCATCGCAAAATTGTTTTAAATAAATGTGAATTTTTGTTCTCTAATAAATAAAATAAATAAATAAAATTTCGGTAACTCGTAAATTGGCTTGTCGTCGCTACAGTGACATTCGAAAATGAAACAACGATTTACGGAAAAGCACAGATAGAAACGCGTTTAATCGAGATTGGGTATCTAATATTAAGATAATTGGAATACTTAATGAAAATAGGAATTGTAGAGTCAGTAATAATTCAGATTAGTTTATTGATATCATATTAGATACTTACTTAGGTCGAGTGAACGCGTTTTTACAATTCGTTCTATACAAAGTATGTTTTTAACTAAATTTTCGAATTTCATCGTGTATTTTACAATAATTTTGAATGATTTGAATGCGAAATGTACTAATATATGATCAACGTATTGTGATCATCAGTATGCTACAACTATATACCTGGTATATAGGCGGTTATTAAAATTGATTGTATTTAATGTTACTTTTGATACACAATACACACTACTTACTCAGAGGGAAATAAACGCTACCTACTATTTTTATTTGAACATAGGCTAGAATTTACTTTTTCACAAACACGTATATTTTTAAAAGCATAATATTATAGTTTATTAAATACTACATAATATTATATACAGTTTCATGAGCATAAAGGAACAACTCTTTTAGTGTCATTGGTTCAAGTGACGACATGAGACAGTTTGGCATTAATGCCGTATTGCTATTGGTCTATTAATTGAATACTGCACGGAAACAACACACACTATTCCTTATTATTTTTAAATCGTTTTTTTCAATAAATCTGCAACAAAAAATCTTTATATTTTTAAAAAAAGGTATTTATCAGTTAACTTGGGATACTAATATATTTCTATGGAAATTAACTATTTTTTGCAATAGATATTAAAAATACAGTTAACACATTAAGTGCATTTAATGATATTATACTCTTTGTTTATATAAATACAGAACGATAATTGAATCATCTAAAAAAAGCCAACAAAAAATGTTAAACTTATATTTTCTTCTTATAATTGGGTAAGTTTTTAAAAAATAACTCGTTTTTAATCTTTTTTCAAAAAAATTATCTAACTACAATAATCAAGACAATAATACTATAGTCTATAATAGTCGCATAAAAAAAAAGTATTTATAACCAGTCTTGACAATTTATGAGCGTTTTAGCCACTGTGCTTTGGTAATTTGCCTTTTTTATGGGAAAAAAATCCGCAATATCGATACTTCTTTGGTCCTGCATTTTCGTAAACATTTTATGGATACTCTGGTACCACATATTTTGAAAAAATTGGGCTATTGTCACGTAGAGTCTCTTCAAAGTGCGTGCCACAAGTCGTATTTGCATCCAAGGCACCTTCAAATCTGTGCTTAATTTTTTCATAAAATCTTTGCGGCTCATTGTATTTTATTTATTTATTTTTTTTATTTTTTATTGTGTGATAGGGAAGCGCTTGACCACGATCTCGCCTAATGGTAAGCTGAGATGTGGCCTATGATGGAGCGCGCTTCCCTAGAAGGAAGCATTAGCATTTATCTACATTATTTTGATATTATATGATATAGAAATTGTTAAAATTCTATATCATGCCGTAAAATATCGCCACTGACCACCTATAACTTTTCCTGTATTAACTGAACATACAGGAATATGGTTTTCGGGCTTCTCTTATCTCTTTGTATCCTCAATGTATACCACCATGACATTGTGGCGTTGCCACTTTTATTATCTATATTTTATTATCTGTGGCGTTCCGAAACGGAACGCACTTGATCGAATTTTAAATTGATTCGACGATAGTGAAAATGATTCACTAGGACAATAGTTAATACGCAAAACGCAATACGCAGTTGATACGTATTTAATACCAATACTCAATGATTGTCTCCTGCTAACCTGTACAGACTAGACTCATTGTGGTGACTGGTGAAACATTGTATAGCATTAACAACATAGTACTGTATTATTGAAAGATCGATTAAAGGTTTATTTTACAATCTACGACTTTCATTATACATGGGTAACAAAACCCCATAACATATTCGGTTTTACTCCGGACAACATCTTCAGCCACCCAATCCCTTTGCTTGAAGTCCAAATCCAGCGGAGGACAATAATCGTCATTTACTAAAATTGAAGGTTTTTCGTCCTAGTATTAAAGTTGTCTGGATCCCATTTTATACTCAATCTATAGTATAATACTATAGATATCATGTGAAACGTGACTTGGAAAAAAATCATTCAAATAAATCACAAAATAAAAATTTGAAACAATTTTAAAAGTTACGAAAAGCCCAATTATACGTCAAAATGACGCACAACATCCTCTTTACAACCAAATGGCGGAATTTACATGGATGAGCCAACTATGTACTGCTAGGTCTCGACGGCTAATGAGTTGATTCTGGATTTTGCAGCGATTCGATGGTAAATATAGAAGAGTTCATACGTCAAATTTACGTAGATTGGACTTCTAGGGTTAAATGCATAAATACCTAAATGATGTTTTGTTTTTATTATCTAATAACGATAAAAAAACCCGTTGATTTCATTCGTTTTTCAAGCTACGTGCATAGTTTTTCCACTAAAAAGCCTCAATTGAGTCATAAAGTACACAAATTTCAAGCATAATAAGTCACATCATTTCTATAAAACCAAAACTGGCAATAATATAAGTCGTGTTGTGCGATTATGAACATAGTGCATAAGGGCATAAGTCGTTATATTATATATAAATAGCTAACTTAATTGTCTTACCATTTAACAATACCTCAGTCATGACCCACAGATCCTCGCACTCCGATTCCCAATTTTGAATGCGATACGATGGAGTGTCGCGTGATATTGCAAAAAGTATTGTTATCGAGGGTACTTATAAAATTACTTACGTTTATCGAAACGTTTTTTGCTTAAAACGGTTTCACAATGCATTTTTCTAATTATTATTTTCATTTCAATAATTAGTTACCTAGCCAAATTATTACAAACAATATTTTCACTCCAACTCCAAGGTATCGTATTACGAGTAGGTACGAGTTAATTGTGTCTTTATGAAGTATAGTAATAAAAAAAAACAAAATAAATCTCGTGTAGAGCCATTTAAATCTCGATAATTATTTCTATTAATATTACCTATAGGTACAAACTTTTAGAACTGTCAATTAATGTCGATTGCGCGGCAAATTTGTATTTTTTTTTCTTTTTGAAAATTTCATCATCTGTTGTTTTACAGTATTTTTTTAATCATAATGATTAAAAGTATTAGAACTTATGAGATTGGTTCAAGTGTACCTTAGTTAACCTTTTGGGCTTGAAAAGTTAAAGTTACTACAATTTCCACTATCTTTAGCGTAAATCTGCGAAAGCGCCAGTAACGACTTTCAATTACGCATTTAGATGTTACTTACAAAATGAAGCAACAGCTGATCCCGACGAGGCAAAAATACCTCAAACTCAAACCTTTATTTATTCAATTAGAACTCTGCAGAAGCACAATTGAACCATCTTAACATAGAATTGCCACCTGTCTCAACTCACACAGTATTAACCCAACCGGACAAGAAGAGACCTTGGTCCTTACTTTTGGGGTCAGAAATAAATTTAAAAGGTCACCCCTTGAATAAGGCAATAAAATATCAAAACAGGTAAACGGTTTTAATTATAATACAGATTTTTAACATCCAACCAAACCGTGCGGTATCTATTAATGTTTAGAGCCAACGCCACCAATCATAATCTAAACATGGCTAGTACTTTCAGTACAATGCATGAATTATTTATTTAAAACTGATAGGTCATAAACTCTGTACTGGAAACAAATATACTGAACTCAAGAGACTAAAATGATAAGGAGCTTATCTGTGTCCCAAAACTGCAATTACTACAGCCAAGTACGTTACTTTTAATCAATTCGGTTTTAAAATATAATTATGATTTACATCAGAACTTATATACCGAAAGCCTCGGGCTGACTTATTTATAATAATTGTGTTTGTGCATAACACTAGGCAGTCAACAGCTATATGAACGTCAGATAGGAAAAGAGCCAAATTTATCCAGTCAGTAACAAAGGATTTTAACTATAGGTACTTTATTCTAATTCAACCAACTACTACTAGCTACTCCGTATGTCTTTTGGGTAGACGGAGGCAAATAGGATTTTTATTCCAACTATATCATTTGATATTTTGAAAATGTACGTTCGTGTACGGTAGGTACATTTTCATACCGTCAGAGTCATTTTGCAGATTATAGTGGTGCAGCACTGAACACTGTCTATTAGGTGGCTGGTGCTGCCGACCGGGCCTTCAGTTCCGCTTTCCAGAATACCTTCACCCTTCTAGGTGCTACTACTACTGAAATAGCGGTACTCTATCGCGTCGTTCAGGTCTCTAACTGACAGGATTTCTCATATTATCGTAACAACCTCGCTCGTTCTAACGAGAACAAATTATCGCCAAGGAATTCTGCTGCAGGATAATGGCAAGAGAGATTATAAGCTTAACTATGCATTATTATGTTCAGGAATATGGTGGATTTTGAATACTATCGTCGTCTGAAAGTATCTCCTTTCGATAAACTTCATTAAGGATGCAGATCTGATCCCATCTTTGTTCCGTAGGAATGCTACGACAGTCTAAACGTTACACTGTACAAAGAAAATTGCCCTAAATATAGTCGGTTGTTCCAACATCCGTAATATGGCTAGCCTGCCTTGCTAGCCCTTGATTGTAACTGCTACCAATGGAGGCATTGCTCTTGTGTTGTCCACAGTTGTGCGAGTGCAAAAATGAAGAACTGAGCTCGTGGGGAGCTATGTCGAATGAATCTGTGTTAAGATTATGACAGTATAGGACAGTTAGCTGTGGATGCGAAGACAGGACATTACTTTATTCATCCGTAAACACGCGAGGCAGCCACGGACAGCGATATAGCAAGAACTAAACTAGCAAAGTTTAGTTCGCTTACCAGACTTTGTCATGTTTTAAATGCAGTATATCCTCTGTATAGCATTGCATTTATGACTATTGATAAACTTAATTCACCCGTAAACACGAGAAGCAGGCACGGATAGCGATATAGCAAGAACTAAACCAGCAAAGTTTAGTTCGCTTACCAGACTTATATTATAAAAGCCGTATAGTCTGTACATTTCATTTATTGCCCCCCCCCCCCCCCCCTAAAAGCAAAGAAATGAGAAGTCATTTGGCGGAGCTTTCTCGTAAAGGGTAGGGGTTCCAAGTTTAAAGCAGATACGAATCTAACGCATTCTCATTTCAGTCACCTGTCGCACCCACTGCACTCACACCTTACGCTGGCTGCAGCGAGGCTCTCCGCGAAGCCTTCTTACGGAGAAACATCCCATCGGAAGCTGTCGAACTAATGTTGGCATCGCTTTCCAGTAACACTAAGAAGCAATATAACGTAACTTATAAACTATGGTGGCAATTTTGTCTAGATAGAAATATTTCCAATTTTGAAAGTACAGTAGCGACAGTTATATCGTTTTTAACAAATGAGTTTAACAAAGGGGCTTCATATGGTACTTTAAACTCGCACAGGTCTGCCTTGTCTTTAATCTTAGGAAATAATATCGGGTCGGATGAATGCATAAAACGACTCCTAAAGGGAGCATTCAAATTGAAACCCAGTAATCCTAAATACAATAATTATTCTTGGGACCCACAATTAGTTTTGAACCATATCTCAAGCTGGTTTCCTAATATAAACATTAATTTGGAGCAGTTGACTAAAAAAATAGTAATTTTACTTGCGCTGTGTACAGCACAGCGGGTCCAAACTTTATCCCTTATCAATCTTAATAATATTTATTTCTCAGACAGTGGAGCTAAGATTTTCATAACAGACTTGATAAAAACTTCGGCTCCGGGTAGAGATCAACCCCTTCTTATACTTCCATACTTTAAAGAAAATATAAGTATTTGTCCCGCTACTGCACTTTCTGATTATATCAATGTCACAAAACATTTGAGGAATGAGGAGGACAATAGATTAATACTAACTTTTAAAAAACCTAATAAACCCGCCACAACTCAAACAATCAGTCTTTGGATCAAAAACGTGTTATCGGAAAGTGGTGTCAACATTTCAATATTTAGTTCACATAGCACAAGACACGCTTCAACATCTACTGCTTGTGCTAGTGGTGTATGCGTTGATAATATACGTAAAACTGCTGGCTGGACTAAACATTCCGAAACCTTTGCAAGGTTCTATAAACTTAATGTAGTTAATGAAAACGAATTTGCAGAATCAATTTTGCAAGAATAATGTTTGATTATATTTTTGTTAATATACAAAATAAAACTAATAATATCTATATATGTTTTATTCTAAACTTGCACCCAAAATGATTCTTACAAAACTTTTATCTCTTAACATCTACATAGTGAATAATATCTGAAGAATGAAGCGATGAA
This sequence comes from Colias eurytheme, assembly GCF_061535395.1. Taxonomy (NCBI): domain Eukaryota; kingdom Metazoa; phylum Arthropoda; class Insecta; order Lepidoptera; family Pieridae; genus Colias; species Colias eurytheme. The sequence goes on along the minus strand of NC_143011.1, from coordinate 2,075,842 downwards.
ATATAATATATGATCAAACGAACTTCAGAGTGAAGTTCGATCATTATTATATGAATCGCTTCATTCGAAGATATTAACACCCACCACACCCTAACCCAAAGTTTTGTAAGATTACAGACTCTAAAAATAACGAATATCGTACAAAGCGAGCAAATACTTGTCAGGTCGTAATACCCACAATTAATAAAAAATAAAATCTAAAGGCGTGCGTAGTTGCTAGCATTGAAAAAGGGAACTACATAGTAAATAATATCTTCGAATGAAACGATTCATATAATAATGATCAAACTTCACTCTGAAGTTCGTTTGATCATATATTAGTACATTTCGCATTCAAATCATTCAAAATTATTGTAAAATACACGATGAAATTCGAAAATTTAGTTAAAAACATACTTTGTATAGAACGAATTGTAAAAACGCGTTCACTCGAACTAAGTAAGTATCTAATATGATATCAATAAACTAATCTGAATTATTACTGACTCTACAATTCCTATTTTCATTAAGTATTCCAATTATCTTAATATTAGATACCCAATCTCGATTAAACGCGTTTCTATCTGTGCTTTTCCGTAAATCGTTGTTTCATTTTCGAATGTCACCTTTAAAGTAACAAAACACGGCTGACCTACCGTGTTTCGAACAAAATGCATGAAAACTTTCATTAGTAGATAGTTAAGTCTTGTATTTTAAAAGCATGCAATAATTTGTATTTCATTCAAAAACATAATTCGTTTATCGAAACGTTTTTTGCTTAAAACGGTTTCACAATGCATTTTTCTAATTATTATTTTCATTTCAATAATTAGTTACCTAGCCAAATTATTACAAACAATATTTTCGCTCCAACTCCAAGGTATCGTATTACGAGTAGGTACGAGTTAATTGTGTCTTTATGAAGTATAGTAATAAAAAAAACAAAATAAATCTCGTGTAGAGCCATTTAAATCTCGATAATTATTTCTATTAATATTACCTATAGGTACAAACTTTTAAAACTGTCAATTAATGTCAATTGCGCGGCAAATTTGTATTTTTTTTTTCTTTTTGAAAATTTCATCATCTGTTGTTTTACAGTATTTTTCTATGAAAATATGTGCAGTTTACAATAAAAACTACGTATATCGAAACAATACAGCTTTGTCTGAATATTAAAATATTATGTTCTCAGTTCAATTACATTATTACTATTTTCGTACATTTCGATATCAGTTGAAAATATTGTATCATATAAAATTTTTGGTTAATGCAGCTGGTATAACAAGGTAATGCGCTTTCGTGTTTTAACTACATAATTAGTTCAATATTAATTTAGCCGTAAAATACGTTATTTTGTTATTAATTTGAATAATATTATTGTAAGGAATCTAATTCAGTGTTAGATTTTCAAAATTAGATTAAGGATAATTTGTAATAATTGAAATAAATATTTTTGGATGTACATACTGGTATTTTTATTTTATTCCCCTGTGCTCATATTATGTCATGAAACCTTTCAGTAGATACATGGACGAAATCGCAGCCAGCGCCCAGCAGCAATTAGCTATAACATACCTATAGGTATTAGGTAAGGTAATAAATAATAGCTCTATAGTTAATACGCACCTTGATACTTACCGTAGAGTTGTTTGATGTTGAATCCGTAATAAATAAAATTAACACAATACATAATTGAATGTTACTTTTGATACACAATACACACTACTTACTCAGAGGGAAATAAACGCTACCTACTATTTTTATTTGAACATAGGCTAGAATTTACTTTTTCACAAACACGTATATTTTTAAAAGCATAATATTATAGTTTATTAAATACTACATAATATTATATACAGTTTCATGAGCATAAAGGAACAACTCTTTTAGTGTCATTGGTTCAAGTGACGACATGAGACAGTTTGGCATTAATGCCGTGTTGCTATTGGTCTATTAATTGAATACTGCACGGAAACAACACACACTATTCCTTATTATTTTTAAATCGTTTTTTTCAATAAATCTGCAACAACAAATCTTTATATTTTTAAAAAAAGGTATTTATCAGTTAACTTGGGATACTAATATATTTCTATGGAAATTAACTATTTTTTGCAATAGATATTAAAAATACAGTTAACACATTAAGTGCATTTAATGATATTATACTCTTTGTTTATATAAATACAGAACGATAATTGAATCATCTAAAAAAAGCCAACAAAAAATGTTAAAATTATATTTTCTTCTTATAATTGGGTAAGTTTTTAAAAAATAACTCGTTTTTAATCTTTTTTCAAAAAAATTATCTAACTACAATAATCAAGACAATAATACTATAGTCTATAATAGTCGCATAAAAAAAAAGTATTTATAACCAGTCTTGACAATTTATGAGCGTTTTAGCCACTGTGCTTTGGTAATTTGCCTTTTTTATGGGAAAAAAATCCGCAATATCGATACTTCTTTGGTCCTGCATTTTCGTAAACATTTTATGGATACTCTGGTACCACATATTTTGAAAAAATTGGGCTATTGTCACGTAGAGTCTCTTCAAAGTGCGTGCCACAAGTCGTATTTGCATCCAAGGCACCTTCAAATCTGTGCTTAATTTTTTCATAAAATCTTTGCGGCTCATTGTATTTTATTTATTTATTTTTTTGCACGCCTCATAAGCGAAGCGTTGAGGTGGGTACTACTGTCACTTCGCGCAAAACATCTGATTTTTCAAACTTAAAATGTCTTTATGTATCATACATTGCACTTGTAAGATAATACATACACACACATATTAAGAAAAAACACTATTTTTAACGTTCATGATATTTTTGATGTCATTTTTGTTATTTATATATGCTATAAATAACAAAAATGACATCATCAATGGCTATACTAACTGTCAAAAATTCCTTGAAATGTATGAATCGCAATTACAACAAAGGCACAGAGCTATTATTTTTGGAGATTTTAATATCGACTTGTTAACAAAAGATAAAAATACCAAACTATACAAATATACTCTTAAGTGTAATGGACATATATTACTCAATAAACTAACTAAAAAATACAGCACAAGAGACTCCTCAAAAAAATCTATCATTGACCATGTAAGTACGAACCTTCAAAATGATAATTTTCATTTCGCAATAATAAACTCATGTATTTCCGACCATAAGCACATATACGTAGAATTAAAAAAAATATTTACCCCCAAAAAGTGTTAAAACTCAATATAAAGCTATTAATTACGAAAGATTATCATCCCTGTCTGACTCCATAGTTGATACTGAAATAAACAAAGATTATACAATATTAGAAAATAAAATTAAATCTATTATAGATAAAAGTAAGATTATTAAAACTAAATTTCCAAATCTGCCCCGAAAAGACTGGATAAACAAAGAAATTTTAACAGAAATTAACGAAAGAAATTTATTATGGTCTCAACTAAAAAACAATCCTAAAAATAAAAACCTTCAAATAAAATTTAACACTCAAAAGATAAAGGTAAAAAAAATTATTCAAGACACGAAAGATTCCTACTATTACCAAGAATTTACAAGGAATATAAAAAAACCCAAGAAATTATGGACTTTAGTAAATAAATTAGCTAATAACAAAACTGTAAAATGTACTTTACCTACTAAATTACTTATAAATTCTGAATATATTACCGAGCCAAATGAAATATGCCAGATATTTAATCAATATTTTTCTACTATAGGATCTCGTCTAGCAAATTTAATACCCCTACAATATCAAACCAACTCTACCTCAACCTTACCTAAATCGCCATCAAAAAAGTGCGAATTATCCACTTTTGATCCGTGTACACCTAATGAAATTTTAAAAATTATAAATAACCTTAATTCAAACTGTAGTACAGGTCTTGATGGTATTACCACAAAAGCAATTAAATGCATTAAAGAAAATTTAAATCATACCTTAAGCGATTGTTTTAACCAAGCTATAAATCAAGGACGTTTTCCGGATTCGTTGAAAATAGCGAAGGTAACTCCTATCTATAAGAGTGGTTCAAAATTTGAACCTGGTAACTATAGGCCAATTTCGGTTTTGCCAGTGTTGTCAAAAATATTAGAGAAGATTTTACACACGAGATTAGAAAAATATTTAGACTCATTTAATTTTATATCAGTTCGTCAATACGGTTTTAAGCCAAAAAGTAACACTCTGTCAGCGACTATAGACCTGACTACTAAAATAAAACAGAACATTGACGCAAAAAATCTAGTTTTGGGACTATTTATTGACCTACAAAAGGCCTTCGATACCGTTTCTCACGAACTTCTAATAAAGAAATTAGCATCCATTAACATTACTGGTAAAGCACTAGATATGCTGAAATCATATTTAAAAAATCGATCACAAATCGTTAAAATAGATAACTACAATAGCATTCCCTTACCAATTACATGTGGCATACCACAAGGTTCGATTTTAGGCCCATTGCTTTTTTTAATTTATATTAATAATTTACAAGATTTAAAACTAAATGGTCATCTAACACTTTATGCGGATGACACCTGTCTGTTTTATTTTGGTCCCTCTATACATGACATGATAAAGCAAGCACAAAATGATTTAAATAAATTAAATAAATGGTTTCAATACAATCTACTAACAATAAATATATCTAAAACGTGTTATATTAAATTCAAACCTCAGAACAAAATTATTCCACCACACGCTCCACTTAAAATTAACGGTGTTGTATTAGAACAGAAAACCCACGAGAAATACCTAGGTTTGCGAATCGACAGCTCTCTAAAATGGAATTATCACATCGACCACCTAAAAAATAAATTATCAGCACTTCTTAGATCTCTGCGTAATATCACTTCTTGCATTCCTCATAAATTACGCCACACCATCTACAACACGTTAGTCAAACCGCACCTAATGTATTTAATAGAAGTATGGGGTAGCGCTTACAAAAATAAATTAGCGCCACTACAAATTTTACAAAATAAAATTATTAAAACCATTTTTAACTATCCTTTTTTAACTTCTACGAATAAAATCTACGACGATACTAAGATAATGAATTTAAAACAATTATACTTTTATAATACGTGTATGTTCATTCACAAAGCGCTACACAAAAACATAAATACAAATATTCTATTCTCAACATCAAATCGCCACTATCCTAATAGACGAGCTAGCTATCTTGCCCTCCCGAAGATCCGAACGAATTATGGAAGGCGAACGGCAACATACGAGGGAGCACGTTTCTATAACGGATTGCCAAGCAAATTGAAAAGTGTAAACTCATTCATTATATTCAAAAAACAATTATCGAAACACATCCTGGAAGACCACACGCTCAAACTTTGAATGCAATGAATGAGTAGGTACCTAACCTAACTTAACTAATGTAATTATAATCTACTCTAAATATTTAACTAACGAATGTTATTTTTTATACATACCTATGTTTAAAATTAAGTTTCTCATGTAAGTGACTTATTGTCTTAATGGGAATAAATGTCTTTAAACCTTATTTAAACTAGTTAAAAAACAGTTTAAAAAAGTTCTGTCTTGGACGTCCGTGTGTCTGTATGTGCGGATCCTTTTTCTTGTTAACACGATAGCGACCGAAATACTTTACTAATCGAGTCTTTTTTTTTCTCTTACGCTTGAGTATGCTCAGGAATAGAACCCTTTCATTTTTCAGGGTCTGATTCGATGTGGTTTAATTGTTATTAAATAAACAAAAATAATAATTAATAAATATTAATTAAAAAAAAATTATGAGGCGTGCACTTTTGGATTTTCCAAATTATTTATTTTTTATTGTGTGATAGGGAAGCGCTTGACCACGATCTCGCCTAATGGTAAGCTGAGATGTGGCCTATGATGGAGCGCGCTTCCCTAGAAGGAAGCATTAGCATTTATCTACATTATTTTGATATTATATGATATAGAAATTGTTAAAATTCTATATCATGCCGTAAAATATCGCCACTGACCACCTATAACTTTTCCTGTATTAACTGAACATACAGGAATATGGTTTTCGGGCTTCTCTTATCTCTTTATAGTGCTTGTATCCTCAATGTATACCACCATGACATTGTGGCGTTGCCACTTTTATTATCTATATTTTATTATCTGTGGCGTTCCGAAACGGAACGCACTTGATCGAATTTTAAATTGATTCGACGATAGTGAAAATGATTCACTAGGACAATAGTTAATACGCAAAACGCAATACGCAGTTGATACGTATTTAATACCAATACTCAATGATTGTCTCCTGCTAACCTGTACAGACTAGACTCATTGTGGTGACTGGTGAAACATTGTATAGCATTAACAACATAGTACTGTATTATTGAAAGATCGATTAAAGGTTTATTTTACAATCTACGGCTTTCATTATACATGGGTAACAAAACCCCATAACATATTCGGTTTTACTCCGGACAACATCTTCAGCCACCCAATCCCTTTGCTTGAAGTCCAAATCCAGCGGAGGACAATAATCGTCATTTACTAAAATTGAAGGTTTTTCGTCCTAGTATAAAAGTTGTCTGGATCCCATTTTATACTCAATCTATAGTATAATACTATAGATATCATGTGAAACGTGACTTGGAAAAAAATCATTCAAATAAATCACAAAATAAAAATTTGAAACAATTTTAAAAGTTACGAAAAGCCCAATTATACGTCAAAATGACGCACAACATCCTCTTTACAACCAAATGGCGGAATTTACATGGATGAGCCAACTATGTACTGCTAGGTCTCGACGGCTAATGAGTTGGTTCTGGATTTTGCAGCGATTCGATGGTAAATATAGAAGAGTTCATACGTCAAATTTACGTAGATTGGACTTCTAGGGTTAAATGCATAAATACCTAAATGATGTTTTGTTTTTATTATCTAATAACGATAAAAAAACCCGTTGATTTCATTCGTTTTTCAAGCTACGTGCATAGTTTTTCCACTAAAAAGCCTCAATTGAGTCATAAAGTACACAAATTTCAAGCATAATAAGTCACATCATTTCTATAAAACCAAAACTGGCAATAATATAAGTCGTGTTGTGCGATTATGAACATAGTGCATAAGGGCATAAGTCGTTATATAGCTAACTTAATTGTCTTACCATTTAACAATACCTCAGTCATGAACCACAGATCCTCGCACTCCGATTCCCAATTTTGAATGCGATACGATGGAGTGTCGCGTGATATTGCAAAAAGTATTGTTATCGAGGGTACTTATAAAATTACTTAAAATTAATTAAGTTTAGGTAAGTTGATATTCAACTAATAATCCATCGTGCTATTATCTCGAATAGCCTCCTGGATAAGCAGGTAATTATTAAATAATTAAATAAACAATTATATACCAATAAAATAACCATTGTGACCTATTTATTTACAATTATGTATATGTAATGAAGTAACATTTAATAAACTACTTATGTGCTTTTAAAATTCCGTAAAATTATCATAATTACATATATAAACTTCGGAGATCATAATTATATGTCTGGACTACTGGGTTTTTCTACTGCATTTAATTCTACTGATTCTTTGTCAATAGTATCAGATTTCGGGGCATCACACCCTCTTCGATCTGCCGATATAATTTCCTTCATTTTTTTCTCTAACTCCTGATAAAACTCTTCTGGGTCATCGTCATCTTTTCTTTTAGGTACCACTTCAATATTTAGCTCTGGTAAAGATTCACTCGAGTCAGTACTGCTGCGTCGCTCTCGCGATTCTGATGAGGGAGATAACCCTGAAAGTAAATGAACAATGATTTAGTTATTATACCTTTTCTTTATTTTTCCGATCGCATTGGAATCACTACATAGTATAAAACAAAGTCGCTTTCTCTGTCCCTATGTCCCTTTGTACGCTTAAATCTTTGAAACTACGCAACGGATTTTGATGCGGTTTTTTTAATAGATAGAGTGATTCAAGAGGAAGGTGTATATGTATAATAATTAAATTAAATAGTGGAGAAGTACTGTTATTTTTGAGGTTTCTAATGTGATGCCGTAAATAATTACATTTTTTCCTCTTACCTACATTGCAAACGCAGGCTAAACCCTACGAGTTTTATCAAAATAATGTACTAAGTATTGAAAAGGTCTACAGAAAAGTCCGTGATGGTATATATTATGTCTATCTCTTATGGATAACCCACAATAACTTTCTTTTGTCATTTACTTTAAAAATTGCGGGACGTAGCGTTTGCGGCGGTACCGGCCGGCCGCCATTGCACCCGTGCGAAGCCGGGGCGGGTAGCTAGTTTATATATAAAGAATAGTTTATGAGCAAACATAAACTACAAGTATCTTTTGCACATGATATCCCTCATAGAAGTGGACTTCATCACAGGGCCGTAGCTAGTCGAATTTGAGGTAGGGCAGCGGTTCATCATCATTATCTCCAGCAAAATTAGCCATAAGAGGTTAAAAAATACTAATAGCAGTACAGGCTTCTATTTTGATAAAATAAATATTGTCTCAACTTACTTGGTTCCTCCTCAAAATATTCTTCATTACTTAAGCGCGACATATTTAATTAATAGAGTTTTGTTTGATTTAACAATTAAATGAGATTATCGTGTTTAAAAAAATACTCTTGAAGAGGGTAGACGTGAATTAAAAGAATTCTAATTACGATGATCTGGGATCAGGAGTTGCCATTTGAAAAAAAAAGAAGAAGAAGAAGAATTACGATGATAGTCATGCCTAAACTGTGAACACGAAATGAAATGAGATAACTAAATAAACATTTAATTAAGTGTACAAATTGTATTTATCCATATAAAAATTCGCCAGTGTGATTCGTTTTTGGTTCAAGCAGTCACAAAATTCATCGATTTACCTATACTTTACATAATTATCTGTGTTCAGAGTATTCAGCCTGATTACCGGCTGTATGCCTATTTACCTAATATGTAGTATAAAAAATTGTCCCTGGAGTAGCATAAATGGCGAAAAATCGCCTACGTTGGCAACACTGATTAAAAACAAAAATTAGCATCAAACTTGTGTTTAGCTATCGGTTTAAATGTGTGGGTTTGGCGACAGTGGTTTTCTTATTAATAATTATGACACTATAGCACTTCTATTTGTTTTAATTGCTCCGAGGTTTTTACTGTTCTGTGCCCGAGACCAGTGTTGCCAGCAAGACTAACATAAAATTTGCTAAATGGCTGTTAAAATTTTGCCAAAATTTTGCTAAAGGATTTATAATTAAGCTAAATATTTTGCTAAAAATTTTTAATGTCAAATAAAACGACATTTTACTTAAAATTTTATATATCCAACACATTTATTTACACATAATATGTAAATAATGACATCATAAATAATAACATCTCTTATTCGAGTGTGTTATTATCAAATAAAATATTAATATCTTGGTCTTCATCCGCAGCCGATAATGTTGACGTAGACGTGGAAGCCTCATTGCCAAGACTATATATTTCCTTGGTGCCTATAGAGCGCAGTACATTATCCGGAACTGTGTAAGAGTAGCAGCATTTTCCTGCCCTCTTTAGGTCGAATCTTATGTATAAAATGGCATTTAAAGTTTTTACCGATAAACGGTTGCGAAGCTTAGTTTTGACGACATTCATTTGGCTAAAAACACGTTCTATTTCCGCGTTGGAATGTGGTAGTGATAATAATGATATTGCCAGCTGTGATAAATCTGCAAAAGGGTTATTACCAGCTGCGTCTTTATAATCCATTACTTCATTCCAGAATTCCAAGGTGGAAGTTGTGCATGTCCATGAAATGTCGACTAAATTTACGTATGCAAGGTAGCAAAACTGTAGTTGGTTTCATATGGTTTAACTTTTATTATATTATAATATTTTATATGCTAAAAAATAAGCTATATGCTAGACAACAAATAAAAATGCTAAACAATGTAAAAATATGCTAAATTTAGCATAAATTATGCCAAATTGGCAACACTGCCCGAGACGTTACTCTAGAAATCGAAATCTGACATCAGTAATCGAATGCAGTGAATAAAAATCATCATAATAATAAATGCGTTGTGTTTTTTTATTATACTTGCCCTTTTTTTGCTCCTTAAATTTACGAAAGAAAGTATACTACTTTAAAAGGGATTCGCTTGATGAATTTTAAAATTGACATGTGTATCAAGTTCGAGCGACACATGTTTCTAGTCAGTACCGATTAATTCACTATAATCGATGTTTCACTTTCTAAGCAGGTTACCTCTCTTCGAAGATAAATTTGATAGACGTCAAAATTCAAATCAATGTTGCGTACCTACAAGTTGCGACTTGCGTATTTTGGCTGTTTGGGCGTTTGGCATGGTTTTAACAGTTGACTGTTGAAGATTATGAAAACAAAGAAAATAATAAGGTTGATGGTTCATAATAATTTCATATCGCCGATCTTCTCATTACAGAAAGTGCATATATTGCTATTAATTATGTTCAGTCTTGCAAGGTGTGAAGTGATTTATTGGTTTATTGTGGCCAAATCTTAATCTGTTGATTGTGATGATAAACTCACGACTAGTTACATCCAGCTCATCATACCAAGGTCTTCTCTGTAAATCTTCTTGAATATTTCCATACCATTTTCCTTTAAATTTCTGATCCTACTTCCAGAATTCTAACCACGTACTATTTAACGAGACATTTACATCGGAATACTCTACTCTACTACTACTACTCTTACTACTACTACTACTCTTTCAAATAAACTCACCCGCAATTTTTTACTTTTTGTCAAGGTGTACAAGTTTATAATATTATTCTAAAACGTTAGAAGTGAATTGTAAATCCTTTGAAATAAATGTATCTAAATCTAATTTACTTTTTGGTTCTTATTTGATTAACTTTTCATCTGGGATTGTTAATATATTATATAATATAAAAATTTGTGTGATTTATTGGTAGGTATACTATCTGCACACCTTACTCTTTCAAATAAAGAAATAAGTAATTACTTATGTATTCAAATTCACATTGGCGTCCATATATTCTGTGCCTCCAGTGAATAAGGGAATAACTCAAAAACAGCACTTTTCAGGAGAGACAAAAAACTATATATCAATACTAAATCTTTATTAATTCAAAATTTTAAGCTTGTATGTGTAAGATAATTCGCACGCTGAGAACGAAAGTGACCTAACTCAAAATTTTGCAAAAATGAGTTATACTCATAAAATGACTCAGAATAAGGTATTCTATCATTTAATAAATCAAAAACTATCCTATGTCACCTAGAAACCGAAAAACACGTATGTTGCGTCTCTTTATAATTTGCGTATTTTAAACGTCCCTCCGCTAAAATAGTGACCGTTTTAGTATTATGTCGGCACGGTGATTACATTTCTTAGTTTTAAAGTGATTTAATCCTGATTGCGGCGTTTATTTACCGAAAGGTAAGTAAATATTATGTCAATGTTCTAATCCTAACAAGACCTTTATTCGTATTAGGTCACTTTTGTACTAAAATGCAGTTTTTGAATTGTGACTTAAATCATATTAAGTCATTTTTGTATTATCAACTATTCTAAAGGTAACGACATATTTCTCGTTATGCCTGTACTTTATTAAATGCTTTCTTTGTTTAAGTGTATTATGTATAAATAGGCCGTTTTAATAATATTTTGATAAGTTAATTTTATGGCGTATTAAAGTTTATGTCATTGTTTCAATAATAATTTGTTTAAATATTTATGTTTAGGTCATTATTATGAAGAGATTAAAGATGATTTTATATTACAAATGGTTCAAGAAAATGAAAAAGAAAACGAAAAATTCATACCCAAAAAGTTATCATGAAATACAAGAGTTTCCTCGCTGAGTGATCATCATCATCTGAGGCTCTACAGCTGCTAGTGGGCCTTGGCCTGGTCCAGTATTTTCTTCCAGATCTCTCGGTCCTTTGTCTGAGTTCTCCAGATTTTCACAGCAATCATTAGATGCCATCCAACCATCGGAGCTTCGGCCCATCTGGTTTTCCATAGAGAAGACGCAGAGGTGCCTTCTTGTCGTCCATACGTGCCTCGTATCCGGCCCAGCGTAAACGGCCTAGTTTTATGGTCTATAAGACATTCGGCTCCTCGTACATTTCATAAAGCTCATGGTTATACCGCGTTCTCCAATGTCTATTTTCCAGCACAGCACCGAAAATCCGTCTGAGGATTTTTCGCTAGAACACCAGCAGGCAATCCTCATTTTTTTGCTCAGGACCCAACTTTCGGACCCGTATGTTAGTACTGGTCTTAGTAGGGTCTTTTATAGCAGTACCTTTATGTTTCGGCATAGCAGTTTCGATCAAAAATATCTTAGAAGGCCGAATCAGCCATAATTCGTTTAAATATTTCTGCAGATATTTCGTTCTGGTTTGTTATTAATTATGCCAGGTACACAAAGTCACGTACAGCCACGAACTTGACTTGTAGACCGAGCTTTTGGGCAGTTTGGTCTATAGTAATATATGCGTTAACAGCAGTAGAGGATCACTGCTGGTAGCGTCCTCCCGATCCAGGTCTATATCATCCGCGTATCTCAGTATTTGTATCTATTCGAAAAATAAAGTGCCCGATGTCTCAATTTCTGGAATCTCGGATGCATTTTTCTAAGGCTATGTTAATCAGAAGGCTGGAGAGCGCATCACCCTGCCTAAGGCCTTCCATTGCCCTAAAAGGTTGCAAGATACTGAATGGATCCGAACGACGCTTTTTTATTTTTTTAACGTCATTGCTGTAAGTGACGACACCAATTGTGGTGGAATGCCGATCTCAGTCAACGCTTGGTACAGGAAATTTCGGTGAACATTGTCGTATGCAGCCTTAAAATTCACGAAAATAATATGGTGTGTTATGACATTGAACTCAAGTGTTTTAAAATCTGATCAGTAGTCGAACGGTTAGGGCCCCAAGCGTACTGGTAGTCGCCTAGTTTGTCTTCTGTGTATGGAGATATTCTATTGAAAAGGACATAGGCGAAGATTTTATATGCCGTGTTTAAAAGAGATATACCGTGATAATTCTGGCAATCAAATATGTCACCTTTCTTGTGCTGTACACACCGCTGTAATATATACCCTATGTTACTGCGATGTTCCACTCATCGGGCGTATTAGATTATATTAGAAAAACTTAACTATAATTATTTTTCTTATGTCATTGTTGTGGCAACCCTGTACTTAGTCTGTGGTTCATGTACCTATGCAATGTGTAAGGCAATGTGCTTTTAGAAAGAATAAAGAAAAGTTAACAGGGCGTCGTTTCAGACTACTACACCTGGACTATCAGCTCATAAAATTTCTCCTTAAAGCTAGTTTCAGCATATTTAAGCAATTCCACAGAGATGTAATCAGTTCCTGGTGGCTTATGATTTTTGAGTTTCCTAATGGCCAATCTAACTTCGTCTATTTGTAGGCAGTGAGATATCTGGGATGTTAGTATAATTTTGTATGGCAGAAGGTGTTTCAGCAGTTTCTGTGCTATTTAGCAGTTCTTGGAAGTACTAATTCCATCTTTTAATAATATCGTTCTTACTATTTAGTAGCTCACTATCTTTACTTTTACAAGCTGAGGTTCTAGGTTTGAAATCTTTCCTACCTCTATTAGTTTGGCTGTAAAAGTTTCTCGAGTCCTTCGTTGAGAAACTTTTAGCAATCTCTTCAAGTTAGTTGACATCAACACATTTCTTCTTCTTTCTCTTGTGTAGTTATTTTTTTTCCTTCGTCGCGCTTTATGCTCTCTCTCGTCTGCAAGTGTAAGTCTGCTGTAACGATAGGTATGCTTCATTCTTTTCGTTAGTAACCTTTTGGCATTCGGCCACTTGTTTCTGCATCGTATCTCATTACCTAGATTTTCACTCGCAGCTGTTAGTAGAATTTTACTTAGTACTTCCCAGGATCTTACTTGCGTTTTGTTCGCTATTTATCTATCTGCTCTGAGCCAAAATTTTTAGATAAACTTTCACTTTAAGAGGTGCGAAATAAATCTACACTACATAGTATAAAACAAAGTCGCTTTTTCTGTTCCTATGTCCCTTTGTATGCTTAAATCTTTAAAACTACGGAACGGATTTTGATGCGGTTTTTTTTAATTCATAGAGTGATTAAATAGGAAGGTTTTAGTGTATAATTTATTAGGTTTGAAACAAAGTAGGCGAAGCCGCGGGCGGTAAGCTAGTAATATTATAAAGAGGAAAGGTTTGTATGTATGTATGGTTTTCACGCATAAACTACTGAACCGATTTTGATGAAATTTGGCACAGATAATCTTTAGACATTGAGAAAGAACATAGACTACCTTTTATTGTGAAATATGTACCACGGGCGGAGCCGGGGCGGACCGCTAGTTCCTAACTAAAACTGCACTTTTGTATTACTTTTTTTAATTAATTATACTGAAGTATAATTTTTTGTTGATTAATAATACCAATATTAGAGTTGATTGCCCATAGGTATTAAGTAAATAGTAAAAATGAGTCTTGAAACAAACAATAAATATAATTTCTTAGTTAACATTTGGTTTCATTAGACTACTTCCCATTAATATTTTAATACTAAGTTGACATAATTCAGGTTACGTCCAAATGCATGCATAGAACAAAAATACTAAAGTGACTCATTCCCAAACTAGTCAAAGATGAGTTACAAGTTTTCAGTACTAAAGTGACGCAATATCTAATGGTAATTTTTAAAAAAAGATAAAAAATATTTAAATTTAATTTAATTTATTTTTTATGGATTGTATGGGTGGATAATATCCTCTAAAATGATATCAGACTTTAATATCTTATATAACTTTGCATTCGAACAAATTATGACATGATTTGTAAATAGTTCTGTAAATTACGAACACTTTTTTGATGATTCCCAAAAAACACGAATTTCGTATTAGGTCACTTTCGTTCTCAGCGTGCGAATTATGATGTTAGACTATATTTTTACATATGAACACATGTTGTAACAACCCCAGAAATATACTTTTTTCGTGTTTTTTTGTAGTTGTGGCCTTATGAACGAGTACTTCATGGAATAACTCAATGTATTCACATAATTTTTTTTTTTACTCTTTGCAATATAACGACTTATGCCCTTATGCACTATGTTCATAATCGCACAACACGACTTATATTATTGCCAGTTTTGGTTTTATAGAAATGATGTGACTTATTATGCTTGAAATTTGTGTACTTTATGACTCAATTGAGGCTTTTTAGTGGAAAAACTATGCACGTAGCTTGAAAAACGAATGAAATCAACGGGTTTTTTTTATCGTTATTAGATAATAAAAACAAAACATCATTTAGGTATTTATGCATTTAACCCTAGAAGTCCAATCTACGTAAATTTGACGTATGAACTCTTCTATATTTACCATCGAATCGCTGCAAAATCCAGAACCAACTTATTAGCCGTCGAGACCTAGCAGTACATAGTTGGCTCATCCATGTAAATTCCGCCATTTGGTTGTAAAGAGGATGTTGTGCGTCATTTTGACGTATAATTGGGCTTTTCGTAACTTTTAAAATTGTTTCAAATTTTTATTTTGTGATTTATTTGAATGATTTTTCTCTTCCCTCCTGGCATCGAAACCGAACGGACGTGTTTTATAAAAGTCAACCGAATTAAATTACTTTTTAAATTATACCGTCAGTGAGTCTTACTTAAACCGCAACAACGTATACTAAGAACTTCAGAAAATTATTTTTTTATTTAATTTTTCTTTCGTCTAAGTTATAATGTCAAGACTGACGCGCTCACCCCCTGGAGGTGAGTTACAACATGCACTATCAGACACAGATGTTAACAAAATAGCTACCAATGCTCCTGCTACCACATTTGTGTCCCAACGATTAAAACGGCAGCGTCAACCTAGTGAAGATAATTTCCTGGCTTTTAAAGAAGAAATGATAAAGATGCTTGCAGACTGGAAAGATAAACAGACATCTTTAATGAATACCTTAATTACTGAGATCACTGATATTAAAACGCAAAATGCTGGTATTAAGCAAACAAATGAGGAAATCCAAAAATCGTTAACATTCCTCAGTGATCAATATGATAGTATGAAACAAGCTGTTGATGATCTCACCAAGGAACGAAAACAACATCTTTCATACATAGCCTCATTAGAAACTAAGATTGAAGATATAGAAAGAAATCTTAAGGCTTCAGTGATAGAAATACGAAATATTCCGGTTCCAACTGAGCGTGAAACTAAAACAGATTTATGTAATATTGTGCAAAAAACCTGCAAAGCACTCGCGATTAATGTACAGAAATCTGATATCAGAGACACGTATAGGGTAAATGGTAAATCAAATAAAGGAACTATTGTAGCGGAGCTGGCCTCAGTCATTATGAAAAATGATATTCTGGAAGCAATGAAATCATTCAAAAAACAACATTCTGACCAAAGATTGAATACCACCATCATTGGATTAAATGGCCCAAACACCCCAATTTATGTGTCCGAAGCTCTCACTAATAAAGGAAGAAGACTATTTTTCCTCGCAAGAGCCTTCGCTAGGGCTCATGACTATAAGTTTTGTTGGTCAAACTACGGTAGAATATTCCTTAGAAAAAACGCTGACTCTCCTCATACGGAAATCAAGGACGAAGCTCAACTCACAGCACTTCGTAATCAAATGTGACTATACTCAATTTTGCATGCTTTAATTATTCTTATTATTTGTACTTTTTACTCTTATTTTTACATTAACCTTTATTTTTACAAGCGTTTACCCATATTTTTGTTGTTCAGCTTAGGGAGTGATCCCAAAAATTATTATTCAACATTCTTAAAATTTATTTGTTTTTCAAATACTTATCTAATGTATTATAATATCCTAAAAACTAAAAAAATACAAACTATTTTAATGATCTATGGGACGATTTTTTATAGACTTAAGTCTTGGGTAATTCTACTAAATTTACATTCGATTCTATAAGTAATGCTAATTTAACTCAAAATATTGATAAAATTGCATCAGGGCCCTCTTTTTTGTGCAATCCAGAATCCTGTAAAAAAATCTTATCATCCGAACTATCAGAAAACAAAAATTTAAAAATCCTCACACAAAATATAAGAAGCATTAGCAAAAACTTCGCAGACTTTGAAATATTACTCTCGAGATTAGCTATTGATACTGAAATTCTTGTACTTACCGAAACCTGGAATATTAAAACGGAATACCCCCCAAAATTAAAGTCTTATGATACTCATTACACCAAGAATAACTTGAATCAAAATGACGGAATAGTTGCATATGTTAAGCAAGGCATAAACTGCACAGTTGAAGAAGTAAACATTTCGGATGCAACAAGCATACTTATAACTATAAAAAACGACATTGCTATTCTGGGTATATACAGGTCTCCATCCTTTAAAAACACAAACAACTTCTTAAAATCTTTACATAATTTTCTAATAGGTGCAAAAACATTTAGTAATATAGTTCTTATAGGGGATTTAAATATAAATATAAGCCAAAATAGTATTGACACCAGCGCTAGCGAATACTTAAATTTATTATTTAGTCATGGTCTTTTACCCGGACATTTGTACCCGACAAGAGATAGCAACTGTCTGGACCACGTTATGATTAAATCAATATACCAGTCAAAAACAATAGTCTTGGACGCCCCGTTGACTGATCATGCACTAGTTCTTACTTGTATTGTTCTAGAAAATAAAATACAACCAAAAAATAACACCACTAATAGATTAATAAAATATGACTCAATTGTTTCAGAGTTAAAAAATGTTGATTTTAAAGACATACTTGAATCTTCTGACGCAAATTGGTCTGCCGAACAATTAGTGTCAATATTAAATAATTTAATTCTTAGTAACACACTCAAAGTAATGACACCAAGAAGAATACGTTGTTTAAAGCCTTGGATTACGCCCGGTCTCATTCGATGTATACGAAATCGAGACCGCATGCATTTAAAATGTAAAAAAGAACCCTTGAATGAAATTATGAAAATAACATACAATAGATATAAAAATCACTGCAATAACTTGTTAAAACGTCTAAAAAGAAATCACGAAAAGTCCGAACTAGAAAAATATGCAAATAACCCTAAAATGAAATGGAAAATTATAAATTCAATTACTGATAGGCATAAATCAAAACCATCTACTGAGGCCTTGTTTAAATTAGGAGATACGAAAGAAGATGCTCTTGACGTAGTTAACAATTACTTTGTGAACGTTGCAGAAAACCTGGCAAAAAAATTCCCCGTCATAAATGATCCAAATACCATTGATTCTCTACAACTACATTCACCTGCGAACTCAATGGTAATTCTAGAAACAACAGTACTTGAAGTAGACTCCATAATAAATAACCTAAAAACCGATTCCTCCACCGGACTGGATAATATACCTATGAAACTTATTAAATTGTCAAAAAGTATAATTTCGCCCCTAATGTGTCATATTATAAACCTCTGCATTCAATCAAGGGTCTTCCCCCGTATATTCAAGAGATCTGTCGTTCACCCAATTTTTAAGTCAGGGGATAGAGACTGTGTAGGCAACTATAGACCTATCTCGGTGCTACCAGCGCTTTCCAAAATAGTTGAAAAAATTTTGAACAGTAGACTACTCTCATACTTGGAAAAATTTGGTATTCTCGCAGACAATCAATACGGTTTCAGAAAAGGCAGATCAACATCTCAAGCTGTTTTAGACCTTACAAATCTCGTTGCGAAGCAGGTTGACAGTAAAAATAAATGTATTGGAGTCTTTTTAGACTTGGCCAAAGCGTTTGACACAGTCTCCGTTCCTATTTTACTACAGTCAATGTCGGATATCGGTATAAGAGGAGAACCCTTGGAGTTATTCCATGATTATTTAACCGATAGATCACAAACCGTCGTAATCAGCGGCACCTATAGTAGAGAAGTCCCAATTACATATGGGCTCCCGCAAGGAAGTGTCTTGGCTCCTTCACTTTTTCTAATCTACTTAAATAATCTCTGTAAAATCAAACTAAAAAATTGTAAGTTGTTTGCATTTGCTGACGATACAGCACTTATTTTCTATGGCAAAGATTGGAAACAAGCAAAATTATATGCCGAAGATGGTCTAAAAATAGTTGCACGCTGGCTGCTCCGTAATTTACTCACTCTTAATGTAACTAAAACGAAAGCTATGCTTTTTGCGAACAATATAAGATCATTCCCAAAAGAACCGCTTGATATAAAATTACACACGTGCAAAACCACCAGCGACAACTCTTGTGACTGTCCCACTATAGATCTAACCCAAGAAATTAAATATCTAGGTGTTATTATTGACCATAAAATGACATGGATACCACATATTAACCAGCTAACACAAAGAACAAGAAAGATGATATATATTTTTAAAAAGCTAAGACACGTTGCAGACTACCCTCTCCTAAAACAAGTGTACTATGCTCTCGCGCAATCTATTTTGACATACTGTATAACTTCATGGGGCGGTGCAAAAAAGTCTCACATAATAGGTCTAGAAAGAGCACAGCGAGCTCTGCTCAAAGTGATGCGTTTCAAACCTATATTATACCCTACATCCGACATCTATACTGATTGTGACGTATTGACTATCAGACAGCTATTCATTAAAGCCTGTATCATGGAGCAACATACAAATATTGACCATCAAAAAACCTTAGGACGTCAACGTAATGTTTGTCCCACGAATAAATTCAATTCATATTCTATTCGAAAATTCCAATGCTTTCTCGGTCCCATGTTATATAATAAAATAAATAAACAAATTGATATATATCGTACCACATATACTCAATGCAAAAATAAAATACATAATTGGCTAAAATCACAAAATTATACACAAATTGAAAATTTATTCAAAACCTTGGAATAAGTACATTATTACAACGATCTACCTATCTTCAAACAAATAAAATAATATGTAATCAACATAAAATTTTACTGAATTTAATTTTAACATAAGTCATTTTAATTTTAACATATATATATTTTTTTTATATACAAATTTAAATAACAATACATAAAAAAAAAAATCTAATCACAATCGCTACAAACAAAATAAATATAATAAATATATACATTTTTTTTAAACTTAAATGTGTTAAATTGAGCTTAAGTCCATAACTTTCGTTGTTGTTTTACTCGTCATCAACGATCGGTTAATAAGGTCCATTATTCTAAGAATTATTAAGTACGCAAATGTCAAATCACCGTCTTTGTTATGATAATTTTTGTAACTTTGTGAACGCTTGTATTATTGTGAATAATTAGTTTATATTACATAGTGGGAAGATATTATCGTCTAAGATACAGGCTCGGCCTAGTTTAGACGATAATGTCCATAGTTTTAAGTATTGTGTTTATATAAATTGAGTGGAATACACAGTGTAATTGAAGGTATGGATAAATAAAGATTTTTATTATTTTATTATTTTTTTCCAAGTCACGTTTCACATGATATCTATAGTATTATACTATAGATTGAGTATAAAATGGGATCCAGACAACTTTTATACTAGGACGAAAAACCTTCAATTTTAGTAAATGACGATTATTGTCCTCCGCTGGATTTGGACTTCAAGCAAAGGGATTGGGTGGCTGAAGATGTTGTCCGGAGTAAAACCGAATATGTTATGGGGTTTTGTTACCCATGTATAATGAAAGTCGTAGATTGTAAAATAAACCTTTAATCGATCTTTCAATAATACAGTACTATGTTGTTAATGCTATACAATGTTTCACCAGTCACCACAATGAGTCTAGTCTGTACAGGTTAGCAGGAGACAATCATTGAGTATTGGTATTAAATACGTATCAACTGCGTATTGCGTTTTGCGTATTAACTACTAGCTGTGCCCGCGACTTCGTCCGCGTGGAATAGTGACTGCATAGTAGTTACTACTTAACACACAATTATTGAGTAAACACGTCTTGAAACACGTACTATCATATACAACTAAATTATAAGTACTTACACTTTATTATAAAGTTAAGAAATAAAATAAATAATAACACAAAAGAACTGTTATAAACTGAGCTATAAAACTTAGGTACAGAAGAGTTCAAAATTTCCAGGATGTGGTTATTCTCCCGCTCCCATATTCCTTCTACTTTTGTACACCCCTAGTAAATGGCAGAACCGATTTTGATCTAAACCATGTCTAATCATACCTATATATTATGTACATGTCATATCCTTTCGTTTGGTACTCCATTTGGATTATTTATCCCCACTATCACCCCTAAGGTGCCCTATATGTAATAAACAGATTAACCAATTTTGATAAAACCTGACTAATTGTAATTCACACGTCATTTGATATGCCGCTTGATTATATTATTTGACCACATTCGATTATTCATTCCCACTTTTACCGCTATAAATCAATAAATGGATGAACCGATTTTGATTAAATATGCCTCATCATACTTCTCACGTCAGGTCATGCCCTTTCATTTGATATGCCACTTGGATATATTATTTGACAACTTTGATTCCCACTTTTATACCTATATCCAATAAATGGATGAACCAATTTTGATAAAATATGTCTTATTGTACTTTACACGTCATGTCTTTCATTAGATAAGTCACTTGAGTATATTTGATAAAATTTATTTATTTATTCCCACTTTTACCCCTATATCAAATAAATGGATGAACCGATTTTGATAACATTGGACTACTTAATTGTTTCTGACAGGTTGTCTTTTTTCAGTTGATATATCACTTGGGTATAACAGACAGCATTCGTTTTTCTCATTCCCACTTTTGCCCTACATATATTTATTGGATGAACCGATTTTGATTAAATATGCCTCATTATACTTCTCACGTCAGGTCATGCCCTTTCATTTGATATGCCACTTGGATATATTCGACAACTTTTATTCCCACTTTTATACCTATATCCAATAAATGGATGAACCAATTTTGATAAAATATTATGTCTTATTGTACTTTACACGTCATGTCTTTCATTAAATACGTCACTTGAGTATATTTGATAAAATTTATTTATTTATTCCCACTTTAACCCCTATATCAAATAAATTGATGAACCAATTTTGATATAATTTGACTTGTTGTTTCTGACAGGTCGTCTTTTTTCATTTGATATATCACTTGGGTATAACAGACAACATTCGTTTTTTTCATTCCCACTTTTACCCCTCTATAATATAATAAATGGATGAAACGATTTTGATTAAATACCTATGCCTCATTATACTTCTCACGTCAGGTCATGCCCTTTCATTTGATATGCCACTTAGGTATATTTGACAACTTTTATTGCCACTTTTATCCAATAAATGGATGAACCAATTTTGATAAAATATGTCTTATTGTACTTTACACGTCATATCTTTCATTAGATACGTCACTTGAGTATATTTGATAAGATTCATTTATTTATTCCCACTTTTACCCCTATATCAAATAAATGGATGAACCGATTTTGATAAAATTTGACTAATTGTTTCTGACATGTCGTCTATTTTCATTTGATATATCACTTGGGTATAACCTACATTAACAACCTACATTAACAACTAACATTCGTTTTTTTCATTCCCACTTACCCCTATAATATAATATAATAAACAACTAATGTAACAAAAAAACGCATCTAATTCGTATTACCCGTTAGCGAGCTACGGTGGCACAGACAGACACGCAATACACACATAGCGGTCATAACACCCCTCTTTTTGCGTCGGGGGTTAAAACCTACGACATAATTTCAAAGACCTTTTATATAGAAAATTTACCTAGAAGTAACCATAATGCTATTTGTACAGGTTTTAGACTTATGAGCAAAAATCTAAATAAAGGTCCTTTGACCCCCCTACTACCCCCTCAGCATAACCACCCCCCCCCACGCTTGGGGACTTTCGATATGATCATCTGGACATGTCAAGGAATAACTTTAGCGTAATATAATTTACGTAATAAAGTAATTCATGTATAGAATGCCTTAGCAAATGTTCGCTGTGATTACTTAAATGGTCATAACTTTTTTATTTATGAACCGATTGACATGAAATAAACACTAAATGTTAAATGAGGCTTACCACAATATATTAGTGAAAACCGCATCTAAATCGGATAAGCCGTTTCTGAGATTAGCGTGTTCAAACATACAGACAAACAGACAAACAGACAAAAATTTTTTTAACAAAAGTTTTGGGTTTGGGATCGATTTAGTAATAACCCCTGCTAATTTTTTTTTACATATTTTCATTGTACAGACACCACTTTTCTAGAATTTTATTATATGTATTGATGATTGTCCTAGTGAATCATTTTCACTATCGTCGAATCAATTTAAAATTCGATCAAGTGCGTTCCGTTTCGGAACGCCACAGATAATAAAATATAGATAATAAAAGTGGCAACGCCACAATGTCATGGTGGTATACATTGAGGCCGCGAATGCCATATGTGATTTCACTAAGCCCATCATCACACACGCATTCCACCGAATGCCAACTCTGGCTTTTCACTAAGCCCAACAACACACACGCATTCCTCCGAATGCAAACTCTGGCTTTTCACTAAGCCCCACAACAAACCTCATGTTTGTTCCACACGCATTCCTCCGAATGCCGAGTCCCACGGACTCCCATATTCCAATGGTCTCTCCAAGACCCAACCTCCGCCAGCGTCACCCGCGCACCGCGCATCCACGGTTTACTATAAGCAGCTATCTGTACTCCTAATAGCAGACGCCGGCTTCAACGGACTACGGTAATACCGCGCATCCACGGTTTACTATAAGCAGCCATAACCCCTTATAGCAGACACCGACTTCAACGGACTACGGCTACGAAATGACTACTGGCACACTCTGACCAATCGAACTAAGATTCACCGCTATCACTCAACTCAAATTCAAGTTTCAAACATTAATGAACTTCAAGTGGTACTTGGCCCTCAGGCATCCTCAGTATATTAACAAAGTGAAGTTACCCGAACATTGTATTGTGGCGGCCAGCTGAGCGAGCGCATAACGGGACTACGTGCCCTTCACCCCGCGCCCCGCTCCGGCCGCACACGAGAGTTGTCCGCTACGCTTCGCGACTCGCGAGCCTTCACTCCGTGGCGACCAGCTTTAGACGACGGATGTGCGCTCAGTTTTTCTATCCTATTGAATTATTGTAACGTGCGAATAAACGCATCTTCGTGGATGTTGTGAGATTTTATTTAAACGCTCCTCAAGCATCCCACATTGGTGACCCCGACTTCAAAAAACGTTTTATAATGGAAAAAGAAGACCGATCGGATTTGGAATTGAATAAAGTCGGCGTGCGGCTGCCGCCATTTTGGGCGGATGACCCTGCTTTGTGGTTCGCGCAGGTTGAAGGACAATTCTTTTTAGCTGGAATAACGTCTGATACGACGAAGTTTTACCACATTTCGTCGCAATTAGAACAAAGGTTTGCCCAGGAAGTCAAGGATATAATAAAAAATCCTCCAGCTGAGAATAAATATAATAAACTTAAAACAGAATTAATAAAACGGCTAACGGCGTCACAGGAAAGACGAATACAACAACTTTTGGCTCAAGAGGAATTAGGGGACAGAAAACCGTCACAGTTTCTTCGTCATCTACAGAATTTGGCGGGGCCAGCTGTTCCGGACGAATTTCTCAGGACTTTATGGACAGGTCGGTTACCATTAAATATTCAAACAATAATAGCTTCACAAAAAAGTCTCAGTTTAGAAGCGATTGCCGATTTAGCAGATTCTGTTCATGATATTGTACACCCTACCCAACAAGTTTGCACTTTAAATAATAATTTGAATAATAATGAAATTTCAGAATTAAGTAAGCAATTAGAAAATTTAACGAAAGAAGTAGCTTCACTAAAAGGTAATTTCCACAGATCAAGGTCACGTACCCCATCTCGAATAAGAACTAACCGTAACAGGTCAAGATCTAAATCTAGAAATTTTGATTTTTGTTGGTATCATCATAGATTTGGCAAGCGAGCGCATAAATGTATTAAACCATGCAAATTTAATTTGTCGTCGGAAAACAACATGTGCAGCCGGAACTAGCGGCAACCGACTGCAATGTTTCGCCAGGCCGCCTTTTTGTTATTGATAAAATAAGTAAAATAAAATTTCTTGTCGATACAGGTTCTGATTTGTGTGTTTATCCACGCAGAGCGCTCAGGCAATATCGAGAGAAGACTGACTATCAGCTGTTCGCGGCCAACGGCACTGTGATACCTACATATGGCTGGGTGCAGATAAATATTAATTTAGGTTTGCGGCGTGATTTTAAATGGCGATTTGTAGTTGCAGATATTAATAAGCCGATAATTGGAGTTGATTTTCTTTCTTTTTATAATCTGTTGGTAGATTGCCGCCAGCAGCGACTTATTGATGGATTGACGTCACTCCAGGTCACAGCGTCAATTGAGATTCCAACTGACAGCGACTATGGTTCAATTAAGGTAATTTCTGGAGATTCTATTTACCATCAGCTTTTGCGCAAATATCCAGACATAACCCGCCCGGCTGGTACACATAAGGAGGTGAAACATAATACCGTTCATTATATTCGAACTACTCCAGGTCCACCCGTTTCCTCACGACCACGCAGGCTGCCACCGGATCGCCTTCAGATAGCACAAAAAGAATTTGAGGACATGCTGCAATCAGGCGTGGCACGCAGGTCAGACAGTTCTTGGTCATCTCCATTACATTTAGCTCCTAAGAAAGACAACGGCTGGAGACCCTGCGGCGACTATAGAGCTTTAAATGCAAGAACTTTGCCAGACCGCTACCCCATCAGACATATTCAGGACTTTACACATTTAATTGCTGGAAGCACTATATTTTCTAAAATCGACATGGTAAGAGCATTTAACCAAATACCAGTTTTCAAGAGCGATATACCAAAGACCGCCATTACTACACCATTCGGATTATTCGAGTTTTGTTATATGACGTTTGGCCTTCGCAACGCAGCTCAGACCTTTCAACGTTTTGTTGATGAAATGCTCAAAGGACTATCCTTTTGTTATGGGTATGTCGATGATATTTTGGTCTTTTCCGCAGATTACGATGAGCACCTGGAACACCTGGATCAATTATTTAAGAGACTTTCAGACTACGGCATGCTTATTAATTCAAGTAAATGTGAGTTTGGTTTACCTAGTATAACCTTCTTAGGTCACAAAGTTACATCAGCTGGAATTAGTCCTGTTGAAGAAAAGGTTCAAGCTGTGGTAGATTATCCAGTTCCGAAGAGTGTAAGAGAACTCCGCCGATTTCTAGGAATGTATAATTTTTATAGGCGTTTCATTCCAGATGCATCTTCTATTCAAGGTCCTCTCAGCCTGGCACTCTCAGGATCTAAAAAGAAAAATAACCAACCTATCGAGATGTCTGATGTCATGCTGGACTCCTTCAATGCCTGTAAGTCGTCTCTTGCGAGAGCAACCTTATTAGCTCATCCTAGGTCCGACTGTGATTTTGCAATTCACACAGATGCCTCTGACATCGCAGTCGGTGCTGTGCTCCAACAACGGGTAAATGATGACTGGCAACCGCTAGCGTTTTTCTCACGCAAACTTAAGCCGTCTCAGGTAAAATATAGTCCGTATGATCGAGAACTGTTAGCCATTTATGAAGCTATACGATATTTTCGACATATGCTGGAGGCCAGAAACTTTACTGTG
Organism: Colias eurytheme; assembly: GCF_061535395.1. Lineage (NCBI taxonomy): Eukaryota > Metazoa > Arthropoda > Insecta > Lepidoptera > Pieridae > Colias > Colias eurytheme. The sequence continues at coordinate 2,049,141 of NC_143011.1, read as the reverse complement.
TACACAGATCATAAGCCGCTGACTTTCATGTTCAAAACTAATCGAGATAAATGTTCACCTCGACAATTTAGATATTTAGATTTTATTTCTCAATTTACTACAGATATCAGGTACGTGACCGGGTCTGAGAATATGGTAGCCGACGCTATGTCCAGAATAGAGGAAATCGCAGACTCTATAAATTTTGAGGAGCTTGCACGCGCTCAAAGTACAGATATTGAGCTGCAAGAACTTTTAAATACCAATTCATCTCTTAAACTAGCAAAAGTAAAATTACCAAATTCATCTCATTTCATCTACTGTGACGTGTCTATGCAAAATCCAAGACCGTTTGTTACTAAGGCCTTTCGCGAACAAGTTTTTAATAATCTACATGGCTTAAGCCATCCTGGTGCTAAGGCGAGCATTAAGTTGATTACGCAACGATTTGTTTGGCCTGGAATTAAAAAAGATTGTCGACGCTTGGCGCGAGCTTGCACAGATTGCCAGCGCAACAAAGTCATTCGTCATACAATTTCACCTTTCTCTCAATTTTCTACACCTTCTCAACGTTTTTCGCATGTCCACATGGACATTGTAGGACCATTACCTTATTCTTCTGGTTACAGATATTGTCTCACGATCATCGATAGATTCACGCGTTGGCCTGAGGCAGTTCCTTTACCAGACATACAAGCCGAGACGTGTGCCCGTGCTTTTCTCTCTGGTTGGGTGGCGAGATACGGATGTCCAGAGAAGATCACTACTGACAGAGGAAGACAGTTTGAATCTGATTTGTTTCGTAGCATTTCTTCACTGTTGGGTGCAGTTCATCGCCCTACGACGGCGTATCACCCGGCATGCAACGGCATGGTGGAGCGCTTTCATCGGCAGCTTAAGGCAGCTATCATGTGCCATAAAAATGATCAATGGTCTGAGGTACTTCCACTTGTTTTACTTGGCATTCGCAGCGCTTGGAAGGAAGACATTGAGTCGTCTGCAGCTGAGCTAGTGTACGGGGAGCCACTGCGCCTTCCCGGTGAGTTTCTCGCTCCTAAAGCTCATAGTACTGATCTAACAGATTTTGCATCCCGCCTACGCAATCATTTTCATAATCTCGCACCAAAACCAGCGCACTGGCATACCAGCAAAACCTTTTTCATACCTAAGAGCTTACAAATTGCTGACTATGTTTTCCTTCGCAAAGGCCCCATTAAAAAATCATTAGAATCACCTTATTCTGGCCCGCACAAAGTGATTGAAAGAGGAGAAAAAACATTTAAAATTGACGTGGGAGGCAAGCTTTCGCATGTAACCATAGATAGGCTTAAACCTGCTTATTTGCTTACTAAATTACAGGAAGAACCACAACACGATGAGAACAGCAAATCACTACCGTTCAAGACTAGAAGTGGACGAGTGGTTCGCTTCCCCAACTACTATCGACCTTAGCTGTGGCATCGGTCTCGGCGGGGGAGTAGTGTGGCGGCCAGCTGAGCGAGCGTATAACGGGACTACGTGCCCTTCACCCCGCGCCCCGCTCCGGCCGCACACGAGAGTTGTCCGCTACGCTTCGCGACTCGCGAGCCTTCACTCCGTGGCGACCAGCTTTAGACGACGGATGTACGCTCAGTTTTTCTATCCTATTGAATTATTGTAACGTGCGAATAAACGCATCTTCGTGGATGTTGTGAGATTTTATTTAAACGCTCCTCAAGCATCCCACATTGGACAACATCTGTCTTTTCAAAGTGATTATTGGTGTTTAGTATTTCAATAGCTCAACAGTTAAAAAAAAAGAGAAATCTTATCTGAACTGAATATTACTCATCCAACCGAATATTAAAACTCTAGGTATCTTCTATACAGCCATACTGACAATCATGCGTCCCCGTACGCCATTTCTCACACTACATTACTACGGTAATTCATCTCGGGATACCAAAATAACTACCATCCTGCCTCGGCCCACACTGACCTTACAGGGTTACCATACTGCCGCGGTCCTCCTGACCGGTCAGAACACACATCTACTATCCTGGACCTCATGCCAGATAGAACACCACAATCCTTCGATGAACTACATTACCATCACAATATTATTTCACGCAACACACATTTACTTCACAACGTACGAGACAACACAACTATCAGTATGCTACAACTCTACTCAACTAGAACTCTACTGAACTATACCTCCCAAATCTATCATTGTGCTAGCCTGTGCAGCTTGCTCAAATGTTAACAGCAGTTTTATTTTGTTGTTATGATCATTAACAAACAAATGTGACAACAGCACAAAAATAACATCTTAAAAAGTTTAAAACGAATAATTCGTAACTGAACCGCAGAAAACACTCAAAAAGTGGTGAAAGCTTATTCTCAACTGAATATTTACCAACTTGAATTTAAAGTGATCATGTGATAACATAATATCTGCCTACAAAAAAAAATCGCGAGAAACCCTTCAAAACTTTTTTTTATCGGCAAATTTGCATATGGCTAAATTCCTTAACGTTATGTTTACTTTTGAAAACTCAACTTAACCCTTAATAGGGCAAAGGCCAATTGGTTACCACCTCAGTTTATTGACCATAAACCAAGGAACGTTTTATGCATGATTTCATAAATTCATCTTTTGGAAGGTGTAAATAGCGTATAAACTTTTATTAGACCTGACAATAACGTAACTGAAAAAGTTTACAAACTACCAACAATTAAAAAAAAAGTATCGAAAAAATTTGAAAATTGGAGGTATGTGGTTGCGTTAGTTATAATTTTGTTCTACTAAGATTCCGGTAAATGGTTTTGTGATATTTGGTAGCATTATTGAATATGTTTAGCTGCATGACTGTTATAGTAATTTTTGAAATGAAGTTTGTACTATTCAGAAAATCATTGTAAACTCGGTGGTAAAACTTATACCATTGCCTGGTTACACCGACATATTATAGTATTTGGTGGTTATATAGTTACCATTACCCTTCTCGCAATTGCTATTTCAGAAAATGTCGAATACTAACATCAAGAAAAAGAAGCTTTCGGACACTGCAATCGAGATAATTTTAGAAGGAAATCTCTCCGATATTGAAAGCAGTGACGAAAGTATCTCGGAAGAACCACTTTGGGGCACTAACAAAATTGGTCAGATAAGATTCCAAGGCATAGCATACCAAAGTGCTAACTGTAAATATGCGCGTTTGGCTCGGAGTCTTATAGATGAATTCACATGCAAAAAAAGAACATCAAGTATTATTTTCAAGAATAAACAAGGTGGGAATTTCGGAGTACCCGCTGAAATCAGACGCTCTTCTGTACCACATTACCCAGAAAACCAGGAAAAATTTACTAGATGTCGATTATGTAGCACGAAAAGCATTCAAAAACGATCGAGAATTATTTGTAACATCTGCAAAGTAGCTTTATGTGCTACACCATGCTTCAAAAGCTTTCATATTGCTCCAGAAGAAAGAGAAGCTAGGGACTGTAGCAGCTCTAGTTCTTGTACCTTGACGGGCTAAGGTCAAATAATTACCACCCAATTTTCGCGTACTTATGATTATATATTCTTAGATTTTCTTGAATACGATTAAAATAAGTCCTAATATACGAATAAATAATAACACAAAAACTGTTTTTTTAATATTTTTTACCTCCGCCCTATTAAGGGTTAAAACAATTAATAAGTGTATACTATAAGCAGCTATAAGCAGCATCTGTGAATCTAATATCGAACGGCAAAAGGGCTGAGCTAAATTTTAGTTTCAACGTAATAAGAATGAACTACTCAACAACTACTGTACAACTACCTAATTGATGTATTCAGTTGATGTCAAACTGCAGCTAGTCACAAAAACTATTAATTATCAAGAAATTACATTAAATGCACACAATGTAAATCGATTAGGTACTATCGAATACTCCACGTTTAGGACTTATTTGAAGCTAAAAACCAAAAAAAATGTGTGCGTGTGCTACGCGTACGTGTACACTAGGGTGGAGTGATAATGTATGAAAGAAATTTTTTTTTATTTTTTTCAAAAGGCATAGCAACAGAAAGGTGCCTTTTAATGAGTGAATTCAGCATACAAAATATTGTTTACCTGTCTTGATGTTTTGAGGTGCCCCAACCCAATTGAAAATTAGAAAAATTTGATTTTTTCGCAAACTTTGATTTATTTTTTAATCACAGTATTTTTATGGCCTCCAAGTCTATTATATAACAAACTTCTTTGTGATACACTAAATAATAGCCTGATTAGTTGTTTTAACGTATTTCATTAATGAAAATGATATTATAGAGGAATGAAAATGTCAGAAATAAGTAATTATTTAGTACTAGCTGCGCTTGCGGTTGCCTCGCGGTTTCACCCGCGTGGCACCGCTCCTGTTAATCTAAGCGTAATGATATACAGCCTATAGCCTTCCTCGATAAATGGGCTATCTAACACCGAAAGAACTTTTTAAATCGGACCAGTAGTTCTTGAGATTAGCGCATTCAAACAAACAATATCTTCAGCTTTATAATATTAGTATAGATTATAATATTAGTATAGATAACGCTGTTTTTTTTTTCAAAATTAGGCATTAGCAGTTGTGATACTGATGCTCTTGCCATTATAAAATCATTTTGTTTACTTTCTCAGCAAACTGCACTTGAAGCTTATGTCACACATTTGATAATATGCTTTACGGCCTGGGCAAGGCATAGAAAATCTTTGATATTCTGAAACGTAGTCAAACCGCTTTTCACGATGTCTTTTAAGGTTTCTTCAGATAAATTAGAAGTCAGAGGCTCAGTTTTCTAACATTCTTGCCACATAGTTAATTTGGCATAATTTTTTGAGCAAGTACAAGAGAATTAAAAAAAAATGCATTTGCAACTTCAAATATCAAATAACCTTTGGTACTGAGTGACAAAATACTTCAGTTATCTTTTCTTGTTCTTTTTTGTTAGTTTGTCGGTCTTGATAAGGTTTTAATAAGCGTCTATATTCATCGAATATGGTGTGTCGAATAAGTTGTAGTACTCTATTAAAGCTAATAGTGGGAAGCGATGCTTTTCGCCACACATCAAACATTTCCGTAGCTAATCTTTCGGATAAATCATGAATTTTGTTATTTTATCAGGTTTAAATTCATATCTAATAAATAAGTAATAGTTTCTTAGCATCAGTATAAGTTGGTAATTGAGACACTGGGTACTTATCTGGCAAACAAAATACAGGACAACATGTCGTTTGTCGTATTTTGACTTCCAACACTTTACTGTAACAAAGCGGAATTATAGATAGAACTCACATCAAAAATATTAAATTATGATCTTAACACTAGAGCGCACGCGCGGGGGACATAGGTCACCCAGTGCTATACATTGCTAAATATTTTTTTAAACAATCGTGCTTGAGTGTTGTTGTCTCAGGTATTCCCCGACTACCAATCACCGGACATTTTAGCAGCGTGTCAGCTTCCTTGGTGCAACGAAGTGTACTCTGCGAAAATATAAAAGTACATGGGTGACGCATGTCCCCCGCGCGAGCGTTCTAGGAAGTTTTTGAAATCATACAATTACGAGTGAAAATCAAGTATACCGCTTTTATTTTTTACTGCTCTTATGATCAATTTATACTTTTAAGAAATTATTAATATATGGGTAACTAAGATCGAAATAAAATACTCATATTCGAGTGCTAGGACATACTTATTTTTTATCCATACTAATATTATAAATGCGAAAGTAACTCTGTCTGTCTTTCTGTTACTCAATCACGCCTAAACTACTGAACCAATTTTTATGAAATTTGGTTGGAGATATTTTGATACCCGAGGAAGGACATAGGCTACTTTTTATCCCGGGAAAATGACGCAATCCCGGAAATCCCACGGGAGCGGGAACTATGCGGGTTTTCTTTGACTGCGCGAGCGAAGCCGCGGGCGGAAACCTAGTTGAAAATAAAATTTTATTGGATAAGAACAACTTATTCTTAAACTTTATAATTAGATGATTATTTTTACCAAATTTGTAGTTTCCAAAGTAAAAAAAACTGATTGATCACAATAAGTAATAAATTAGTTACTTTTCACAGAGGTTTATGTTTAGCTCATAATTTAAGTAAAATGAGAAAATATTGATATTTTTTTTGTTTCATCACTTAAAAATAAAGTTGATTCATAAATAAGTACTTCGTTTACTTTTTTAACTACGATTTTTATGAAAAAAAACGTGCGTCGTATTGGGTGACATATGTGACCCACGCGTGCACTCAAGGAAAATTTTAGGCGCGAGCGCTCTAGTGTTAATTGTATTTACGCGTAAAATATAACTAAGAAATATTACTAACATTAGTGTTATTTCCTTAACGGCACTGTTCAAAATCAACGTTTCCTACAATAAGATTCGGCGCAAACGGGCCACCGACCAGAGCCACTGGTAGCCAGCGATAGCCACTTTTTTATATATTGAAATATTATGTATTATGTGTCTTCCCGTTGGCAACCAACGAGATAACACAGAATCTGATTTAGCGTTAATTTGTCAAAATTAAACTTTAATGATTTTCGACTAAATTTTTTGAATTTCTGAAAGTTCATGATGTTGGGGGCACCTCTAAATGTATCATCTGCAAAGTATAATTTTGCATGTGTATTTATGAGCAATAATGACATCTTTTTACAGGTATGCCGAAACGAAAATGAAAAAAAATATTTTTCACTCCACCCTAGTGTACACACGTAAGAAATGAAACTTCTTTTTGACCTTATTTTTTCAAAAAATAATTTACAATATGCAACTTTACAGAAATATATCAAATCACGCGTGATAGGGATAAGAAAAAAAATGTATGCGTGTACTAGAGTACACACGTAAGAAGTGAAACTTCTTTATGACCTTAAAAATGTCACGAGTATGGCGTAACGCAAAAATGTCACGCGTACGGCGTAACGCAAAAATGTCACGCTTACGGCGTAACGCAAAAATGTTACACTAAATTTTTGTCCAACCCCGATAAAGAAGTTTCACTTCAAAAACTTTCAGAAAACCTGGATGGGTTTTTCTTTTCTCTATTCAATTAAACAGACATTATCTGACGACAGTATGTAAACTGTAAAGGCGCTATTAACCTTAAGATTATTTCCAGTTTTTTTTTTTTAAAGTCTTAATATCTTAACATTTAACGTACCCTAACGTTGATGGGATAGTTCTTAATATTAAAGCAATCTAATGTACTAAAACCAAATGTAGATTCCAAAGATTTATCTTACGCTAGATGTTTATTTGAACACACGCTAATTATCTGTGACATTGTATTATGAACTGCCTAAATAAGGACCCAATAAATTCTCTGTAAAAATTCAAAACTAAATGCCTCGATTTACCTTTTTTATTCGATAAAACTAAATCTGCAACATTTCATAAAACTTCATATCGTAAAACTGTATACTGTGAATTGTTCACAACTTTATTTTAAGAAATTACCTCAAATATCACCTTAAATAAAACCTACGAAAAGTTTTTTTTTAAACCTCAAATGCACTAGTTAAGGCATTACTTTTCGTTTTTAATCGAATAGCAATAAGGCTGTCTTTGTCTTCTTCTTCTCTTAATTAATGGCTCCACCCAATAAAAAGGGACTTCGCCAATGTCCAGTATATATGGGAGAGACAGGACTCAAATTTCAGCCAGTTAGACTTGTTCGGTTGTGACATTTAACATTTGGAACTGAGTGGGAAAATGCAGAAATTTTGATCAACTTGGAGCGGCTAGAACAAACACATAAGACAATACAGGTTATATATATTACAAACTACAGGATACACTAATATAGTTTATAAATATAATAAGGGGTTAATACTTTAGTTTGTTAAAGGAAATAAATTTAGATAGAATTTCAACAAATTTGGAAGGCACTAATGTCAACAAACATTTAAAATTTGTGGGACGAGGGATTTCAGGAGGGAGGACATCCAGTAATGAAGAACGAAGCTTGGTACATTCAAAGAATAGGTGGTCAGTAGTACCTTCATCCAAACCACACTCACAAATAGAGTGATCACGTACTCTAATTTTCGCCAGGTGGACAGGAGTACACGCATGGCCGAAGCGGAGTCGACAGATAGTGGATGTTACTAGTTTGTCAAATTTGCGAAAACGGAAAAACCACGGTTTGTGTGGAATAGTAGGCTGAATATCCCAATAGAATTTACCTTTTGTGCGGCTGGACTCTTGCCAAAGATTCAACCACTTCCCATCCAAACGCAATTTTGATAGTGGAACAAGGTCTTGACTATAATTACTGAAGTGAGTATTGCAACCCACTTGCGTAGCAGACTTAGCCAAAGAGTCAGCCATCTCATTACCGCCTATACCAGTATGACCTGGTATGTAAGTGATTTGAATGTGGAGACCCTTATTGAGGCAATTTAGAAGCACCACACGTATTCTTAAAATCAAGGGGTGACAGGATTTAGATCGAAAAGGATTAGATAGAAGGGCTTGGAGGCAGCTTAATGAGTCGGAAAATATAACCGCTTTATCAAGGTTGTGAGAGTTAATGAAATTGAGGGCTTCGAGAATGCCTGTAGCTTCACCAGTGTAAACAGTGGATAAAGGGGGGCACTTAAACTGGAGAATAATGCTGGATTGAGGGTACCAAACAGCGACTCCCACACATGACATATCGGACATTTTTGAAGCATCGGTAAAAAAGAGGTGCCAATTGGGCCATTTATTGGCTACAATTTCATTAAATGTAGCATTAGCGTTAATTGTATCTTTAGTTATGCCACAATTTAAAAGTATGGGTGGATTGTACGTAAGTGACTGGAAGTTAACGGAGAAGAGAGGATAAAGTTCAAACTGAACAGTAGGATCAGGCAGACGGGTGAATCTTATGAAGCTTTTTAGTAAACAAGAAAAATTAGCAGAGGGTCGGAGATTTTGATTAGTGGAGATTTGAAGGAGATTATGGAGTTTGGGCCAAAGGATATGGGAAGAGTTATAGATGGATTTAAAAAAATATTTATCACACAGATACTGTCTGCGGAGAGCTAGGGGAGGGTCAACACACTCAACCTGCAGGGCGTTAACCGGGGTAGATTTCATTGCACCGGTAATCAAGCGTAGACAACGAGATTGCACTTTGTCTAGTTTATTCAGTGCCGTCTTATTGCATGGATCGAGTATGAAAGAAGCATAGTCTAAGTGACTACGCACCACAGCATTATAAATAAGTTTCTGACAGTATGGGTGGGCCCCCCACCATACTCCTGCCAGAGATCGTAATATATTAATCCCTTTTTCGCATTTTTGACTAATGTAGTTAACATGTGGGGAACCAGATAACCTTGAATCCAATATAACGCCTAGATACTTAACTTTATTAGTGACTGGAATTGGTTCATCGCCCAGTATTAAGGTTGGTGCGGGAATGTGGCGCTTTTTAGTGAAAACTACAACACAACATTTTGGTACAGATACAGTCATACCATGATCCGACAGCCAATCACGAAGATACGACAAAGCTGAATTAAGGCGCGAGGTGATCTCATCCATGTCATGGGACTGAGCAAATAAGGTTATGTCGTCTGCATATTGAAGTATGTCACAGAATGATGTGACCGTCGTGTCCAAGTTGAAAGTGTAGATAGCATATAGGAGAGGACTTAATACCGATCCTTGAGGGAGCCCCTTCCAGGTAAGCCTAGTGGAAGAAATATGAGAGTTATGACGCACTTGAATGGATCTTGACATTAAAAGATTGCAGATAAATCGTATCATCCTCACTGGGATACTCAGCTGTAACAGTTTGTTTCTGAGTACCGGAAGAAGTACACTGTCGTAGGCTGACGCTATATCTAAAAAAACGCCTACCAAATACTGCTTTCTTTCAAAGGCCGATCGAATGTCAGTGGATAAAATGCCTAAACAATCCAGTACGCTCATACCCTTTCTAAATCCAAATTGAGACCCGGATAACAGTCTCCTATTTTCTACAAGCCACTCGAGTCTATTTTTAACCATGTGTTCAGCTATCTTAGACAGACACGAAGAAAGAGCGATTGGCCGATATGAGTCGGCACAACAGGCTTGTTTACCTGGTTTTAGTAAAGGAATTATGAGATGTGATTTCCAAGAGTCAGGGATGTAACCGAATTCATAAAAGGAGTTTACTAAGTTTAAAAAGTACTGCTTGGCTATGGGACCGGATTGGCGTATGAAAGAATAAGGAATGCCATCTAATCCGGGAGAAGAGTCTAAAAGGCCGCTAAGGGATACATTTAGCTCTTCCAGGGAGAATATGGCTTCCATATTGTTGTCATGAGATGAGACGAGCGGACCAGTGGCCATAGGAAAAGAATCTAAAGAAGGAACAAAGGGAGGGGAGAACTTATCAGCAAACTCTTCAAGCCACACTGAGGAGTCATTGGAATCTATGTCGTTACAAGAAAGAGAGCCACGAAATTTACGTATGTTCTTCCAAATAACTGATGCAGGTGTTCTAGGCGACAGACTCTCGCAAAATGATAGCCAGCCTGCTTTCTTTTTATTTTTAAGAAAAAGCTTGGTACGCGCGGCTATTCTTTTATAATGTATAAAATTTTCAACGGACATGGAAGCATTGTACTGAATTTCGGCCTCTCTCCTTGAGTTGACAGAAGTTGAGCATTCATCGTCCCACCATGACGGAGAGACTTTGCGAGAACCAGAGTTGGAAACGGATTTAAGAGGGATGTTATTCGCTGCTACGTTTTTAATACAATCCACAAAGTCAGAATAAGTACATAAATTGTTATGAAGAGAAACGGAAGGAAGGGACTCAACCAGATTGTCAAGACCAGTCGCATATTCCTGCCAGTTTGCTTTACAAAGTCTATACATGAGTAGGGGTGGGAAAGGGGAAGTCAATGGGATAACAGACTGGGAAAGGGAAGAGAGAAGAGGAAAGTGGTCGCTACCATGAGTACTAGAAAGAGTTAAATTGGTGAGGGATGGAGCCAAGGAGGAAGAACAAATACATAGATCAACTACAGAGGAGAGACTCTGATTAGGAAGGACTCTCCTAGTGGGAGATCCATCGTTAATTACACAGAGGTCAAGGTCATCAAGCAGATCCATTAGCAGGTGCCCAAATGTATTGCAAACAGAAGATCCCCAAGAAGTGTGCTGAGCATTAAAATCGCCCAATACTAAAAGAGGAGACGGTACGGAGGAAAATATAAGTGAAAGATCAGGTATAATAGAAGGATGAGGATGAGAAATGTAGACAGAAATAATAGAGACATTATTGCATCTTGCAGCCACAGCGTTAATACGCTGATCATGCATAGGCAATGGAATACGAGAGAAATTTAAACAATGTTTAAGTAAAAGTGCTGTTCCAGCATACCCATCGGCTCTGTCATCTCGCAGACAGAAAAAGCCAGGAATCCGAAAGTGACTTCCGGGAACTAGCCATGTCTCCGAGATGGCAAAAGCTATAGGGTTGTGGGTTGAAATAAGGTCAAGTACTTCATGACATTTCGGACGAATGCTTTGAGCGTTCCACTGGAGGATTGTGAGGGCCATTACTGTTAAATAGAGAGATGAGATTTATAAGTCTATGGGCAACGTTGGTCGGTATTGAATCTGTTTTTTTAAGAAAAGTTTCTAAGGCTGAAACATAAAGCTCAACATTAGAGCTAAGTACAACCGGGGGGTCTGGGTTTTGGGATAAAGCGCAACCATTCGGTTGAGTAGAGGGTAATTCCTGAGTTATTTGGCGGTGTGCAGCTACATCATATGTTTTACCTAGTGGTGCATGAGTGCGAGGGGGTATCGAATAGGTCTTTTTGTATGAAGTTTTATTAAGAGGACGAGTTTGACGAACACTATTGGATTGTTTCATAGAAGGGGTGGGGAAAACAGGTGATTGTTGTGATCTAGGCGCAAAAACGAAACTGGCTGTTTCCGAAAAGGGTCTGTACACTGAAGGGGTAAGCTTAGAGGCTTCCTCGAATGAGATACCTTCTGTGGCCATCAAAAGTTTAATTGACTTTTGCCGGCTGTGTTCCGGGCAATTTTTGTCAATGGCAAAGTGAGTGCCATTGCAATGGACACATAGTGCTTGAGATTCAAGAATGGGACAGGAGTCACCCGAGTGGTTTTGTGTACATTTGTAGCACCTCTCTTTTGAGCGGCACTGGTCGCGGATATGCCCAAAGCGACAGCACTTGTGGCACTGGATGGTAGGGTAATGGTAAATTTCTACAGGAAGTGAAGTGTATCTACAATAGATTTTTGATGGCATTGCTTGACCTAAGAAAGTTAGAACCACCGTTTGGGATGGAACCCAAGTTGTAATTCCATCAAGGCTAGCTTTTTTGTTAAGTCTACGTGCTTTAAGTATGCGACCGTGCCTGTTAGGGAATTCTGCACACTCCACCAAATCATCCATGGTCCATTCTATCGGTATTCCTTTTACAATACCCATGCGGGTGATATGATAGGTAGGAATGAATGCCTTAAATTTAGCTTCAGCCAAAGCAGGTAAAGATAAAAAATTATTAGCATCCTCAGCTGATGCAAACTCAACCGATATCCTGTTGCGGCCAACAGATTTTACTCCGTCTCTTAAAATATTAGGTACTTTTTGGCTATATAAGAAAGATCCAAATTTGATCGGACGGATGGACAGGCCGGCAGAAGGATCGTTTTCTATGCGAGATACGTGGACAATGTATGGTCCAACTTCATCACCACTATATCTTATAGGATTATTTAAAATAGGATCAACAAATATAGACGGATTAACAAGTGAAATGGGATCAGATGGAACAAAGCGTTTGGTTGGAGATTCATCTGTAGACTCAGGTGACGGACACCTTTGCCTCTTATTCTGAGAGATGTCCAATTCCATGCTTCTTTCCTGGACGTCCGGGGGTTTAGGATCGGGTGGATCAGGGCCCATATTAGTGAATTGTTAGTACACTTACCACTATAACCACAGACTAAACACTTAAAGACGAACACAAAACAGCTCAAAGTGAATATATTATTGTTAAAATAGCCAAAACACTAAATTAATAACCCAAACACGTGTGACAGAAATCACGCCAAATGTCAAAGTCCAGGCTGTCTTTGTGTAGCAATTAATTGCTATTTGTCAAGGGTTATAGCCTAAAAAACTAACGCAGGTAGTTTAAGAAATTAATGCGGGTAGTCAAGAAACTAACGCGGGTAGTTAAGAAACTAATTTGAAAGTAATTCGCATACTGTTTTTGTTCTGATACACGGACAAGTGAATGTTTATTGTTTACGTTCGATTGAAGGATCTGGATGCAGTGTACCAATTAATGTGCTTTCTTTGTTAGTGTTAGCTCACAAAATAACAAACATTAAAGCAATTCGTTACTTAATTTATCTTGATGGCAGTGCTTACGCCACAAAGTATTTTTTAAAATTACGTGAATTACCTACTAATGTAAACCCGTCCCTGAATAAGTGAAATAGGTACTGTTAATTTATCACTGCGTAAATAAGTTGAGTTAAATGTAATGCAATAAGATTAAACTATACACTGGTCTTGTAGGTTACAACTTTTAACAAAATCTGTAATCATTACATTCGGTACAGCCTGTAAATTAGCGCTGTTTTTGTGCAGCATTTTGCCGAGGCTGTGACCATTTTCCTCAATTAATTTTAAAATAAATTTTGTAACTAATGTTTTTGGCAATAAATTTCTTTTTCTTTCGAATAAGTTGCTTGAAGTTACTACATTTTGAAAACCTACTTTCCTTATCTTACTGTACACTCAAAGTGGAATGTTATCTACTGACCGGTTTTGTATGAGATTGAAGGATAGTTGCACGACACGTCGACACGTCGCTCTGGTTCCGGTGATCTCAGGCTCGACGTGTTGATGGTAGTGATGGTAGCGCGACGCCCGGCGTGGTATTGCGGTGCCTGGCGTGGATGTGCAACACCTGGCGTGGTGTCGCGGAGCCCAGCTTGGTGCCGCGGCGCTCAGTATGGATGCGTAATGCACCACATGGCGCAACGCATGACGCTCGACGCATGATGCTCGACGCTCGACGCATGATGCTCGAAGCCGGATGCTCGACGCGATGGCACGGTGCACGACATGACACGGCGCTGCTCTCGATGATACGATGATGCTCGCTTCCGACTTCTTGCTGTTCCCGTTGAAACTGGATCGAAGTGCCACGTGGTTGCGGCGCTTTGACTTTTAATCAGGTTATCGTATATCGTATCGAGGTTATCGTCACGTGTTTTCTCATTTGCTCGATTTGATCCCAATTCTGATGTCGGAGCAAGATGTAGATTGTGAATCTATTTTCAAGCTGTGGGCGTTGCGTTGGGTAATCGAGCAAAGAAACACCTCAAACTCAATCATTTCTTTATTTACCACCGATTCGGAAAGCAGTATCTACAGAGAAGAACCGGCAAGAAACTCTATAGTTGCTCTTTTTAATCATGTCAGTTTTACAATACAGTCATTTTAATACAATCACTTTAAATACAATCACTTTTAATAACCGTTACGTTACACATTTAAATTAAACACTAGCAAAGAAAAGGTTAACAGTTCCTAGTAGTGGAAGATCCGAACTCTTCGATGTTCGAATGTGAAGTGCCGTCCCGAGGGCGAGCCTTCACGGGCTCGACCCGGTACAAGCATGAAGTAAGCCGCCAACTTCACTGTGCTGCCACCTCCCGGAACTCGTGCTTAGAGTCGTTTTACATCCGCGCTATTGACCGTCTCCGACACGGCCATCCTGCGCTGAACACGTCCTCGTGTTTGTGGGTGCTGTAACACAGAAAACATCTCGCACAGTACATGCTCTTCGGCCAATCCTGACAAATTTTTACAATTAAACTCGGATATTTAATTTTTAGGCTTTTAAACCACAAAACTGAAAAAAACTAAATCCTTAAGATCACTTAGTTGTCCGTACGTCTATCAGTCTATCTATCAAGACCTTTGAAATTCATATCGCATACCATCGTCCCGTTAAGCTTTGAAAAGTTATAACAGTCGATCAAAAGATAGTAGTTTTCGACATTCGCAGGGGACACGAGGAATCAATACCTTCAGGATATTTCTTGTGAACACAGAATCATGAAATTTGTACAAGAAACGTCCTATAGCAAAGAATCTCATAATACAAAATTTAAGTTCATATGAAAACAGGTTTTTTTCTTAATTTGAATACCTTAAAATAATTTCCAACTTCAACCCTTTGAAATTAACCATTTTGATTAAAGTAATGAAACATTGAATCCTGATCATTTCGATTAAATTTATGAACTACTAACTACTAAAAGAAAATAACGCTTAAGCAACCAAATACCACTTTCACTGCTATTGTCATCAGCAGATCATTATTAAAGTATCACAAAAAAACTAGAGCATGAATCTTATCCGAGGCCTGTGGCTTTTCACTAAGCCCATCAACACACACGCATTCCACCGAATGCCAACTCTGGCTTTTCACTAAGCCCAACAACACACACGCATTCCACCGAATGCAAACTCTGGCTTTTCACTAAGCCCCACAACAAACCTCATGTTTGTTCCACACGCATTCCTCCGAATGCCGAGTCCCACGGACTCCATATTCCATATCCAATGGTCTCTACAAGACCCAACCTCCGCCAGCGTCACCCGCGCACCGCGCATCCACGGTTTACTATAAGCAGCTATCTGTACTCCTAATAGCAGACGCCGACTTCAAACGGACTACGGTAATACCGCGTATCCACGGTTCACTATAAGCAGCCATAGCTCCTAATAGCAGACACCGATTTCAACGGACTACGGCTACGAAATGACTACTGGCACTCTCTGACCAAACGAACTAAGATTCATCGCTACCACTCAACTCAAACTCAAATTTCAAACACTAACCAACTTCAAGTGGTACTTGGCCCTCAGGCATCCTCAATATATTAACAAGGTGAAGTTACCCGAACATAGTATAAACAAAATCTGTCTTTTCAAAGTGATTATTGGTGTTTACAGGATTCAATAGCTCAACAGTAAAAAAAAGTGAAACCTGAACTGAACTATTACTCATCCAACAGAATCAATATTCTTAATCGTTTTTCATTTTAATAAACTCAAGTTATCTCCTATACAGCCATACCGACAATCATGCGTCCTCGTACGCCATTTCTCACACTACATTACTACGGTAATTCATCTCGGGATACCAAAATAGCTACTATCCTGCCTCGGCCCACACTGACCTTACAGGGTTACCATACTGCCCCAGTCCTCCTGACCGGTCAGAACACATCTACTATCCTGGACTTCATGCCAGATAGAACACCACAATCCTTCGACGAACTACATTACCATCACAATATTATTTCACGCAACACACATTTACTTCACAACGTACGAGACAACACAACCATCAGTATGCTACAACTATACTCCACTACAACTCTACTGAATTATACCTCCCAAGTCTATCATAGTGATAGCCTGTGCAGCTTGCTCAAATTTTAACAGCAGTTTTATTTTGTTGTTATGATCATTGACAAACAAATGTGACAACAGCACAAAAATAACATCTTAAAAAGTTTAAAACGAATAATTCGTAACTGAACCGCAGAAAACACTCAAAGTGGTGAAAGCTTATTCTCAACTGAATATTTACCAACTTGAATTTAAAGTAATCATGTGATAACATATCTGCCTACAAAAAAATCGCGAGAAACCCTTCAAATTTTTTTTTTATCGGCAAATTTGAAAACTCAACTTAAAACAATTATTAAGTGTAGGCTTAAACTCATCTGTGAATCTAATATCGAACGGCAATAGGGCTGAGCTAAATTTTAGTTTCAACGTAATAAGAATGAACTGCTCAACAACTACTGTACAACTACCTAATTGATGTATTCAGTTGATGTCAAACTGCAGCTAGTCACAAAAACTATTATCAAGAAATTACATTAAATGCACACAATGTAAATCGATTAGGTACTATCGAATACTCCACGTTTAGGACTTATTTGAAGCTAAAAACCAAAAAAAATGTGTGCGTGTGCTACGCGTACGTGTACACACGTAAGAAATGAAACTTCTTTTTGACCTTATTTTTTCAAAAAATAATTTACAATATGCAACTTTACAGAAATATATCAAATCACGCGTGATAGGGATAAGAAAAAAAATGTATGCGTGTACTAGAGTACACACGTAAGAAGTGAAACTTCTTTATGACCTTAAAAATGTCACGAGTATGGCGTAACGCAAAAATGTCACGCGTACGGCGTAACGCAAAAATGTCACGCTTACGGCGTAACGCAAAAATGTTACACTAAATTTTTGTCCAACCCCGATAAAGAAGTTTCACTTCAAAAACTTTCAGAAAACCTGGATGGGTTTTTCTTTTCTCTATTCAATTAAACAGACATTATCTGACGACAGTATGTAAACTGTAAAGGCGCTATTAACCTTAAGATTATTTCCAGTTTTTTTTTTTTAAAGTCTTAATATCTTAACATTTAACGTACCCTAACGTTGATGGGATAGTTCTTAATTTTAAAGCAATCTAATGTACTAAAACCAAATGTAGATTCCAAAGATTTATCTTACGCTAGATGTTTATTTGAACACACGCTAATTATCTGTGACATTGTATTATGAACTGCCTAAATAAGGACCCAATAAATTCTCTGTAAAAATTCAAAACTAAATGCCTCGATTTACCTTTTATTCGATAAAACTAAATCTGCAACATTTCATAAAACTTCATATCGTAAAACTGTATACTGTGAATTGTTCACAACTTTATTTTAAGAAATTACCTCAAATATCACCTTAAATAAAACCTACGAAAAGTTTTTTTTTAAACCTCAAATGCACTAGTTAAGGCATTACTTTTCGTTTTTAATCGAATAGCAATAAGGCTGTCTTTGTGTAGCAATTAATTGCTATTTGTCAAGCGGTTCATTTTTGTTATTTAAACTAGTTAAAAAACAGTTTAAAAAAGTTCTGTCTTGGACGTCCGTGTGTCTGTATGTGCGGATCCTTTTTCTTGTTAGCACGATAGCGACCGAAATACTTTACTAATCGAGTCTTTTTTTTTCTCTTACGCTTGAGTATGCTCAGGAATAGAACCCTTTCATTTTTCAGGGTCTGATTCGATGTGGTTTAATTGTTATTAAATAAACAAAAATAATAATTAATAAATATTTATTAAAAAAAAATTATGAGGCGTGCACTTTTGGATTTTCCAAATTATTTGAAAATTTCATCATCTGTTGTTTTACAGTATTTTTCTATGAAAATATTATGTGCAGTTTACAATAAAAACTACGTATATCGAAACAATACAGCTTTGTCTGAATATTAAAATATTATGTTCTCAGTTCAATTACATTATTACTATTTTCGTACATTTCGATATCAGTTGAAAATATTGTATCATATAAAATTTTTGGTATAACAAGGTAATGCGCTTTCGTGTTTTAACTACATAATTAGTTCAATATTAATTTAGCCGTAAAATACGTTATTTTGTTATTAATTTGAATAATATTATTGTAAGGAATCTAATTCAGTGTTAGATTTTCAAAATTAGATTAAGGATAATTTGTAATAATTGAAATAAATATTTTTGGATGTACATACTGGTATTTTTATTTTATTCCCCTGTGCTCATATTATGTCATGAAACCTTTCAGTAGATACATGGACGAAATCGCAGCCAGCGCCCAGCAGCAATTAGCTATAACATACCTATAGGTATTAGGTAAGGTAATAAATAATAGCTCTATAGTTAATACGCACCTTGATACTTACCGTAGAGTTGTTTGATGTTGAATCCGTAATAAATAAAATTAACACAATACATAATTGAATGTTACTTTTGATACACAATACACACTACTTACTCAGAGGGAAATAAACGCTACCTACTATTTTATTCTATGCACGTTCTATGCATTCTATTATTTATATATAATATAATTAAATTTCGATCGATGTATCTCACAATAATTATTCTAAGTGTCATAATTTTTAAGAAATAACGATTTCCGTGTTTTTTGCCATTTACTCGAAACTCACTTCGTGGGCTTAACGGCTTTCTAGTTAAAGGACGGCAGAATAGTTAATACGCAAAACGCAATACGCAGTTGATACGTATTTAATACCAATACTCAATGATTGTCTCCTGCTAACCTGTACAGACTAGACTCATTGTGGTGACTGGTGAAACATTGTATAGCATTAACAACATAGTACTGTATTATTGAAAGATCGATTAAAGGTTTATTTCACAATCTACGACTTTCATTATACATGGGTAACAAAACCCCATAACATATTCGGTTTTACTCCGGACAACATCTTCAGCCACCCAATCCCTTTGCTTGAAGTCCAAATCCAGCGGAGGACAATAATCGTCATTTACTAAAATTGAAGGTTTTTCGTCCTAGTATAAAAGTTGTCTGGATCCCATTTTATACTCAATCTATAGTATAATACTATAGATATCATGTGAAACGTGACTTGGAAAAAAATCATTCAAATAAATCACAAAATAAAAATTTGAAACAATTTTAAAAGTTACGAAAAGCCCAATTATACGTCAAAATGACGCACAACATCCTCTTTACAACCAAATGGTGGAATTTACATGGATGAGCCAACTATGTACTGCTAGGTCTCGACGGCTAATAAGTTGGTTCTGGATTTTGCAGCGATTCGATGGTAAATATAGAAGAGTTCATACGTCAAATTTACGTAGATTGGACTTCTAGGGTTAAATGCATAAATACCTAAATGATGTTTTGTTTTTATTATCTAATAACGATAAAAAAAACCCGTTGATTTCATTCGTTTTTCAAGCTACGTGCATAGTTTTTCCACTAAAAAGCCTCAATTGAGTCATAAAGTACACAAATTTCAAGCATAATAAGTCACATCATTTCTATAAAACCAAAACTGGCAATAATATAAGTCGTGTTGTGCGATTATGAACATAGTGCATAAGGGCATAAGTCGTTATATTGCAAAGAGTAAAAAAAAAATTATGTGAATACATTGAGTTATTCCATGAAGTACTCGTTCATAAGGCCACAACTACAAAAAAACACGAAAAAAGTATATTTCTGGGGTTGTTACAACATGTGTTCATATGTAAAAATATAGTCTAACATCATAATTCGCACGCTGAGAACGAAAGTGACCTAATACGAAATTCGTGTTTTTTGGGAATCATCAAAAAAGTGTTCGTAATTTACAGAACTATTTACAAATCATGTCATAATTTGTTCGAATGCAAAGTTATATAAGATATTAAAGTCTGATATCATTTTAGAGGATATTATCCACCCATACAATCCATAAAAAATAAATTAAATTAAATTTAAATATTTTTTATCTTTTTTTAAAAATTACCATTAGATATTGCGTCACTTTAGTACTGAAAACTTGTAACTCATCTTTGACTAGTTTGGGAATGAGTCACTTTAGTATTTTTGTTCTATGCATGCATTTGGACGTAACCTGAATTATGTCAACTTAGTATTAAAATATTAATGGGAAGTAGTCTAATGAAACCAAATGTTAACTAAGAAATTATATTTATTGTTTGTTTCAAGACTCATTTTTACTATTTACTTAATACCTATGGGCAATCAACTCTAATATTGGTATTATTAATCAACAAAAAATTATACTTCAGTATAATTAATTAAAAAAAGTAATACAAAAGTGCAGTTTTAGTTAGGAACTAGCGGTCCGCCCCGGCTCCGCCCGTGGTACATATTTCACAATAAAAGGTAGTCTATGTTCTTTCTCAATGTCTAAAGATTATCTGTGCCAAATTTCATCAAAATCGGTTCAGTAGTTTATGCGTGAAAACCATACATACATACAAACCTTTCCTCTTTATAATATTACTAGCTTACCGCCCGCGGCTTCGCCTACTTTGTTTCAAACCTAATAAATTATACACTAAAACCTTCCTATTTAATCACTCTATGAATTAAAAAAAACCGCATCAAAATCCGTTCCGTAGTTTTAAAGATTTAAGCATACAAAGGGACATAGGAACAGAAAAAGCGACTTTGTTTTATACTATGTAGTGTAGATTTATTTCGCACCTCTTAAAGTGAAAGTTTATCTAAAAATTTTGGCTCAGAGCAGATAGATAAATAGCGAACAAAACGCAAGTAAGATCCTGGGAAGTACTAAGTAAAATTCTACTAACAGCTGCGAGTGAAAATCTAGGTAATGAGATACGATGCAGAAACAAGTGGCCGAATGCCAAAAGGTTACTAACGAAAAGAATGAAGCATACCTATCGTTACAGCAGACTTACACTTGCAGACGAGAGAGAGCATAAAGCGCGACGAAGGAAAAAAAATAACTACACAAGAGAAAGAAGAAGAAATGTGTTGATGTCAACTAACTTGAAGAGATTGCTAAAAGTTTCTCAACGAAGGACTCGAGAAACTTTTACAGCCAAACTAATAGAGGTAGGAAAGATTTCAAACCTAGAACCTCAGCTTGTAAAAGTAAAGATAGTGAGCTACTAAATAGTAAGAACGATATTATTAAAAGATGGAATTAGTACTTCCAAGAACTGCTAAATAGCACAGAAACTGCTGAAACACCTTCTGCCATACAAAATTATACTAACATCCCAGATATCTCACTGCCTACAAATAGACGAAGTTAGATTGGCCATTAGGAAACTCAAAAATCATAAGCCACCAGGAACTGATTACATCTCTGTGGAATTGCTTAAATATGCTGAAACTAGCTTTAAGGAGAAATTTTATGAGCTGATAGTCCAGGTGTAGTAGTCTGAAACGACGCCCTGTTAACTTTTCTTTATTCTTTCTAAAAGCACATTGCCTTACACATTGCATAGGTACATGAACCACAGACTAAGTACAGGGTTGCCACAACAATGACATAAGAAAAATAATTATAGTTAAGTTTTTCTAATATAATCTAATACGCCCGATGAGTGGAACATCGCAGTAACATAGGGTATATATTACAGCGGTGTGTACAGCACAAGAAAGGTGACATATTTGATTGCCAGAATTATCACGGTATATCTCTTTTAAACACGGCATATAAAATCTTCGCCTATGTCCTTTTCAATAGAATATCTCCATACACAGAAGACAAACTAGGCGACTACCAGTACGCTTGGGGCCCTAACCGTTCGACTACTGATCAGATTTTAAAACACTTGAGTTCAATGTCATAACACACCATATTATTTTCGTGAATTTTAAGGCTGCATACGACAATGTTCACCGAAATTTCCTGTACCAAGCGTTGACTGAGATCGGCATTCCACCACAATTGGTGTCGTCACTTACAGCAATGACGTTAAAAAAATAAAAAAGCGTCGTTCGGATCCATTCAGTATCTTGCAACCTTTTAGGGCAATGGAAGGCCTTAGGCAGGGTGATGCGCTCTCCAGCCTTCTGATTAACATAGCCTTAGAAAAATGCATCCGAGATTCCAGAAATTGAGACATCGGGCACTTTATTTTTCGAATAGATACAAATACTGAGATACGCGGATGATATAGACCTGGATCGGGAGGACGCTACCAGCAGTGATCCTCTACTGCTGTTAACGCATATATTACTATAGACCAAACTGCCCAAAAGCTCGGTCTACAAGTCAAGTTCGTGGCTGTACGTGACTTTGTGTACCTGGCATAATTAATAACAAACCAGAACGAAATATCTGCAGAAATATTTAAACGAATTATGGCTGATTCGGCCTTCTAAGATATTTTTGATCGAAACTGCTATGCCGAAACATAAAGGTACTGCTATAAAAGACCCTACTAAGACCAGTACTAACATACGGGTCCGAAAGTTGGGTCCTGAGCAAAAAAATGAGGATTGCCTGCTGGTGTTCTAGCGAAAAATCCTCAGACGGATTTTCGGTGCTGTGCTGGAAAATAGACATTGGAGAACGCGGTATAACCATGAGCTTTATGAAATGTACGAGGAGCCGAATGTCTTATAGACCATAAAACTAGGCCGTTTACGCTGGGCCGGATACGAGGCACGTATGGACGACAAGAAGGCACCTCTGCGTCTTCTCTATGGAAAACCAGATGGGCCGAAGCTCCGATGGTTGGATGGCATCTAATGATTGCTGTGAAAATCTGGAGAACTCAGACAAAGGACCGAGAGATCTGGAAGAAAATACTGGACCAGGCCAAGGCCCACTAGCAGCTGTAGAGCCTCAGATGATGATGATCACTCAGCGAGGAAACTCTTGTATTTCATGATAACTTTTTGGGTATGAATTTTTCGTTTTCTTTTTCATTTTCTTGAACCATTTGTAATATAAAATCATCTTTAATCTCTTCATAATAATGACCTAAACATAAATATTTAAACAAATTATTATTGAAACAATGACATAAACTTTAATACGCCATAAAATTAACTTATCAAAATATTATTAAAACGGCCTATTTATACATAATACACTTAAACAAAGAAAGCATTTAATAAAGTACAGGCATAACGAGAAATATGTCGTTACCTTTAGAATAGTTGATAATACAAAAATGACTTAATATGATTTAAGTCACAATAATTCAAAAACTGCATTTTAGTACAAAAGTGACCTAATACGAATAAAGGTCTTGTTAGGATTAGAACATTGACATAATATTTACTTACCTTTCGGTAAATAAACGCCGCAATCAGGATTAAATCACTTTAAAACTAAGAAATGTAATCACCGTGCCGACATAATACTAAAACGGTCACTATTTTAGCGGAGGGACGTTTAAAATACGCAAATTATAAAGAGACGCAACATACGTGTTTTTCGGTTTCTAGGTGACATAGGATAGTTTTTGATTTATTAAATGATAGAATACCTTATTCTGAGTCATTTTATGAGTATAACTCATTTTTGCAAAATTTTGAGTTAGGTCACTTTCGTTCTCAGCGTGCGAATTATCTTACACATACAAGCTTAAAATTTTGAATTAATAAAGATTTAGTATTGATATATAGTTTTTTGTCTCTCCTGAAAAGTGCTGTTTTTGAGTTATTCCCTTATTCACTGGAGGCACAGAATATATGGACGCCAATGTGAATTTGAATACATAAGTAATTACTTATTTCTTTATTTGAAAGAGTAAGGTGTGCAGATAGTATACCTACCAATAAATCACACAAATTTTTATATTATATAATATATTAACAATCCCAGATGAAAAGTTAATCAAATAAGAACCAAAAAGTAAATTAGATTTAGATACATTTATTTCAAAGGATTTACAATTCACTTCTAACGTTTTAGAATAATATTATAAACTTGTACACCTTGACAAAAAGTAAAAAATTGCGGGTGAGTTTATTTGAAAGAGTAGTAGTAGTAGTAAGAGTAGTAGTAGTAGAGTAGAGTATTCCGATGTAAATGTCTCGTTAAATAGTACGTGGTTAGAATTCTGGAAGTAGGATCAGAAATTTAAAGGAAAATGGTATGGAAATATTCAAGAAGATTTACAGAGAAGACCTTGGTATGATGAGCTGGATGTAACTAGTCGTGAGTTTATCATCACAATCAACAGATTAAGATTTGGCCACAATAAACCAATAAATCACTTCACACCTTGCAAGACTGAACATAATTAATAGCAATATATGCACTTTCTGTAATGAGAAGATCGGCGATATGAAATTATTATGAACCATCAACCTTATTATTTTCTTTGTTTTCATAATCTTCAACAGTCAACTGTTAAAACCATGCCAAACGCCCAAACAGCCAAAATACGCAAGTCGCAACTTGTAGGTACGCAACATTGATTTGAATTTTGACGTCTATCAAATTTATCTTCGAAGAGAGGTAACCTGCTTAGAAAGTGAAACATCGATTATAGTGAATTAATCGGTACTGACTAGAAACATGTGTCGCTCGAACTTGATACACATGTCAATTTTAAAATTCATCAAGCGAATCCCTTTTAAAGTAGTATACTTTCTTTCGTAAATTTAAGGAGCAAAAAAAGGGCAAGTATAATAAAAAAACACAACGCATTTATTATTATGATGATTTTTATTCACTGCATTCGATTACTGATGTCAGATTTCGATTTCTAGAGTAACGTCTCGGGCAGTGTTGCCAATTTGGCATAATTTATGCTAAATTTAGCATATTTTTACATTGTTTAGCATTTTTATTTGTTGTCTAGCATATAGCTTATTTTTTAGCATATAAAATATTATAATATAATAAAAGTTAAACCATATGAAACCAACTACAGTTTTGCTACCTTGCATACGTAAATTTAGTCGACATTTCATGGACATGCACAACTTCCACCTTGGAATTCTGGAATGAAGTAATGGATTATAAAGACGCAGCTGGTAATAACCCTTTTGCAGATTTATCACAGCTGGCAATATCATTATTATCACTACCACATTCCAACGCGGAAATAGAACGTGTTTTTAGCCAAATGAATGTCGTCAAAACTAAGCTTCGCAACCGTTTATCGGTAAAAACTTTAAATGCCATTTTATACATAAGATTCGACCTAAAGAGGGCAGGAAAATGCTGCTACTCTTACACAGTTCCGGATAATGTACTGCGCTCTATAGGCACCAAGGAAATATATAGTCTTGGCAATGAGGCTTCCACGTCTACGTCAACATTATCGGCTGCGGATGAAGACCAAGATATTAATATTTTATTTGATAATAACACACTCGAATAAGAGATGTTATTATTTATGATGTCATTATTTACATATTATGTGTAAATAAATGTGTTGGATATATAAAATTTTAAGTAAAATGTCGTTTTATTTGACATTAAAAATTTTTAGCAAAATATTTAGCTTAATTATAAATCCTTTAGCAAAATTTTGGCAAAATTTTAACAGCCATTTAGCAAATTTTATGTTAGTCTTGCTGGCAACACTGGTCTCGGGCACAGAACAGTAAAAACCTCGGAGCAATTAAAACAAATAGAAGTGCTATAGTGTCATAATTATTAATAAGAAAACCACTGTCGCCAAACCCACACATTTAAACCGATAGCTAAACACAAGTTTGATGCTAATTTTTGTTTTTAATCAGTGTTGCCAACGTAGGCGATTTTTCGCCATTTATGCTACTCCAGGGACAATTTTTTATACTACATATTAGGTAAATAGGCATACAGCCGGTAATCAGGCTGAATACTCTGAACACAGATAATTATGTAAAGTATAGGTAAATCGATGAATTTTGTGACTGCTTGAACCAAAAACGAATCACACTGGCGAATTTTTATATGGATAAATACAATTTGTACACTTAATTAAATGTTTATTTAGTTATCTCATTTCATTTCGTGTTCACAGTTTAGGCATGACTATCATCGTAATTCTTCTTCTTCTTCTTTTTTTTTCAAATGGCAACTCCTGATCCCAGATCATCGTAATTAGAATTCTTTTAATTCACGTCTACCCTCTTCAAGAGTATTTTTTTAAACACGATAATCTCATTTAATTGTTAAATCAAACAAAACTCTATTAATTAAATATGTCGCGCTTAAGTAATGAAGAATATTTTGAGGAGGAACCAAGTAAGTTGAGACAATATTTATTTTATCAAAATAGAAGCCTGTACTGCTATTAGTATTTTCTAACCTCTTATGGCTAATTTTGCTGGAGATAATGATGATGAACCGCTGCCCTACCTCAAATTCGACTAGCTACGGCCCTGTGATGAAGTCCACTTCTATGAGGGATATCATGTGCAAAAGATACTTGTAGTTTATGTTTGCTCATAAACTATTCTTTATATATAAACTAGCTACCCGCCCCGGCTTCGCACGGGTGCAATGGCGGCCGGCCGGTACCGCCGCAAACGCTACGTCCCGCAATTTTTAAAGTAAATGACAAAAGAAAGTTATTGTGGGTTATCCATAAGAGATAGACATAATATATACCATCACGGACTTTTCTGTAGACCTTTTCAATACTTAGTACATTATTTTGATAAAACTCGTAGGGTTTAGCCTGCGTTTGCAATGTAGGTAAGAGGAAAAAATGTAATTATTTACGGCATCACATTAGAAACCTCAAAAATAACAGTACTTCTCCACTATTTAATTTAATTATTATACATATACACCTTCCTCTTGAATCACTCTATCTATTAAAAAAACCGCATCAAAATCCGTTGCGTAGTTTCAAAGATTTAAGCGTACAAAGGGACATAGGGACAGAGAAAGCGACTTTGTTTTATACTATGTAGTGATTCCAATGCGATCGGAAAAATAAAGAAAAGGTATAATAACTAAATCATTGTTCATTTACTTTCAGGGTTATCTCCCTCATCAGAATCGCGAGAGCGACGCAGCAGTACTGACTCGAGTGAATCTTTACCAGAGCTAAATATTGAAGTGGTACCTAAAAGAAAAGATGACGATGACCCAGAAGAGTTTTATCAGGAGTTAGAGAAAAAAATGAGATGATGAAGAGGGTGTGATGCCCCGAAATCTGATACTATTGACAAAGAATCAGTAGAATTAAATGCAGTAGAAAAACCCAGTAGTCCAGACATATAATTATGATCTCCGAAGTTTATATATGTAATTATGATAATTTTACGGAATTTTAAAAGCACATAAGTAGTTTATTAAATGTTACTTCATTACATATACATAATTGTAAATAAATAGGTCACAATGGTTATTTTATTGGTATATAATTGTTTATTTAATTATTTAATAATTACCTGCTTATCCAGGAGGCTATTCGAGATAATAGCACGATGGATTATTAGTTGAATATCAACTTACCTAAACTTAATTAATTTTAAGTAATTTTATAAGTACCCTCGATAACAATACTTTTTGCAATATCACGCGACACTCCATCGTATCGCATTCAAAATTGGGAATCGGAGTGCGAGGATCTGTGGTTCATGACTGAGGTATTGTTAAATGGTAAGACAATTAAGTTAGCTATATAACGACTTATGCCCTTATGCACTATGTTCATAATCGCACAACACGACTTATATTATTGCCAGTTTTGGTTTTATAGAAATGATGTGACTTATTATGCTTGAAATTTGTGTACTTTATGACTCAATTGAGGCTTTTTAGTGGAAAAACTATGCACGTAGCTTGAAAAACGAATGAAATCAACGGGTTTTTTTATCGTTATTAGATAATAAAAACAAAACATCATTTAGGTATTTATGCATTTAACCCTAGAAGTCCAATCTACGTAAATTTGACGTATGAACTCTTCTATATTTACCATCGAATCGCTGCAAAATCCAGAACCAACTCATTAGCCGTCGAGACCTAGCAGTACATAGTTGGCTCATCCATGTAAATTCCGCCATTTGGTTGTAAAGAGGATGTTGTGCGTCATTTTGACGTATAATTGGGCTTTTCGTAACTTTTAAAATTGTTTCAAATTTTTATTTTGTGATTTATTTGAATGATTTTTTTCCAAGTCACGTTTCACATGATATCTATAGTATTATACTATAGATTGAGTATAAAATGGGATCCAGACAACTTTTATACTAGGACGAAAAACCTTCAATTTTAGTAAATGACGATTATTGTCCTCCGCTGGATTTGGACTTCAAGCAAAGGGATTGGGTGGCTGAAGATGTTGTCCGGAGTAAAACCGAATATGTTATGGGGTTTTGTTACCCATGTATAATGAAAGCCGTAGATTGTAAAATAAACCTTTAATCGATCTTTCAATAATACAGTACTATGTTGTTAATGCTATACAATGTTTCACCAGTCACCACAATGAGTCTAGTCTGTACAGGTTAGCAGGAGACAATCATTGAGTATTGGTATTAAATACGTATCAACTGCGTATTGCGTTTTGCGTATTAACTATTGTCCTAGTGAATCATTTTCACTATCGTCGAATCAATTTAAAATTCGATCAAGTGCGTTCCGTTTCGGAACGCCACAGATAATAAAATATAGATAATAAAAGTGGCAACGCCACAATGTCATGGTGGTATACATTGAGGATACAAAGAGATAAGAGAAGCCCGAAAACCATATTCCTGTATGTTCAGTTAATACAGGAAAAGTTATAGGTGGTCAGTGGCGATATTTTACGGCATGATATAGAATTTTAACAATTTCTATATCATATAATATCAAAATAATGTAGATAAATGCTAATGCTTCCTTCTAGGGAAGCGCGCTCCATCATAGGCCACATCTCAGCTTACCATTAGGCGAGATCGTGGTCAAGCGCTTCCCTATCACACAATAAAAAATAAAAAAAATAAATAAATAAAATACAATGAGCCGCAAAGATTTTATGAAAAAATTAAGCACAGATTTGAAGGTGCCTTGGATGCAAATACGACTTGTGGCACGCACTTTGAAGAGACTCTACGTGACAATAGCCCAATTTTTTCAAAATATGTGGTACCAGAGTATCCATAAAATGTTTACGAAAATGCAGGACCAAAGAAGTATCGATATTGCGGATTTTTTTCCCATAAAAAAGGCAAATTACCAAAGCACAGTGGCTAAAACGCTCATAAATTGTCAAGACTGGTTATAAATACTTTTTTTTTATGCGACTATTATAGACTATAGTATTATTGTCTTGATTATTGTAGTTAGATAATTTTTTTGAAAAAAGATTAAAAACGAGTTATTTTTTAAAAACTTACCCAATTATAAGAAGAAAATATAAGTTTAACATTTTTTGTTGGCTTTTTAGGGTTCCGTAGCCAAAATGGCAAAAACGGAACCCTTATAGTTTCGTCATGTCCGTCTGTCCGTCTGTCCGTCTGTCCGTCTGTCACAGCCGATTTACTCGGAAACTATAAGTACTACAGTGATGAAATTTGATGGGAATATGTGTTGTATGAACCGCTACAAAAATATGACACTAAATAGTAAAAAAAAGAATTGGGGGTGGGGCCCCCCATACATGTAACTGAGGGATGAAATTTTTTTTTTCGATGTACATACCCGTGTGGGGTATCAATGGAAAGGTCTTTTAAAATGATATAAAGTTTTCTAAAAAACATTTTTCTTAAAGTGAACGGTTTTTGAGATATCAGCTCTCAAAGTCGTAAAAAGTATGTCCCCCCCCCTCTATTTTTATAACTACGGGGTATAAAATTCTAAAAAAAATAGAGGTGATGCATGCTAATTAACTCTTTCAACGATTTTTGGTTTGATCAAAGTATCTCTTATAGTTTTTGAGATAGGTTGATTTAACTGTAATTTATTATATTTGCTGCTACGGAACCCTTTGTGCGCGAGCCCGACTCGCACTTGGCCGGTTTTATTTTAGATGATTCAATTATCGTTCTGTATTTATATAAACAAAGAGTATAATATCATTAAATGCACTTAATGTGTTAACTGTATTTTTAATATCTATTGCAAAAAATAGTTAATTTCCATAGAAATATATTAGTATCCCAAGTTAACTGATAAATACCTTTTTTTAAAAATATAAAGATTTGTTGTTGCAGATTTATTGAAAAAAACGATTTAAAAATAATAAGGAATAGTGTGTGTTGTTTCCGTGCAGTATTCAATTAATAGACCAATAGCAACACGGCATTAATGCCAAACTGTCTCATGTCGTCACTTGAACCAATGACACTAAAAGAGTTGTTCCTTTATGCTCATGAAACTGTATATAATATTATGTAGTATTTAATAAACTATAATATTATGCTTTTAAAAATATACGTGTTTGTGAAAAAGTAAATTCTAGCCTATGTTCAAATAAAAATAGTAGGTAGCGTTTATTTCCCTCTGAGTAAGTAGTGTGTATTGTGTATCAAAAGTAACATTCAATTATGTATTGTGTTAATTTTATTTATTACGGATTCAACATCAAACAACTCTACGGTAAGTATCAAGGTGCGTATTAACTATAGAGCTATTATTTATTACCTTACCTAATACCTATAGGTATGTTATAGCTAATTGCTGCTGGGCGCTGGCTGCGATTTCGTCCATGTATCTACTGAAAGGTTTCATGACATAATATGAGCACAGGGGAATAAAATAAAAATACCAGTATGTACATCCAAAAATATTTATTTCAATTATTACAAATTATCCTTAATCTAATTTTGAAAATCTAACACTGAATTAGATTCCTTACAATAATATTATTCAAATTAATAACAAAATAACGTATTTTACGGCTAAATTAATATTGAACTAATTATGTAGTTAAAACACGAAAGCGCATTACCTTGTTATACCAAAAATTTTATATGATACAATATTTTCAACTGATATCGAAATGTACGAAAATAGTAATAATGTAATTGAACTGAGAACATAATATTTTAATATTCAGACAAAGCTGTATTGTTTCGATATACGTAGTTTTTATTGTAAACTGCACATATTTTCATAGAAAAATACTGTAAAACAACAGATGATGAAATTTTCAAAAAGAAAAAAAAAATACAAATTTGCCGCGCAATTGACATTAATTGACAGTTTTAAAAGTTTGTACCTATAGGTAATATTAATAGAAATAATTATCGAGATTTAAATGGCTCTACACGAGATTTATTTTGTTTTTTTTATTACTATCTATACATATAATAAAATCGTAGGAAAGTCAAAACTGTACATTGAATATTTTTTTAAAAGAATACATAATCCATGATCTATAATCGATATAGAAGCCAAAAATATAGTTTTTAGAATTTTTGTCTGTTTGTCTGTTTGTCTGTTTGTCTGTTTGTCTGTATGTTTGACCGAGCTAATCTCGAAAAGTACTGCATAGATTTACTTCAAATTTTGCATGAATATTCCTAAGAGGTCGGGTGAGGATAGTTTAAACATATTATCATGATATCACCTTCGGGGGAGGAGCTGTGAACCTTTATTTTTCTTACATATTCCGTGTACTACGACAGCGTACAATCTAAAGACTCATGTTTAAATGTTGGTTTCGAGTAAGCCATGCTATTATCTAGCTTTACAAAATAAAAACTATGTCATTTGTGTAATTTGGGCAGAGAAACAGTTTAATGAATTTAGTAGTATAAAGACAAATCTGAAACAGCGCCATCTATGAGATTTCGTAAAAATCAAATCAATTTACATGTTAACACTACTGAAAATACTGTTGAAAATTAATAATTTAAATATAATCATGTTATTTATTTAACTCTTTAACCCATATCTTCCCCTTCCCTATAAGGTGCGCTTATATTTCGTGTGAATATACTACATTTTTAAAAGTGAGGGTAGATGTTTATTATTTTAAGTCAAACTAGACACCATTACAATCTCAGAGCAATATTACAATTAATCTAATATTGATTGTGTTCATTGGTTACATTTTTTAAATCTTCGTGTTTTATAAATTTATAAAGAATAGAAAAAATTCGATCACGAGGCGGGACTCGAACCCACATAATTTCGTGATCGAATGTTTCTATTCTTTATAAATTTGAATGTCATAAAACCAAAAATATCAAATTCAATCTTTGTGTTTTGTGAATTTTCACCATGCGTTCCCACAAAAGGTAAGTTGTTACTTTTATAGGTATTTATTATTTATAATGATAGCAATTCATGTTTTTTAAAGTGAAACTTTTATTACATCGTCTCAAACTTTTTGGTCTGTGTCGCTACACAGACCAAAAAGTTTGAGACGATGTAAATTCGACCGTCACGCGACATGCGCTCATGTCGCGTGACGGTCGAACCGTACGATAATTATCGTACAAATACGATAATTTTGTGCCTAAGTTTCACTTTTACCGTGGTTTCATAAAACCACACAAAATTTTTATTGGTTTTATAAAGGTTTTATATTACACTTTTAGAATGAAATAATAAAATGATGAATTCTTTTTGACTTTTACAAGATTTTGAGGTGCGTTGGGAACAGTAGTTTGTTGATAAAATTTTATTTGTAAGTAGCTTTTTTTATAGATTTACAGTTAACTTTTGATTTTTTATTTACAGATTCAATGTTCATAAAATTATATCGCCTTTGGAAGACGATTTCTGCTGACAATTTTACAACACCACTTGAAAATTGATGATTTGATGATGAAGATAGTGGCAGCGAGGATTAAGTGGAAATTAGTAATCATCCGCTTCGTCAATTTTTGACTGAAGTTAATGTCCAACGTATGGTTCAATCATTGGAAGTATCTCGGGTAATTTTGGAGGATATTTTTCAGGAAGGAGAGAAGGGGCAGCCAACCACATATCAAAGTACTACGTTTTAGTACCGAAAAAAATGTTATTGCCAAATGAAACATTAATTTTGCACTCACAACTGTACAAGTTATGATTTTTATTCTGACTTTGCTGTTATCTGATTATAATATTTATCGTTATGGCTATCGACCGTACTGGGATGAGAGTACATGATATACTCATCATCCAGGATTGCATAGAGCATTTTCACACTGAAAAAGATGTTTTCTTTGAATCGTAGTTGCTTCATTTATTTATTTTTAATCATTTTACATAATATGTTTTATATTTGCCCATTTTCATTATATTTTATAAATAAAATGGAACCAACATAACTTTGTTGTGTATCATTTCTCTATTAATAACCCGTAGGCATATTTTCCAAGCGCCCCATTTAAGGTGCGGTCCTGAAATTTTAATGTATACTTTTGCCTAATAAGTATAAGCTCAAGCTCATTTTTAGATGAAAATAACAAAGAGAACTTATTTATTAAAATTTAGTAGATAAAAGAAATTATGTTACGATTTTATAAGAAAACACAGTATATTTATTAGGCGGCGGTGATTTTCCAGGCAAAAGATATTCATCAGCTCAATAAAATTGAATAGTATGTTGTTAGTTATTCTTTAAATTCACAGATTGTAATGAGCATTTCCGCATGCAAGTTGTATCGTAGTTTAGATATATCATAGTTTTGACACATTAAAGTTCCAACAAAACCCTCAAATTTTTGAGCAGAGTTGAGCAAGATAATTTAAAAAATGTGCTGTGTTAAGTATTATAGAAAAGGTTAGTTCGTTGATAATTATTATTTCTTCATCATTTACATGTTGTTAAATGTTAGTAAAAATAAACTTTGACTGTTAATACTTTTGTTCAGTATTTACCTGTATGATTATTGCTTGGTAATTAATATGTATATTTTCATGTCGTATAGCTAATTATAAACATAAGTGTGATGTGAAACTAGCTAGATTTATTTTAACACACTCACAGCCATATATTTTATATTAAAATAGTGTTAATAGTGTAAATCATAATATTTTTTCACAATTAAAAATATTTCCTTTTTTCTGATGGTATTGGCATCGAATTAAACCGCGCTGTCGTTTCGTTCACTAAAAGTGATGTTATGAGGACCGAATATGTAGCCGCCTCAACTTACGGAAACGAGAGTAACCTGCGTTGTCTGTTAGTTATTGTATAGTCGAATTTAACGTTACATGGAAATTGGAATCTAAATATATTATGTATACTTACTTATATTAAATCTGTACATGAAATATATTTCCTAAATAACTATCACGGGGTGATTAGGGATCGACACTGATGCCAACGAAGCAAACAGTAAAATTTTTGTCCGTCTGTCTGTCCGTATAACCGTTATAGAAACAAAAACTACTCGACGGATTTAAACGAAACTTGGTACAATTATTTTACATATTCCTGAGCAGAGCAGTAAAAGTAGAGTTAAAGCTACACAGAAATCATATTGTATGAAAGAAATGTTCTCCTTATTATATATAAAAAATATCTCCCGACATCATAAATGTATATCTTTTATGGTTGACTCACAATAACACGTGTAACTTCCGATAGCTTAGGAGTTCGAAGCTTTCTGATTTTATTTGTCTATAACACTCTCAGTCCGTTTCAACTCAATTTTTATTTTCATGCATCAGTGCCACCTAAAAAAATCTTTATCTCAAAAATCGAGCAAAGCTTAGAAAATGAGAAATAAGAGTTCTCAAGAATCGTTAGAGGTAAGAGGCTTACTATAGGCCGAAAACAACATGTGTTATGCCGAGAACCTGAAACCGCTTCACAACGAGAATTGCGGCTCACAGCTGACCGCGAACGGCATGTACTATCCCGTGAGACCGAAACCTTCACTGAGAGGGTATATCTAATGTCTCACAGCTGATCACGGCCGTCATATTTTATCTCGAGAATCTGAAACTTTTACTCAATATGAAGACCGTTTGACAAATGATAGGGTGCACCATAATATTATTCGATCTCTTGAAGATGAACATGAGCATAAGCAATGACTAGAGTAAGGACGCGAATATTACAATTAATTAAGACAAAAACGATTAATAAGTTTGTTTAATGAAAGATTAAGAATTGAAACTATTCGGTCTCTGGAAACGGACGAATAGCGAGAGGTCTGTCTTACCGCAGACAGATTTCGACATAGTCTTAATGACTTAGATTAGAGGTAAACATAGAAGATCAATCTACGAATTCGGTGGTGGGGTCCGACAAATATAAAAGTGGGTTTGCTTATAACCTCACAATTGATTACAGATCATCTTCTGTATAGGCGATATTAACGTAGTATGTTATTTTTGTAATGCTTTAAAGTGGAGTAAGGACAATTTTAGAACATGTTTCATCAGGTTAATTCGTATGTATGCAGTTTTAAATCGACATTAGAAGCTTTTCCTCAAGATGGTGAATGGTGATATTAATATAAAATTGTTATAAATGCCGATAGACGGACGTCTATCAGCACTCAGGAACTTCCTGGGCGTGTTATAACGCCCAGGCCACAGTATTACAATTTTTTCTACAGCAGGGCGACGAATGTATTTTCGCATAGCAACGGAGGGGAACTCGCGGGGGGTCAAGTGACGCGGGCCACGTACCATTAACATGCTTAGTTTGTGGTACCGAGCGCGAAAGAAAGTCATCGTGTTTTTGTTTTGTTACTATGTAAACTAACGTAATTTAATACTTAGGTACAATATATTCTATAACGGTGCGCTCAAACTGTTAATCTACATTTCATTTAGATTATTATTTGAAGTACTAAGTAATGTAGAATTTAAATCACATTCATTCATGTTTTCCTCAGATTTTCGATTTCCTCCGATTTTAAGATTTTCTTATCAGTGTTCAATTTTAATTTAGTTAAATTTTATAAGAGACAATTAAGAACATTCAAAAATAAAGTGTCACGTATTTTTTTAAACGACGAATGACGAAAAACGACGTAATCGCGGACGAAGTCGCGGGCAACAGCTAGTACTTCATAAAGACACAATTAACTCGTACCTACTCGTAATACGATACCTTGGAGTTGGAGCGAAAATATTGTTTGTAATAATTTGGCTAGGTAACTAATTATTGAAATGAAAATAATAATTAGAAAAATGCATTGTGAAACCGTTTTAAGCAAAAAACGTTTCGATAAACGAATTATGTTTTTGAATGAAATACAAATTATTGCATGCTTTTAAAATACAAGACTTATCTATCTACTAATGAAAGTTTTCATGCATTTTGTTCGAAACACGGTAGGTCAGCCGTGTTTTGTTACTTTAAAGGTGACATTCGAAAATGAAACAACGATTTACGGAAAAGCACAGATAGAAACGCGTTTAATCGAGATTGGGTATCTAATATTAAGATAATTGGAATACTTAATGAAAATAGGAATTGTAGAGTCAGTAATAATTCAGATTAGTTTATTGATATCATATTAGATACTTACTTAGTTCGAGTGAACGCGTTTTTACAATTCGTTCTATACAAAGTATGTTTTTAACTAAATTTTCGAATTTCATCGTGTATTTTACAATAATTTTGAATGATTTGAATGCGAAATGTACTAATATATGATCAAACGAACTTCAGAGTGAAGTTTGATCATTATTATATGAATCGTTTCATTCGAAGATATTATTTACTATGTAGTTCCCTTTTTCAATGCTAGCAACTACGCACGCCTTTAGATTTTATTTTTTATTAATTGTGGGTATTACGACCTGACAAGTATTTGCTCGCTTTGTACGATATTCGTTATTTTTAGAGTCTGTAATCTTACAAAACTTTGGGTTAGGGTGTGGTGGGTGTTAATATCTTCGAATGAAGCGATTCATATAATAATGATCGAACTTCACTCTGAAGTTCGTTTGATCATATATTATATTTCATCGCTTCATTCTTCAGATATTATTCACTATGTAGATGTTAAGAGATAAAAGTTTTGTAAGAATCATTTTGGGTGCAAGTTTAGAATAAAACATATATAGATATTATTAGTTTTATTTTGTATATTAACAAAAATATAATCAAACATTATTCTTGCAAAATTGATTCTGCAAATTCGTTTTCATTAACTACATTAAGTTTATAGAACCTTGCAAAGGTTTCGGAATGTTTAGTCCAGCCAGCAGTTTTACGTATATTATCAACGCATACACCACTAGCACAAGCAGTAGATGTTGAAGCGTGTCTTGTGCTATGTGAACTAAATATTGAAATGTTGACACCACTTTCCGATAACACGTTTTTGATCCAAAGACTGATTGTTTGAGTTGTGGCGGGTTTATTAGGTTTTTTAAAAGTTAGTATTAATCTATTGTCCTCCTCATTCCTCAAATGTTTTGTGACATTGATATAATCAGAAAGTGCAGTAGCGGGACAAATACTTATATTTTCTTTAAAGTATGGAAGTATAAGAAGGGGTTGATCTCTACCCGGAGCCGAAGTTTTTATCAAGTCTGTTATGAAAATCTTAGCTCCACTGTCTGAGAAATAAATATTATTAAGATTGATAAGGGATAAAGTTTGGACCCGCTGTGCTGTACACAGCGCAAGTAAAATTACTATTTTTTTAGTCAACTGCTCCAAATTAATGTTTATATTAGGAAACCAGCTTGAGATATGGTTCAAAACTAATTGTGGGTCCCAAGAATAATTATTGTATTTAGGATTACTGGGTTTCAATTTGAATGCTCCCTTTAGGAGTCGTTTTATGCATTCATCCGACCCGATATTATTTCCTAAGATTAAAGACAAGGCAGACCTGTGCGAGTTTAAAGTACCATATGAAGCCCCTTTGTTAAACTCATTTGTTAAAAACGATATAACTGTCGCTACTGTACTTTCAAAATTGGAAATATTTCTATCTAGACAAAATTGCCACCATAGTTTATAAGTTACGTTATATTGCTTCTTAGTGTTACTGGAAAGCGATGCCAACATTAGTTCGACAGCTTCCGATGGGATGTTTCTCCGTAAGAAGGCTTCGCGGAGAGCCTCGCTGCAGCCAGCGTAAGGTGTGAGTGCAGTGGGTGCGACAGGTGACTGAAATGAGAATGCGTTAGATTCGTATCTGCTTTAAACTTGGAACCCCTACCCTTTACGAGAAAGCTCCGCCAAATGACTTCTCATTTCTTTGCTTTTAGGGGGGGGGGGGGCAATAAATGAAATGTACAGACTATACGGCTTTTAAAATATAAGTCTGGTAAGCGAACTAAACTTTGCTGGTTTAGTTCTTGCTATATCGCTATCCGTGCCTGCTTCTCGTGTTTACGGGTGAATTAAGTTTATCAATAGTCATAAATGCAATGCTATACAGAGGATATACTGCATTTAAAACATGACAAAGTCTGGTAAGCGAACTAAACTTTGCTAGTTTAGTTCTTGCTATATCGCTGTCCGTGGCTGCCTCGCGTGTTTACGGATGAATAAAGTAATGTCCTGTCTTCGCATCCACAGCTAACTGTCCTATACTGTCATAATCTTAACACAGATTCATTCGACATAGCTCCCCACGAGCTCAGTTCTTCATTTTTGCACTCGCACAACTGTGGACAACACAAGAGCAATGCCTCCATTGGTAGCAGTTACAATCAAGGGCTAGCAAGGCAGGCTAGCCATATTACGGATGTTGGAACAACCGACTATATTTAGGGCAATTTTCTTTGTACAGTGTAACGTTTAGACTGTCGTAGCATTCCTACGGAACAAAGATGGGATCAGATCTGCATCCTTAATGAAGTTTATCGAAAGGAGATACTTTCAGACGACGATAGTATTCAAAATCCACCATATTCCTGAACATAATAATGCATAGTTAAGCTTATAATCTCTCTTGCCATTATCCTGCAGCAGAATTCCTTGGCGATAATTTGTTCTCGTTAGAACGAGCGAGGTTGTTACGATAATATGAGAAATCCTGTCAGTTAGAGACCTGAACGACGCGATAGAGTACCGCTATTTCAGTAGTAGTAGCACCTAGAAGGGTGAAGGTATTCTGGAAAGCGGAACTGAAGGCCCGGTCGGCAGCACCAGCCACCTAATAGACAGTGTTCAGTGCTGCACCACTATAATCTGCAAAATGACTCTGACGGTATGAAAATGTACCTACCGTACACGAACGTACATTTTCAAAATATCAAATGATATAGTTGGAATAAAAATCCTATTTGCCTCCGTCTACCCAAAAGACATACGGAGTAGCTAGTAGTAGTTGGTTGAATTAGAATAAAGTACCTATAGTTAAAATCCTTTGTTACTGACTGGATAAATTTGGCTCTTTTCCTATCTGACGTTCATATAGCTGTTGACTGCCTAGTGTTATGCACAAACACAATTGAGTATTTGAATAAAAAAAAATTATTGATTTTTTTTATGTATTTTGAAACTTTATTATTAATAATATTGATATTTAATACAAATAACTTCAAAAACATTTTTTTCCGTTAATTATAAGCAATTAAAAATTGATGAAATTTAAATTAGAATCACGTGACTACAAACGCGCCATGACTGGTCACCATATAGTTGTGACGTCATAATGTTATAACGTTTACGGCTATTACAATAATATTGATTTATTGCTAAGATACGATTTGTTTGTTGGTTCCGAATTAGTTAGTTAGTTACGAAAATAATATTCTTGATGTTGATATATTTATGATCACCGATTTTTGTCAGGAGTTGCCTTTGTAGTATTCGTACATAATGGTACAAAACGATAACTTTTGAGGTTCGCCATTTTTAATATAAATTTAAATAATATAATTAAAATTAATATAATTAATATGTAATTTAATAATGACAACAAAATTAAATAGATCAAAACCCTGTATTTATTATTAACACGCTTTTATTAGCTTCATCTGTATGTTTGTATGTAACCGACTCCTTTCGAAGTTTCGACCCGATTTTGACCCACTTAAAACCGACGGGTTTTGTTCTATCAAGGTCCGATGACAATACAATAATATCATAAATTTATCCTTTTATACTGATAAGGATCGCCAGGATCAGCTTAAAACATATGTTTGTAAGTAACCAATTCTCCTTTCGATTCGATTTAGACCCACTATAAACCGACGGATTTAATTTAAATTTTGTATACTTATAAAAACCCGGTAACAATACAATAATTTCATGAATTTATCTTATTATCCTGTTTAGTTTTTCAAACTACAATACATATTTATTTTTCTATCAACTGCAATGAGTGAAAACTAACATTATGACGTCACACGCATTCGGGTGACGCTTCGGGAGTTGTCGGCGTGTCTTCGGTACTGGATTCAAAGACTAATTTTTATTTTGAAATAACTTTTGAATTATTGCAAAAAAAATAAAAATAAAAACAGTTTTGTTATAAAACTAATATATGATCTTTCCATTTATCACAAAAAAATTTTTCATTCAAATACTCAATTATTATAAATAAGTCAGCCCGAGGCTTTCGGTATATAAGTTCTGATGTAAATCATAATTATATTTTAAAACCGAATTGATTAAAAGTAACGTACTTGGCTGTAGTAATTGCAGTTTTGGGACACAGATAAGCTCCTTATCATTTTAGTCTCTTGAGTTCAGTATATTTGTTTCCAGTACAGAGTTTATGACCTATCAGTTTTAAATAAATAATTCATGCATTGTACTGAAAGTACTAGCCATGTTTAGATTATGATTGGTGGCGTTGGCTCTAAACATTAATAGATACCGCACGGTTTGGTTGGATGTTAAAAATCTGTATTATAATTAAAACCGTTTACCTGTTTTGATATTTTATTGCCTTATTCAAGGGGTGACCTTTTAAATTTATTTCTGACCCCAAAAGTAAGGACCAAGGTCTCTTCTTGTCCGGTTGGGTTAATACTGTGTGAGTTGAGACAGGTGGCAATTCTATGTTAAGATGGTTCAATTGTGCTTCTGCAGAGTTCTAATTGAATAAATAAAGGTTTGAGTTTGAGGTATTTTTGCCTCGTCGGGATCAGCTGTTGCTTCATTTTGTAAGTAACATCTAAATGCGTAATTGAAAGTCGTTACTGGCGCTTTCGCAGATTTACGCTAAAGATAGTGGAAATTGTAGTAACTTTAACTTTTCAAGCCCAAAAGGTTAACTAAGGTACACTTGAACCAATCTCATAAGTTCTAATACTTTTAATCATTATGATTAAAAAAATACTGTAAAACAACAGATGATGAAATTTTCAAAAAGAAAAAAAAATACAAATTTGCCGCGCAATCGACATTAATTGACAGTTCTAAAAGTTTGTACCTATAGGTAATATTAATAGAAATAATTATCGAGATTTAAATGGCTCTACACGAGATTTATTTTGTTTTTTTTTATTACTATACTTCATAAAGACACAATTAACTCGTACCTACTCGTAATACGATACCTTGGAGTTGGAGTGAAAATATTGTTTGTAATAATTTGGCTAGGTAACTAATTATTGAAATGAAAATAATAATTAGAAAAATGCATTGTGAAACCGTTTTAAGCAAAAAACGTTTCGATAAACGTAAGTAATTTTATAAGTACCCTCGATAACAATACTTTTTGCAATATCACGCGACACTCCATCGTATCGCATTCAAAATTGGGAATCGGAGTGCGAGGATCTGTGGGTCATGACTGAGGTATTGTTAAATGGTAAGACAATTAAGTTAGCTATTTATATATAATATAACGACTTATGCCCTTATGCACTATGTTCATAATCGCACAACACGACTTATATTATTGCCAGTTTTGGTTTTATAGAAATGATGTGACTTATTATGCTTGAAATTTGTGTACTTTATGACTCAATTGAGGCTTTTTAGTGGAAAAACTATGCACGTAGCTTGAAAAACGAATGAAATCAACGGGTTTTTTTATCGTTATTAGATAATAAAAACAAAACATCATTTAGGTATTTATGCATTTAACCCTAGAAGTCCAATCTACGTAAATTTGACGTATGAACTCTTCTATATTTACCATCGAATCGCTGCAAAATCCAGAATCAACTCATTAGCCGTCGAGACCTAGCAGTACATAGTTGGCTCATCCATGTAAATTCCGCCATTTGGTTGTAAAGAGGATGTTGTGCGTCATTTTGACGTATAATTGGGCTTTTCGTAACTTTTAAAATTGTTTCAAATTTTTATTTTGTGATTTATTTGAATGATTTTTTTCCAAGTCACGTTTCACATGATATCTATAGTATTATACTATAGATTGAGTATAAAATGGGATCCAGACAACTTTTATACTAGGACGAAAAACCTTCAATTTTAGTAAATGACGATTATTGTCCTCCGCTGGATTTGGACTTCAAGCAAA
Organism: Colias eurytheme; assembly: GCF_061535395.1. Lineage (NCBI taxonomy): Eukaryota > Metazoa > Arthropoda > Insecta > Lepidoptera > Pieridae > Colias > Colias eurytheme. The sequence goes on along the minus strand of NC_143011.1, from coordinate 2,006,564 downwards.
GGGATTGGGTGGCTGAAAATGTTGTCCGGAGTAAAACCGAATATGTTATGGGGTTTTGTTACCCATGTATAATGAAAGTCGTAGATTGTAAAATAAACCTTTAATCGATCTTTCAATAATACAGTACTATGTTGTTAATGCTATACAATGTTTCACCAGTCACCACAATGAGTCTAGTCTGTACAGGTTAACAGGAGACAATCATTGAGTATTGGTATTAAATACGTATCAACTGCGTATTGCGTTTTGCGTATTAACTATTGTCCTAGTGAATCATTTTCACTATCGTCGAATCAATTTAAAATTCGATCAAGTGCGTTCCGTTTCGGAACGCCACAGATAATAAAATATAGATAATAAAAGTGGCAACGCCACAATGTCATGGTGGTATACATTGAGGATACAAGCACTATAAAGAGATAAAAGAAGCCCGAAAACCATATTCCTGTATGTTCAGTTAATACAGGAAAAGTTATAGGTGGTCAGTGGCGATATTTTACGGCATGATATAGAATTTTAACAATTTCTATATCATATAATATCAAAATAATGTAGATAAATGCTAATGCTTCCTTCTAGGGAAGCGCGCTCCATCATAGGCCACATCTCAGCTTACCATTAGGCGAGATCGTGGTCAAGCGCTTCCCTATCACACAATAAAAAATAAAAAAAAATAAATAAATAAAATACAATGAGCCGCAAAGATTTTATGAAAAAATTAAGCACAGATTTGAAGGTGCCTTGGATGCAAATACGACTTGTGGCACGCACTTTGAAGAGACTCTACGTGACAATAGCCCAATTTTTTCAAAATATGTGGTACCAGAGTATCCATAAAATGTTTACGAAAATGCAGGACCAAAGAAGTATCGATATTGCGGATTTTTTTCCCATAAAAAAGGCAAATTACCAAAGCACAGTGGCTAAAACGCTCATAAATTGTCAAGACTGGTTATAAATACTTTTTTTTTATGCGACTATTATAGACTATAGTATTATTGTCTTGATTATTGTAGTTAGATAATTTTTTTGAAAAAAGATTAAAAACGAGTTATTTTTTAAAAACTTACCCAATTATAAGAAGAAAATATAAGTTTAACATTTTTTGTTGGCTTTTTTTAGATGATTCAATTATCGTTCTGTATTTATATAAACAAAGAGTATAATATCATTAAATGCACTTAATGTGTTAACTGTATTTTTAATATCTATTGCAAAAAATAGTTAATTTCCATAGAAATATATTAGTATCCCAAGTTAACTGATAAATACCTTTTTTTAAAAATATAAAGATTTGTTGTTGCAGATTTATTGAAAAAAACGATTTAAAAATAATAAGGAATAGTGTGTGTTGTTTCCGTGCAGTATTCAATTAATAGACCAATAGCAACACGGCATTAATGCCAAACTGTCTCATGTCGTCACTTGAACCAATGACACTAAAAGAGTTGTTCCTTTATGCTCATGAAACTGTATATAATATTATGTAGTATTTAATAAACTATAATATTATGCTTTTAAAAATATACGTGTTTGTGAAAAAGTAAATTCTAGCCTATGTTCAAATAAAAATAGTAGGTAGCGTTTATTTCCCTCTGAGTAAGTAGTGTGTATTGTGTATCAAAAGTAACATTAAATACAATCAATTTTAATAACCGCCTATATACCAGGTATATAGTTGTAGCATACTGATGATCACAATACGTTGATCATATATTAGTACATTTCGCATTCAAATCATTCAAAATTATTGTAAAATACACGATGAAATTCGAAAATTTAGTTAAAAACATACTTTGTATAGAACGAATTGTAAAAACGCGTTCACTCGACCTAAGTAAGTATCTAATATGATATCAATAAACTAATCTGAATTATTACTGACTCTACAATTCCTATTTTCATTAAGTATTCCAATTATCTTAATATTAGATACCCAATCTCGATTAAACGCGTTTCTATCTGTGCTTTTCCGTAAATCGTTGTTTCATTTTCGAATGTCACTGTAGCGACGACAAGCCAATTTACGAGTTACCGAAATTTTATTTATTTATTTTATTTATTAGAGAACAAAAATTCACATTTATTTAAAACAATTTTGCGATGCGAAACCTTACGAGGTTTGTAGCAACGCTCACAGTCGCATAAACACCGTTTGTTATTCGCAAGGAAGACAAAAGAAGTGACTACATAAACCGGTTCCTTATCTATTCATGACATACAAATACAGGGTGTTCATTACAATGTTGTTTATTATGTTTATTTTATTGTTTTAATTAATTCGAGAAAATATCTTTTGTATATTATTTTGTAGTTTTTAATATTAACATCCTTCTTGACTTTTTGTGGCATAGAATTAAGTATAGTGGGTAATAAGAAATTAGCCGTACGCTTCCCATAAAGATTGTGTACTTTAGGAATAATTAATTTTTTATTAGTTATTTGTCTGGTAGCAAACTGATGCGAAATGGGATTTTGAAAGTTTATGTTATGAAATTGTTCTATGAGAAAAATCTTTTGAAACATTTGTCTTATTGGCAGTACATTACAATAGCTAAATAGTTCGAGAGGTTTATCTTTAAACTTGTTTTTAATATTAATAGGTACAATTTTTTTATTAGTCTTAGTTGTAAATTTATGATTCTATCAATGTAAGTATTAAATGTACGTCCATAACTTGTGATACCGTATTGTATTATTGATTCTGCCAATGATCTATAGATACCGAGAAGAATTTTGTATGGTACTTTATTTCTGATGATATATAATTTTGAGAGTATGGCCCTAAGTTTATCACACAGATGGTCTATATGATGGTTCCAATTAAATCTGTTATCAACAATCAGTCCTAAGTAAGTATAATAAGGCACTTGGTCCACACATTCACACGAGCAGTCCGGGTTATAATATGTAGCTTTGTGAAGACATACGTGATTGTGTGCCGTGATTTTAAAATTATTAAAGTTTTTCAAATGACTCGAGTGTACATGTACTATTTTTGTTTTCTTAACATTTATGACAAGACCCGCATCGTGCGACCACATTAGGATACGCGTAAAATCTTCCTGTAACTGTTGAGCTGCAGTATTAATATTTTTGTCTGAGGCTATTAGACAGGTGTCATCAGCATATTGATAGATAGAACAGTGGTTGATGACATGTTCCATATCATTTACATACGCCAAGTACAATAAAGGTCCTAACACCGAGCCCTGTGCTGTACCCTCGGTGATGGTCATTTCATTGCTCATTTCATCGCCTACTTTAACACGAAATTTTCTATTAGCAAGATAATCTTTAAACCATCCCAGAAGAGGTCCACGGATACCGGAGTTGTCTAGTTTGTGTATAAGAGTGTCATGCCTGAGTGTATCGAATGCCCTACTATAATCGATAAATAATAGCAGTACATGTTTTTTGTTATCGAGACATGAGTTTACTTCATCTGTAAATTTTGACAAAAGTTGTGAAGTTGACTTACACGGTTGAAATCCAAATTGAGAGACAGATAAAATTTTATTTTCGGCATAGAAATTCTGCATTTGTTCGGCTATAAATTTTTCCACGATTTTGTCTAATACCGGAAGAATGGTAATCGGGCGATAATTTTCATACTCACTTCGCGTACCCTTTTTGTGAATAGGTCGGATTATTCCAGTTTTTAACTCTAAAGGATATTTAGCATTAACAATAGATGCATTAATAAATTTAACTATAATATCTACGATTTTAGTGCATATATTTTTTATGTCAATACATCGAATGTTGTCGAATCCGGGAGCTTTATTGATATTAAGTTTTTTGTTGTTAGCTTTTTTAAGTAGCATTGATTTATTTTGTGGATAATAATAATCATTTTCACATAATAGACGCTTATTGCATTTAGGAATGATTTTTTTAATACTATAATAAAATTCTTGTGCAAAATTATTAGCAATTGTTTTAATGTCTATGTTATTTTTATGAAATGCTTTTAAGATACAGTTGTCTATTGAATTTTTGCAGCGACCTGTTAATGAATTCAAAATTTGCCATAAAGCGTGACTATTGTTGTAGTTTTGATTAATTTGATTATGATAGTAATTATTTCTTGATTTTTCTATGAATTTACGCGTTTTATTACGTAATTTATTGTATTTTAATCGAAGTATTTTATTAGTCGGGTCATTTTTCCAGTCAATAAAAGATAAATCTTTTTTTTCACACATAGTTTTTATGGTGCTAGTAATCCAAGGATCTTTGTTTCTTTTACTTGATGTTGAAATTATTTGTTCAAATTGTGATTGATTATAACAATTTTGGATGGTATTTTTTAAGTTATCATATAATTTATATGGACACTCTGTATTCGTAAAATCATCCCAGCTAACATGATCAAGCAAATTATTAAGTTTATTGTTATCTATTTTTCGAATGACTTTAACGTCACCCTGTACATGTGCTAATGATTGTCCAATGCACGACAATACGATCATACGGTGATCAGCCATTGCAGTGCCGAGCGCGCCCGAGTACAGGTCTAACAATTGCGTCCTTACAAAAATGTGATCGATTACGCTACGCGTTATTATTTGGTTTCTTATTTCAATTCTTGTATAATCGGTTATAACACTTGTTAGACCGCACTCGGCCATGCTATTTATGTAAAAATCTTGAATGTTACCCTTTATTTTTATATCTATGTTCATGTCTCCTAAAACAAAAATATCTAAGTGTTTAAAAGGTTTACTAGATAAAAGATCCTTTATCTCCCTTACGAACAAGTATTTACTTTCGTTGGGTGGCCTATATATTGCACAAATTGTTGCAACGTATTTGTGATTAGTCGTTAAATGACCTATGATTGATTCACAGTGATTTAAAGTGTGATGTTTGAATGTAAATACGTGAACGTTCCGTATGTATATTATAATACCGCCACCTTTTTTATTCTTACGTAACTTTTTGTGCATTATATAGCCATTTACATTGAACATATTTGCGATATTATCTTTAATGTTTACTTCAGTTAATATGAGAATATCTATTGGTGAACATGAACTGTTTATTAATTCTAAAACATAACAAAAATTTTTAATTAGTGATCTTACATTTATATGGACTAAATTTAACTTAAATTGAGATTTCGCTAACGATGGAACATTTTTACAAAATGAGTTATATGTACTACAATTAAAAAGTTCTAAATTATTGCTTGGGATATTCGACTGAACTATGGTGACCTACATAAAATACTATATCTATTACCGCCGATGATGTGCTGGTGCTGCCTGGTTGAGGAGATTTTCAATGTCTGTTTCGCTTCTGATCACAATAGGTTTATTATTCTCTGATTTACGGATTAATATAATATTCCCATTCTGGAACCACACATATTTATAATTTGGTGTTAATTTTTGCTTAGCTTGCCACAGCAGGGTTTTATTCGCTTTAGTTAGGGCTTTGCGTACTATCACTTTGGTTTTAGCTGCTGGTACTGCTTCATCACATACCACCTGTCCCACAAGTACCTCTCTGCGTCTGGAAGCACGTACCCACATATTACATAATTCCTCCTGTTTGAACTCCAGTTGAATACATCCATCCTGTCCGTTTCTTCCTTCCAGGCGCTTCACGTTGGAGATTCCTTCTTTGGTTAGATTTAGGTTATCAGCTAACTTGTTACATAAGTCATTAAGGTCTTCATTAGGACGAGACGGAATGTTGGCAACTTCTATGACGGTATCCAGACGCTGCTGTTCCATATAGCGCACGTGTTGTTTTAATGCATTTATTTCTAGATCGAGGTGTGAATATGTGCGTGTACTACGCACGAAATGAAACTTCTTTATGACCTTATTTTTTCAAAAAAAATAATTTACTATATGCAACTTTACAGAAATATGTCGAATCACGCGTGATAGGGATAAGAAAAAAAATGGTGCGTAACGGAAAAATGTCACGCTAAATTTTTTTTCAACCCCGATAAAGAAGTTTCACTTCAAAAACCTTCAGAAAACCTGGATGGGTTTTTCTTTTCTCTATGCAATTAAACAGACATTATCTGACGATAGTATGTAAACTGTAAAGGCGCTATTAACCTTAAGATTATTTTCAACAGTCTTAAATCTTAATATCTTTACATTGAACGGACCCAAACGTCGATGAGATAGTTAAAATAATTTTAAAGCAATCAAGTTACGTACTCAAACTAAATCTAGACCCGTATTCCAATCATAACATTTATCTTAGGCCAGCTGTTTATTTGAACACGCTAATTATCTGCGACATTGTATTATGAACTGCCTAAATAAGGACCTAATAAATTCTCCCAAGTAAAAATTCAAAACTAAATGCCTCGATTTACCTTTTATTCGATCAAAGTAAATCTGTAACATTTCATAAAACTTCATATCGTAAAACTGTATACTGTGAATTGTTCACAACTTTATTTTAAGAAATTACCTCAAATATCACCTTAAATAAAACCTACGAAAAGTTTTTTTTTTAAACCTCTAATGCACTAGTTAAGGCATTACTTTTCGTTTTTAATCGAATAGCAATAAGGCTGTCTTTGTGTAGCAATTAATTGTTATTTGTCAAGGGTTATAGCCTAAATAAAAACTAACGCAGGTAGTTTAAGAAATTAATGCGGGTAGTCAAGAAACTAACGCGGGTAGTTAAGAAACTAATTTGAAAGTAATTCGCATACTGTTTTTGTTCTGATACACGGACAAGTGAATGTTTATTGTTTACGTTCGATTGAAGGATCTGGATGCAGTGTACCAATTAATGTGCTTTCTTTGTTAGTGTTAGCTCACAAAATAACAAACATTAAAGCAATTCGTTACTTAATTTATCTTGATGGCAGTGCTTACGCCACAAAGTATTTTTTAAAATTACGTGAATTACCTACTAAAGTGAACCCGTCCCTGAATAAGTGAAATAGGTACTGTTAATTTATCACTGCGTAACTAAGATGGGCTGAATGTAATGGAATAAGTTTTAACTAACTACAAAACCGTAAAGCAATATCGCACGACCTAATAACAACAACACTGCGTAAATAAGTTGAGTTAAATGTAATGCAATACGATTTAACTATACACTGGTCTGTAGGCTACAACTTTTAACAAAATCTAATCGTTACATTCGGTACAACCTGTAAATCAGCACTGTTTTTAACCGACTTCAAAAAAAAGGAGGAGGTTATCAATTCGGCCGGTATGTTTTTTTTTTTTTTTTTATGTATGTACACCGATTACTCAGAGGTTTCTGAACCGATTTACGTGATTCTTTTTTTGTTCGATGCGGGATGGTGTCGAATTGGTCCCATAAAAATTTTATTCGGATAGGCCCCGTAGTTTTATTTTATGAGCATTTTTGTCTGTATTTGTAAATGTTGCAAGTGCAAGTTTGAAGTCGGTTGTTTTTAACGCAGTTATTGACTTGTTGTGCAGCATTTTGCCGCGGCTGTGACCATTTTCCTCAATTAATTTAAAATAAATTTTGTAACTAATGTTTTTGGCAATAAATTTCTTTTTCTTTCGAATAAGTTACTTGAAGTTAACTACATTTTGAAAACCTACTTTCTTTATCTTACTGTACACTCAAAGTGGAATGTTATCTACTGACCGGTTTTGTATGAGATTGAAGGATAGTTGCACGACACGTCGACACGTCGCTCTGGTTCCGGTGATCTCAGGCTCGACGTGTTGATGGTAGTGATGGTAGCGCGACGCCCGGCGTGATATTGCGGTGCCTGGCGTGGATGCGCAACGCCTGGCGTGGTGTCGCGGAGCCCAGCTTGGTGCCGCGGCGCACAGTATGGATGCAGCACCACATGGCGCCACGCATGACGCTCGACGCTCGACGCATGATGCTCGACGCATGATGCTCGACGATCGACGCATGATGCTCGAAGCCGGACGCTCGACGCAATGGCACGGTGCACGACATGATGACACGGCGCTGCTCTCGATGATACGGCTTCCGACGCGGTGATGCGAGCGGCAGTGTCATCCGTGCAGCGCGAGGCGAAGTTGCCACCCTGCCCGCACATAACGAGCTCTCCCTTTGTCTCCGGCTGCTCAGTGACACGTATGCTCGTAGATCTGTAGGATGCTTCTTCCCGTTGAAACTGGATCGAAGTGCCACGTGGTTGCGGCGCTTTGACTTTTAATCAGGTTATCGTATATCGTATCGAGGTTATCGCCACGTGTTTTCTCATTTGCTCGATTTGATCCCAATTCTGATGTCGGAGCAAGGTGTAGATTGTGAATCTATTTTCAAGCTGTGGGCGTTGCGTTGGGTAATCGAGCAAAGAAACACCTCAAACTCAATCATTTCTTTATTTACCACCGATTCGGAAAGCAGTATCTACAGAGAAGAACCGGCAAGAAACTCCATAGTTGCTCTTTTAATCATGTCAGTTTTACAATACAGTCATTTTAAATACAATCACTTTAAATACAATCAATTTTAATAACCGTTACGTTACACATTTAAATTAAACACTAGCAGAGAAATGGTTAACAGTTCCTAGTAGTGGAAGATCCGAACTCTTCGATGTTCGAATGTGAAGTGCCGTCCCGAGGGCGAGCCTTCACGGGCTCGACCCGGTACAAGCATGAAGTAAGCCGCCAACTTCACTGTGCTGCCACCTCCCTGGAACTCGTGCTTAGAGTCGTTTTACATCCGCGCTATTGACCGTCTCCGACACGGCCATCCTGCGCTGAACACGTCCTCGTGTTTGTGGGTGCTGTAACACAGAAAACATCTCGCACAGTACATGCTCTTCGGCCAATCCTGACAAATTTTTACAATTAAACTCTGATATTTAATTTTTAGGCTTTTAAACCACAAAACTGAAAAACTAAATCCTTATGATCACTTAGTTGTCCGTAAGTCTATCAGTCTATCTATCAAGACCTTTGAAATTCATATCGCATACCATCGTCCCGTTAAGCTTTGAAAAGTTATAACAGTCGATCAAAAGATAGCAGTTTTCGACATTCGCAGCGGACACATGGAATCGATACCTTCAGGATATTTCTTGTGAACACAGAATCATGAAATTTGTACAAGAAACGTCTTATAGCAAAGAATCTCATAAAACAAAATTTAAGTTCATATGAAAACACTAAACAGGTTTTTTTCTTAATTTGAATATCCTAAAATAATTTCCAACTTCAACCCTTTGAAATTAACCATTTTGATTAAAATAATGAAACATTGAATTCTGATCATTTCAATTAAATTTATGAACTACTACTAAAAGAAAATAACGCATAAGCGACCAAACACCACTTTCACTGCTATTGTCATCAGAAGATCATTATTAAAGTATCACAAAAAAACTAGAGCATGAATCTTATCCGAGGCCTGTGGCTTTTCACTAAGCCCATCATCACACACGCATTCCACCGAATGCCAACTCTGGCTTTTCACTAAGCCCATCATCACACACGCATTCCACCGAATGCCAACTATGGCTTTTCACTAAGCCCAACAACACACACGCATTCCTCCGAATGCAAACTCTGGCTTTTCACTAAGCCCCACAACAAACCTCATGTTTGTTCCACACGCATTCCTCCGAATGCCGAGTCCCACGGACTCCATATTCCATATCTAATGGTCTCTACAAGACCCAACCTCCGCCAGCGTCACCCGCGCACCGCGCATCCACGGTTTACTATAAGCAGCTATCTGTACTCCTAATAGCAGACGCCGGCTTCAACGGACTACGGTAATACCGCGCATCCACGGTTTACTATAAGCAGCCATAATCCCCTTATAGCAGACACCGACTTCAACGGACTACGGCTACGAAATGACTACTGGCACACTGACCAATCGAACTAAGATTCACCGCTATCACTCAACTCAAACTCAAGTTTCAAACATTAATCAACTTCAAGTGGTACTTGGCCCTCAGGCATTCTCAATATATTGACAAAGTGAAGTTACCCGAACATTGTATAAACAACATCTTTCTTTTCAAAGTGATTATTGGTGTTTATAGGATTCAATAGCTCAACAGTTAAAAAAAATGAAATCTTATCTGAACTGAATATTACTCATCCAACAGTATATTAAAACTCAAGTTATCTCCTATACAGCCATACTGACAATCATGTGTCCCCGTACGCCATTTCTCACACTACATTACTACGGTAATTCATCTCGGGATACCAAAATAACTACCATCCTGCCTCAGCCCACACTGACCTTACAGGGTTACCATACTGCCCCGGTCCTCCTGACCGGTCAGAACACACATCTACTATCCTGGACCTCATGCCAGATAGAACACCACCATCCTTCGATGAACTACATTACCATCACAATATTATTTCACGCAACACACATTTACTTCACAACGTACGAGACAACACAACCATCAGTATGCTACAACTATATATCGTCGATGTACGTACGACTATGTATTTGGGCTTAGTGAAATCACATATAAATCACACATGTATTGTGTTAATTTTATTTATTACGGATTCAACATCAAACAACTCTACGGTAAGTATCAAGGTGCGTATTAACTATAGAGCTATTATTTATTACCTTACCTAATACCTATAGGTATGTTATAGCTAATTGCTGCTGGGCGCTGGCTGCGATTTCGTCCATGTATCTACTGAAAGGTTTCATGACATAATATGAGCACAGGGGAATAAAATAAAAATACCAGTATGTACATCCAAAAATATTTATTTCAATTATTACAAATTATCCTTAATCTAATTTTGAAAATCTAACACTGAATTAGATTCCTTACAATAATATTATTCAAATTAATAACAAAATAACGTATTTTACGGCTAAATTAATATTGAACTAATTATGTAGTTAAAACACGAAAGCGCATTACCTTGTTATACCAAAAATTTTATATGATACAATATTTTCAACTGATATCGAAATGTACGAAAATAGTAATAATGTAATTGAACTGAGAACATAATATTTTAATATTCAGACAAAGCTGTATTGTTTCGATATACGTAGTTTTTATTGTAAACTGCACATATTTTCATAGAAAAATACTGTAAAACAACAGATGATGAAATTTTCAAAGAGAATAAAAAAATACAAATTTGCCGCGCAATTGACATTAATTGACAGTTTTAAAAGTTTGTACCTATAGGTAATATTAATAGAAATAATTATCGAGATTTAAATGGCTCTACACGAGATTTATTTTGTTTTTTTTATTACTATACTTCATAAAGACACAATTAACTCGTACCTACTCGTAATACGATACCTTGGAGTTGGAGCGAAAATATTGTTTGTAATAATTTGGCTAGGTAACTTATTATTGAAATGAAAATAATAATTAGAAAAATGCATTGTGAAACCGTTTTAAGCAAAAAACGTTTCGATAAACGAATTATGTTTTTGAATGAAATACAAATTATTGCATGCTTTTAAAATACAAGACTTAACTATCTACTAATGAAAGTTTTCATGCATTTTGTTCGAAACACGGTAGGTCAGCCGTGTTTTGTTACTTTAAAAGTGATGTAGGGGCTTGTTATGTGCGGGTGTAATAAAAGATGTAATAACTACGCAAAGGTTATATTTCGTTAACTACATATATATATTCGTATGTAATTAATATTCGACCTAATGCGACCAACCCGCGTCCCGACAAGCCCTTAACTAACTGTGCATAACGCACAAACTGTTTATATACGAGTTACCGTGTGAACCTATGGTGGGAACTTTCTTAGTAGGTACTACACTTGAAATATTTCGGTAACTCGTAAATTGGCTTGTCGTCGCTACATCATTCCCCCCTTAAAATAAAAAGGGTATACAAGTAAAAAAATCTTACAATAAAATTAAACAATAAACAAAGGGGTATATATAAAGTGTCGCTATATAAGATTACAAAATGTTTACAATATAAAGTATAAAAAATGTTCACAATATAAATCAATCATAACGTATATAAGTGGTTACAGTTAACACCTAATTTCGTTAAACTATTTATGTTATTACAAAAACTCGGTTGGGTCTTCTAAGTGGCGTGCGATTATTGTTACACGTCAATTAACACTTAGTAACGTCAACATTTCAAATCTCAATACGTTCTTTACACTTGTATCGTTTAATATTACAAAGGCTATTACTATACACTCATAAGCCATAAATCAAAAGTACTTAAATTTCTAAGTAGTAAACATTTCAATCAAAACTCAACACAAACATAAATTTGAAATACCATACTTAAAACGTTAAACAATGAACTCGTTTCAAAATTACTTAAGTTCTATTATTTATTAAATACGATGTGTTGATTAGTAAGTATTTATTATACATTTCTAAGAAGACTTAATAATACTTATAATCATCGTAATTCTAATAAATATAAAATAGTTGAAAAAATTACAAATACAATACTATTACCTAAATCGTACTGGTAATCGTATAGCTCTTCCACTACGCGTGGTATGTGTATTAGGCAATTCGCTACTTGGAATTTGTAACGGAACCTCAGTATCTGCCCCAGATGTCGTATCACTATCATCATTCAAATAATATGCAGGTTTTAGACGGTCTACAGATATACTAACTTTCCTGCCAGTCATTTGAATATAAAATACCTTTTCCTCTCGACTCAACACACGATAAGGACCGTCGTATGTTGGTTGTAAAGGCTTACGTACTGCGTCGTTTCTTACAAAAACATAATCGCACTTTTGCAAATCGGGGTGAATAAATATGTTCCGTCTTTCATTCTGCCTAATAGCTACTGACTGATATTTCCTAATAGAGTCTCGTAATTTACTTACATACTCAAGACTGCTATCTATTTCAAAACTCGATTTTTTATCGTAATAATCACCTGGTAATCGTAAAGTTGTTCCGTACGTTATTTCTGCTGCGCTTATGCCGGTATCACTTCTTACTGCTGTTCTAAGTCCTAGCAACACAGTTGGTAATTCCGTAACCCAAGAAGATGATATATTGCATAAGCGAGCCGTTAATGCCGCTTTAAGCGACCTATGCCAACGCTCTACCGCCCCGTTACTCTGTGGGTGGTAAGGTGTCGTACGCAACTTATTAATACCTAATAACTTCATTAGTGTAGCAAATAATTGACTTTCGAATTGGCGTCCTTGATCGCTTATTAGCTTTTTCGGACAACCGAAACGAGAGATCCATCCTTCATATATTACACGCGAAATCGTTTCAGCAGTTATATCTCTCGTAGGAAAACATTCTGGCCATCGCGTCCCCCTATCACTATGGTTAGGCAATACGTCCTAAAACCTTCGGGTGAAGTGGGTAAAGGTCCAATTAAATCAACATGAATATGTTCAAACCTATCGCACTGCAGAAACGATCCTAAACCTGACATTGTATGTCGATTAACCTTCGATCGTTGACATTCAATGCATGTTTTAACTTTTAACCCATTGGCCAACGTGACGAATCATATTTGGCCAATAAAAACGATTTTGAATCAATTTGCGTGTAGTCCTTATTCCGGGATGACATAAATTATGTACACTATCAAAGGCAATACGTCGAAATTTATCAGTCAAGTAGGGTCTAATTTTATCATTATCTAAATTACAATAAATAAATGTACCACTTTCAGGTAACATTATTTTCTTTAACCTATTATTAGCGTCTTTCAAATTAGATAATTGTAACATATAAGAATCTTGTTGTTGATCCTTAGCAAGTTCTGCATAATCTATTACAGTGGGACAACTTATTGTTGCGACTCGTGATAACGAATCTGCAATGACATTATCTTGCCCACTTACGTGCCTCAAATCCGTTGTGAACTCACTAATGAATATCAAGTGTCGTGTACGTCTGGGTAACTCTTTCTCGCTATTTACTTTAGAAAATGCATAAATTAACGGTTTGTGATCCGTATACACCGTTAACTGTCGTCCTTCGACCATATTCCGAAAATGACGAATAGCTAAGTAAATTGCTAATAACTCCCTATCATACGTACTATACTTGCGTTCAGTCTTAGATAGATTCTTAGAAAAATAACCTACATGAGTATCCGATGCGTCCGTCATAAGTGCGAGCGATGCATCGGCCTTAGGGTGCTAAAAAAATCTGCACTTTATAAACAAAAATATAAGTTGAGTTACCTTGGCGATAATAAATAACCATTTATACGGTCGCCGTAAACTAAGATCTAAAGTCATTAACTTAGTACCAAATGTCTTAATTACACTAAACTACACTTTATAATCACTACACAGTACACTCACTCGCGGATTGGTTATTTTTCGACACTGGTAAAATTATTAAAAGTCGGCTCTCCTGCTGCTTCTGCCACGCACAAGGTTGACGATAGTACAATCTGGCGATATGCTTAAAGCAGTAATGAAAAAACATAGCCAATTCGACTTCGACCACTAAACGATCTGCCTCTCGAGCCTGCACATTCCAGCTGGTTTACCCGCTGCTTTAATTGTGCTAACTGCTCGAGAAGGTTTAACTGTACCGACGAAACTGCTCTAACTGGAACTGCCGGATTCATTTTGAATTAAATTTTTATTTAATCAATAAATTAAATAATCACACAAACGAAATCTATGCAATTCACTATAATAATGTTCACTTTTCGTCGGGGGTCACCAATGTAGGGGCTTGTTATGTGCGGGTGTAATAAAAGATGTAATAACTACGCAAAGGTTAACTACATATATATATTCGTATGTAATTAATATTCGACCTAATGCGACCAACCCGCGTCCCGACAAGCCCTTAACTAACTGTGCATAACGCACAAACTGTTTATATACGAGTTACCGTGTGAACCTATGGTGGGAACTTTCTTAGTAGGTACTACACTTGAGTCTTATACGCGCCGCTACGCTGACCGGTTCTGCTGTGCAATACATCTCGTGCAATAATTACAATGTCAAAGTGTGATAACTGTAACAAGGGCCTAACGAAAAGAACACCAGGATTGGAATGCAGCAAGTGCGGAAAGGTTGTTCATGCAACCCAATCATGTACTGGACTGTCCTCCAAACAGCTCTCCGCCTTGCGTGGCGCCGGGAGCCTGGAATGGACCTGTGACGATTGTCAAATTAACTCGCCTCACAAAAAATCATCTTTTATAATACCTTTAGAGGAGGAAGAAGATGATACTATTTCAGAAGGGAACCAAGGTACAAGTTGTATAGATACTAACAAATTCCTAAAAGATATTACTTTAGAAATGAAAAGAATACTTAAGAAGGAGCTTCAGCCCATCGAAACATCGTTAAGCTTCTGCTGTGACAAAATCGACGAACTAACAAGAACTGTTGAAGCCCAAAATAAACAAATAAAAGAGCTAGAGAAAAAATATACTAACCTCAAAAACGAAAAATCACACCTCGATCTAGAAATAAATGCATTAAAACAACACGTGCGCTATATGGAACAGCAGCGTCTGGATACCGTCATAGAAGTTGCCAACATTCCGTCTCGTCCTAATGAAGACCTTAATGACTTATGTAACAAGTTAGCTGATAACCTAAATCTAACCAAAGAAGGAATCTCCAACGTGAAGCGCCTGGAAGGAAGAAACGGACAGGATGGATGTATTCAACTGGAGTTCAAACAGGAGGAATTATGTAATATGTGGGTACGTGCTTCCAGACGCAGAGAGGTACTTGTGGGACAGGTGGTATGTGATGAAGCAGTACCAGCAGCTAAAACCAAAGTGATAGTACGCAAAGCCCTAACTAAAGCGAATAAAACCCTGCTGTGGCAAGCTAAGCAAAAATTAACACCAAATTATAAATATGTGTGGTTCCAGAATGGGAATATATTAATCCGTAAATCAGAGAATAATAAACCTATTGTGATCAGAAGCGAAACAGACATTGAAAATCTCCTCAACCAGGCAGCACCAGCACATCATCGGCGGTAATAGATATAGTATTTTATGTAGGTCACCATAGTTCAGTCGAATATCCCAAGCAATAATTTAGAACTTTTTAATTGTAGTACATATAACTCATTTTGTAAAAATGTTCCATCGTTAGCGAAATCTCAATTTAAGTTAAATTTAGTCCATATAAATGTAAGATCACTAATTAAAAATTTTTGTTATGTTTTAGAATTAATAAACAGTTCATGTTCACCAATAGATATTCTCATATTAACTGAAGTAAACATTAAAGATAATATCGCAAATATGTTCAATGTAAATGGCTATATAATGCACAAAAAGTTACGTAAGAATAAAAAAGGTGGCGGTATTATAATATACATACGGAACGTTCACGTATTTACATTCAAACATCACACTTTAAATCACTGTGAATCAATCATAGGTCATTTAACGACTAATCACAAATACGTTGCAACAATTTGTGCAATATATAGGCCACCCAACGAAAGTAAATACTTGTTCGTAAGGGAGATAAAGGATCTTTTATCTAGTAAACCTTTTAAACACTTAGATATTTTTGTTTTAGGAGACATGAACATAGATATAAAAATAAAGGGTAACATTCAAGATTTTTACATAAATAGCATGGCCGAGTGCGGTCTAACAAGTGTTATAACCGATTATACAAGAATTGAAATAAGAAACCAAATAATAACGCGTAGCGTAATCGATCACATTTTTGTAAGGACGCAATTGTTAGACCTGTACTCGGGCGCGCTCGGCACTGCAATGGCTGATCACCGTATGATCGTATTGTCGTGCATTGGACAATCATTAGCACATGTACAGGGTGACGTTAAAGTCATTCGAAAAATAGATAACAATAAACTTAATAATTTGCTTGATCATGTTAGCTGGGATGATTTTACGAATACAGAGTGTCCATATAAATTATATGATAACTTAAAAAATACCATCCAAAATTGTTATAATCAATCACAATTTGAACAAATAATTTCAACATCAAGTAAAAGAAACAAAGATCCTTGGATTACTAGCACCATAAAAACTATGTGTGAAAAAAAAGATTTATCTTTTATTGACTGGAAAAATGACCCGACTAATAAAATACTTCGATTAAAATACAATAAATTACGTAATAAAACGCGTAAATTCATAGAAAAATCAAGAAATAATTACTATCATAATCAAATTAATCAAAACTACAACAATAGTCACGCTTTATGGCAAATTTTGAATTCATTAACAGGTCGCTGCAAAAATTCAATAGACAACTGTATCTTAAAAGCATTTCATAAAAATAACATAGACATTAAAACAATTGCTAATAATTTTGCACAAGAATTTTATTATAGTATTAAAAAAATCATTCCTAAATGCAATAAGCGTCTATTATGTGAAAATGATTATTATTATCCACAAAATAAATCAATGCTACTTAAAAAAGCTAACAACAAAAAACTTAATATCAATAAAGCTCCCGGATTCGACAACATTCGATGTATTGACATAAAAAATATATGCACTAAAATCGTAGATATTATAGTTAAATTTATTAATGCATCTATTGTTAATGCTAAATATCCTTTAGAGTTAAAAACTGGAATAATCCGACCTATTCACAAAAAGGGT
The DNA here is from genome assembly GCF_061535395.1 of Colias eurytheme. NCBI lineage: Eukaryota > Metazoa > Arthropoda > Insecta > Lepidoptera > Pieridae > Colias > Colias eurytheme. The sequence goes on along the minus strand of NC_143011.1, from coordinate 1,989,040 downwards.
ACGCGAAGTGAGTATGAAAATTATCGCCCGATTACCATTCTTCCGGTATTAGACAAAATCGTGGAAAAATTTATAGCCGAACAAATGCAGAATTTCTATGCCGAAAATAAAATTTTATCTGTCTCTCAATTTGGATTTCAACCGTGTAAGTCAACTTCACAACTTTTGTCAAAATTTACAGATGAAGTAAACTCATGTCTCGATAACAAAAAACATGTACTGCTATTATTTATCGATTATAGTAGGGCATTCGATACACTCAGGCATGACACTCTTATACACAAACTAGACAACTCCGGTATCCGTGGACCTCTTCTGGGATGGTTTAAAGATTATCTTGCTAATAGAAAATTTCGTGTTAAAGTAGGCGATGAAATGAGCAATGAAATGACCATCACCGAGGGTACAGCACAGGGCTCGGTGTTAGGACCTTTATTGTACTTGGCGTATGTAAATGATATGGAACATGTCATCAACCACTGTTCTATCTATCAATATGCTGATGACACCTGTCTAATAGCCTCAGACAAAAATATTAATACTGCAGCTCAACAGTTACAGGAAGATTTTACGCGTATCCTAATGTGGTCGCACGATGCGGGTCTTGTCATAAATGTTAAGAAAACAAAAATAGTACATGTACACTCGAGTCATTTGAAAAACTTTAATAATTTTAAAATCACGGCACACAATCACGTATGTCTTCACAAAGCTACATATTATAACCCGGACTGCTCGTGTGAATGTGTGGACCAAGTGCCTTATTATACTTACTTAGGACTGATTGTTGATAACAGATTTAATTGGAACCATCATATAGACCATCTGTGTGATAAACTTAGGGCCATACTCTCAAAATTATATATCATCAGAAATAAAGTACCATACAAAATTCTTCTCGGTATCTATAGATCATTGGCAGAATCAATAATACAATACGGTATCACAAGTTATGGACGTACATTTAATACTTACATTGATAGAATCACAAATTTACAACTAAGACTAATAAAAAAAATTGTACCTATTAATATTAAAAACAAGTTTAAAGATAAACCTCTCGAACTATTTAGCTATTGTAATGTACTGCCAATAAGACAAATGTTTCAAAAGATTTTTCTCATAGAACAATTTCATAACATAAACTTTCAAAATCCCATTTCGCATCAGTTTGCTACCAGACAAATAACTAATAAAAAATTAATTATTCCTAAAGTACACAATCTTTATGGGAAGCGTACGGCTAATTTCTTATTACCCACTATACTTAATTCTATGCCACAAAAAGTCAAGAAGGATGTTAATATTAAAAACTACAAAATAATATACAAAAGATATTTTCTCGAATTAATTAAAACAATAAAATAAACATAATAAACAACATTGTAATGAACACCCTGTATTTGTATGTCATGAATAGATAAGGAACCGGTTTATGTAGTCACTTCTTTTGTCTTCCTTGCGAATAACAAACGGTGTTTATGCGACTGTGAGCGTTGCTACAAACCTCGTAAGGTTTCGCATCGCAAAATTGTTTTAAATAAATGTGAATTTTTGTTCTCTAATAAATAAAATAAATAAATAAAATTTCGGTAACTCGTAAATTGGCTTGTCGTCGCTACAGTGACATTCGAAAATGAAACAACGATTTACGGAAAAGCACAGATAGAAACGCGTTTAATCGAGATTGGGTATCTAATATTAAGATAATTGGAATACTTAATGAAAATAGGAATTGTAGAGTCAGTAATAATTCAGATTAGTTTATTGATATCATATTAGATACTTACTTAGGTCGAGTGAACGCGTTTTTACAATTCGTTCTATACAAAGTATGTTTTTAACTAAATTTTCGAATTTCATCGTGTATTTTACAATAATTTTGAATGATTTGAATGCGAAATGTACTAATATATGATCAACGTATTGTGATCATCAGTATGCTACAACTATATACCTGGTATATAGGCGGTTATTAAAATTGATTGTATTTAATGTTACTTTTGATACACAATACACACTACTTACTCAGAGGGAAATAAACGCTACCTACTATTTTTATTTGAACATAGGCTAGAATTTACTTTTTCACAAACACGTATATTTTTAAAAGCATAATATTATAGTTTATTAAATACTACATAATATTATATACAGTTTCATGAGCATAAAGGAACAACTCTTTTAGTGTCATTGGTTCAAGTGACGACATGAGACAGTTTGGCATTAATGCCGTGTTGCTATTGGTCTATTAATTGAATACTGCACGGAAACAACACACACTATTCCTTATTATTTTTAAATCGTTTTTTTCAATAAATCTGCAACAAAAAATCTTTATATTTTTAAAAAAAGGTATTTATCAGTTAACTTGGGATACTAATATATTTCTATGGAAATTAACTATTTTTTGCAATAGATATTAAAAATACAGTTAACACATTAAGTGCATTTAATGATATTATACTCTTTGTTTATATAAATACAGAACGATAATTGAATCATCTAAAAAAAGCCAACAAAAAATGTTAAACTTATATTTTCTTCTTATAATTGGGTAAGTTTTTAAAAAATAACTCGTTTTTAATCTTTTTTCAAAAAAATTATCTAACTACAATAATCAAGACAATAATACTATAGTCTATAATAGTCGCATAAAAAAAAAGTATTTATAACCAGTCTTGACAATTTATGAGCGTTTTAGCCACTGTGCTTTGGTAATTTGCCTTTTTTATGGGAAAAAAATCCGCAATATCGATACTTCTTTGGTCCTGCATTTTCGTAAACATTTTATGGATACTCTGGTACCACATATTTTGAAAAAATTGGGCTATTGTCACGTAGAGTCTCTTCAAAGTGCGTGCCACAAGTCGTATTTGCATCCAAGGCACCTTCAAATCTGTGCTTAATTTTTTCATAAAATCTTTGCGGCTCATTGTATTTTATTTATTTATTTTTTTTATTTTTTATTGTGTGATAGGGAAGCGCTTGACCACGATCTCGCCTAATGGTAAGCTGAGATGTGGCCTATGATGGAGCGCGCTTCCCTAGAAGGAAGCATTAGCATTTATCTACATTATTTTGATATTATATGATATAGAAATTGTTAAAATTCTATATCATGCCGTAAAATATCGCCACTGACCACCTATAACTTTTCCTGTATTAACTGAACATACAGGAATATGGTTTTCGGGCTTCTCTTATCTCTTTGTATCCTCAATGTATACCACCATGACATTGTGGCGTTGCCACTTTTATTATCTATATTTTATTATCTGTGGCGTTCCGAAACGGAACGCACTTGATCGAATTTTAAATTGATTCGACGATAGTGAAAATGATTCACTAGGACAATAGTTATAGATATCATGTGAAACGTGACTTGGAAAAAAATCATTCAAATAAATCACAAAATAAAAATTTGAAACAATTTTAAAAGTTACGAAAAGCCCAATTATACGTCAAAATGACGCACAACATCCTCTTTACAACCAAATGGCGGAATTTACATGGATGAGCCAACTATGTACTGCTAGGTCTCGACGGCTAATGAGTTGATTCTGGATTTTGCAGCGATTCGATGGTAAATATAGAAGAGTTCATACGTCAAATTTACGTAGATTGGACTTCTAGGGTTAAATGCATAAATACCTAAATGATGTTTTGTTTTTATTATCTAATAACGATAAAAAAACCCGTTGATTTCATTCGTTTTTCAAGCTACGTGCATAGTTTTTCCACTAAAAAGCCTCAATTGAGTCATAAAGTACACAAATTTCAAGCATAATAAGTCACATCATTTCTATAAAACCAAAACTGGCAATAATATAAGTCGTGTTGTGCGATTATGAACATAGTGCATAAGGGCATAAGTCGTTATATTATATATAAATAGCTAACTTAATTGTCTTACCATTTAACAATACCTCAGTCATGACCCACAGATCCTCGCACTCCGATTCCCAATTTTGAATGCGATACGATGGAGTGTCGCGTGATATTGCAAAAAGTATTGTTATCGAGGGTACTTATAAAATTACTTACGTTTATCGAAACGTTTTTTGCTTAAAACGGTTTCACAATGCATTTTTAGGGTTCCGTAGCCAAAATGGCAAAAACGGAACCCTTATAGTTTCGTCATGTCCGTCTGTCCGTCTGTCCGTCTGTCCGTCTGTCACAGCCGATTTACTCGGAAACTATAAGTACTACAGTGATGAAATTTGATGGGAATATGTGTTGTATGAACCGCTACAAAAATATGACACTAAATAGTAAAAAAAAAGAATTGGGGGTGGGGCCCCCCATACATGTAACTGAGGGATGAAATTTTTTTTTTCGATGTACATACTCGTGTGGGGTATCAATGGAAAGGTCTTTTAAAATGATATAAAGTTTTCTAAAAAACATTTTTCTTAAAGTGAACGGTTTTTGAGATATCAGCTCTCAAAGTCGTAAAAAGTATGTCCCCCCCCCTCTATTTTTATAACTACGGGGTATAAAATTCTAAAAAAAATAGAGGTGATGCATGCTAATTAACTCTTTCAACGATTTTTGGTTTGATCAAAGTATCTCTTATAGTTTTTGAGATAGGTTGATTTAACTGTAATTTATTATATTTGCTGCTACGGAACCCTTTGTGCGCGAGCCCGACTCGCACTTGGCCGGTTTTCTAATTATTATTTTCATTTCAATAATTAGTTACCTAGCCAAATTATTACAAACAATATTTTCACTCCAACTCCAAGGTATCGTATTACGAGTAGGTACGAGTTAATTGTGTCTTTATGAAGTATAGTAATAAAAAAAAACAAAATAAATCTCGTGTAGAGCCATTTAAATCTCGATAATTATTTCTATTAATATTACCTATAGGTACAAACTTTTAGAACTGTCAATTAATGTCGATTGCGCGGCAAATTTGTATTTTTTTTTCTTTTTGAAAATTTCATCATCTGTTGTTTTACAGTATTTTTTTAATCATAATGATTAAAAGTATTAGAACTTATGAGATTGGTTCAAGTGTACCTTAGTTAACCTTTTGGGCTTGAAAAGTTAAAGTTACTACAATTTCCACTATCTTTAGCGTAAATCTGCGAAAGCGCCAGTAACGACTTTCAATTACGCATTTAGATGTTACTTACAAAATGAAGCAACAGCTGATCCCGACGAGGCAAAAATACCTCAAACTCAAACCTTTATTTATTCAATTAGAACTCTGCAGAAGCACAATTGAACCATCTTAACATAGAATTGCCACCTGTCTCAACTCACACAGTATTAACCCAACCGGACAAGAAGAGACCTTGGTCCTTACTTTTGGGGTCAGAAATAAATTTAAAAGGTCACCCCTTGAATAAGGCAATAAAATATCAAAACAGGTAAACGGTTTTAATTATAATACAGATTTTTAACATCCAACCAAACCGTGCGGTATCTATTAATGTTTAGAGCCAACGCCACCAATCATAATCTAAACATGGCTAGTACTTTCAGTACAATGCATGAATTATTTATTTAAAACTGATAGGTCATAAACTCTGTACTGGAAACAAATATACTGAACTCAAGAGACTAAAATGATAAGGAGCTTATCTGTGTCCCAAAACTGCAATTACTACAGCCAAGTACGTTACTTTTAATCAATTCGGTTTTAAAATATAATTATGATTTACATCAGAACTTATATACCGAAAGCCTCGGGCTGACTTATTTATAATAATTGAGTATTTGAATGAAAAATTTTTTTGTGATAAATGGAAAGATCATATATTAGTTTTATAACAAAACTGTTTTTATTTTTATTTTTTTTGCAATAATTCAAAAGTTATTTCAAAATAAAAATTAGTCTTTGAATCCAGTACCGAAGACACGCCGACAACTCCCGAAGCGTCACCCGAATGCGTGTGACGTCATAATGTTAGTTTTCACTCATTGCAGTTGATAGAAAAATAAATATGTATTGTAGTTTGAAAAACTAAACAGGATAATAAGATAAATTCATGAAATTATTGTATTGTTACCGGGTTTTTATAAGTATACAAAATTTAAATTAAATCCGTCGGTTTATAGTGGGTCTAAATCGAATCGAAAGGAGAATTGGTTACTTACAAACATATGTTTTAAGCTGATCCTGGCGATCCTTATCAGTATAAAAGGATAAATTTATGATATTATTGTATTGTCATCGGACCTTGATAGAACAAAACCCGTCGGTTTTAAGTGGGTCAAAATCGGGTCGAAACTTCGAAAGGAGTCGGTTACATACAAACATACAGATGAAGCTAATAAAAGCGTGTTAATAATAAATACAGGGTTTTGATCTATTTAATTTTGTTGTCATTATTAAATTACATATTAATTATATTAATTTTAATTATATTATTTAAATTTATATTAAAAATGGCGAACCTCAAAAGTTATCGTTTTGTACCATTATGTACGAATACTACAAAGGCAACTCCTGACAAAAATCGGTGATCATAAATATATCAACATCAAGAATATTATTTTCGTAACTAACTAACTAATTCGGAACCAACAAACAAATCGTATCTTAGCAATAAATCAATATTATTGTAATAGCCGTAAACGTTATAACATTATGACGTCACAACTATATGGTGACCAGTCATGGCGCGTTTGTAGTCACGTGATTCTAATTTAAATTTCATCAATTTTTAATTGCTTATAATTAACGGAAAAAAATGTTTTTGAAGTTATTTGTATTAAATATCAATATTATTAATAATAAAGTTTCAAAATACATAAAAAAAATCAATAATTTTTTTTTATTCAAATACTCAATTGTGTTTGTGCATAACACTAGGCAGTCAACAGCTATATGAACGTCAGATAGGAAAAGAGCCAAATTTATCCAGTCAGTAACAAAGGATTTTAACTATAGGTACTTTATTCTAATTCAACCAACTACTACTAGCTACTCCGTATGTCTTTTGGGTAGACGGAGGCAAATAGGATTTTTATTCCAACTATATCATTTGATATTTTGAAAATGTACGTTCGTGTACGGTAGGTACATTTTCATACCGTCAGTCATTTTGCAGATTATAGTGGTGCAGCACTGAACACTGTCTATTAGGTGGCTGGTGCTGCCGACCGGGCCTTCAGTTCCGCTTTCCAGAATACCTTCACCCTTCTAGGTGCTACTACTACTGAAATAGCGGTACTCTATCGCGTCGTTCAGGTCTCTAACTGACAGGATTTCTCATATTATCGTAACAACCTCGCTCGTTCTAACGAGAACAAATTATCGCCAAGGAATTCTGCTGCAGGATAATGGCAAGAGAGATTATAAGCTTAACTATGCATTATTATGTTCAGGAATATGGTGGATTTTGAATACTATCGTCGTCTGAAAGTATCTCCTTTCGATAAACTTCATTAAGGATGCAGATCTGATCCCATCTTTGTTCCGTAGGAATGCTACGACAGTCTAAACGTTACACTGTACAAAGAAAATTGCCCTAAATATAGTCGGTTGTTCCAACATCCGTAATATGGCTAGCCTGCCTTGCTAGCCCTTGATTGTAACTGCTACCAATGGAGGCATTGCTCTTGTGTTGTCCACAGTTGTGCGAGTGCAAAAATGAAGAACTGAGCTCGTGGGGAGCTATGTCGAATGAATCTGTGTTAAGATTATGACAGTATAGGACAGTTAGCTGTGGAAGCGAAGACAGGACATTACTTTATTCATCCGTAAACACGCGAGGCAGCCACGGACAGCGATATAGCAAGAACTAAACTAGCAAAGTTTAGTTCGCTTACCAGACTTTGTCATGTTTTAAATGCAGTATATCCTCTGTATAGCATTGCATTTATGACTATTGATAAACTTAATTCACCCGTAAACACGAGAAGCAGGCACGGATAGCGATATAGCAAGAACTAAACCAGCAAAGTTTAGTTCGCTTACCAGACTTATATTTTAAAAGCCGTATAGTCTGTACATTTCATTTATTGCCCCCCCCCCCCCTAAAAGCAAAGAAATGAGAAGTCATTTGGCGGAGCTTTCTCGTAAAGGGTAGGGGTTCCAAGTTTAAAGCAGATACGAATCTAACGCATTCTCATTTCAGTCACCTGTCGCACCCACTGCACTCACACCTTACGCTGGCTGCAGCGAGGCTCTCCGCGAAGCCTTCTTACGGAGAAACATCCCATCGGAAGCTGTCGAACTAATGTTGGCATCGCTTTCCAGTAACACTAAGAAGCAATATAACGTAACTTATAAACTATGGTGGCAATTTTGTCTAGATAGAAATATTTCCAATTTTGAAAGTACAGTAGCGACAGTTATATCGTTTTTAACAAATGAGTTTAACAAAGGGGCTTCATATGGTACTTTAAACTCGCACAGGTCTGCCTTGTCTTTAATCTTAGGAAATAATATCGGGTCGGATGAATGCATAAAACGACTCCTAAAGGGAGCATTCAAATTGAAACCCAGTAATCCTAAATACAATAATTATTCTTGGGACCCACAATTAGTTTTGAACCATATCTCAAGCTGGTTTCCTAATATAAACATTAATTTGGAGCAGTTGACTAAAAAAATAGTAATTTTACTTGCGCTGTGTACAGCACAGCGGGTCCAAACTTTATCCCTTATCAATCTTAATAATATTTATTTCTCAGACAGTGGAGCTAAGATTTTCATAACAGACTTGATAAAAACTTCGGCTCCGGGTAGAGATCAACCCCTTCTTATACTTCCATACTTTAAAGAAAATATAAGTATTTGTCCCGCTACTGCACTTTCTGATTATATCAATGTCACAAAACATTTGAGGAATGAGGAGGACAATAGATTAATACTAACTTTTAAAAAACCTAATAAACCCGCCACAACTCAAACAATCAGTCTTTGGATCAAAAACGTGTTATCGGAAAGTGGTGTCAACATTTCAATATTTAGTTCACATAGCACAAGACACGCTTCAACATCTACTGCTTGTGCTAGTGGTGTATGCGTTGATAATATACGTAAAACTGCTGGCTGGACTAAACATTCCGAAACCTTTGCAAGGTTCTATAAACTTAATGTAGTTAATGAAAACGAATTTGCAGAATCAATTTTGCAAGAATAATGTTTGATTATATTTTTGTTAATATACAAAATAAAACTAATAATATCTATATATGTTTTATTCTAAACTTGCACCCAAAATGATTCTTACAAAACTTTTATCTCTTAACATCTACATAGTGAATAATATCTGAAGAATGAAGCGATGAAATATAATATATGATCAAACGAACTTCAGAGTGAAGTTCGATCATTATTATATGAATCGCTTCATTCGAAGATATTAACACCCACCACACCCTAACCCAAAGTTTTGTAAGATTACAGACTCTAAAAATAACGAATATCGTACAAAGCGAGCAAATACTTGTCAGGTCGTAATACCCACAATTAATAAAAAATAAAATCTAAAGGCGTGCGTAGTTGCTAGCATTGAAAAAGGGAACTACATAGTAAATAATATCTTCGAATGAAACGATTCATATAATAATGATCAAACTTCACTCTGAAGTTCGTTTGATCATATATTAGTACATTTCGCATTCAAATCATTCAAAATTATTGTAAAATACACGATGAAATTCGAAAATTTAGTTAAAAACATACTTTGTATAGAACGAATTGTAAAAACGCGTTCACTCGAACTAAGTAAGTATCTAATATGATATCAATAAACTAATCTGAATTATTACTGACTCTACAATTCCTATTTTCATTAAGTATTCCAATTATCTTAATATTAGATACCCAATCTCGATTAAACGCGTTTCTATCTGTGCTTTTCCGTAAATCGTTGTTTCATTTTCGAATGTCACCTTTAAAGTAACAAAACACGGCTGACCTACCGTGTTTCGAACAAAATGCATGAAAACTTTCATTAGTAGATAGTTAAGTCTTGTATTTTAAAAGCATGCAATAATTTGTATTTCATTCAAAAACATAATTCGTTTATCGAAACGTTTTTTGCTTAAAACGGTTTCACAATGCATTTTTCTAATTATTATTTTCATTTCAATAATTAGTTACCTAGCCAAATTATTACAAACAATATTTTCGCTCCAACTCCAAGGTATCGTATTACGAGTAGGTACGAGTTAATTGTGTCTTTATGAAGTATAGTAATAAAAAAAACAAAATAAATCTCGTGTAGAGCCATTTAAATCTCGATAATTATTTCTATTAATATTACCTATAGGTACAAACTTTTAAAACTGTCAATTAATGTCAATTGCGCGGCAAATTTGTATTTTTTTTTTCTTTTTGAAAATTTCATCATCTGTTGTTTTACAGTATTTTTCTATGAAAATATGTGCAGTTTACAATAAAAACTACGTATATCGAAACAATACAGCTTTGTCTGAATATTAAAATATTATGTTCTCAGTTCAATTACATTATTACTATTTTCGTACATTTCGATATCAGTTGAAAATATTGTATCATATAAAATTTTTGGTTAATGCAGCTGGTATAACAAGGTAATGCGCTTTCGTGTTTTAACTACATAATTAGTTCAATATTAATTTAGCCGTAAAATACGTTATTTTGTTATTAATTTGAATAATATTATTGTAAGGAATCTAATTCAGTGTTAGATTTTCAAAATTAGATTAAGGATAATTTGTAATAATTGAAATAAATATTTTTGGATGTACATACTGGTATTTTTATTTTATTCCCCTGTGCTCATATTATGTCATGAAACCTTTCAGTAGATACATGGACGAAATCGCAGCCAGCGCCCAGCAGCAATTAGCTATAACATACCTATAGGTATTAGGTAAGGTAATAAATAATAGCTCTATAGTTAATACGCACCTTGATACTTACCGTAGAGTTGTTTGATGTTGAATCCGTAATAAATAAAATTAACACAATACATAATTGAATGTTACTTTTGATACACAATACACACTACTTACTCAGAGGGAAATAAACGCTACCTACTATTTTTATTTGAACATAGGCTAGAATTTACTTTTTCACAAACACGTATATTTTTAAAAGCATAATATTATAGTTTATTAAATACTACATAATATTATATACAGTTTCATGAGCATAAAGGAACAACTCTTTTAGTGTCATTGGTTCAAGTGACGACATGAGACAGTTTGGCATTAATGCCGTGTTGCTATTGGTCTATTAATTGAATACTGCACGGAAACAACACACACTATTCCTTATTATTTTTAAATCGTTTTTTTCAATAAATCTGCAACAACAAATCTTTATATTTTTAAAAAAAGGTATTTATCAGTTAACTTGGGATACTAATATATTTCTATGGAAATTAACTATTTTTTGCAATAGATATTAAAAATACAGTTAACACATTAAGTGCATTTAATGATATTATACTCTTTGTTTATATAAATACAGAACGATAATTGAATCATCTAAAAAAAGCCAACAAAAAATGTTAAACTTATATTTTCTTCTTATAATTGGGTAAGTTTTTAAAAAATAACTCGTTTTTAATCTTTTTTCAAAAAAATTATCTAACTACAATAATCAAGACAATAATACTATAGTCTATAATAGTCGCATAAAAAAAAAGTATTTATAACCAGTCTTGACAATTTATGAGCGTTTTAGCCACTGTGCTTTGGTAATTTGCCTTTTTTATGGGAAAAAAATCCGCAATATCGATACTTCTTTGGTCCTGCATTTTCGTAAACATTTTATGGATACTCTGGTACCACATATTTTGAAAAAATTGGGCTATTGTCACGTAGAGTCTCTTCAAAGTGCGTGCCACAAGTCGTATTTGCATCCAAGGCACCTTCAAATCTGTGCTTAATTTTTTCATAAAATCTTTGCGGCTCATTGTATTTTATTTATTTATTTTTTTTATTTTTTATTGTGTGATAGGGAAGCGCTTGACCACGATCTCGCCTAATGGTAAGCTGAGATGTGGCCTATGATGGAGCGCGCTTCCCTAGAAGGAAGCATTAGCATTTATCTACATTATTTTGATATTATATGATATAGAAATTGTTAAAATTCTATATCATGCCGTAAAATATCGCCACTGACCACCTATAACTTTTCCTGTATTAACTGAACATACAGGAATATGGTTTTCGGGCTTCTCTTATCTCTTTGTATCCTCAATGTATACCACCATGACATTGTGGCGTTGCCACTTTTATTATCTATATTTTATTATCTGTGGCGTTCCGAAACGGAACGCACTTGATCGAATTTTAAATTGATTCGACGATAGTGAAAATGATTCACTAGGACAATAGTTAATACGCAAAACGCAATACGCAGTTGATACGTATTTAATACCAATACTCAATGATTGTCTCCTGCTAACCTGTACAGACTAGACTCATTGTGGTGACTGGTGAAACATTGTATAGCATTAACAACATAGTACTGTATTATTGAAAGATCGATTAAAGGTTTATTTTACAATCTACGGCTTTCATTATACATGGGTAACAAAACCCCATAACATATTCGGTTTTACTCCGGACAACATCTTCAGCCACCCAATCCCTTTGCTTGAAGTCCAAATCCAGCGGAGGACAATAATCGTCATTTACTAAAATTGAAGGTTTTTCGTCCTAGTATAAAAGTTGTCTGGATCCCATTTTATACTCAATCTATAGTATAATACTATAGATATCATGTGAAACGTGACTTGGAAAAAAATCATTCAAATAAATCACAAAATAAAAATTTGAAACAATTTTAAAAGTTACGAAAAGCCCAATTATACGTCAAAATGACGCACAACATCCTCTTTACAACCAAATGGCGGAATTAACATGGATGAGCCAACTATGTACTGCTAGGTCTCGACGGCTAATGAGTTGGTTCTGGATTTTGCAGCGATTCGATGGTAAATATAGAAGAGTTCATACGTCAAATTTACGTAGATTGGACTTCTAGGGTTAAATGCATGAATACCTAAATGATGTTTTGTTTTTATTATCTAATAACGATAAAAAAAACCCGTTGATTTCATTCGTTTTTCAAGCTACGTGCATAGTTTTTCCACTAAAAAGCCTCAATTGAGTCATAAAGTACACAAATTTCAAGCATAATAAGTCACATCATTTCTATAAAACCAAAACTGGCAATAATATAAGTCGTGTTGTGCGATTATGAACATAGTGCATAAGGGCATAAGTCGTTATATTATATATAAATAGCTAACTTAATTGTCTTACCATTTAACAATACCTCAGTCATGAACCACAGATCCTCGCACTCCGATTCCCAATTTTGAATGCGATACGATGGAGTGTCGCGTGATATTGCAAACAGTATTGTTATCGAGGGTACTTATAAAATTACTTAAAATTAATTAAGTTTAGGTAAGTTGATATTCAACTAATAATCCATCGTGCTATTATCTCGAATAGCCTCCTGGATAAGCAGGTAATTATAAAATAATTAAATAAACAATTATCTTAATCTAATACATATTATAAAGGCGAAAGTTTGTAAGGATGTATGGATGTATAGATGTATGGATGTATGGATGTATGGATGTTTGTAACTCTTTCACGTAAAAACTACTGAACCGATTACAATGAAATTTAGCACACATATAGAGGGTAACTTGGATTAACACATAGGATAGTTTTTATCCCGGAAATCCCACGGGAGCGGGAACTGTGCGGGTTTTCCTTTGCAAACGCGGGCGAAGCCGCGGGCGGAAATCTAGTACTATTATATAGGCGAAAGTTTGTATGGATGTATGGATGTTTGTTACTCTTTCACGTAAAAACTACTGAACCGATTACAATGAAATTTAGCACACATATAGAGGGTAACTTGGATTAACACATAGGATAGGTTTTATCCCGGAAATCCCACGGGAACGGGAACTATGCGGGTTTTCCTTTGAAAACGCAGGCGAAGCCGCGGGCGGAAATCTAGTATACCAATAAAATAACCATTGTGACCTATTTATTTACAATTATGTATATGTAATGAAGTAACATTTAGTAAACTACTTATATGCTTTTAAAATTCCGTAAAATTATCATAATTATATAAACTTCGGAGATCATAATTATATCTCTGGACTACTGGGTTTTTCTACTGCATTTAATTCTACTGATTCTTTGTCAATAGTATCAGATTTCGGGGCATCACACCCTCTTCGATCTGCCGATATAATTTCCTTCATTTTTTTCTCTAACTCCTGATAAAACTCTTCTGGGTCATCGTCATCTTTTCTTTTAGGTACCACTTCAATATTTAGCTCTGGTAAAGATTCACTCGAGTCAGTACTGCTGCGTCGCTCTCGCGATTCTGATGAGGGAGATAACCCTGAAAGTAAATGAACAATGATTTAGTTATTATACCTTTTCTTTATTTTTCCGATCGCATTGGAATCACTACATAGTATAAAACAAAGTCGCTTTCTCTGTCCCTATGTCCCTTTGTACGCTTAAATCTTTGAAACTACGCAGTGTACGCTACGATGTGACAAAACACATTTAATTCTACTGATTCTTTGTCAATAGTATCAGATTTCGGGGCATCACACCCTCTTCGATCTGCCGATATAATTTCCTTCATTTTTTTCTCTAACTCCTGATAAAACTCTTCTGGGTCATCGTCATCTTTTCTTTTAGGTACCACTTCAATATTTAGCTCTGGTAAAGATTCACTCGAGTCAGTACTGCTGCGTCGCTCTCGCGATTCTGATGAGGGAGATAACCCTGAAAGTAAATGAACAATGATTTAGTTATTATACCTTTTCTTTATTTTTCCGATCGCATTGGAATCACTACATAGTATAAAACAAAGTCGCTTTCTCTGTCCCTATGTCCCTTTGTACGCTTAAATCTTTGAAACTACGCAACGGATTTTGATGCGGTTTTTTTAATAGATAGAGTGATTCAAGAGGAAGGTGTATATGTATAATAATTAAATTAAATAGTGGAGAAGTACTGTTATTTTTGAGGTTTCTAATGTGATGCCGTAAATAATTACATTTTTTCCTCTTACCTACATTGCAAACGCAGGCTAAACCCTACGAGTTTTATCAAAATAATGTACTAAGTATTGAAAAGGTCTACAGAAAAGTCCGTGATGGTATATATTATGTCTATCTCTTATGGATAACCCACAATAACTTTCTTTTGTCATTTACTTTAAAAATTGCGGGACGTAGCGTTTGCGGCGGTACCGGCCGGCCGCCATTGCACCCGTGCGAAGCCGGGGCGGGTAGCTAGTTTATATATAAAGAATAGTTTATGAGCAAACATAAACTACAAGTATCTTTTGCACATGATATCCCTCATAGAAGTGGACTTCATCACAGGGCCGTAGCTAGTCGAATTTGAGGTAGGGCAGCGGTTCATCATCATTATCTCCAGCAAAATTAGCCATAAGAGGTTAAAAAATACTAATAGCAGTACAGGCTTCTATTTTGATAAAATAAATATTGTCTCAACTTACTTGGTTCCTCCTCAAAATATTCTTCATTACTTAAGCGCGACATATTTAATTAATAGAGTTTTGTTTGATTTAACAATTAAATGAGATTATCGTGTTTAAAAAAATACTCTTGAAGAGGGTAGACGTGAATTAAAAGAATTCTAATTACGATGATCTGGGATCAGGAGTTGCCATTTGAAAAAAAAAGAAGAAGAAGAAGAATTACGATGATAGTCATGCCTAAACTGTGAACACGAAATGAAATGAGATAACTAAATAAACATTTAATTAAGTGTACAAATTGTATTTATCCATATAAAAATTCGCCAGTGTGATTCGTTTTTGGTTCAAGCAGTCACAAAATTCATCGATTTACCTATCATATATATATAAAGCTACACTACCACTGACTCACTCACTCACTGACTGACATCGGTTTTCTCGGAAACTACGTGGAAAGTTGGGGGGATTTTGACGTGATCGTGTAGAGGTGCGCCGAGTGACCAGAGGAAAAATATAGCGATCTCGATCATCTTCGAAAACCGAGTGGACCCCTGGAGGTGCGCAAAAACGGTGATACCTGGAGGGGGGGTGTCTGAACAAAAAATGCTCAGAACTGGTGGCGATTACCAGGGGTGGTGGAAAAATGGGTATTTTCGCGAAAACAAGATGGCCGCCGTACTTTGCCAAAATCGCCGTTTATGAATCCTTACGTCTCAAATTTGGCACACGTGCTCTGTTCGAGCCGGCGAATCGATCGGTGTCCCGTTCGAGTGGCTCCGGGCCCCAGTTTCCAACTTCCATACAACGTAAAATCCAACGGCCTGCGGAAACGGTACGAGTTTGGTGGGGGGTCCCGGAACTAAAAATGATCACCACCCTGGGACGCTACCAGGGAGCCATAGTGGGTCGCTCGATTTTGGAATTTTTCCATTTTTGGCGCAAACATAAAAACGTAAATTTAGACGAGGTGGCGCAACGGAGAAACACACCAATGATGCATTCATACTCGCCCAGCTCCCAGGATATCCAGAAAAATCCGAAATTTTGAACTTTCTCACAGCCCGCGGAGACGGTCAACGGCCCGCGCAAACGGTAGCAGCTACATCTGGGGTGCTCAAACTAAATGTGTAGTAAACCTCGAGCAATTACCACAGATAGTGAAAAAAATTCAAAATGGCGGAAAAAATGGCCGCCGCCATACAAATGCTAAAACGGCCATCGCTGGTCCGATCGTAATGAAACTTGGCACAGGGGCTTTAATCGAGCCGCACATTAAATTGGCATGCTCATAATCGAGTTTCCACCGCTGGTTTCCGAGTTTCATACAACGCAAAATTCGACAGCTCTCTGAAACGGCGCCAGATAGGTGGGGGGTGTAGAACTAAAAAATGATCAGGAAGATGGGGCGCTACCAGGGCAATGGAGAAATTACAAATTGGACCCAATTTTTTTTTCAAAAATGGCCAATTTTTCAAAGCAAGATGGTGGCGCCGGTTACTTTATGATCGGTCTGAAAATTTACTTCTATGCTCTAATCGGCAAGATTTACAAAACTACATACTCAGAATTTCTCTCCGACCCTCGGTTTCCATTTTCCATACATCACGAAATTCAACGGCTCTCTGAACCGGTGGCAGGTAGGTCGGGGTCGCCGAAGCAAAAAATGCTTCTAAACCTGGTCCGCTTCCAGGCATATAAAAATTTTCGGTAAAAAGCGAAATTTTTTTTTTCGAAAATTTTGTATGGAAATTTTCATAGTAGGAAGGGTAATTGAATAGCAACGGCAAAAGACGGCGCCGCGGGCTGCTTGCTGCCCGCGCACCGCGCAGCCTCGAAGGTCGACAGCCTCCCGGAGTAGAAAATATTTATTAACTTTTGAACTACCGCACGAGCCAAGCGAGCGAAGCGAGCGAATCACGGCAGCGGCTGGCGTAAATATTCAAATTGGTAGCGAGGAGCGAAGCGACGAGCGAGTTAGATTAACTTTTGAACTACCGCACAAGCCAAGCGAGCGAAGCGAGCCAGTCACGTCAGCGGCCGGCGTAAATATTCAAAGAAGTAGCGAGGAGCGAAGCGACGAGCGAGTTAGGTTAACTTTTAAACTACTGCACTAGCCAAGCGAGCGAAGCGAGCAAGTCACGTCCGCGGCCGGCGTAAATATTCAAAGAAGTAGCGACGAGCGAAGCGACGAGCGAGTTATGTTAACTTTTGAACTACCGCACTAGCCAAGCGAGCGAAGCGAGCCAGTCACGTCAGCGGCCGGCGTAAATATTCAAAGAAGTAGCGAGGAGCGAAGCGACGAGCGAGTTAGGTTAACTTTTGAACTACCGCACAAGCCAAGCGAGCGAAGCGAGCAATTCACGTCTGCGGCCGGCGTAAATATTCAAATAGGTAGCGAGGAGCGAAGCGACGAGCGTGTTAAGTAAACTCTTGAACGACGAGCGACTTTAGAGCGATTCCCAGTCAAACAAAAAAACTACGTAAGTTAAAAACTATTAAAACTACATTAAAAAAACCGACTTCAAAAACGGAAAAGTAGGTTCTTATTTTTAGTGCCGAAAGCATATTGAATTTGATTTTAAACGAAGCTACAGGTAAATTAGCTTGGAGAAATTTTTGCATATGTAGTGGTGTGTATATTACTCAGATCTTAGAGCGCGTTTCCACTATATCGTTCTGGCCTATACAAAAATGTTTCGATATCCTAACATTACTATTTAACTTTATACTTATTCCTACCAACACTTTTGTTTTCAATAAAAACAAGTTTTTATTTGAAAGAAAATGGTTTTGACTTTATAAAAAAAAATATATCATTCAATTTTACGTCCTTGAGCAAACGACAAGGCGACTACCGTGAAACAATAAAATATCGTGTCCATAATAATTTGTTTCATAATTAATATTTGACCATAATAATTACGAAACAAAACAAATAAATAAATCGTCACTTGATAGTGGAAAGTGGAAACACGCACAAAACCAGAATAAACCAGTTTACGCTGTCCGCAGGTGCCACGTGCAGTCGTTTGGTAGCGTTAGAACATAAAGCACATTTCATTCAAAAATTATAATTATTATGTACGTAGTTTAATTGATAAATTTTGTATTTGTTGATTGTTGTTATTATTTGTTATTATTGTTATAATATTTGTTGAAGTGAATTACATGTCCCGCAGCCGGAGGCCCCAAATGAAAACTCAGATGTACTTAAAAACTACATTTAATAGCTAAAATGAGACTTTTACACCCATGTCTGCACGATGCAGACCGGAGTTAAAGAATGAATTTATACAGTTTAATAAATATAAAGACGTAAGCTTGGATGCTATAAGGGAAATCGCATCCACATTCTATTCCCGTGCGAACGGCGTATTCAGCAGTTTTGTATGAAGGCAGGGCCATAACTAGTGTTTAATTTGTGTGTAAGTGTTGTAACTTTATATTGTTAATTCAATATGGCTCCAGTGTTAAAACATGGTCGAGGCAAGCCTTTGACTTCTCAAACTAAAGAATTAAACTTTAAATGTCGTTTCTTTTTCAGGTTAGTAAATTTTTCATTTTAGTAACATTGTTAATGTAAAAGTTATATGTATGTTAAATGTGCAAATATTAAAATAAAGTCTCATCTTTTTCAGAGGAGAAACACATATAGTTTAATTTAAAATCCCTTATATATACAGGGTTACTTGTAAAACACCGGCAACCTCGCAGGACAAGATAGCTAACATCATAAGTAACAACATTTCGACTTTTGATAATTTGTTAGATTTTATTTTCATACAAAAATAAATATTCATTTAATTTTCCGTCTGAATATTATAAACTCTACGCCTCCCAAAAATTACGTAAACAAAAAGCGAACGAGAGGGGGAAGGGGGCGTCGCGTCGTCCATCCGATAATTAATAGAACATAGACTTACAAATGTAAGGAGAGTACAATAAAAGTTTAAAAAATCATTTAAAAATAATTTATTGCGTTATGCCAAAAGTCGTAGAACAAATGTTGTTATTTATGATGTTAGCTATCTTGTCCTGCGAGGTTGCTGGTGTTTTACAAGTAACCCTGTATAAAATAAAAACTAAAAATAAAATGTTGTTTTATTTTATTTGCTGACCATACACTACTACAAACGCAAAAATTTCTGCAAGCTAATTTACCTGTACTAATGAAGTTTTCAATACGTAATAATATACACATCTTCACACATTTATTGAGTGAATGAGATGATTTATAAGCGTAGGACTTACACCAAGAGTAGTGTAGTTTTTATATCGAAAATAGCCAATGTTTTGTATTGCGAATAATGTAATTGAATTGCAAGTAGGTAGTTCTTGTATCGAAATAATCGTAGTTCTTGTATCAAAAAATAGCGTAGTTGAATAAGTGCTTAGTGCTTGGCACCGACTTCAAACCTATATAGTGAATAACACAACTAAATAATATTTAGTAATTAATTATTTTTTACTTTTCCGTTTTTGAAGTAGGTTTTTTTAAGTAGTTATTTTTATAGTGTAACGATATTTTATTCCATACACCCTTTGACTGTAGTCCTATGGCTTTCACTTAGATATTTTTAGTGCCGAAAGCATAATGAATTTGATTTTAAACGACGCTACTAAAAAGACTTGAAGTTTTCAATATGTTTTATACATCTTCACACATTTATTGTCTTGAACAGTTTATTATGAAAAGTCACCGCTATTGATAAGACACCTCAAATAAATGAAATTCGGATTCACGTTTCAAAAATTTAACCAATATTTGAATAAGTAATTTATAAGCAGTTTCGACTGACTGTAGAATCGCTGTTAGCAGATGTAACAAATGGACAGGAAATTCGAATGCATTTTCAAATGACTGAAGATTCCTGCCCTTGGATGAGCCGCGAGCTGCTTGCAGCTCGCGCACCACGCACCCTCGAAGGTGGACAGCCCCCCGGAATAGAAAATATTTGAATAGGAAATTTATAAGCACTTCCTATTGACTGTGGAATCGCTGTTAGCAGATAATAACAAATTGACGGGGAATTTTAAAGCATTTTCAAATGACTGAAGATTTCTGCCCTGGGATGCTTCCGCACTATGCTCCTTCGAAGGTGGACAGCCTCCCGGAGAGGAAAATACTTGAATGGGGAATTTATAAGCATTACCGACTGACTGTAGATTCGCTGTTAGCAGATGTAACAAATGGACAGAAAATTCGAATACATTTTCAAATGACTGCCCTATTGCTTCAACCCAGGGGCAAAAGGGGCTCGCGGGCTGCTTGCAGCCCGCGCACAACGCACCAGCTAGTACTTTATATAATTATCTGTGTTCAGAGTATTCGGCCTGATTACCGGCTGTATGCCTATTTACCTAATATGTAGTATAAAAAATTGTCCCTGGAGTAGCATAAATGGCGAAAAATCGCCTACGTTGGCAACACTGATTAAAAACAAAAATTAGCATCAAACTTGTGTTTAGCTATCGGTTTAAATGTGTGGGTTTGGCGACAGTGGTTTTCATATTAATAATTATGACACTATAGCACTTCTATTTGTTTTAATTGCTCCGAGGTTTTTACTGTTCTGTGCCCGAGACCAGTGTTGCCAGCAAGACTAACATAAAATTTGCTAAATGGCTGTTAAAATTTTGCCAAAATTTTGCTAAAGGATTTATAATTAAGCTAAATATTTTGCTAAAAATTTTTAATGTCAAATAAAACGACATTTTACTTAAAATTTTATATATCCAACACATTTATTTACACATAATATGTAAATAATGACATCATAAATAATAACATCTCTTATTCGAGTGTGTTATTATCAAATAAAATATTAATATCTTGGTCTTCATCCGCAGCCGACAATGTTGACGTAGACGTGGAAGCCTCATTGCCAAGACTATATATTTCCTTGGTGCCTATAGAGCGCAGTACATTATCCGGAACTGTGTAAGAGTAGCAGCATTTTCCTGCCCTCTTTAGGTCGAATCTTATGTATAAAATGGCATTTAAAGTTTTTACCGACAAACGGTTGCGAAGCTTAGTTTTGACGACATTCATTTGGCTAAAAACACGTTCTATTTCCGCGTTGGAATGTGGTAGTGATAATAATGATATTGCCAGCTGTGATAAATCTGCAAAAGGGTTATTACCAGCTGCGTCTTTATAATCCATTACTTCATTCCAGAATTCCAAGGTGGAAGTTGTGCATGTCCATGAAATGTCGACTAAATTTACGTATGCAAGGTAGCAAAACTGTAGTTGGTTTCATATGGTTTAACTTTTATTATATAATATTTTATATGCTAAAAAATAAGCTATATGCTAGACAACAAATAAAAATGCTAAACAATGTAAAAATATGCTAAATTTAGCATAAATTATGCCAAATTGGCAACACTGCCCGACGTAGACGTTACTCTAGAAATCGAAATCTGACATCAGTAATCGAATGCAGTGAATAAAAATCATCATAATAATAAATGCGTTGTGTTTTTTTATTATACTTGCCCTTTTTTTGCTCCTTAAATTTACGAAAGAAAGTATACTACTTTAAAAGGGATTCGCTTGATGAATTTTAAAATTGACATGTGTATCAAGTTCGAGCGACACATGTTTCTAGTCAGTATCGATTAATTCACTATAATCGATGTTTCACTTTCTAAGCAGGTTACCTCTCTTCGAAGATAAATTTGATAGACGTCAAAATTCAAATCAATGTTGCGTACCTACAAGTTGCGACTTGCGTATTTTGGCTGTTTGGGCGTTTGGCATGGTTTTAACAGTTGACTGTTGAAGATTATGAAAACAAAGAAAATAATAAGGTTGATGGTTCATAATAATTTCATATCGCCGATCTTCTCATTACAGAAAGTGCATATATTGCTATTAATTATGTTCAGTCTTGCAAGGTGTGAAGTGATTTATTGGTTTATTGTGGCCAAATCTTAATCTGTTGATTGTGATGATAAACTCACGACTAGTTACATCCAGCTCATCATACCAAGGTCTTCTCTGTAAATCTTCTTGAATATTTCCATACCATTTTCCTTTAAATTTCTGATCCTACTTCCAGAATTCTAACCACGTACTATTTAACGAGACATTTACATCGGAATACTCTACTCTACTACTACTACTCTTACTACTACTACTACTCTTTCAAATAAACTCACCCGCAATTTTTTACTTTTTGTCAAGGTGTACAAGTTTATAATATTATTCTAAAACGTTAGAAGTGAATTGTAAATCCTTTGAAATAAATGTATCTAAATCTAATTTACTTTTTGGTTCTTATTTGATTAACTTTTCATCTGGGATTGTTAATATATTATATAATATAAAAATTTGTGTGATTTATTGGAAGGTATACTATCTGCACACCTTACTCTTTCAAATAAAGAAATAAGTAATTACTTATGTATTCAAATTCACATTGGCGTCCATATATTCTGTGCCTCCAGTGAATAAGGGATTCTAATTCAACCAACTACTACTAGCTACTCCGTATGTCTTTTGGGTAGACGGAGGCAAATAGGATTTTTATTCCAACTTTATCATTTGATATTTTGAAAATGTACGTTCGTGTACGGTACATTTTCATACCGTCAGAGTCATTTTGCAGATTATAGTGGTGCAGCACTGAACACTGTCTATTAGGTGGCTGGTGCTGCTGACCGGGCCTTCAGTTCCGCTTTCCAGAATACCTTCACCCTTCTAGGTGCTACTACTACTGAAATAGCGGTACTCTATCGCGTCGTTCAGGTCTCTAACTGACAGGATTTCTCATATTATCGTAACAACCTCGCTCGTTCTAACGAGAACAAATTATCGCCAAGGAATTCTGCTGCAGGATAATGGCAAGAGAGATTTTAAGCTTAACTATGCATTATTATGTTCAGGAATATGGTGGATTTTGAATACTATCGTCGTCTGAAAGTATCTCCTTTCGATAAACTTCATTAAGGATGCAGATCTGATCCCATCTTTGTTCCGTAGGAATGCTACGACAGTCTAAACGTTACACTGTACAAAGAAAATTGCCCTAAATATAGTCGGTTGTTCCAACATCCGTAATATGGCTAGCCTGCCTTGCTAGCCCTTGATTGTAACTGCTACCAATGGAGGCATTGCTCTTGTGTTGTCCACAGTTGTGCGAGTGCAAAAATGAAGAACTGAGCTCGTGGGGAGCTATGTCGAATGAATCTGTGTTAAGATTATGGCAGTATAGGACAGTTAGCTGTGGATGCGAAGACAGGACATTACTTTATTCATCCGTAAACACGCGAGGCAGCCACGGACAGCGATATAGCAAGAACTAAACTAGCAAAGTTTAGTTCGCTTACCAGACTTTGTCATGTTTTAAATGCAGTATATCCTCTGTATAGCATTGCATTTATGACTATTGATAAACTTAATTCACCCGTAAACACGAGAAGCAGGCACGGATAGCGATATAGCAAGAACTAAACCAGCAAAGTTTAGTTCGCTTACCAGACTTATATTTTAAAAGCCGTATAGTCTGTACATTTCATTTATTGCCCCCCCCCCCCCCCCTAAAAGCAAAGAAATGAGAAGTCATTTGGCAGAGCTTTCTCGTAAAGGGTAGGGGTTCCAAGTTTAAAGCAGATACGAATCTAACGCATTCTCATTTCAGTCACCTGTCGCGCCCACTGCACTCACACCTTACGCTGGCTGCAGCGAGGCTCTCCGCGAAGCCTTCTTACGGAGAAACATCCCATCGGAAGCTGTCGAACTAATGTTGGCATCGCTTTCCAGTAACACTAAGAATCAATATAACGTAACTTATAAACTATGGTGGCAATTTTGTCTAGATAGAAATATTTCCAATTTTGAAAGTACAGTAGCGACAGTTATATCGTTTTTAACAAATGAGTTTAACAAAGGGGCTTCATATGGTACTTTAAACTCGCACAGGTCTGCCTTGTCTTTAATCTTAGGAAATAATATCGGGTCGGATGAATGCATAAAACGACTCCTAAAGGGAGCATTCAAATTGAAACCCAGTAATCCTAAATACAATTATTCTTGGGACCCACAATTAGTTTTGAACCATATCTCAAGCTGGTTTCCTAATATAAACATTAATTTGGAGCAGTTGACTAAAAAATTAGTAATTTTACTTGCGCTGTGTACAGCACAGCGGTTCCAAACTTTATCCCTTATCAATCTTAATAATATTTATTTCTCAGACAGTGGAGCTAAGATTTTCATAACAGACTTGATAAAAACTTCGGCTCCGGGTAGAGATCAACCCCTTCTTATACTTCCATACTTTAAAGAAAATATAAGTATTTGTCCCGCTACTGCACTTTCTGATTATATCAATGTCACAAAACATTTGAGGAATGAGGAGGACAATAGATTAATACTAACTTTTAAAAAACCTAATAAACCCGCCACAACTCACACAATCAGTCGTTGGATCAAAAACGTGTTATCGGAAAGTGGTGTCAACATTTCAATATTTAGTTCACATAGCACAAGACACGCTTCAACATCTACTGCTTGTGCTAGTGGTGTATGCGTTGATAATATACGTAAAACTGCTGGCTGGACTAAACATTCCGAAACCTTTGCAAGGTTTTATAAACTTAATGTAGTTAATGAAAACGAATTTGCAGAATCAATTTTGCAAGAATAATGTTTGATTATATTTTTGTTAATATACAAAATAAAACTACGCCTAGCGCTTTTATCTGCAATCCGCCACCACTTGTCATCCCCTCTATTGGCGCTGTTTTAGTTTTTGTCTAACACGGCCTCTCCTGACTGGAGGACGTCCTCGTTCTCCTTTGTTTTATGCGGAGAAGTACAGGCTCCTCTCGAAGTGCCTGATGCAGGTTCAACAACAACGACTGGGTCATTTGTGGACTCCTCATCTTCAATACTGGCAGCATCTGGGAAGGATTAATGATAAGGTATTAGCAACTAATAAACATTACACTCCCCTTATAACAGGTAAGCGCAATACACAGAGAGGAAGCACTACGTTCGCTATCTCTGACACCAATGACAGTATAACATGGGCACAACGTTCGCGTATTATACTTTACGCATATAAAATAAAACGACCATATGACATAGGCACGACGTTAGCATATCATGAGTCCAAAACAAATGACGTATAACATAGGCACGACGTTAGCATATTATACGTTACGCATATAAAATAAAACGACCACATGACATAGGCACGACGTTAGCATATCATGAGTCCAAGACAAATGTATAACATAGGCACGACGTTAGCATATTATACATTACGCATATAAAATAAAACGACCACATGACATAGGCACGACGTTAGCTTATCATGAGTCCAAGACAATTGTATAGCATAGGCACGACGTTAGCATACTATACGTTACACATAGAAAATAAAACAACCACATGACATAGGCACGACGTTAGCTTATCATGAGTCCAAGGCAATTGTATAGCATAGGCACGACGTTAGCATACTATACGTTACACATAGAAAATAAAACAACCACATGACATAGGCACGACGTTAGCTTATCATGAGTCCAAGACAATTGTATAGCATAGGCACGACGTTAGCATACTATACGTTACACATAGAAAATAAAACAACCACATGACATAGGCACGACGTTAGCTTATCATGGGAAAACTATAATTTGTGACATAGGCACGTCGTTCGCTTATCACAAATTAGGGATCAGCTCACCCTCAAAAAACGCAGCACATGTCTCAGGAGTCCACTCCCCACGCCACGGCACCATGAATTCTGTCGCAGCTTGCGTCGATTTGCCATAAGAGCCCTCCAGTAACTGCAGCTCGTATCGACCGTGGGGAAGCGCTTTGACCACGCGATATGGGCCGCGCATACCCGAGTCGAGTTTGCCAGTTGTTTGAGCCTGTTTTATAACAAAAAGCAAAGAATTAATTTCAAATAACCGTGATGCCTTTCGGCTAGCATTCACAGTTTTGTCTTGCCAACGTTGGTTATATTTTTTTTAAACGCTCAGAAACACGTTGTCTACGCATTTCTCGTAATGCGTCGCGATTGGGACGAGAGCCTTCTAGTGCGATGTCACCAATGAGGTAACGTAAAACAGGTCACGCAGCTTTAATACTCACCAATAGATTCAGAGGTGAAA
Source organism: Colias eurytheme (assembly GCF_061535395.1). Classification (NCBI taxonomy): domain Eukaryota; kingdom Metazoa; phylum Arthropoda; class Insecta; order Lepidoptera; family Pieridae; genus Colias; species Colias eurytheme. Next base: position 1,962,438 of record NC_143011.1, on the reverse strand, counting down.
AGCTTGTAGTTTTCTGTTTTGTAATGTTCAGAACCAGCTGTAGTCGCCATATGACATCAGACCAATCATTTTGTCGGTGATTGCATTCTATACGAACCATGTTGAGTAAGGTTCGACAATAACGTTCAACCTGCCCGTTTGAATTATGCATCTCTGGTGTTATGAGATGCATGTCAATGCCCAAGTCAGTAAAAAGTTTTGTTATTTCTGAACTCTGAAACATTCGACCCCGATCTGCCACAAATAATTTTAGAGGTCCCAAACAAAGAGATAACATTATAAAAAAATATTTTTAATTCAGTGGAATCTTGACCAAACATAGGATACAAATTACAAAAGACAGTATTTGGAAAAATGTGCGTTTTTATGTGCTATACATATCAAACAATGGTCAATGTATTTTTTTTTACAAATAATAACACCAACCAGATAGTGTCTATAATTTTGCAAGGCCTTTACAACGGCTAAAGTTTCAAGTTTCCAGCTCATAGGAATGATACCTTGGCTCAGCACCTTGAGTTTGTTTACTGAAGTAACTCACCACCCGCTTATGCCCCTTTTCATGAACCTGAAGAAGCACTGCACCATATCCTATACAGCTGGCATCTATATGAACTTCAATAGGTAAAGCCGGATCATACATAGCTAACACAGGTTCACTGGTAAGATGAGAAATAATTACTTGGCGTGCTTCTTCTTGTTCACTACTCCAAATAAAAGGTACCCCTTTTTTCGTCAACTTTGTAATAGGCACAGCCTTTATAGCAAAGCCAGCTATGTAACGTCGAAAATAACTTGAACTGTCTGGTTTGTTTAACGGTCTTTGGAATCGGTGCTTCGACCAAAGCTTTAATCTTTTGACCACTCGGTCGTACCTGACCCTGACTAATCGTACGTCCCAAATATTCGATTTAAGTAGATAGAAAAGAGCATTTCTTTAAATTTATGGAAAACTCCGCGCTTGTAAGAGTTTTAAGAACTCTACGTAAAATCGACAAACCCTCCTCAACCGTACCGCTCATAATGAGGACATCATCGACGTAAACTAGGGCTTCACGATTTAATATATCGGTGCCAATGATGATTGGTGTATTCATCAATTTTGAACTAACTACGTGTAAATCTACTTCTAAAGTAATTTCATTAAACTCTATTGGTAAAGTGACAAAATAAGTCGATTCAATTTCCTGCCCACCAATACCACGCAAGATCCTAAATGCAGGCATTCGCGCACATTTCAAATGCTTTAATAATGATAAGGAAAATAATGATATACTAGAGCCGCTATCGATTAAGACATCGACTGGGATTCCCTGGATGACAGCTACAACAATCTTTATTCTTACTGTCCGGGTTTTCTTCGCAAAAATTAACATTGTTTGTATTACGTGCCTCCCGACTTTAATTTTGCAAAACACGCCTCAGTTTTATGGACGGGCTTTTTGCAGAAATCACACAATACAGATTTATTCGAATTATTAATAGAAAAATATTTATGGTCATTACTTTGATTAGAAAGAATCGACTTAGCTTTTTTAGAACAATTTGATTGTGTATGACCATGTTGACCGCACAAGAAACATTTCTGTTCGTTAAATCGTCGTTTACGATTATTAACTACATGTTCAGATTTTAAAGAACGATCATAGCGCGACCTGTGATCAAAATGTCTGTTTGAGGAGGAATTGAATTTAACGTAAATTGAAAAGAATTCAACCAATTCATTTGTCGTTAGCTTTGCATTAATGGCTGCAGCGCGAATCTGCGGATCCGTAATCCCTCGTATTATTATTGCAGATATAAGTTCGTCACTTAACCCCCTAACAACACGCAACCTTAGAAGAGAGCGACGAGCATAGTCTGCATACGTTAGGTATTTATCAGAATTGGTACTCATAACGTCATATAAAATATTCGCGATATCAGGTTTCTTAGGACACAAAGGTTTAAATTCTTTTTTAAAATTGCTCCAACTACGGTCTGATGTTACCCATTCATTGAGCCAGGTCCTAGCATCTCCCTTTAAACAATTACCTTTACGAGATAGACACTCATTATCATTCCATTGATTTATAACCTTAGCGCAATCGACCTCCTCACACCAGGTTTCTATATCGTTTATACTCGGATCAAAATTTGAAATGTAATAAGATTGGCTCAACCTCACCGTCGTATTGATTGATCGTATAGCATCAACAATACGATTAGTAGCGTTACGATCGCAGCCGACTGTGGCGCTCCCGGAATGTCCCGGTGAAGAAGGGACCGCCGACCCTGAGTGCGCCGCAGGCTCCGGATGCACAGCGACGGGCTCGACGATCCGTGACCTCGGCGGCGTTGTTGTCACACCGCCAGTGTTGGATCCTCGTCGTGACGGAGAAGAGTGACGTTCTTCTAACGACTTTAGTCTATCTGAAATTTGTTGCATTTGTTGTGTTAATGCATCGTTGAAAGGACTATACCGTCGTCGGCTGCGTATAGGAGGTGTAGCACTACGATTCCTAGAACGGCTTCGGTCTTTGTGCTTCTTATTAGGCATCTCGTACGTAATTTTTTTTTTTTTTACAATGGAGGAAAATGTCGATACAAGGAAACGATAAAAATTAAATATGAAGAAAAAAAAACTATTAACTTAATATTTCGTTAACGTAAAGAAAAAAACTAAGTTGCGGGTACATTTAAAAAAGAATACGTATCGTACTATACAAAGGTGAAATAAGCGTAATTAAATCATATGCTGTAATTTTGTTAAACAAAACACATAAATCACAAAAGGTTTAAATAAATGCTTCAATTACTATACCAAAGCTGCTTTAAGCTATAAATTGATAAGAAGCTCGCTTCTCCTTAGATAGCAAATGATCGGAATATACTCACCAAAATTTTGCGTTATATACTTAGCCACACAACTACTATTTTAATTTCACTTAAACGAAACAATGAAAAGTTTATAAAGTATTATTGAGGGTAATTTAAAAGTGTAATGAACTAATTCGTTTGAAGAGTCAAACTGCCATTTTCAGAAAGCAAACGGTTAAGGACGCGTGAGAATCACTATCCCTCTTCTGAATTTAGGAACAGAAGTGGGAATGAAATAAAAAACACAACGTTACAATTATTTACAAAACTCGTTAATAACTTTATTAACACTAATACCATTTAAATTTAAAACCAAGAACACGAAATACAAAATACAAAATTATAAAATAATTTTACACTAATTCCACAATAATTTCTTTAAACATTACAGTAAAAAAAATCTTATACAAAGGAAAATAACTAGGCAGTTGACTTCACAAACGGGCAGAGTTGTAGTATGTCAATTGACTCGCGACGAATGGTGCCGCGAATGAGCGCGCCAGCGCTTTTATCTGCAATCCGCCACCACTTGTCATCCCCTCTATTGGCGCTGTTTTAGTTTTTGTCTAACAGTATCATATAAAATTTTTGGTTAATCCAGCTGGTATAACAAGGTAATGCGCTTTCGTGTTTTAACTACATAATTAGTTCAATATTAATTTAGCCGTAAAATACGTTATTTTGTTATTAATTTGAATAATATTATTGTAAGGAATCTAATTCAGTGTTAGATTTTCAAAATTAGATTAAGGATAATTTGTAATAATTGAAATAAATATTTTTGGATGTACATACTGGTTCACTCTGAAGTTCGTTTGATCATATATTATATTTCATCGCTTCATTCTTCAGATATTATTCACTATGTAGATGTTAAGAGATAAAAGTTTTATAAGAATCATTTTGGGTGCAAGTTTAGAATAAAACATATATAGATATTATTAGTTTTATTTTGTATATTAACAAAAATATAATCAAACATTATTCTTGCAAAATTGATTCTGCAAATTCGTTTTCATTAACTACATTAAGTTTATAGAACCTTGCAAAGGTTTCGGAATACATTGACAGATTAAGATTTGGCCACAATAAACCAATAAATCACTTCACACCTTGCAAGACTGAACATAATTAATAGCAATATATGCACTTTCTGTAATGAGAAGATCGGCGATATGAAATTATTATGAACCATCAACCTTATTATTTTCTTTGTTTTCATAATCTTCAACAGTCAACTGTTAAAACCATGCCAAACGCCCAAACAGCCAAAATACGCAAGTCGCAACTTGTAGGTACGCAACATTGATTTGAATTTTGACGTCTATCAAATTTATCTTCGAAGAGAGGTAACCTGCTTAGAAAGTGAAACATCGATTATAGTGAATTAATCGGTACTGACTAGAAACATGTGTCGCTCGAACTTGATACACATGTCAATTTTAAAATTCATCAAGCGAATCCCTTTTAAAGTAGTATACTTTCTTTCGTAAATTTAAGGAGCAAAAAAAGGGCAAGTATAATAAAAAAACACAACGCATTTATTATTATGATGATTTTTATTCACTGCATTCGATTACTGATGTCAGATTTCGATTTCTAGAGTAACGTCTCGGGCAGTGTTGCCAATTTGGCATAATTTATGCTAAATTTAGCATATTTTTACATTGTTTAGCATTTTTATTTGTTGTCTAGCATATAGCTTATTTTTTAGCATATAAAATATTCTTAACGATTTTAAATTTAACCTAGAAAAGTTTTATTCCTTACAAAATGACTTTATATGTCTACTTTCAACAATAAAATAATAATCGACTCAAATAATTATTAACACAACTAAGCACAACCAAAACGACCGTTACGTCCGAGAGCCCAACGGAAAGTGTGTCAAATCCGCTGTTCAGCTCATTTTTATAAACACCCACTCGGTTCGGGTTGCCAGTTGGGAATTAATTTATAACACGGCCGTTCCTGACAGTGCGGCGTCCTCGACCGCAGCATGACTTCTACCACTAGCAAGTAACATCAGATCCATCCAACCTGCTTGCTTCATCCCTTGAAATCTACTCAACATCGCCTTAGCGCTGTCTCAGGAACATAAAGGAAACTTGTTAGCAATCAACCTAGTTTCGCGTTATAGTCTGAAGCGTATATCTTATGCAGGGGAACGAAAAATGACCTTCATCTCTATTTTACCATTACCAGTGCCATGGACGCAAGCGTGCACTCAAGCGGCCATAGACAAGGTGTATTAAAAAGCAAATACTTATTACAGAATTAGATACCTTCAGACTTAACACGAATATAGATAAAACTCAAAATGTAATACACCGTCGTAACGACAGTGGCTCCAAGTGCTCTCATAAGCGACAACCTGTAAAAAAAACAGAGACCCATACATTTTGCATGTTCTCTAAGTGGCCTAAACACATTAGCACCACAAAAATTTAAAACAGAGAGACCCATACCTTTTGTACGTTCTCTAGTGGTCTATAAACAATAGCACCACAAACTTTCAAAACAGAGACCCATACCCATGTATGTCCTCTAGTGGTCTATAAACAATAGCACCACAAACTTTCAAAACAGAGAGACCCATACCTTTTGTACGTTCTCTAGTGGTCTATAAACAATAGCACCACAAACTTTCAAAACAGAGACCCATACCCATGTATGTCCTCTAGTGGTCTATAAACAATAGCACCACAAACTTTCAAAACAGAGACCCATACCCTCGTATGTTCTCTAAGTGGTCTATAAACAATAGCACCACAAACACAAAGTCTTCGACAGCAGCGGTGAGTGGCTACCGTCGTTCCTCGTTCACGCAGGCATCCCGGCGCCGTAGATTGGTTGCAAGCAGCCCGGAAGCCCGTTGTCAGCAACTGCAGCGGCGCAGTGGATGTACAGCGCACGTGCCATTGCCAGCGCACAGCACATCGTACCACTGGGAACCCTTGTTGCCTCCTTCAACACGTAGCATGTTGAGAACTGTCCCGTAGCACCTGTTATTATCATAGCAACTAGTTATTTTCTTGACAACTTTGCTTCCCCGACTCGGCCTAACCTGACCATGACTAATCAATAGCCCCAAGGTACTTAATGACTCCCGCTCACAGGACGCAACGGATGTTATTTCGCTACGGTTGAGATAATGTTCTTTCAACACTGAACAACTGAACTGAACAACAACTAATAAGCACTAAATTTAGATGGCAAACGGTCTAAAACGCGTGGCAATCCCAATTCTGATCTTAACGATTTTAAATTTAACCTAGAAAAGTTTTATTCCTTACAAAATGACTTTATATGTCTACTTTCAACAATAAAATAATAATCGACTCAAATAATTATTAACACAACTAAGCACAACCAAAACGACCGTTACGTCCGAGAGCCCAACGGAAAGTGTGTCAAATCCGCTGTTCAGCTCATTTTTATAAACACCCACTCGGTTCGGGTTGCCAGTTGGGAATTAATTTATAACAATATTATAATATAATAAAAGTTAAACCATATGAAACCAACTACAGTTTTGCTACCTTGCATACGTAAATTTAGTCGACATTTCATGGACATGCACAACTTCCACCTTGGAATTCTGGAATGAAGTAATGGATTATAAAGACGCAGCTGGTAATAACCCTTTTGCAGATTTATCACAGCTGGCAATATCATTATTATCACTACCACATTCCAACGCGGAAATAGAACGTGTTTTTAGCCAAATGAATGTCGTCAAAACTAAGCTTCGCAACCGTTTGTCGGTAAAAACTTTAAATGCCATTTTATACATAAGATTCGACCTAAAGAGGGCAGGAAAATGCTGCTACTCTTACACAGTTCCGGATAATGTACTGCGCTCTATAGGCACCAAGGAAATATATAGTCTTGGCAATGAGGCTTCCACGTCTACGTCAACATTATCGGCTGCGGATGAAGACCAAGATATTAATATTTTATTTGATAATAACACACTCCAGCCAGCAGTTTTACGTATATTATCAACGCATACACCACTAGCACAAGCAGTAGATGTTGAAGCGTGTCTTGTGCTATGTGAACTAAATATTGAAATGTTGACACCACTTTCCGATAACACGTTTTTGATCCAAAGACTGATTGTTTGAGTTGTGGCGGGTTTATTAGGTTTTTTAAAAGTTAGTATTAATCTATTGTCCTCCTCATTCCTCAAATGTTTTGTGACATTGATATAATCAGAAAGTGCAGTAGCGGGACAAATACTTATATTTTCTTTAAAGTATGGAAGTATAAGAAGGGGTTGATCTCTACCCGGAGCCGAAGTTTTTATCAAGTCTGTTATGAAAATCTTAGCTCCACTGTCTGAGAAATAAATATTATTAAGATTGATAAGGGATAAAGTTTGGACCCGCTGTGCTGTACACAGCGCAAGTAAAATTACTATTTTTTTAGTCAACTGCTCCAAATTAATGTTTATATTAGGAAACCAGCTTGAGATATGGTTCAAAACTAATTGTGGGTCCCAAGAATAATTATTGTATTTAGGATTACTGGGTTTCAATTTGAATGCTCCCTTTAGGAGTCGTTTTATGCATTCATCCGACCCGATATTATTTCCTAAGATTAAAGACAAGGCAGACCTGTGCGAGTTTAAAGTACCATATGAAGCCCCTTTGTTAAACTCATTTGTTAAAAACGATATAACTGTCGCTACTGTACTTTCAAAATTGGAAATATTTCTATCTAGACAAAATTGCCACCATAGTTTATAAGTTACGTTATATTGCTTCTTAGTGTTACTGGAAAGCGATGCCAACATTAGTTCGACAGCTTCCGATGGGATGTTTCTCCGTAAGAAGGCTTCGCGGAGAGCCTCGCTGCAGCCAGCGTAAGGTGTGAGTGCAGTGGGCGCGACAGGTGACTGAAATGAGAATGCGTTAGATTCGTATCTGCTTTAAACTTGGAACCCCTACCCTTTACGAGAAAGCTCTGCCAAATGACTTCTCATTTCTTTGCTTTTAGGGGGGGGGGGGGGGGGCAATAAATGAAATGTACAGACTATACGGCTCTGAGTAAGTAGTGTGTATTGTGTATCAAACGTAACATTCAATTATGTATTGTGTTAATTTTATTTATTACGGATTCAACATCAAACAACTCTACGGTAAGTATCAAGGTGCGTATTAACTATAGAGCTATTGCACGCCTCATAAGCGAAGCGTTGAGGTGGGTACTACTGTCACTTCGCGCAAAACATCTGATTTTTCAAATTTAAAATGTCTTTATGTATCATACATTGCACTTGTAAGATAATACATACACACACATATTAAGAAAAAACACTATTTTTAACGTTCATGATATTTTTGATGTCATTTTTGTTATTTAAACTAGTTAAAAAACAGTTTAAAAAAGTTCTGTCTTGGACGTCCGTGTGTCTGTATGTGCGGATCCTTTTTCTTGTTAACACGATAGCGACCGAAATACTTTACTAATCGAGTCTTTTTTTTTCTCTTACGCTTGAGTATGCTCAGGAATAGAACCCTTTCATTTTTCAGGGTCTGATTCGATGTGGTTTAATTGTTATTAAATAAACAAAAATAATAATTAATAAATATTTATTAAAAAAAATTATGAGGCGTGCACTTTTGGATTTTCCAAATTATTATTTATTACCTTACCTAATACCTATAGGTATGTTATAGCTAATTGCTGCTGGGCGCTGGCTGCGATTTCGTCCATGTATCTACTGAAAGGTTTCATGACATAATATGAGCACAGGGGAATAAAATAAAAATACCAGTATGTACATCCAAAAATATTTATTTCAATTATTACAAATTATCCTTAATCTAATTTTGAAAATCTAACACTGAATTAGATTCCTTACAATAATATTATTCAAATTAATAACAAAATAACGTATTTTACGGCTAAATTAATATTGAACTAATTATGTAGTTAAAACACGAAAGCGCATTACCTTGTTATACCAGCTGCATTAACCAAAAATTTTATATGATACAATATTTTCAACTGATATCGAAATGTACGAAAATAGTAATAATGTAATTGAACTGAGAACATAATATTTTAATATTCAGACAAAGCTGTATTGTTTCGATATACGTAGTTTTTATTGTAAACTGCACATATTTTCATAGAAAAATACTGTAAAACAACAGATGATGAAATTTTCAAAAAGAAAAAAAAAATACAAATTTGCCGCGCAATTGACATTAATTGACAGTTTTAAAAGTTTGTACCTATAGGTAATATTAATAGAAATAATTATCGAGATTTAAATGGCTCTACACGAGATTTATTTTGTTTTTTTTATTACTATACTTCATAAAGACACAATTAACTCGTTCCTACTCGTAATACGATACCTTGGAGTTGGAGCGAAAATATTGTTTGTAATAATTTGGCTAGGTAACTAATTATTGAAATGAAAATAATAATTAGAAAAATGCATTGTGAAACCGTTTTAAGCAAAAAACGTTTCGATAAACGAATTATGTTTTTGAATGAAATACAAATTATTGCATGCTTTTAAAATACAAGACTTAACTATCTACTAATGAAAGTTTTCATGCATTTTGTTCGAAACACGGTAGGTCAGCCGTGTTTTGTTACTTTAAAAGTGACATTCGAAAATGAAACAACGATTTACGGAAAAGCACAGATAGAAACGCGTTTAATCGAGATTGGGTATCTAATATTAAGATAATTGGAATACTTAATGAAAATAGGAATTGTAGAGTCAGTAATAATTCAGATTAGTTTATTGATATCATATTAGATACTTACTTGGTTCGAGTGAACGCGTTTTTACAATTCGTTCTATACAAAGTATGTTTTTAACTAAATTTTCGAATTTCATCGTGTATTTTACAATAATTTTGAATGATTTGAATGCGAAATGTACTAATATATGATCAAACGAACTTCAGAGTGAAGTTTGATCATTATTATATGAATCGTTTCATTCGAAGATATTATTTACTATGTAGTTCCCTTTTTCAATGCTAGCAACTACGCACGCCTTTAGATTTTATTTTTTATTAATTGTGGGTATTACGACCTGACAAGTATTTGCTCGCTTTGTACGATATTCGTTATTTTTAGAGTCTGTAATCTTACAAAACTTTGGGTTAGGGTGTGGTGGGTGTTAATATCTTCGAATGAAGCGATTCATATAATAATGATCGAACTTCACTCTGAAGTTCGTTTGATCATATAGGTATTATATTTCATCGCTTCATTCTTCAGATATTATTCACTATGTAGATGTTAAGAGATAAAAGTTTTGTAAGAATCATTTTGGGTGCAAGTTTAGAATAAAACATATATAGATATTATTAGTTTTATTTTGTATATTAACAAAAATATAATCAAACATTATTCTTGCAAAATTGATTCTGCAAATTCGTTTTCATTAACTACATTAAGTTTATAGAACCTTGCAAAGGTTTCGGAATGTTTAGTCCAGCCAGCAGTTTTACGTATATTATCAACGCATACACCACTAGCACAAGCAGTAGATGTTGAAGCGTGTCTTGTGCTATGTGAACTAAATATTGAAATGTTGACACCACTTTCCGATAACACGTTTTTGATCCAAAGACTGATTGTTTGAGTTGTGGCGGGTTTATTAGGTTTTTTAAAAGTTAGTATTAATCTATTGTCCTCCTCATTCCTCAAATGTTTTGTGACATTGATATAATCAGAAAGTGCAGTAGCGGGACAAATACTTATATTTTCTTTAAAGTATGGAAGTATAAGAAGGGGTTGATCTCTACCCGGAGCCGAAGTTTTTATCAAGTCTGTTATGAAAATCTTAGCTCCACTGTCTGAGAAATAAATATTATTAAGATTGATAAGGGATAAAGTTTGGACCCGCTGTGCTGTACACAGCGCAAGTAAAATTACTATTTTTTTAGTCAACTGCTCCAAATTAATGTTTATATTAGGAAACCAGCTTGAGATATGGTTCAAAACTAATTGTGGGTCCCAAGAATAATTATTGTATTTAGGATTACTGGGTTTCAATTTGAATGCTCCCTTTAGGAGTCGTTTTATGCATTCATCCGACCCGATATTATTTCCTAAGATTAAATACAAGGCAGACCTGTGCGAGTTTAAAGTACCATATGAAGCCCCTTTGTTAAACTCATTTGTTAAAAACGATATAACTGTCGCTACTGTACTTTCAAAATTGGAAATATTTCTATCTAGACAAAATTGCCACCATAGTTTATAAGTTACGTTATATTGCTTCTTAGTGTTACTGGAAAGCGATGCCAACATTAGTTCGACAGCTTCCGATGGGATGTTTCTCCGTAAGAAGGCTTCGCGGAGAGCCTCGCTGCAGCCAGCGTAAGGTGTGAGTGCAGTGGGCGCGACAGGTGACTGAAATGAGAATGCGTTAGATTCGTATCTGCTTTAAACTTGGAACCCCTACCCTTTACGAGAAAGCTCTGCCAAATGACTTCTCATTTCTTTGCTTTTAGGGGGGGGGGGCAATAAATGAAATGTACAGACTATACGGCTTTTAAAATATAAGTCTGGTAAGCGAACTAAACTTTGCTGGTTTAGTTCTTGCTATATCGCTATCCGTGCCTGCTTCTCGTGTTTACGGGTGAATTAAGTTTATCAATAGTCATAAATGCAATGCTATACAGAGGATATACTGCATTTAAAACATGACAAAGTCTGGTAAGCGAACTAAACTTTGCTAGTTTAGTTCTTGCTATATCGCTGTCCGTGGCTGCCTCGCGTGTTTACGGATGAATATTGTGTTAATTTTATTTATTACGGATTCAACATCAAACAACTCTACGGTAAGTATCAAGGTGCGTATTAACTATAGAGCTATTATTTATTACCTTACCTAATACCTATAGGTATGTTATAGCTAATTGCTGCTGGGCGCTGGCTGCGATTTCGTCCATGTATCTACTGAAAGGTTTCATGACATAATATGAGCACAGGGGAATAAAATAAAAATACCAGTATGTACATCCAAAAATATTTATTTCAATTATTACAAATTATCCTTAATCTAATTTTGAAAATCTAACACTGAATTAGATTCCTTACAATAATATTATTCAAATTAATAACAAAATAACGTATTTTACGGCTAAATTAATATTGAACTAATTATGTAGTTAAAACACGAAAGCGCATTACCTTGTTATACCAGCTGCATTAACCAAAAATTTTATATGATACAATATTTTCAACTGATATCGAAATGTACGAAAATAGTAATAATGTAATTGAACTGAGAACATAATATTTTAATATTCAGACAAAGCTGTATTGTTTCGATATACGTAGTTTTTATTGTAAACTGCACATATTTTCATAGAAAAATACTGTAAAACAACAGATGATGAAATTTTCAAAAAGAAAAAAAAATACAAATTTGCCGCGCAATTGACATTAATTGACAGTTTTAAAAGTTTGTACCTATAGGTAATATTAATAGAAATAATTATCGAGATTTAAATGGCTCTACACGAGATTTATTTTGTTTTTTTTATTACTATACTTCATAAAGACACAATTAACACTAGAGCGCACGCGCGGGGGACATAGGTCACCCAGTGCTATATATTGCTAAATATTTTTTTAAACAATCGTGCTTGAGTGTTGTTGTCTCAGGTATTCCCCGACTACCAATCACCGGACATTTTAGCAGCGTATCAGCTTCCTTGGTGCAACGAAGTGTACACTGCGAAAATATAAAAGTACATGGGTGACGCAGGTCCCCCGCGCGAGCGTTCTAGGAAGTTTTTGAAATCATACAATTACGAGTGAAAATCAAGTATACCGCTTTTATTTGTTACTGCTCTTATGATCAATTTATACTTTTAAGAAATTATTAATATATGGGTAACGAAAATCGAAATAAAATACTCATATTCGAGTGCTAGGACATACTTATTTTTTATCCATACTATAATATTATAAATGCGAAAGTAACTCTGTCTGTCTGTCTGTTACTCAATCACGCCTAAACTACTGAACCAATTTTTATGAAATTTGGTATGGAGATATTTTGATACCCGAGGAAGGACATAGGCTACTTTTTATCCCGGGAAAATCCCGGAAATCCCACGGGAGCGGGAACTATGCGGGTTTTCTTTGACGGCGCGAGCGAAGCCGCGGGCGGAAACCTAGTTGACAATAAAATTTTATTGGATAAGAACAACTTATTCTTAAACTTTATAATTAGATGATTATTTTTACCAAATTTGTAGTTTCCAAAGTAAAAAAAACTGATTGATCACAATAAGTAATAAATTAGTTACTTTTCACAGAGGTTTATGTTTAGCTCATAATTTAAGTAAAATGAGAAAATATTGATATTTTTTTGTTTCATCACTTAAAAATAAAGTTGATTCATAAATAAGTACTTCGTTTACTTTTTTAACTACGATTTTTATGAAAAAAACGTGCGTCGTATTGGGTGACATATGTGACCCACGCGTGCACTCAAGGAAAATTTTAGGCGCGAGCGCTCTAGTGTTAACTCGTACCTACTCATAATACGATACCTTGGAGTTGGAGCGAAAATATTGTTTGTAATAATTTGGCTAGGTAACTAATTATTGAAATGAAAATAATAATTAGAAAAATGCATTGTGAAACCGTTTTAACACGGCGTCATTGAGGTTGGGTCAAAATGACCCGGCTTGTTTAATGTTTGATTATATTTTTGTTAATATACAAAATAAAACTAATAATATCTATATATGTTTTATTCTAAACTTGCACCCAAAATGATTCTTACAAAACTTTTATCTCTTAACATCTACATAGTGAATAATATCTGAAGAATGAAGCGATGAAATATAATATATGATCAAACGAACTTCAGAGTGAAGTTCGATCATTATTATATGAATCGCTTCATTCGAAGATATTAACACCCACCACACCCTAACCCAAAGTTTTGTAAGATTACAGACTCTAAAAATAACGAATATCGTACAAAGCGAGCAAATACTTGTCAGGTCGTAATACCCACAATTAAAAAAAAATAAAATCTAAAGGCGTGCGTAGTTGCTAGCATTGAAAAAGGGAACTACATAGTAAATAATATCTTCGAATGAAACGATTCATATAATAATGATCAAACTTCACTCTGAAGTTCGTTTGATCATACATTAGTACATTTCGCATTCAAATCATTCAAAATTATTGTAAAATACACGATGAAATTCGAAAATTTAGTTAAAAACATACTTTGTATAGAACGAATTGTAAAAACGCGTTCACTCGACCTAAGTAAGTATCTAATATGATATCAATAAACTAATCTGAATTATTACTGACTCTACAATTCCTATTTTCATTAAGTATTCCAATTATCTTAATATTAGATACCCAATCTCGATTAAACGCGTTTCTATCTGTGCTTTTCCGTAAATCATTGTTTCATTTTCGAATGTCACTTTTAAAGTAACAAAACACGGCTGACCTACCGTGTTTCGAACAAAATGCATGAAAACTTTCATTAGTAGATAGTTAAGTCTTGTATTTTAAAAGCATGCAATAATTTGTATTTCATTCAAAAACATAATTCGTTTATCGAAACGTTTTTTGCTTAAAACGGTTTCACAATGCATTTTTAGGGTTCCGTAGCCAAAATGGCAAAAACGGAACCCTTATAGTTTCGTCATGTCCGTCTGTCCGTCTGTCCGTCTGTCCGTCTGTCACAGCCGATTTACTCGGAAACTATAAGTACTACAGTGATGAAATTTGATGGGAATATGTGTTGTATGAACCGCTACAAAAATATGACACTAAATAGTAAAAAAAAGAATTGGGGGTGGGGCCCCCCATACATGTAACTGAGGGATGAAATTTTTTTTTTCGATGTACATACCCGTGTGGGGTATCAATGGAAAGGTCTTTTAAAATGATATAAAGTTTTCTAAAAAACATTTTTCTTAAAGTGAACGGTTTTTGAGATATCAGCTCTCAAAGTCGTAAAAAGTATGTCCCCCCCCCTCTATTTTTATAACTACGGGGTATAAAATTCTAAAAAAAATAGAGGTGATGCATGCTAATTAACTCTTTCAACGATTTTTGGTTTGATCAAAGTATCTCTTATAGTTTTTGAGATAGGTTGATTTAACTGTAATTTATTATATTTGCTGCTACGGAACCCTTTGTGCGCGAGCCCGACTCGCACTTGGCCGGTTTTTTCTAATTATTATTTTCATTTCAATAATTAGTTACCTAGCCAAATTATTACAAACAATATTTTCGCTCCAACTCCAAGGTATCGTATTACGAGTAGGTACGAGTTAATTGTGTCTTTATGAAGTATAGTATTAAAAAAAACAAAATAAATCTCGTGTAGAGCCATTTAAATCTCGATAATTATTTCTATTAATATTACCTATAGGTACAAACTTTTAAAACTGTCAATTAATGTCAATTGCGCGGCAAATTTGTATTTTTTTTTTCTTTTTGAAAATTTCATCATCTGTTGTTTTACAGTATTTTTCTATGAAAATATGTGCAGTTTACAATAAAAACTACGTATATCGAAACAATACAGCTTTGTCTGAATATTTAACTATTGTCCTAGTGAATCATTTTCACTATCGTCGAATCAATTTAAAATTCGATCAAGTGCGTTCCGTTTCGGAACGCCACAGATAATAAAATATAGATAATAAAAGTGGCAACGCCACAATGTCATGGTGGTATACATTGAGGATACAAGCACTATAAAGAGATAAGAGAAGCCCGAAAACCATATTCCTGTATGTTCAGTTAATACAGGAAAAGTTATAGGTGGTCAGTGGCGATATTTTACGGCATGATATAGAATTTTAACAATTTCTATATCATATAATATCAAAATAATGTAGATAAATGCTAATGCTTCCTTCTAGGGAAGCGCGCTCCATCATAGGCCACATCTCAGCTTACCATTAGGCGAGATCGTGGTCAAGCGCTTCCCTATCACACAATAAAAAATAAAAAAATAAATAAATAAATAAAATACAATGAGCCGCAAAGATTTTATGAAAAAATTAAGCACAGATTTGAAGGTGCCTTGGATGCAAATACGACTTTTAAAACTGTCAATTAATGTCAATTGCGCGGCAAATTTGTATTTTTTTTTTCTTTTTGAAAATTTCATCATCTGTTGTTTTACAGTATTTTTCTATGAAAATATGTGCAGTTTACAATAAAAACTACGTATATCGAAACAATACAGCTTTGTCTGAATATTAAAATATTATGTTCTCAGTTCAATTACATTATTACTATTTTCGTACATTTCGATATCAGTTGAAAATATTGTATATTTAGGAACAGAAGTGGGAATGAAATAAAAAACACAACGTTACAATTATTTACAAAACTCGTTAATAACTGTAGTGTATGTCCTTCCCTATTATCGGCTCTTAGACGCACACGACCTCTCACTCCGACCGCCTGCAGCCAACTGAGCTGTGTGAGCGGTGTCACCGTTGCACGTGCGCAAGAGATGACATAATACTTCCCTCTCTTTCACTCACATACACTACATCCCTCCTTTATTTTAGAAATTTTTAATTTTTTCAATTAATTTTATTAAATAAAATATTATGTTCTATTCGGGTATGTTATATGTATGCTTCTATTCTAGTCTATACCTAAGCACCAGTATCAGTTAGTAAAAACAACTCAGGGACACGTCCGCTCCATACCAGCGATAGAGTAGAATGTGTCACCTGGCCTAGTAATATAATTCTATCTATATGCAACATCTCTCCTTTTCATTTTTTTTTTTCTTTTTTTTTTCCATTAAGTATATGTATATTCAAAATTATAATAAATTTTACAATATATGTATTCAAATCGATATTAATTAATAATTTTTTCAAACTCAAACCTTCATTCATCAACCAGACCTCGTCCAGAAACGTTTTAAAATCGTCAGTATAAGGACAAAATATAAATTTACCACTGGTTCGGAAAGCCGCCTCAACAGAGAAGAGCCGGCAAGAATATATAGGCATATAGTAGCTCCTTCAAAATCATAGAAATGTAACATCTTACATAGGTATTTATAATAACAATAATGACAATTTATTTAAGTATACGACAATCTATCATGAATAAGTTGTATACTTATATTTAAGTTTATTAAGTCATTATTTATTTATTAACCAATGGGACGAAATCGTTTTCAGTAACTTAATGTATATGTAAGGTATAATGTTTAAACTATGTTCCTTCTGTAACTTAACTATACTTTTGACTAACTGTACCTGTACTGTACCTGTACTGTACTTAACCTGTTTTATTTTTTCCTTACATGACTATTGCACTACCTTGTTGATATGTTTCACTCACTATTTATCATGACCTGCACTCCAGGTCATTTAGAAGAGGTGAATGCTGCTTCTTCTGACGCATAATTTAATTCACTTTACCTGCACCGGCATCTGCACCATCTAAGTAACCACTGTTTTCCCACATATTAAAATTATTAATAAACGATAGCTGCAAACCGAATTATTACCAAGTGAAATGCCTATAGACTGGGTACATACTTAAATGCTCGGTTATTATTTAATATCTATGTATATTCTGTAAGTATATATATGTACTTCGTTACTAAAACAATATATGTTCCGATTTTAATTCAATATACCTAATAAAATCGGAATGTAATATAATATGTATATATCTGTACCCTAAATAATATAATAAATATTATACGGCAAAATTTAACCAAACATTAATTGGTTCATTATTTATTCTTATTTAAGCAACAACAACTTATCATATGATCCTTAGGCACAGGGAAGATTTGTTTATTTATTCGTTTGTCCGTCTCTCTTTCATATCGCAATAAAGCGATTTATGATATATTTTTGGGTGATAGTTTAGAGGCTAGAAAGTGGCAGCCTTTTTATAGCGCATTAAAAATATTTAATTCATACAGATACATAGTATTACAATGTTAAGGTTCATAATTATCAATTATTTAAATACCAACTTTCGGGTATAAACCACTCTGAAAGAATTATAGTCTTAGTGGGGCTTGCTCTGCAACAGTACAATATCATACTATACTGTGCCATTGACTTCTATTGAACCGCTTTTAGCTTCACCTGTATGTTCGCATGACTGTATGCAACCGATTCTTTTCGATTCGCTTATGACCTACCCAAACCGTACAGATTTAACTTCAGTGACAATATTACAACAATTTATTGACAATACAATAATGAATATTTAGTAAAGCGTGATTAATAATGTATTACTTTTTTTTTTATACTTCTTATTGTAACCTCAACACACACGCGGTGTTGTTGATTGTATGATTATTACATTAATAACACATAGGTATTTAAAATTCAATTAATGTAACGAACCTAAAACGAATCAAAATGTATCATTTTGTTGATGACTTTTTTTTATTTGTTACTTATGATAACATTTGTATTTGTATTACTGACAACTTAATAGCCACTTGAAAAAGAAAAAGATAACTTAATGACAATAATAATGGCTAGACATTAATCACACATTAATGGTCTGAAAATAAGTAGTTGGATACATATTTTTTTTTTAACTGTACAATGTTAACTGTAACAATCAGTAATACAAATTTAACTGTAACAATCAATAAAAACTTTGTTACCTATAACTATATAAGTATTTGCATAAATTAATTAACTTGAATTTACAATATTCAATTTTGCATTTCGAAATCAATACCACTATGCCACCTCAATATTGTAGAGATTAATACTTGGAATTTATATTCTGACTAAGGCACGAATGGTGACCTTTTCGCGATAATACATTTTTTTTTTTTTGCTTTGACAAGAAATCTTTAACGTATTTCTTAATTGATAATCTTTTATTCAATCTAGTACGATATCCATTATTTTTTCGCAGCGGTGTTAATGCATTAGGTGCGATATTTAATGTTCAAAAGATGAGCTCTTAAAAGATGTATTACGTAAGTACCTACTTTATGAATATGAAATCAGACCAGTCTTACAAACCACCATTAAAACTTGGATTTTATATGAATTACTACGTTGTAAATCTTATTAAATTCTTAATAACTTTTTAAACTTGTAAATAAAATTATTAGTGTATTGACTTTTATAATACTATTCACGTTGATGTTTGTGTTGCTGATTTTCTCGTCTATTATAAAATTGGTGTTTTTTTTTTAAATTAAAAACAGTCGTTATTAATATAGTAATAACTAGATGCACATGGTGTATGATTTTACCATGGTTCTTACATATACCAATATTTGCGGTATGATGTGGTTATGATCCATTTTTTATGTTACATTAAATGTTCGTCTTGAAATTGACCTTGATTATCTATCTAAAAATTTTAAGTGTATATTTGACAGGTTGTTTGTCACTATACACTATCTATCAAAGTAATCTACTATATAAAAATAAGTCGGGTTTTCCTTCCTGACGCTACAACTCCAGAACGCACGAACCGATTTCCACGGCTTTGCACTCGTTGGAAAGGTCTCGGGCTCCGTGAGGTTTATAACAAGGAAAAGGTGTCTCTGGTGCGAAACGGACTTCGCCAGGTTTGCTAGTTATTAACAATTAACGATTCATATTTTATGCCAACTGTCTATTGTCCAACTATTGTCTTTCACGGTATATTATTGTATAAATTACGTAAAAGTCGTTTTCAACGTTCCAACATGTAATGATTAACAGTGTGTTATACCTAACCCCAAACCGGGGTGCTACATTTCCGCTGAGGGAGTGGTGTTATGCTACTGCTACGTTCCGTTTAGAAAGCTTCTACATACCCGCAACGTTCCCGCGCAGGGAATTGTCGCGTCCTTGCCACGTTCCGATAAGGAACCTCATACGCTGCTACATACCGCTTAAGACCCATCTTCAGTAGTACTACGACATTGCTACGATTGCCGCTGAGGAAATCCTTCTACGTCTTGCTTGCTTCGGCTCCTTAATTCCTGTTGAAGGAATTCAGCGACCAACCCTAAAGACACCCTACCGCCTAGCCTTCGCAACGAGACGCGCACTCCATCTTACGTCCACCTATGTCAGTAAGAGCCCTACCGGAGGGTTTGGACCTAGGCACACCACGACCCTTATTGTTACTGATATTTGTATTTTATTTTATTAATTAACTAAATTAATTGTCGACTGTATGGTGAGTATCTAGTTCTTATTATTATTTTTTTGTTTCCACCTCACCTACAACGCCACATAGTATATACAATAAAAATGAATAGCCAAATATGTTGCTAAGTGTAAAACTCAAACCTCGGCGCGCGGCGTATCGGCGCGACCAATTCGGATAATATTCATGTTCCAATTCGTTTAACGAACCGATAAAAGGCGAAAGAGCATTACAACGTCTGCCAGGTGGGTAGTTTGAAATAATGAATATTGAGACTACTCTGTATGTCTCTCATTCCATTTATTTTTGTTTTCGAATATTCATTGTTTTATTACCTTACCCTGTTTATGATTATTATATTATCACTTAACCTGTCTAACTTTATAGTTGTCGGTTAAATGTGCAATACCTATCGCAGATATTTTAGGTATTGTTATCATTATGATTATTCTTTCGTTGTTTAACAAAATCTGCTATGAAATTATGAAAATATTAAGTCACTTTTAGATAAGAATAATAAAAGCTACTGTAAATATTTTAGTATTTACTGTATGCTCTTAAAAATTGTATTATTCCATTTTTTATTTGGATATCAATACTAACCGTAAGTATTTTCGAAGATACAATCTATCTTACGAACAATACTTCACTGTGAAATGGTGACGAACTATCACTTTTTTTTTTAAGATCGCGTATTTAAGTGCATGAATTCGCAATATGGGCATCACCCAAAATATAAACATTTTATACGAGCATCACCCGTATCACATCACTACAGGCATCACCTGTATTGTAATTATATTACGACTACCAGGCATCATTTGGTATAAAATTACAAAGTACACACGGGCGTCACCCGATTTTTGTTTTTGCACTACCAGGCATCATCATCTGGTATAACATTACAAAATACACACGGGCGTCACCCGATTTTTGTTTTTGTACCACCAGGCATCATCTGGTATAACATTATAAAATACACACGGGCGTCACCCGATTTTTGTTTTTGTACCACCAGGCATCATCTGGTATAACATTACAAAATACACACGGGCGTCACCCGATTTTTGTTTTTGTACCACCAGGCATCATCTGGTATAACATTATAAAATACACACGGGCGTCACCCGATTTTTGTTTTTGTACCACCAGGCATCATCTGGTATAACATTATAAAATACACACGGGCGTCACCCGATTTTTCTTGACCACCAGGCATTATCTGGTAACACAATACAAAGTACACACAGGCATCACCCGTTTTTTTTTTCCTGTACTACCAGGCATCATCTGGTAACACATTTCAAATTACGTACACGGGCGTTACCCTTTTTAAAGTGAAACTTTTATTACATCGTCTCAAACTTTTTGGTCTGTGTAGCGCATGTCGCGTGACGGTCGGCTGCCGAGTAGGTATAAAGCAGTGTTCGGAACCGTTCGAACAGTTTCACTTTTACCGTGGTTTCATAAAACCACACAACATTTTTTTTTTGTCAGGCTTCATCTTGTAACATTATAGCTTAACAACAACAACTTTAAAAATCCCTTGTCGTGGTCCACATCACCATCGAAACACATACATCAACTTACATGACCTTCCATAATGTTACTATATTAGCCTGTCCAGGAAACTTACGTTCCTTGCATGATAACCATTAATTACTTCTTTATGCAATAATGAATAATCTTAAATAATACTCTTGCAACTTCACATCGAGTAATTAAATAAGATATAAGTGGGTATTTGGTATAATTATATTTTTGTAACCAGACAAATCTATTCTGAGCTGATCGGGAATCGAACCTTCTTAGCTCATTTAATCATGTTTAACCAATCCTTTAAGCAGGTTTTTACATATCAGTATCAATAAATTTATATGTAAACAAATGTCCCAAAATAATAATCTACAGCCTCGACTAAACAAAATATCACATTTAGTCTCGCATAACGCAGTTACAGTCCTATGCATGACTACGTGAGTACATATACTGGACGACGCTAGCTGTATACCCGTACACTGTACAGTGTATTTATCAAACAGGCACCATACGCTCGAGCAATAAAGACAGCCCGCGTATGCATTGGTATCAGTGTAGTTATGTATACGAGAAACAATTTACAACACCTACTTTATCCTTCTGGCTACAATTATTTAAGAGGTTTTGCTAAATCTTTATGTAAACGAAACCTTCGTTTTCTACGGCGCGGAGGCCGGAGGCCTCTCGAAAGGCACGCACATGTTATTTATCTACTTTGTGCGGATATTTTTTTATGTAAGCGGCACAAAATATCATAATGAAAATAGGTATGTGTGTATATTATTATTAACTTTAATATTCCCTTCGATGTAACTCGACTGTGGATATAATTAGTTCAATAGTTATCACAGCACACCTATTTCCTCCCATTTTTTTTTTTGTAATTTTTTTTTATTATCAAAAAATTACTTACATTTATTCCCGATTTACCTCGTCGCCAAAAATGTAGTGTATGTCCTTCCCTATTATCGGCTCTTAGACGCACACGACCTCTCACTCCGACCGCCTGCAGCCAACTGAGCTGTGTGAGCGGTGTCACCGTTGCACGTGCGCAAGAGATGACATAATACTTCCCTCTCTTTCACTCACATACACTACAATAACTTTATTAACACTAATACCATTTAAATTTAAAACCAAGAACACGAAATACAAAATACAAAATTATAAAATAATTTTACACTAATTCCACAATAATTTCTTTAAACATTACAGTAAAAAAATCTTATACAAAGGAAAATAACTAGGCAGTTGACTTCACAAACGGGCAGAGTTGTAGTATGTCAATTGACTCGCGACGAATGGTGCCGCGAATGAGCGCGCCAGCGCTTTTATCTGCAATCCGCCACCACTTGTCATCCCCTCTATTGGCGCTGTTTTAGTTTTTGTCTAACACGGCCTCTCCTGACTGGAGGACGTCCTCGTTCTCCTTTGTTTTATGCGGAGAAGTACAGGCTCCTCTCGAAGTGCCTGATGCAGGTTCAACAACAACGACTGGGTCATTTGTGGACTCCTCATCTTCAATACTGGCAGCATCTGGGAAGGATTAATGATAAGGTATTAGCAACTAATAAACATTACACTCCCCTTATAACAGGTAAGCGCAATACACAGAGAGGAAGCACTACGTTCGCTATCTCTGACACCAATGACAGTATAACATGGGCACAACGTTCGCGTATTATACTTTACGCATATAAAATAAAACGACCATATGACATAGGCACGACGTTAGCATATCATGAGTCCAAAACAAATGACGTATAACATAGGCACGACGTTAGCATATTATACGTTACGCATATAAAATAAAACGACCACATGACATAGGCACGACGTTAGCATATCATGAGTCCAAGACAAATGTATAACATAGGCACGACGTTAGCATATTATACATTACGCATATAAAATAAAACGACCACATGACATAGGCACGACGTTAGCTTATCATGAGTCCAAGACAATTGTATAGCATAGGCACGACGTTAGCATACTATACGTTACACATAGAAAATAAAACAACCACATGACATAGGCACGACGTTAGCTTATCATGAGTCCAAGGCAATTGTATAGCATAGGCACGACGTTAGCATACTATACGTTACACATAGAAAATAAAACAACCACATGACATAGGCACGACGTTAGCTTATCATGAGTCCAAGACAATTGTATAGCATAGGCACGACGTTAGCATACTATACGTTACACATAGAAAATAAAACAACCACATGACATAGGCACGACGTTAGCTTATCATGGGAAAACTATAATTTGTGACATAGGCACGTCGTTCGCTTATCACAAATTAGGGATCAGCTCACCCTCAAAAAACGCAGCACATGTCTCAGGAGTCCACTCCCCACGCCACGGCACCATGAATTCTGTCGCAGCTTGCGTCGATTTGCCATAAGAGCCCTCCAGTAACTGCAGCTCGTATCGACCGTGGGGAAGCGTTTTGACCACGCGATATGGGCCGCGCATACCCGAGTCGAGTTTGCCAGTTGTTTGAGCCTGTTTTATAACAAAAAGCAAAGAATTAATTTCAAATAACCGTGATGCCTTTCGGCTAGCATTCACAGTTTTGTCTTGCCAACGTTGGTTATATTTTTTTTAAACGCTCAGAAACACGTTGTCTACGCATTTCTCGTAATGCGTCGCGATTGGGACGAGAGCCTTCTAGTGCGATGTCACCAATGAGGTAACGTAAAACAGGTCACGCAGCTTTAATACCCACCAATAGATTCAGAGGTGAAAAGCTTGTAGTTTTCTGTTTTGTAATGTTCAGAACCAGCTGTAGTCGCCATATGACATCAGACCAATCATTTTGTCGGTGATTGCATTCTATACGAACCATGTTGAGTAAGGTTCGACAATAACGTTCAACCTGCCCGTTTGAATTATGCATCTCTGGTGTTATGAGATGCATGTCAATGCCCAAGTCAGTAAAAAGTTTTGTTATTTCTGAACTCTGAAACATTCGACCCCGATCTGCCACAAATAATTTTAGAGGTCCCAAACAAAGAGATAACATTATAAAAAAATATTTTTAATTCAGTGGAATCTTGACCAAACATAGGATACAAATTACAAAAGACAGTATTTGGAAAAATGTGCGTTTTTATGTGCTATACATATCAAACAATGGTCAATGTATTTTTTTTTACAAATAATAACACCAACCAGATAGTGTCTATAATTTTGCAAGGCCTTTACAACGGCTAAAGTTTCAAGTTTCCAGCTCATAGGAATGATACCTTGGCTCAGCACCTTGAGTTTGTTTACTGAAGTAACTCACCACCCGCTTATGCCCCTTTTCATGAACCTGAAGAAGCACTGCACCATATCCTATACAGCTGGCATCTATATGAACTTCAATAGGTAAAGCCGGATCATACATAGCTAACACAGGTTCACTGGTAAGATGAGAAATAATTACTTGGCGTGCTTCTTCTTGTTCACTACTCCAAATAAAAGGTACCCCTTTTTTCGTCAACTTTGTAATAGGCACAGCCTTTATAGCAAAGCCAGCTATGTAACGTCGAAAACAACTTGAACTGTCTGGTTTGTTTAACGGTCTTTGGAATCGGTGCTTCGACCAAAGCTTTAATCTTTTGACCACTCGGTCGTACCTGACCCTGACTAATCGTACGTCCCAAATATTCGATTTAAGTAGATAGAAAAGAGCATTTCTTTAAATTTATGGAAAACTCCGCGCTTGTAAGAGTTTTAAGAACTCTACGTAAAATCGACAAACCCTCCTCAACCGTACCGCTCATAATGAGGACATCATCGACGTAAACTAGGGCTTCACGATTTAATATATCGGTGCCAATGATGATTGGTGTATTCATCAATTTTGAACTAACTACGTGTAAATCTACTTCTAAAGTAATTTCATCATCATCATCATCATCATAATACCCGGCCGTTCTGAAAATGAATGCCCTAGAAGCACTGGATAGTTAATGAGGTTATCATTAATAACTAATATTTCTATATCTTTTTCAGTAATTCCTTGTACCTCAATATTAACTAACGACTTACCGATAGGCTGGTACGGTATATTGCCTAGGCCTTTTAGTAAGGGTAAATCATTTGTGGTCCAATCGAACCCTAGATTTAGGGCGTCCGTCAACCGAATTAGAGTACATTCGCTCCCTAAATCTAAATGACATTGGACATTTACCCCGTTAATACGTATAGGAAAAGTGTAAATACTCGCCGATTGTTGACTAGAGATTTTCAACACGGTTTTTTCCTTATCTAGCTTTTGAGCGGGTTCCATTTTAGAACACGCATTAGACAAATGACCTAATAAATTACAACGACTACACTTTAATAACGGTTTATTGCATTTATAGCTGGGGTGACCTACTTCGTTACAATTGAAACAAGTTATCCGACCCGGTTCGAATCTATTCGGCTTATTCAAGACCCTATTTGAATTATTTGGTACCGGCCGTTTATCCCTATCTCGAATTGATCTTTCGGTATCCCTAGAAACGCCTGATTTAACAGTTTTAAAAAATTTGAGTAACTGTTCAGGTTCAGAAAATTGTGCCGCTTGAGCTCCTAGTCTAATACCCCTATCTTCAATTCCATAAATTAGACAATCAACTGCATTTTTGCCATATATGTTGCAACGGTTTAGTAAGTTAATTTTAGTGTAATAATATAATTCGGGAGATTCACTAAACCGTAGTTTTTTATTCAACACTAGCTGTGCCCGCGACTTCGTCCGCGTGGAATAGTGACTGCATAGTAGTTACTACTTAACACACAATTATTGAGTAAACACGTCTTGAAACACGTACTATCATATACAACTAAATTATAAGTACTTACACTTTATTATAAAGTTAAGAAATAAAATAAATAATAACACAAAAGAACTGTTATAAACTGAGCTATAAAACTTAGGTACAGAAGAGTTCAAAATTTCCAGGATGTGGTTATTCTCCCGCTCCCATATTCCTTCTACTTTTGTACACCCCTAGTAAATGGCAGAACCGATTTTGATCTAAACCATGTCTAATCATACCTATATATTATGTACATGTCATATCCTTTCGTTTGGTACTCCATTTGGATTATTTATCCCCACTATCACCCCTAAGGTGCCCTATATGTAATAAACAGATTAACCAATTTTGATAAAACCTGACTAATTGTAATTCACACGTCATTTGATATGCCGCTTGATTATATTATTTGACCACATTCGATTATTCATTCCCACTTTTACCGCTATAAATCAATAAATGGATGAACCGATTTTGATTAAATATGCCTCATCATACTTCTCACGTCAGGTCATGCCCTTTCATTTGATATGCCACTTGGATATATTATTTGACAACTTTTGTTCCCACTTTTATACCTATATCCAATAAATGGATGAACCAATTTTGATAAAATATGTCTTATTGTACTTTACACGTCATGTCTTTCATTAGATAAGTCACTTGAGTATATTTGATAAAATTTATTTATTTATTCCCACTTTTACCCCTATATCAAATAAATGGATGAACCGATTTTGATAACATTGGACTACTTAATTGTTTCTGACAGGTTGTCTTTTTTCAGTTGATATATCACTTGGGTATAACAGACAGCATTCGTTTTTCTCATTCCCACTTTTGCCCTACATATATTTATTGGATGAACCGATTTTGATTAAATATGCCTCATTATACTTCTCACGTCAGGTCATGCCCTTTCATTTGATATGCCACTTGGGTATATTCGACAACTTTTATTCCCACTTTTATACCTATATCCAATAAATGGATGAACCAATTTTGATAAAATATTATGTCTTATTGTACTTTACACGTCATGTCTTTCATTAAATACGTCACTTGAGTATATTTGATAAAATTTATTTATTTATTCCCACTTTAACCCCTATATCAAATAAATTGATGAACCAATTTTGATATAATTTGACTTGTTGTTTCTGACAGGTCGTCTTTTTTCATTTGATATATCACTTGGGTATAACAGACAACATTCGTTTTTTTCATTCCCACTTTTACCCCTCTATAATATAATAAATGGATGAAACGATTTTGATTAAATACCTATGCCTCATTATACTTCTCACGTAAGGTCATGCCCTTTCATTTGATATGCCACTTAGGTATATTTGACAACTTTTATTGCCACTTTTATCAAATAAATGGATGAACCAATTTTGATAAAATATGTCTTATTGTACTTTACACGTCATATCTTTCATTAGATACGTCACTTGAGTATATTTGATAAGATTCATTTATTTATTCCCACTTTTACCCCTATATCAAATAAATGGATGAACCGATTTTGATAAAATTTGACTAATTGTTTCTGACATGTCGTCTATTTTCATTTGATATATCACTTGGGTATAACCTACATTAACAACTAACATTCGTTTTTTTCATTCCCACTTACCCCTATAATATAATATAATAAACAACTAATGTAACAAAAAAACGCATCTAATTCGTATTACCCGTTAGCGAGCTACGGTGGCACAGACAGACACGCAATACACACATAGCGGTCATAACACCCCTCTTTTTGCGTCGGGGGTTAAAACCTACGACATAATTTCAAAGACCTTTTATATAGAAAATTTACCTAGAAGTAACCATAATGCTATTTGTACAGGTTTTAGACTTATGAGCAAAAATCTAAATAAAGGTCCTTTGACCCCCCTACTACCCCCTCAGCATAACCACCCCCCCCCCACGCTTGGGGACTTTCGATATGATCATCTGGACATGTCAAGGAATAACTTTAGCGTAATATAATTTACGTAATAAAGTAATTCATGTATAGAATGCCTTAGCAAATGTTCGCTGTGATTACTTAAATGGTCATAACTTTTTTATTTATGAACCGATTGACATGAAATAAACACTAAATGTTAAATGAGGCTTACCACAATATATTAGTGGAAATATCCTGTGGATCCTGACTGTCTCACTGACGAAGATTCGGGTGAAGAAGATAATGTAACTTTGAATAATTTGCCACGAAACATTCTGCTTCAACCGGCTGAAGTAATGATTCAAGGGCAGGTTATGGTGAGTGATACAGAAGAAGAACCTTCTGATTCTACAGGTCGAACTAAACGTAGGCGTACCTACGCATGGAGAAAACGGGACTTGGAAAAAAATCCCGTGAATTGGCCAGATGTTCAAGGCGCTTGCCAAGATAAGCGCCCAATTGAGTGGTTTGAAAACTTCTTAGATGAAGATGTTATTTCGTTGTTGGTGTCAGAGAGCAAAGAACGATAATTGAATCATCTAAAAAAACCCAACAAAAAATGTTAAACTTATATTTTCTTCTTATAATTGGGTAAGTTTTTAAAAAATAACTCGTTTTTAATCTTTTTTCAAAAAAATTATCTAACTACAATAATCAAGACAATAATACTATAGTCTATAATAGTCGCATAAAAAAAAAGGGGTTTTGTTACCCATGTATAATGAAAGTCGTAGATTGTAAAATAAACCTTTAATCGATCTTTCAATAATACAGTAAGTACTATGTTGTTAATGCTATACAATGTTTCACCAGTCACCACAATGAGTCTAGTCTGTACAGGTTAGCAGGAGACAATCATTGAGTATTGTCCTAGTGAATCATTTTCACTATCGTCGAATCAATTTAAAATTCGATCAAGTGCGTTCCGTTTCGGAACGCCACAGATAATAAAATGCCTGGCAGAGATGGCTTAGAGCCATAAGGCCGCCTTTTGTACATTTAAATCCATTAAGATATTATAAAATAAGATTAAACCTAATGTACAATAAAGAATAAATAAATAAATAAATAAATAAAATATAGATAATAAAAGTGGCAACGCCACAATGTCATGGTGGTATACATTGAGGATACAAGCACTATAAAGAGATAAGAGAAGCCCGAAAACCATATTCCTGTATGTTCAGTTAATACAGGAAAAGTTATAGGTGGTCAGTGGCGATATTTTACGGCATGATATAGAATTTTAACAATTTCTATATCATATAATATCAAAATAATGTAGATAAATGCTAATGCTTCCTTCTAGGGAAGCGCGCTCCATCATAGGCCACATCTCAGCTTACCATTAGGCGAGATCGTGGTCAAGCGCTTCCCTATCACACAATAAAAAATAAAAAAAATAAATAAATAAAATACAATGAGCCGCAAAGATTTTATGAAAAAATTAAGCACAGATTTGAAGGTGCCTTGGATGCAAATACGACTTGTGGCACGCACTTTGAAGAGACTCTACGTGACAATAGCCCAATTTTTTCAAAATATGTGGTACCAGAGTATCCATAAAATGTTTACGAAAATGCAGGACCAAAGAAGTATCGATATTGCGGATTTTTTTCCCATAAAAAAGGCAAATTACCAAAGCACAGTGGCTAAAACGCTCATAAATTGTCAAGACTGGTTATAAATACTTTTTTTTTATGCGACTATTATAGACTATAGTATTATTGTCTTGATTATTGTAGTTAGATAATTTTTTTGAAAAAAGATTAAAAACGAGTTATTTTTTAAAAACTTACCCAATTATAAGAAGAAAATATAAGTTTAACATTTTTTGTTGGCTTTTTTTAGATGATTCAATTATCGTTCTGTATTTATATAAACAAAGAGTATAATATCATTAAATGCACTTTATGTGTTAACTGTATTTTTAATATCTATTGCAAAAAATAGTTAATTTCCATAGAAATATATTAGTATCCCAAGTTAACTGATAAATACCTTTTTTTAAAAATATAAAGATTTGTTGTTGCAGATTTATTGAAAAAAACGATTTAAAAATAATAAGGAATAGTGTGTGTTGTTTCCGTGCAGTATTCAATTAATAGACCAATAGCAACACGGCATTAATGCCAAACTGTCTCATGTCGTCACTTGAACCAATGACACTAAAAGAGTTGTTCCTTTATGCTCATGAAACTGTATATAATATTATGTAGTATTTAATAAACTATAATATTATGCTTTTAAAAATATACGTGTTTGTGAAAAAGTAAATTCTAGCCTATGTTCAAATAAAAATAGTAGGTAGCGTTTATTTCCCTCTGAGTAAGTAGTGTGTATTGTGTATCAAAAGTTAATTTTGTTAATTTTATTTAAAGTTAATTGTTAAAAGTTAATTGTGTTAATTTTATTTATTACGGATTCAACATCAAACAACTCTACGGTAAGTATCAAGGTGCGTATTAACTATAGAGCTATTATTTATTACCTTACCTAATACCTATAGGTATGTTATAGCTAATTGCTGCTGGGCGCTGGCTGCGATTTCGTCCATGTATCTACTGAAAGGTTTCATAACATAATATGAGCACAGGGGAATAAAATAAAAATACCAGTATGTACATCCAAAAATATTTATTTCAATTATTACAAATTATCCTTAATCTAATTTTGAAAATCTAACACTGAATTAGATTCCTTACAATAATATTATTCAAATTAATAACAAAATAACGTATTTTACGGCTAAATTAATATTGAACTAATTATCTAGTTAAAACACGAAAGCGCATTACCTTGTTATACCAAAAATTTTATATGATACAATATTTTCAACTGATATCGAAATGTACGAAAATAGTAATAATGTAATTGAACTGAGAACATAATGTATCTACTGAAAGGTTTCATGACATAATATGAGCACAGGGGAATAAAATAAAAATACCAGTATGTACATCCAAAAATATTTATTTCAATTATTACAAATTATCCTTAATCTAATTTTGAAAATCTAACACTGAATTAGATTCCTTACAATAATATTATTCAAATTAATAACAAAATAACGTATTTTACGGCTAAATTAATATTGAACTAATTATGTAGTTAAAACACGAAAGCGCATTACCTTGTTATACCAAAAATTTTATATGATACAATATTTTCAACTGATATCGAAATGTACGAAAATAGTAATAATGTAATTGAACTGAGAACATAATATTTTAATATTCAGACAAAGCTGTATTGTTTCGATATACGTAGTTTTTATTGTAAACTGCACATAATATTTTCATAGAAAAATACTGTAAAACAACAGATGATGAAATTTTCAAATAATTTGGAAAATCCAAAAGTGCACGCCTCATAATTTTTTTTTAATAAATATTTATTAATTATTATTTTTGTTTATTTAATAACAATTAAACCACATCGAATCAGACCCTGAAAAATGAAAGGGTTCTATTCCTGAGCATACTCAAGCGTAAGAGAAAAAAAAAGACTCGATTAGTAAAGTATTTCGGTCGCTATCGTGTTAACAAGAAAAAGGATCCGCACATACAGACACACGGACGTCCAAGACAGAACTTTTTTAAACTGTTTTTTAACTAGTTTAAATAACAAAAATGAACCGCTTGACAAATAGCAATTAATTGCTACACAAAGACAGCCTTATTGCTATTCGATTAAAAACGAAAAGTAATGCCTTAACTAGTGCATTTGAGGTTTAAAAAAAAACTTTTCGTAGGTTTTATTTAAGGTGATATTTGAGGTAATTTCTTAAAATAAAGTTGTGAACAATTCACAGTATACAGTTTTACGATATGAAGTTTTATGAAATGTTGCAGATTTAGTTTTATCGAATAAAAGGTAAATCGAGGCATTTAGTTTTGAATTTTTACAGAGAATTTATTGGGTCCTTATTTAGGCAGTTCATAATACAATGTCACAGATAATTAGCGTGTGTTCAAATAAACATCTAGCGTAAGATAAATCTTTGGAATCTACATTTGGTTTTAGTACATTAGATTGCTTTAAAATTAAGAACTATCCCATCAACGTTAGGGTACGTTAAATGTTAAGATATTAAGACTTTAAAAAAAAAAAACTGGAAATAATCTTAAGGTTAATAGCGCCTTTACAGTTTACATACTGTCGTCAGATAATGTCTGTTTAATTGAATAGAGAAAAGAAAAACCCATCCAGGTTTTCTGAAAGTTTTTGAAGTGAAACTTCTTTATCGGGGTTGGACAAAAATTTAGTGTAACATTTTTGCGTTACGCCGTAAGCGTGACATTTTTGCGTTACGCCGTACGCGTGACATTTTTGCGTTACGCCATACTCGTGACATTTTTAAGGTCATAAAGAAGTTTCACTTCTTACGTGTGTACTCTAGTACACGCATACATTTTTTTTCTTATCCCTATCACGCGTGATTTGATATATTTCTGTAAAGTTGCATATTGTAAATTATTTTTTGAAAAAATAAGGTCAAAAAGAAGTTTCATTTCTTACGTGTGTACACGTACGCGTAGCACACGCACACATTTTTTTTGGTTTTTAGCTTCAAATAAGTCCTAAACGTGGAGTATTCGATAGTACCTAATCGATTTACATTGTGTGCATTTAATGTAATTTCTTGATAATAGTTTTTGTGACTAGCTGCAGTTTGACATCAACTGAATACATCAATTAGGTAGTTGTACAGTAGTTGTTGAGCAGTTCATTCTTATTACGTTGAAACTAAAATTTAGCTCAGCCCTATTGCCGTTCGATATTAGATTCACAGATGAGTTTAAGCCTACACTTAATAATTGTTTTAAGTTGAGTTTTCAAATTTGCCGATAAAAAAAAAATTTGAAGGGTTTCTCGCGATTTTTTTGTAGGCAGATATGTTATCACATGATTACTTTAAATTCAAGTTGGTAAATATTCAGTTGAGAATAAGCTTTCACCACTTTGAGTGTTTTCTGCGGTTCAGTTACGAATTATTCGTTTTAAACTTTTTAAGATGTTATTTTTGTGCTGTTGTCACATTTGTTTGTCAATGATCATAACAACAAAATAAAACTGCTGTTAAAATTTGAGCAAGCTGCACAGGCTATCACTATGATAGACTTGGGAGGTATAATTCAGTAGAGTTGTAGTGGAGTATAGTTGTAGCATACTGATGGTTGTGTTGTCTCGTACGTTGTGAAGTAAATGTGTGTTGCGTGAAATAATATTGTGATGGTAATGTAGTTCGTCGAAGGATTGTGGTGTTCTATCTGGCATGAAGTCCAGGATAGTAGATGTGTTCTGACCGGTCAGGAGGACTGGGGCAGTATGGTAACCCTGTAAGGTCAGTGTGGGCCGAGGCAGGATAGTAGCTATTTTGGTATCCCGAGATGAATTACCGTAGTAATGTAGTGTGAGAAATGGCGTACGAGGACGCATGATTGTCGGTATGGCTGTATAGGAGATAACTTGAGTTTATTAAAATGAAAAACGATTAAGAATATTGATTCTGTTGGATGAGTAATAGTTCAGTTCAGGTTTCACTTTTTTTTACTGTTGAGCTATTGAATCCTGTAAACACCAATAATCACTTTGAAAAGACAGATTTTGTTTATACTATGTTCGGGTAACTTCACCTTGTTAATATATTGAGGATGCCTGAGGGCCAAGTACCACTTGAAGTTGGTTAGTGTTTGAAATTTGAGTTTGAGTTGAGTGGTAGCGATGAATCTTAGTTCGTTTGGTCAGAGAGTGCCAGTAGTCATTTCGTAGCCGTAGTCCGTTGAAATCGGTGTCTGCTATTAGGAGCTATGGCTGCTTATAGTGAACCGTGGATACGCGGTATTACCGTAGTCCGTTTGAAACCGGCGTCTGCTATTAGGAGTACAGATAGCTGCTTATAGTAAACCGTGGATACGCGGTGCGCGGGTGACGCTGGCGGAGGTTGGGTCTTGTAGAGACCATTGGAATATGGGAGTCCGTGGGACTCGGCATTCGGAGGAATGCGTGTGGAACAAACATGAGGTTTGTTGTGGGGCTTAGTGAAAAGCCAGAGTTTGCATTCGGAGGAATGCGTGTGTGTTGTTGGGCTTATTTTTTACTTTTTGTCAAGGTGTACAAGTTTATAATATTATTCTAAAACGTTAGAAGTGAATTGTAAATCCTTTGAAATAAATGTATCTAAATCTAATTTACTTTTTGGTTCTTATTTGATTAACTTTTCATCTGGGATTGTTAATATATTATATAATACTAGCAATGCCCTGCGGTTTCACCCGCATAGATAGCGATATCGTTACAGTGAAAAGTATACTATAGGTCGGACTATAGGTTTAATTTTTAATCACATGAAAATCACCTTTACCCCGTCCCGCACTACGGCCTTTTTTTTTTGTTTTAGTGGGGAAATCTTTCATAGATACCCACGGCCTCCGGGGGAGGTGCCGTGGGTTATGTCGGATTCCTACCGACGAAAACCCCACTGTGTTCCGTCAAGACGCATATTGGTAGAATTCCTCCGTGACCCCCGCACTACGGCCTGCTCGAACAGTATACCTACTATTTTCTGTAGATTGACACTTTTAAAAATTCGTTATATCTTTTGAATGGAATATCCAATTCTTTTCATTTAAAAAGTATTTTGCTGGTATTGAAACAGTCTATAATAAAACATCATTTAATGGGATAAGGATTAATATATGTGTATGGATAACATGGTTTGATTACTGTCGGCACTTCTATTTACTTTGAAAACGTAAAAAAGTTGTTGTAGTAACATAACTACTGAAGATGGACATATGGTATCGCGGACTTTCTTGTAGATATTGATCCGTTCTATAATACCGTAGAACATTTTTTTGTTCTATCTTCAATAGATTCCGCAGCGCACGCGATGACAGAAGTTTTATTGAGGATTTTTTTACACCTTGGGTTACATTATTGCATTTTTGGTAAGGATCTCTAATTTTTTTGAAAATGCAATATAGCCTATGTTGCTCAGTAAAGATGCAGCTTTCTAATGGTGAAAGAATTTTTGAAATCGGTCCAGTAGTTTTTGCGTGAAAACCATACATACATACATACATACTTACATACATACTTACAAACTTTTCCTCTTTATAATATTAGTATAGATAAAAATTTGTGTGATTTATTGGTAGGTATACTATCTGCACACCTTACTCTTTCAAATAAAGAAATAAGTAATTACTTATGTATTCAAATTCACATTGGCGTCCATATATTCTGTGCCTCCAGTGAATAAGGGATTCTAATTCAACCAACTACTACTAGCTACTCCGTATGTCTTTTGGGTAGACGGAGGCAAATAGGATTTTTATTCCAACTTTATCATTTGATATTTTGAAAATGTACGTTCGTGTACGGTACATTTTCATACCGTCAGAGTCATTTTGCAGATTATAGTGGTGCAGCACTGAACACTGTCTATTAGGTGGCTGGTGCTGCTGACCGGGCCTTCAGTTCCGCTTTCCAGAATACCTTCACCCTTCTAGGTGCTACTACTACTGAAATAGCGGTACTCTATCGCGTCGTTCAGGTCTCTAACTGACAGGATTTCTCATATTATCGTAACAACCTCGCTCGTTCTAACGAGAACAAATTATCGCCAAGGAATTCTGCTGCAGGATAATGGCAAGAGAGATTTTAAGCTTAACTATGCATTATTATGTTCAGGAATATGGTGGATTTTGAATACTATCGTCGTCTGAAAGTATCTCCTTTCGATTAACTTCATTAAGGATGCAGATCTGATCCCATCTTTGTTCCGTAGGAATGCTACGACAGTCTAAACGTTACACTGTATAAAGAAAATTGCCCTAAATATAGTCGGTTGTTCCAACATCCGTAATATGGCTAGCCTGCCTTGCTAGCCCTTGATTGTAACTGCTACCAATGGAGGCATTGCTCTTGTGTTGTCCACAGTTGTGCGAGTGCAAAAATGAAGAACTGAGCTCGTGGGGAGCTATGTCGAATGAATCTGTGTTAAGATTATGACAGTATAGGACAGTTAGCTGTGGATGCGAAGACAGGACATTACTTTATTCATCCGTAAACACGCGAGGCAGCCACGGACAGCGATATAGCAAGAACTAAACTAGCAAAGTTTAGTTCGCTTACCAGACTTTGTCATGTTTTAAATGCAGTATATCCTCTGTATAGCATTGCATTTATGACTATTGATAAACTTAATTCACCCGTAAACACGAGAAGCAGGCACGGATAGCGATATAGCAAGAACTAAACCAGCAAAGTTTAGTTCGCTTACCAGACTTATATTTTAAAAGCCGTATAGTCTGTACATTTCATTTATTGCCCCCCCCCCCCCCCTAAAAGCAAAGAAATGAGAAGTCATTTGGCAGAGCTTTCTCGTAAAGGGTAGGGGTTCCAAGTTTAAAGCAGATACGAATCTAACGCATTCTCATTTCAGTCACCTGTCGCGCCCACTGCACTCACACCTTACGCTGGCTGCAGCGAGGCTCTCCGCGAAGCCTTCTTACGGAGAAACATCCCATCGGAAGCTGTCGAACTAATGTTGGCATCGCTTTCCAGTAACACTAAGAATCAATATAACGTAACTTATAAACTATGGTGGCAATTTTGTCTAGATAGAAATATTTCCAATTTTGAAAGTACAGTAGCGACAGTTATATCGTTTTTAACAAATGAGTTTAACAAAGGGGCTTCATATGGTACTTTAAACTCGCACAGGTCTGCCTTGTCTTTAATCTTAGGAAATAATATCGGGTCGGATGAATGCATAAAACGACTCCTAAAGGGAGCATTCAAATTGAAACCCAGTAATCCTAAATACAATTATTCTTGGGACCCACAATTAGTTTTGAACCATATCTCAAGCTGGTTTCCTAATATAAACATTAATTTGGAGCAGTTGACTAAAAAATTAGTAATTTTACTTGCGCTGTGTACAGCACAGCGGTTCCAAACTTTATCCCTTATCAATCTTAATAATATTTATTTCTCAGACAGTGGAGCTAAGATTTTCATAACAGACTTGATAAAAACTTCGGCTCCGGGTAGAGATCAACCCCTTCTTATACTTCCATACTTTAAAGAAAATATAAGTATTTGTCCCGCTACTGCACTTTCTGATTATATCAATGTCACAAAACATTTGAGGAATGAGGAGGACAATAGATTAATACTAACTTTTAAAAAACCTAATAAACCCGCCACAACTCAAACAATCAGTCGTTGGATCAAAAACGTTTTATCGGAAAGTGGTGTCAACATTTCAATATTTAGTTCACATAGCACAAGACACGCTTCAACATCTACTGCTTGTGCTAGTGGTGTATGCGTTGATAATATACGTAAAACTGCTGGCTGGACTAAACATTCCGAAACCTTTGCAAGGTTCTATAAACTTAATGTAGTTAATGAAAACGAATTTGCAGAATCAATTTTGCAAGAATAATGTTTGATTATATTTTTGTTAATATACAAAATAAAACTAATAATATCTATATATGTTTTATTCTAAACTTGCACCCAAAATGATTCTTACAAAACTTTTATCTCTTAACATCTACATAGTAAATAATATCTGAAGAATGAAGCGATGAAATACAATATATGATCAAACGAACTTCAGAGTGAAGTTCGATCATTATTATATGAATCGCTTCATTCGAAGATATTAACACCCACCACACCCTAACCCAAAGTTTTGTAAGATTACAGACTCTAAAAATAACGAATATCGTACAAAGCGAGCAAATACTTGTCAGGTCGTAATACCCACAATTAAAAAAAAAATAAAATCTAAAGGCGTGCGTAGTTGCTAGCATTGAAAAAGGGAACTACATAGTAAATAATATCTTCGAATGAAACGATTCATATAATAATGATCAAACTTCACTCTGAAGTTCGTTTGATCATACATTAGTACATTTCGCATTCAAATCATTCAAAATTATTGTAAAATACACGATGAAATTCGAAAATTTAGTTAAAAACATACTTTGTATAGAACGAATTGTAAAAACGCGTTCACTCGACCTAAGTAAGTATCTAATATGATATCAATAAACTAATCTGAATTATTACTGACTCTACAATTCCTATTTTCATTAAGTATTCCAATTATCTTAATATTAGATACCCAATCTCGATTAAACGCGTTTCTATCTGTGCTTTTCCGTAAATCGTTGTTTCATTTTCGAATGTCACTTTTAAAGTAACAAAACACGGCTGACCTACCGTGTTTCGAACAAAATGCATGAAAACTTTCATTAGTAGATAGTTAAGTCTTGTATTTTAAAAGCATGCAATAATTTGTATTTCATTCAAAAACATAATTCGTTTATCGAAACGTTTTTTGCTTAAAACGGTTTCACAATGCATTTTTCTAATTATTATTTTCATTTCAATAATTAGTTACCAAGCCAAATTATTACAAACAATATTTTCGCTCCAACTCCAAGGTATCGTATTACGAGTAGGTACGAGTTAATTGTGTCTTTATGAAGTATAGTAATAAAAAAAAACAAAATAAATCTCGTGTAGAGCCATTTAAATCTCGATAATTATTTCTATTAATATTACCTATAGGTACAAACTTTTAGAACTGTCAATGAATGTCAATTGCGCGGCAAATTTGTATTTTTTTTTCTTTTGCACGCCTCATAAGCGAAGCGTTGAGGTGGGTACTACTGTCACTTCGCGAAAAACATCTGATTTTTCAAACTTAAAATGTCTTTATGTATCATACATTGCACTTGTAAGATAATACATACACACACATATTAAGAAAAAATACTATTTTTAACGTTCATGATATTTTTGATGTCATTTTTGTTATTTAAACTAGTTAAAAAACAGTTTAAAAAAGTTCTGTCTTGGACGTCCGTGTGTCTGTATGTGCGGATCCTTTTTCTTGTTAACACGATAGCGACCGAAATACTTTACTAATCGAGTCTTTTTTTTTCTCTTACGCTTGAGTATGCTCAGGAATAGAACCCTTTCATTTTTCAGGGTCTGATTCGATGTGGTTTAATTGTTATTAAATAAACAAAAATAATAATTAATAAATATTTATTAAAAAAAAATTATGAGGCGTGCACTTTTGGATTTTCCAAATTATTTGAAAATTTCATCATCTGTTGTTTTACAGTATTTTTCTATGAAAATATTATGTGCAGTTTACAATAAAAACTACGTATATCGAAACAATACAGCTTTGTCTGAATATTAAAATATTATGTTCTCAGTTCAATTACATTATTACTATTTTCGTACATTTCGATATCAGTTGAAAATATTGTATCATATAAAATTTTTGGTTAATGCAGCTGGTATAACAAGGTAATGCGCTTTCGTGTTTTAACTACATAATTAGTTCAATATTAATTTAGCCGTAAAATACGTTATTTTGTTATTAATTTGAATAATATTATTGTAAGGAATCTAATTCAGTGTTAGATTTTCAAAATTAGATTAAGGATAATTTGTAATAATTGAAATAAATATTTTTGGATGTACATACTGGTATTTTTATTTTATTCCCCTGTGCTCATATTATGTCATGAAACCTTTCAGTAGATACATGGACGAAATCGCAGCCAGCGCCCAGCAGCAATTAGCTATAACATACCTATAGGTATTAGGTAAGGTAATAAATAATAGCTCTATAGTTAATACGCACCTTGATACCTACTTACCGTAGAGTTGTTTGATGTTGAATCCGTAATAAATAAAATTAACACAATACATAATTGAATGTTACTTTTGATACACAATACACACTACTTACTCAGAGGGAAATAAACGCTACCTACTATTTTTATTTGAACATAGGCTAGAATTTACTTTTTCACAAACACGTATATTTAGTTTATTAAATACTACATAATATTATATACAGTTTCATGAGCATAAAGGAACAACTCTTTTAGTGTCATTGGTTCAAGTGACGACATGAGACAGTTTGGCATTAATGCCGTGTTGCTATTGGTCTATTAATTGAATACTGCACGGAAACAACACACACTATTCCTTATTATTTTTAAATCGTTTTTTTCAATAAATCTGCAACAACAAATCTTTATATTTTTAAAAATAATTTGGAAAATCCAAAAGTGCACGCCTCATAATTTTTTTTTAATAAATATTTATTAATTATTATTTTTGTTTATTTAATAACAATTAAACCACATCGAATCAGACCCTGAAAAATGAAAGGGTTCTATTCCTGAGCATACTCAAGCGTAAGAGAAAAAAAAAGACTCGATTAGTAAAGTATTTCGGTCGCTATCGTGTTAACAAGAAAAAGGATCCGCACATACAGACACACGGACGTCCAAGACAGAACTTTTTTAAACTGTTTTTTAACTAGTTTAAATAACAAAAATGACATCAAAAATATCATGAACGTTAAAAATAGTGTTTTTTCTTAATATGTGTGTGTATGTATTATCTTACAAGTGCAATGTATGATACATAAAGACATTTTAAGTTTGAAAAATCAGATGTTTTGCGCGAAGTGACAGTAGTACCCACCTCAACGCTTCGCTTATGAGGCGTGCAAAAGGTATTTATCAGTTAACTTGGGATACTAATATATTTCTATGGAAATTAACTATTTTTTGCAATAGATATTAAAAATACAGTTAACACATTAAGTGCATTTAATGATATTATACTCTTTGTTTATATAAATACAGAACGATAATTGAATCATCTAAAAAAAGCCAACAAAAAATGTTAAACTTATATTTTCTTCTTATAATTGGGTAAGTTTTTAAAAAATAACTCGTTTTTAATCTTTTTTCAAAAAAATTATCTAACTACAATAATCAAGACAATAATACTATAGTCTATAATAGTCGCATAAAAAAAAAGTATTTATAACCAGTCTTGACAATTTATGAGCGTTTTAGCCACTGTGCTTTGGTAATTTGCCTTTTTATGGGAAAAAAATCCGCAATATCGATACTTCTTTGGTCCTGCATTTTCGTAAACATTTTATGGATACTCTGGTACCACATATTTTGAAAAAATTGGGCTATTGTCACGCAGAGTCTCTTCAAAGTGCGTGCCACAAGTCGTATTTGCATCCAAGGCACCTTCAAATCTGTGCTTAATTTTTTCATAAAATCTTTGCGGCTCATTGTATTTTATTTATTTATTTTTTTTATTTTTTATTGTGTGATAGGGAAGCGCTTGACCACGATCTCGCCTAATGGTAAGCTGAGATGTGGCCTATGATGGAGCGCGCTTCCCTAGAAGGAAGCATTAGCATTTATCTACATTATTTTGATATTATATGATATAGAAATTGTTAAAATTCTATATCATGCCGTAAAATATCGCCACTGACCACCTATAACTTTTCCTGTATTAACTGAACATACAGGAATATGGTTTTCGGGCTTCTCTTATCTCTTTATAGTGCTTGTATCCTCAATGTATACCACCATGACATTGTGGCGTTGCCACTTTTATTATCTATATTTTATTATCTGTGGCGTTCCGAAACGGAACGCACTTGATCGAATTTTAAATTGATTCGACGATAGTGAAAATGATTCACTAGGACAATAGTTAATACGCAAAACGCAATACGCAGTTGATACGTATTTAATACCAATACTCAATGATTGTCTCCTGCTAACCTGTACAGACTAGACTCATTGTGGTGACTGGTGAAACATTGTATAGCATTAACAACATAGTACTGTATTATTGAAAGATCGATTAAAGGTTTATTTTACAATCTACGGCTTTCATTATACATGGGTAACAAAACCCCATAACATATTCGGTTTTACTCCGGACAACATCTTCAGCCACCCAATCCCTTTGCTTGAAGTCCAAATCCAGCGGAGGACAATAATCGTCATTTACTAAAATTGAAGGTTTTTCGTCCTAGTATAAAAGTTGTCTGGATCCCATTTTATACTCAATCTATAGTATAATACTATAGATATCATGTGAAACGTGACTTGGAAAAAAATCATTCAAATAAATCACAAAATAAAAATTTGAAACAATTTTAAAAGTTACGAAAAGCCCAATTATACGTCAAAATGACGCACAACATCCTCTTTACAACCAAATGGCGGAATTTACATGGATGAGCCAACTATGTACTGCTAGGTCTCGACGGCTAATAAGTTGGTTCTGGATTTTGCAGCGATTCGATGGTAAATATAGAAGAGTTCATACGTCAAATTTACGTAGATTGGACTTCTAGGGTTAAATGCATAAATACCTAAATGATGTTTTGTTTTTATTATCTAATAACGATAAAAAAACCCGTTGATTTCATTCGTTTTTCAAGCTACGTGCATAGTTTTTCCACTAAAAAGCCTCAATTGAGTCATAAAGTACACAAATTTCAAGCA
The DNA here is from genome assembly GCF_061535395.1 of Colias eurytheme. NCBI lineage: Eukaryota > Metazoa > Arthropoda > Insecta > Lepidoptera > Pieridae > Colias > Colias eurytheme. The sequence continues at coordinate 1,919,725 of NC_143011.1, read as the reverse complement.
TAATAAGTCACATCATTTCTATAAAACCAAAACTGGCAATAATATAAGTCGTGTTGTGCGATTATGAACATAGTGCATAAGGGCATAAGTCGTTATATAGCTAACTTAATTGTCTTACCATTTAACAATACCTCAGTCATGAACCACAGATCCTCGCACTCCGATTCCCAATTTTGAATGCGATACGATGGAGTGTCGCGTGATATTGCAAAAAGTATTGTTATCGAGGGTACTTATAAAATTACTTAAAATTAATTAAGTTTAGGTAAGTTGATATTCAACTAATAATCCATCGTGCTATTATCTCGAATAGCCTCCTGGATAAGCAGGTAATTATTAAATAATTAAATAAACAATTATATACCAATAAAATAACCATTGTGACCTATTTATTTACAATTATGTATATGTAATGAAGTAACATTTAATAAACTACTTATATGCTTTTAAAATTCCGTAAAATTATCATAATTACATATATAAACTTCGGAGATCATAATTATATCTCTGGACTACTGGGTTTTTCTACTGCATTTAATTCTACTGATTCTTTGTCAATAGTATCAGATTTCGGGGCATCACACCCTCTTCGATCTGCCGATATAATTTCCTTCATTTTTTTCTCTAACTCCTGATAAAACTCTTCTGGGTCATCGTCATCTTTTCTTTTAGGTACCACTTCAATATTTAGCTCTGGTAAAGATTCACTCGAGTCAGTACTGCTGCGTCGCTCTCGCGATTCTGATGAGGGAGATAACCCTGAAAGTAAATGAACAATGATTTAGTTATTATACCTTTTCTTTATTTTTCCGATCGCATTGGAATCACTACATAGTATAAAACAAAGTCGCTTTCTCTGTCCCTATGTCCCTTTGTACGCTTAAATCTTTGAAACTACGCAACGGATTTTGATGCGGTTTTTTTAATAGATAGAGTGATTCAAGAGGAAGGTGTATATGTATAATAATTAAATTAAATAGTGGAGAAGTACTGTTATTTTTGAGGTTTCTAATGTGATGCCGTAAATAATTACATTTTTTCCTCTTACCTACATTGCAAACGCAGGCTAAACCCTACGAGTTTTTACAAAATAATGTACTAAGTATTGAAAAGGTCTACAGAAAAGTCCGTGATGGTATATATTATGTCTATCTCTTATGGATAACCCACAATAACTTTCTTTTGTCATTTACTTTAAAAATTGCGGGACGTAGCGTTTGCGGCGGTACCGGCCGGCCGCCATTGCACCCGTGCGAAGCCGGGGCGGGTAGCTAGTTTATATAATATAAAGAATAGTTTATGAGCAAACATAAACTACAAGTATCTTTTGCACATGATATCCCTCATAGAAGTGGACTTCATCACAGGGCCGTAGCTAGTCGAATTTGAGGTAGGGCAGCGGTTCATCATCATTATCTCCAGCAAAATTAGCCATAAGAGGTTAAAAAATACTAATAGCAGTACAGGCTTCTATTTTGATAAAATAAATATTGTCTCAACTTACTTGGTTCCTCCTCAAAATATTCTTCATTACTTAAGCGCGACATATTTAATTAATAGAGTTTTGTTTGATTTAACAATTAAATGAGATTATCGTGTTTAAAAAAATACTCTTGAAGAGGGTAGACGTGAATTAAAAGAATTCTAATTACGATGATCTGGGATCAGGAGTTGCCATTTGAAAAAAAAAGAAGAAGAAGAAGAATTACGATGATAGTCATGCCTAAACTGTGAACACGAAATGAAATGAGATAACTAAATAAACATTTAATTAAGTGTACAAATTGTATTTATCCATATAAAAATTCGCCAGTGTGATTCGTTTTTGGTTCAAGCAGTCACAAAATTCATCGATTTACCTATACTTTATATAATTATCTGTGTTCAGAGTATTCGGCCTGATTACCGGCTGTATGCCTATTTACCTAATATCGCTCATTTGCTTCTATAACGTGACAAAGTCAAAATCTCAATTGTTGGGAAAACGCATTTGAAAGTTTAAAATTCCTGTAACTTTTTAATTATTATGCTTAGACTATTCAGCTCAATATAACATATTAAAACGTTCTCGTTTTTTTGAATCAAATTATATTCAGAACTTTATTAGTAATTCGAGAATCAGTATGATCTTTTAATTTTTCTAGCATAAGTGAATTTTCATTATTTCCTGGGACAAGATTTACAATCTTCCTTCATTTCTTCATCAGACCTTCAGGCCTTTCATCTGAAAAATAAATTAAGTAATCAGACAACATTTTTATCATTTATAATGCAACATTGTAGTGTATTCGTTGTAAAAATGTATTATTTTTCATGAAAAATGTGTTAACTTGAGATAACCAACATAAAGACAAAACATTTTGTACTTTTATTATCAACTGTAACGGAACATATTAAATTAACCAACAAAAAACATTGTTCATTTCAGCAACAACGGGACATTCCTTTGTAAACCGTAGCATGCGAATACTATTTTTACTACAATAATGACCCACATGCAAATGTCCCGTTATAGTTGAAAATATAAATCACTAAAAAAACAAAAAGCTGTACTTACCTTTCAGCAAAACCGTGACACAATAAGCTGTTACGATTTTACCGCAATCGGGCAGCAGTTTCCTTCTCAAGGGAGTAGCAACAACTGACATGAACCGTTCTTGCATTAAATTCAAGAGCCTAAAGAGATTTCGCTAAACCGATAGTCGCCGACCTTTTCCCTCATAACTCGGTCATTTTTGGAGCTAGAAATATCGCGTTTTAGCAGAAAGTAGAGCGCGATGCGCCGGATTCTACTGTGTCATTATTCCATAACGATACATATGCTCGTTAACACGTTCTTGTCGCAAATGAGCGATATGTAGTATAAAAAATTGTCCCTGGAGTAGCATAAATGGCGAAAAATCGCCTACGTTGGCAACACTGATTAAAAACAAAAATTAGCATCAAACTTGTGTTTAGCTATCGGTTTAAATGTGTGGGTTTGGCGACAGTGGTTTTCATATTAATAATTATGACACTATAGCACTTCTATTTGTTTTAATTGCTCCGAGGTTTTTACTGTTCTGTGCCCGAGACCAGTGTTGCCAGCAAGACTAACATAAAATTTGCTAAATGGCTGTTAAAATTTTGCCAAAATTTTGCTAAAGGATTTATAATTAAGCTAAATATTTTGCTAAAAATTTTTAATGTCAAATAAAACGACATTTTACTTAAAATTTTATATATCCAACACATTTATTTACACATAATATGTAAATAATGACATCATAAATAATAACATCTCTTATTCGAGTGTGTTATTATCAAATAAAATATTAATATCTTGGTCTTCATCCGCAGCCGATAATGTTGACGTAGACGTGGAAGCCTCATTGCCAAGACTATATATTTCCTTGGTGCCTATAGAGCGCAGTACATTATCCGGAACTGTGTAAGAGTAGCAGCATTTTCCTGCCCTCTTTAGGTCGAATCTTATGTATAAAATGGCATTTAAAGTTTTTACCGACAAACGGTTGCGAAGCTTAGTTTTGACGACATTCATTTGGCTAAAAACACGTTCTATTTCCGCGTTGGAATGTGGTAGTGATAATAATGATATTGCCAGCTGTGATAAATCTGCAAAAGGGTTATTACCAGCTGCGTCTTTATAATCCATTACTTCATTCCAGAATTCCAAGGTGGAAGTTGTGCATGTCCATGAAATGTCGACTAAATTTACGTATGCAAGGTAGCAAAACTGTAGTTGGTTTCATATGGTTTAACTTTTATTATATTATAATATTTTATATGCTAAAAAATAAGCTATATGCTAGACAACAAATAAAAATGCTAAACAATGTAAAAATATGCTAAATTTAGCATAAATTATGCCAAATTGGCAACACTGCCCGAGACGTTACTCTAGAAATCGAAATCTGACATCAGTAATCGAATGCAGTGAATAAAAATCATCATAATAATAAATGCGTTGTGTTTTTTATTATACTTGCCCTTTTTTTGCTCCTTAAATTTACGAAAGAAAGTATACTACTTTAAAAGGGATTCGCTTGATGAATTTTAAAATTGACATGTGTATCAAGTTCGAGCGACACATGTTTCTAGTCAGTATCGATTAATTCACTATAATCGATGTTTCACTTTCTAAGCAGGTTACCTCTCTTCGAAGATAAATTTGATAGACGTCAAAATTCAAATCAATGTTGCGTACCTACAAGTTGCGACTTGCGTATTTTGGCTGTTTGGGCGTTTGGCATGGTTTTAACAGTTGACTGTTGAAGATTATGAAAACAAAGAAAATAATAAGGTTGATGGTTCATAATAATTTCATATCGCCGATCTTCTCATTACAGAAAGTGCATATATTGCTATTAATTATGTTCAGTCTTGCAAGGTGTGAAGTGATTTATTGGTTTATTGTGGCCAAATCTTAATCTGTTGATTGTGATGATAAACTCACGACTAGTTACATCCAGCTCATCATACCAAGGTCTTCTCTGTAAATCTTCTTGAATATTTCCATACCATTTTCCTTTAAATTTCTGATCCTACTTCCAGAATTCTAACCACGTACTATTTAACGAGACATTTACATCGGAATACTCTACTCTACTACTACTACTCTTACTACTACTACTACTCTTTCAAATAAACTCACCCGCAATTTTTTACTTTTTGTCAAGGTGTACAAGTTTATAATATTATTCTAAAACGTTAGAAGTGAATTGTAAATCCTTTGAAATAAATGTATCTAAATCTAATTTACTTTTTGGTTCTTATTTGATTAACTTTTCATCTGGGATTGTTAATATATTATATAATATAAAAATTTGTGTGATTTATTGGTAGGTATACTATCTGCACACCTTACTCTTTCAAATAAAGAAATAAGTAATTACTTATGTATTCAAATTCACATTGGCGTCCATATATTCTGTGCCTCCAGTGAATAAGGGAATAACTCAAAAACAGCACTTTTCAGGAGAGACAAAAAACTATATATCAATACTAAATCTTTATTAATTCAAAATTTTAAGCTTGTATGTGTAAGATATGATGTTAGACTATATTTTTACATATGAACACATGTTGTAACAACCCCAGAAATATACTTTTTTCGTGTTTTTTTGTAGTTGTGGCCTTATGAACGAGTACTTCATGGAATAACTCAATGTATTCACATAATTTTTTTTTTACTCTTTGCAATATAACGACTTATGCCCTTTTGCACTATGTTCATAATCGCACAACACGACTTATATTATTGCCAGTTTTGGTTTTATAGAAATGATGTGACTTATTATGCTTGAAATTTGTGTACTTTATGACTCAATTGAGGCTTTTTAGTGGAAAAACTATGCACGTAGCTTGAAAAACGAATGAAATCAACGGGTTTTTTTATCGTTATTAGATAATAAAAACAAAACATCATTTAGGTATTTATGCATTTAACCCTAGAAGTCCAATCTACGTAAATTTGACGTATGAACTCTTCTATATTTACCATCGAATCGCTGCAAAATCCAGAACCAACTTATTAGCCGTCGAGACCTAGCAGTACATAGTTGGCTCATCCATGTAAATTCCGCCATTTGGTTGTAAAGAGGATGTTGTGCGTCATTTTGACGTATAATTGGGCTTTTCGTAACTTTTAAAATTGTTTCAAATTTTTATTTTGTGATTTATTTGAATGATTTTTTTCCAAGTCACGTTTCACATGATATCTATAGTATTATACTATAGATTGAGTATAAAATGGGATCCAGACAACTTTTATACTAGGACGAAAAACCTTCAATTTTAGTAAATGACGATTATTGTCCTCCGCTGGATTTGGACTTCAAGCAAAGGGATTGGGTGGCTGAAGATGTTGTCCGGAGTAAAACCGAATATGTTATGGGGTTTTGTTACCCATGTATAATGAAAGTCGTAGATTGTAAAATAAACCTTTAATCGATCTTTCAATAATACAGTACTATGTTGTTAATGCTATACAATGTTTCACCAGTCACCACAATGAGTCTAGTCTGTACAGGTTAGCAGGAGACAATCATTGAGTATTGGTATTAAATACGTATCAACTGCGTATTGCGTTTTGCGTATTAACTATTGTCCTAGTGAATCATTTTCACTATCGTCGAATCAATTTAAAATTCGATCAAGTGCGTTCCGTTTCGGAACGCCACAGATAATAAAATATAGATAATAAAAGTGGCAACGCCACAATGTCATGGTGGTATACATTGAGGATACAAGCACTATAAAGAGATAAGAGAAGCCCGAAAACCATATTCCTGTATGTTCAGTTAATACAGGAAAAGTTATAGGTGGTCAGTGGCGATATTTTACGGCATGATATAGAATTTTAACAATTTCTATATCATATAATATCAAAATAATGTAGATAAATGCTAATGCTTCCTTCTAGGGAAGCGCGCTCAATCATAGGCCACATCTCAGCTTACCATTAGGCGAGATCGTGGTCAAGCGCTTCCCTATCACACAATAAAAAAAAAATAAATAAATAAATATCGATGGTTCGATGTTCGATGTTCGATGTTCGATGTTCGATGTTCGTTGTTCGTTGTTCGTTGTTCGTTGTTCGTTGTTCGTTGTTCGTGTTCGTTGTTCGTGTTCGTTGTTCGTTGTTCGTGTTCGTTGTTCGTTGTTCGTTGTTCGATGTTCCAATTTGTTCGATGTTCGATGTTCGATGTTCGATGTTCGTGTTCGTGTTCGTGTTCGTGTTCGTTGTTCGATGTTCGTTGTTCGATGTTCTATGTTCGATGTTCGATGTTCGTGTTCGTGTTCGTTGTTCGTTGTTCGATGTTAGATGTTCGATGTTCGATGTTCGATGTTCGATGTTCGTGTTCGTTTTCGTGTTCGTGTTCGTGTTCGTGTTCGTGTTCGTGTTCGTGTTCGTGGTTCGTTGTTCGTTGTTCGTTGTTCGTTGTTCGTTGTTCGTTGTTCGTGTTCGTGTTCGTGTTCGTTGTTCGTAGGGCATGCAGAACCGAGTCCGGTTCCAAGTTTTTGAAACCCGGTTCCAAATCGAGCTCAGAACCGGGTAGAACCGGGTTACCCGGTTCTTTTATAATACCTCGGAAAAAAATACGAAATTAAACAAAAGAAACTGTAAAAGTACCTGATGGGCCTTTTATTTTACGCGGTTTGTATCTTATTTTATTAAATTAATAAAGAAACAAAATTTCAATACTTCTCTTTATTTATCAGTCTTATAAAAGTACCTTGTAACTTGTTATCATAATATCACATATAAACTTAAACCTCATTTATTAACTGCAAACTGTAAAGCAAAAAACCGGCCAAGTGCGAGTCGGACTCGCGCTCCGAGGGCTCCGAACAAACCTATTTTTTATAATGTTGTAACTTTAAAATTTATGTTTCTAGCAATTTTTCCTTTATCTGTGTTATAAGACGTTACTTTTACCAAATTTACAGGCTCTGTGTTCATGAGAAGTACCCTGTAGGTTTTGAGTCCCTTGCGAATGTCGAAATTTGCGAAAATTTTGCAGCATTTACGGCTGTATCTTTTGATGCGTTGGCTTGTGAGTTTGACTTTTTCACAGCATCAAGGGACCGAAGACTTACTTACTTACTCCTCTGGCGCTGAAACCCCAAAGTGGGTCTTGGCCTCTGAGACGAGAACTCTCCATCTTCCCCGGTCCTGAGCGGTCTCTTGCCAATTATTATTGGCTAGCACGCGCAGGTCCACCTCTAATCGATCGCGCCAGCGATTGTTAGGTCGTCCAACCGGCGGTCGGCCTAGGGGTCGCCCCAAGTATGCCCTCTTCAGTACTCGTTCCTCACCCATTCATTCTCCCGAGCCAACGGAGCCGTTGTGCTTTTATTTCTCTAAATATATTTGGCTCGGCCATTAGTTTTTCTAGTTCGGCATTTGTTCGGACTCTCCAGCTTCCATCCTCTCGTCTGGTGGGACCAAAGATCTTGCGAAGAAGCCTTCTTTCGGTGACTAAAAGCTTGCGTTCTTCATTCTGGGTCAGTGTCCAGGCTTCACACCCATACGTATAAGTATTGGTCTTATGACCGTTTTGTATATACGCGATTTGGTGTTTTTGCTCAGAAGTCTGCACGCGAGCACCTTATGCAAGGCACCACATTTCAGGGTATTTTAGATACGGATATTAATTTCTTCCTTCCTGGAATGTGAGTCAGTTATAGTGCAACCCAGATATCTAAAACTAGCAACTCTTTTGTACGTCGTATCTCCAGCCGTCTTGGCGTTGAGCTCGTGTATCTCTTTACCGTTTCATGTGGAGATATTCCGTTTTGTTGGCATTGATTTTTAGTCCAACCATTTCCGCTTCTTCCTTCAAGATACTTGCGACTTCGCTCACTTCATCGCGGGTTTCACCTAACAATGCGAGGTCATCAGCATACCCAATCACCTTATGCCTTGACTTGAGTATTCGATATAAATTTCAGCTTGATACCAAAAATAAAAACATGACTGGATCATTATATGAAACAGTAAAATCAACAGCTTTTCAAATTCACGACAAATCTAATAAAAATATTTCAGTAGCCTAATTTTTGTCATTTTCGAAGCCTAATTTTTTTTTTTGGTAATACACCCGTAGGAAACTTATAGCATCTAAGGTTAAACACAACCAATCAGAGCTACGCTTGAGGCGTGGCACGAAAATTCGCAATGCACGTGAGTCTGACGTCGCCAGATAAAATAAATTTGTTAAAATAATGCAGCAAAATATAAATAATACTTAATATTTTAATATTTTGGTGGGAACCGGGAGAACCGGGTTTCATACTATTCAGACCCGGGTAAACCCGGGTGCATGCCCTAGTTAGGGCATGCACCCGGGTTTACCCGGTTCCGAAAAACCCGGGTAAACCCGGGTTTTTTGATGATCTTGAGAACCGGGTCTGAATAGTATGAAACCCGGTTCTCCCGGTTCCCACCAAAATATTAAAATATTAAGTATTATTTATATTTTGCTGCATTATTTTAACAAATTTATTTTATCTGGCGACGTCAGACTCACGTGCATTGCGAATTTTCGTGCCACGCCTCAAGCGTAGCTCTGATTGGTTGTGTTTAACCTTAGATGCTATAAGTTTCCTACGGGTGTATTACCAAAAAAAAAAATTAGGCTTCGAAAATGACAAAAATTAGGCTACTGAAATATTTTTATTAGATTTGTCGTGAATTTGAAAAGCTGTTGATTTTACTGTTTCATATAATGATCCAGTCATGTTTTTATTTTTGGTATCAAGCTGAAATTTATATCGAATACTCAAGTCAAGGCATAAGGTGATTGGGTATGCTGATGACCTCGCATTGTTAGGTGAAACCCGCGATGAAGTGAGCGAAGTCGCAAGTATCTTGAAGGAAGAAGCGGAAATGGTTGGACTAAAAATCAATGCCAACAAAACGGAATATCTCCACATGAAACGGTAAAGAGATACACGAGCTCAACGCCAAGACGGCTGGAGATACGACGTACAAAAGAGTTGCTAGTTTTAGATATCTGGGTTGCACTATAACTGACTCACATTCCAGGAAGGAAGAAATTAATATCCGTATCTAAAATACCCTGAAATGTGGTGCCTTGCATAAGGTGCTCGCGTGCAGACTTCTGAGCAAAAACACCAAATCGCGTATATACAAAACGGTCATAAGACCAATACTTATACGTATGGGTGTGAAGCCTGGACACTGACCCAGAATGAAGAACGCAAGCTTTTAGTCACCGAAAGAAGGCTTCTTCGCAAGATCTTTGGTCCCACCAGACGAGAGGATGGAAGCTGGAGAGTCCGAACAAATGCCGAACTAGAAAAACTAATGGCCGAGCCAAATATATTTAGAGAAATAAAAGCACAACGGCTCCGTTGGCTCGGGAGAATGAATGGGTGAGGAACGAGTACTGAAGAGGGCATACTTGGGGCGACCCCTAGGCCGACCGCCGGTTGGACGACCTAACAATCGCTGGCGCGATCGATTAGAGGTGGACCTGCGCGTGCTAGCCAATAATAATTGGCAAGAGACCGCTCAGGACCGGGGAAGATGGAGAGTTCTCGTCTCAGAGGCCAAGACCCACTTTGGGGTTTCAGCGCCAGAGGAGTAAGTAAGTAAGTCTTCGGTCCCTTGATGCTGTGAAAAAGTCAAACTCACAAGCCAACGCATCAAAAGATACAGCCGTAAATGCTGCAAAATTTTCGCAAATTTCGACATTCGCAAGGGACTCAAAACCTACAGGGTACTTCTCATGAACACAGAGCCTGTAAATTTGGTAAAAGTAACGTCTTATAACACAGATAAAGGAAAAATTGCTAGAAACATAAATTTTAAAGTTACAACATTATAAAAAATAGGTTTGTTCGGAGCCCTCGGAGCGCGAGTCCGACTCGCACTTGGCCGGTTTTTTGCTTTACAGTTTGCAGTTAATAAATGAGGTTTAAGTTTATATGTGATATTATGATAACAAGTTACAAGGTACTTTTATAAGACTGATAAATAAAGAGAAGTATTGAAATTTTGTTTCTTTATTAATTTAATAAAATAAGATACAAACCGCGTAAAATAAAAGGCCCATCAGGTACTTTTACAGTTTCTTTTGTTTAATTTCGTATTTTTTTCCGAGGTATTATAAAAGAACCGGGTAACCCGGTTCTACCCGGTTCTGAGCTCGATTTGGAACCGGGTTTCAAAAACTTGGAACCGGACTCGGTTCTGCATGCCCTAGCCCTAGTTGTTCGTTGTTCGATGTTCGATGTTCGATGTTCGATGTTCGGTGTTCGGTGTTCGGTGTTCGGTGTTCGGTGTTCGGTGTTCGGTGTTCGGTGTTCGGTGTTCGGTGTTCGGTGTTCGATGTTCGATGTTCGATGTTCGATGTTCGATGTTCGATGTTCGATGTTCGATGTTCGATGTTCGATGTTCGTTGTTCGTTGTTCGTTGTTCGTTGTTCGTTGTTCGTTGTTCGTTGTTCGTTGTTCGTTGTTCGTTGTTCGTTGATCGTTGTTCGTTGTTCGTTGTTCGTTGTTCGTTGTTCGTTGTTCGTTGTTCGTTGTTCGTTGTTCGTTGTTCGTTGTTCGTTGTTCGTTGTTCGTTGTTCGTTGTTCGTTGTTCGTTGTTCGTTGTTCGTTGTTCGTTGTTCGTTGTTCGTTGTTCGTTGTTCGTTGTTCGTTGTTCGTTGTTCGTTGTTCGTTGTTCGTTGTTCGTTGTTCGTTGTTCGTTGTTCGTTGTTCGTTGTTCGTTGTTCGTTGTTCGTTGTTCGTGTTCGATGTTCGATGTTCGATGTTCGATGTTCGATGTTCGATGTTCGATGTTCGATGTTCGATGTTCGATGTTCGATGTTCGATGTTCGATGTTCGATGTTCGTTGTTCGTTGTTCGTTGTTCGTTGTTCGTTGTTCGTTGTTCGTTGTTCGTTGTTCGTTGTTCGTTGTTCGTTGTTCGTTGTTCGTTGTTCGTTGTTCGTTGTTCGTTGTTCGTTGTTCGTTGTTCGTTGTTCGTTGTTCGTTGTTCGTTGTTCGTTGTTCGTTGTTCGTTGTTCGTTGTTCGTTGTTCGTTGTTCGTTGTTCGTTGTTCGTTGTTCGTTGTTCGTTGTTCGTGTTCGATGTTCGATGTTCGATGTTCGATGTTCGATGTTCGATGTTCGATGTTCGATGTTCGATGTTCGATGTTCGATGTTCGATGTTCGATGTTCGATGTTCGATGTTCGATGTTCGATGGAATAACGTAGTATGACTTGTAATGGCTGCGCGACTTATTGGATTGCGATTTAGATTGTTTGTTATCCGAAACTATGTTGCAATGAATTTTGGATGATGAATTTTTATTTTGGTAAGTAGAAAATTTATTTGAAATGCTAGGTTTACTGTGATTTACGGATAGTGTAGTTAATAAATCGGCTTTTTCTTTAATGAATTCTAATAAATCGTTTAGTTTAATAATTTTGTCCTTATGTAATTTATAAAATGTGTTTTTAAATTGTTCCCACTCGCGTTCAGTGGTAGGATCTAACTTTGAAACTACGATATAAATAATCAAAGTGTCCCAGTATTCCGTGGGTTCTCCTAAGATTTTAAGAATACGTAAATTTTTTAAAACTGTATCAATTAAATTGTGTAATTGAATAGCCGATTCTCTTGAGACGTTTTGAAGTGAAAATATTGCCTTAATGTGACTTTGCACTATCAATCGCGTGTTATTAAAACGGTGTAATAAAAGCTCCCATGCAACCAGATAATTTTCGGATGAAAATTCAACGTTTTCTATAACGATTTTGGCATCGCCTTTTAAACTCGCCTTTAAATAATGGAATTTTTGAACCGGTGGTATTGTTTTCGAATTATGAATTAAGGATGAAAACGTATCGCGAAATTCTACCCAGTGTTCATGTGAACCGTCAAAGCTAGGTACAGAAATAGTCGGTAATTTTACTGAATCGTTATTAAAATTGTTACAGGTCGTATGGTCGTGCGCTAAGGAACAGTCAATGGATTTATTAACAGATCTATCCTCGGAATTATCTGGGTTTACCATGCAGTCCAGCATCGCCAGGACAACATAATATTCCCTCTCAAACTTTACGCGTGATTCTATGAGTTTATCCGTTTCTGACTCCGGGACAAGATCTTCGATTTTACTTTGTACTTGGTTGAAATCGTTCATTAAACTTTGTGCACCTGGTATACGTAATTTTAGTTCTGCCCTTTGATGTGTATCAAGATCCACGTTTTCAAAAGACGAAACATATTTCTTAAAATTCGTTAATCTACATTTGATTAACCCCCTTTTTTTCCTCAAATCCTTAAGCTCCTTTTGCTCAGAAAGAGACATAATGACTGAAGTAAAAAGCTACAAGTACTTACGTGCCACGTGAAGCAGATTCTTCGGTTGCGTAAAGGCACGTGAGGAGGCAAGCAACACCGAAAGCTCTGGAATATACAAAGCACAGTATCACTCAGATGAAGCTTTACAGGGTTGGATAAATTAGCTGGCCGTCTTACCAAACTGCACTGTAATTTTGCGACTTCTTCGCCGATTGCGTCTCCAAAATCCAGGATGTGATCCGGTGTCGAAGGTCCAGAAAATGTTGACGACGAAAGAAGAAAACAATAAATTTGCGCGTATTAATTTATTTTTCAAAATTACAGAATGCGTTTGGTAGAATTAATTTTAGTGAGGGAGTGTCCTGCTCAGCGGTTGCGTGGCGAGTCGAAGTAGTAGAGGACAGTGGGGTCAATCCGCGGCCAATCGCACGGCGCCGCGACGTGACGCGGCGATGACGCAGTCGCAACGCTCCGTTCTGCACGATTTTGTTGCGGCAACAGTTACGAATTATTCGTTTTAAACTTTTTACGATGTTATTTTTGTGCTGTTGTCACATTTGTTTGTCAATGATCATAACAACAAAATAAAACTGCTGTTAACATTTGAGCAAGCTGCACAGGCTAGCACAATGATAGATTTGGGAGGTATAGTTCAGTAGAGTTCTAGTTGAGTAGAGTTGTAGCATACTGATAGTTGTGTTGTCTCGTACGTTGTGAAGTAAATGTGTGTTGCGTGAAATAATATTGTGATGGTAATGTAGTTCATCGAAGGATTGATAAAATTTGGTAGAAAATGGAAAATGGTAGGTTAGATAAATTAATAGATCAACAACAGTTTTATTCATTATAGAATGCCTGTGGCCAGTGTTACGTGGCATAAGCTGGTAAGTACGGTAGGCGGTACAAAAGAAATATCAGAGAAACGATCAGTGCGCTCGCAAGTTCGTCACTGTTCATACCGCGCTCTATACAAACAAATAGTATAGTGGTCACAAATATAGTTTGATATGTTGCAATGTGTTTATTGTAACCAAATAAATAACGTGTGTGTATTATATGTGTCTATGCGAGCTGTGTGTGTGTGCGCACCTTGCCGCGCGGCAGCTTGAGGTGCACGAGCTGTGTGTGAGTGCGGAGGGCGGTGCGCTGGGAGAAGGCCCTGCCGCAGTCGGTGCAAGCGAACGGCTTCTCGCCGGTGTGCGTGCGCGCGTGGTTGATCAGCGTGCTGCGTGCCTGTGGAGGAAATTAACTATATGTGATGTGATATAGATTAGCAGAGATATTTTATAGATAGATCATTTATAGATATTTTATAGAGATATATTAGTAGAGATATTTTTGTTTATTCGCAAGTAAAGAGCATCTGTATTTAATATTGTCTATAAAAACATTATTATGTATAGGCAGTTAAAACATTATTTTAAACGTAATCGCAAAAATAAAAACGTAGGCTTCCGTCACCATTCGAAGCGAATACATACGCATATAATATGCATAAAGTTTAATATTTACATTTATAGCATTCAAATCATTCAAGTGCTTTACAAGGAAATTTTTAAGGAATTGTAATCTTTGATCAGGTCATTTAATTTCCATTGAAGTGAAAATGGAAACTGAAATGGCTTAGCTTTTGTACCTATGCAGAAAACTTAACGAAACCCTAATCTATATCAGTACAAAAATTGACCGAAATTGCGTAGACATTGTTAGATAAATTCATTCTAACAATGCAGCAACAAATGCTATTCTATTCGAGGCCGATATTAATTATCGATCGCCAGCTTCAATATTTTTGGATAGTTACAATATGGAAATTGTTATTTTAATATTAAAATAGGTGATTAAATTACTCGATTTTATTCTGAATTCGATTGATTAAAAATGAAGTAATATACGAACTTTTATTAGGTAAGAAACAGGTAGACACTACACACTAATAATTATTGCGAGTACAAATAATAATGCTAAAAACTAAACAATTTTTCTTGCGTAAAATACAAAATACAGCTTATTATTTCTATCAAATGTATATGATGAGCTTAGTACTTTTACAATAAGACTCTATTCGGCTAGGTTTTGTTCGTACATTTAATGTTTGAAAATATCTCTACTAATATATCTCTATAAAATATCTATAAATGATCTATCTATAAAATATCTCTGCTAATCTATATCACATCACATATAGTTAATTTCCTCCACAGGCACGCAGCACGCTGATCAACCACGCGCGCACGCACACCGGCGAGAAGCCGTTCGCTTGCACCGACTGCGGCAGGGCCTTCTCCCAGCGCACCGCCCTCCGCACTCACACACAGCTCGTGCACCTCAAGCTGCCGCGCGGCAAGGTGCGCACACACACACAGCTCGCATAGACACATATAATACACACACGTTATTTATTTGGTTACAATAAACACATTGCAACATATCAAACTATATTTGTGACCACTATACTATTTGTTTGTATAGAGCGCGGTATGAACAGTGACGAACTTGCGAGCGCACTGATCGTTTCTCTGATATTTCTTTTGTACCGCCTACCGTACTTACCAGCTTATGCCACGTAACACTGGCCACAGGCATTCTATAATCTATAATGAATAAAACTGTTGTTGATCTATTAATTTATCTAACCTACCATTTTCCATTTTCTACCAAATTTTATCAATTTTTCTACTATTTTCTACCAAATCCGACGTATTTTCTACTAAATTCTACCATTTTACTAATAATTTCTACCAATTCTTTACTAAATCCGAAGTTTTTCTACCAAAACCTCCCATTTCCTATCCTTCCTATCCTTCCCATCATATTATATTTCTACCAAATCCTAACAAATTTTCTACCACATCCTACCGTACTTAAAAAGTTATTCCAGACGCAGCTTTTTTTTTCAAATAGATGAATTCTTAAAACTCTATGTGTACACTCTCCTAACAAGCAACCCGCCCAACTTTTCCGCCCGCTCATGAACTATCGTTTAAGATTATGTTTTCATAGACAAAATGCTCACATTAGCGAAGCGCTATTTGCCGGCTGCGCGAAGCGAGAGAAGGAAACATGAATTTTAAGGAAAAAATTAGCAAAATCGTTGAATTATTTTTTACGTGATCACGTGATTGTGGGACACACACTCGGTAAAATGGACACAGAGCAATGCGCGCGCTAATACATAATCTAAGCTTTAAACACATCAATATTTTGTTTGCTCTTCAATCACAAGTTAATGTAGAGCCATTTTAATAGGCAACATTTGACAGTTCAACAAAATTCAACAACGTAACCTAGTAACGGCGACATAGAATAATATGTTATTTCGTTTTGTTAGAATTGCACATTTGCAGAACTTTTTTCAATTACGATTACATATTTATAATAATAATGACCGATACAAGTAATTATTTAAAGATTTGATTTGACTGATAAACCATTCTAAACATAATAAACAATTTCTGATTTAAAGAACTGACGTCGCTACAATTTTGTGTCAATAAACCTTTTCTCTTTTTAAATACCAGAGACTTTACTCTAAAAATCGAAATCTGACATCTAGAATCGAATGCATTGATTACTTGTGAATAAAAATTATCATAAATCTATACAAATATTATAAAGAGGAAAGGTTTGATTTTTTGTTTGTTTGTTTGTTTGTATGAATTGAATAGGCTCCAAAACTACTTGGCAGATTTGAAAAATTCTTTCACTGTTGGAAAGCTACATCATTTCTGAGTGACATAGGCTATATTTCATTTTCAAAAAAAATAGGCATCCTTACTAAAATTACGATAACGTAATCCAAGGTGTGAAAAAAATATCAAAAAACTACCTTACATCGCGTGCGCTGCGAAAACTATTGATGATAGAACAAAATGATATACTACATTTTTTTAGAACACACCATTATCTACAAAAAATCAGCGGCAGCATATCTCTAACTATTACAGTCATGTCACAATAAGCGTTTTTTTATTAAAAAAAAGAAATTAAAATACCACCGCTACAAAAAGCTCTTTATTTGTACCTTGGTATTAACCCTTATCAAAATAAACGATGTATTATTTAAGACTGCTTCAATATCTTTATATTAATTTTTGAATTATTCGATTCTGACAATCCATTCAAAAGATATCACGAGTTAAAAAAAAATTAAAAAATAAACTGTATTCGGCTAGCTATGCGTTGTAGGCGTCACTCGGGCAGGGGTACGGGAGGGGGGTTAAGATCACGAAATAAACTTGCCGCGCGGCTTACTCGCGCGGTCGGCTCCCTACGTGATGGACGTGTGCGGAATTTACGCTTGATAATAATTCGTTTAGTAAGTAACTAAACCGATTTAAAAAGTTCTTTTCAGAACTAAACCCATTTATATAAAACTAGCTTCCGCCCGCGACTCCGTCCGCGCGGATGTCGGTCTTCGCGTGGATGATGGCCTTATCACTCTTAAGTGATAAGGCCGCCTTCTGTGCTGTTTTTCTCTTAGAATAAGTTTTGTTTGTATTTTATGTATTTTGGCAGCACAATAAAGAGTATAAAATAAATGATTTATTTCTCCATTTTGAGTAACTCTGACAATGACATCTTATAAATATCTATTGGACCCAAATACGGCTAGGCCTATAATAATACGGAACGTGTGTTCGCGGTTCTACACTCTACAGAACAACGTCTATGGATAAAACTGAAGAATTAAGATTAATTTTTTTTCTACGTATTTTTCCAGGATAAAAAGTATCCTATTTTACGCCCAGGATAATAAGGTATAATTATACCAAGTTTCATCGAAATCGAACCGTCAGTTTTCCCGTGATGCCTTAAACCTAAAACAAATGTGACAACAGCACAAAAATAACATCTTAAAAAGTTTAAAACGAATAATTCGTAACTGAACCGCAGAAAACACTCAAAAAGTGGTGAAAGCTTATTCTCAACTGAATATTTACCAACTTGAATTTAAAGTAATCATGTGATAACATAATATCTGCCTACAAAAAAAAACTAGAGAAACACTTCAAAACTTTTTTTTTTTATCGGCAAATTTACATGTGGCTAAATTTCTTAACGGTATATTTACTTTTGAAAACTCAACTTAAAACAATTAATAAGTGTAGGCTTAAACTCATCTGTGAATCTAATATCGAACGGCAAAAGGGCTGAGCTAAATTTTAGTTTCAACGTAATAAGAATGAACTGCTCAACAACTACTGTACAACTACCTAATTGATGTATTCAGTTGATGTCAAACTGCAGCTAGTCACAAAAACTATTATCAAGAAATTACATTAAATGCACACAATGTAAATCGATTAGGTACTATCGAATACTCCACGTTTAGGACTTATTTGAAGCTAAAAAAAACAAAAAAAAATGTGTGCGTGTACTACGCGTACGTGTACACACGTAAGAAATGAAACTTCTTTATGACCTTATTTTTCAAAAAATAATTTACTATATGCAACTTTACAGAAATATGTCGAATCACGCGTGATAGGGATAAGAAAAAAAATGGTGCGTAACGGAAAAATGTCACGCGTAACGAAAAAAATGTTACACTAATTTTTTTTTTCAACCCCGATAAAG
Source organism: Colias eurytheme (assembly GCF_061535395.1). Lineage (NCBI taxonomy): Eukaryota > Metazoa > Arthropoda > Insecta > Lepidoptera > Pieridae > Colias > Colias eurytheme. The sequence continues at coordinate 1,901,318 of NC_143011.1, read as the reverse complement.
AAGTTTCACTTCAAAAACCTTCAGAAAACCTGGATGGGTTTTTCTTTTCTCTATTCAATTAAACAGACATTGTCTGACGATAGTATGTAAACTGTAAAGGCGCTATTAACCTTAAGATTATTTTCATTTTCTTTTTTTTTTTAACCGTCTTAATATCTTAACATTTAACGTACCCTAACGTTGATGGGATAGTTAAGAGTTCTTAATTTTAAAGCAATCTAATGTACTAAAACCAAATGTAGATCCAATTATAAGATTTATCTTACGCCAGATGTTTATTTGAACACACGCTAATTATCTGTGACATTGTATTATGAACTGCCTAAATAAGGACCTAATAAATTCTCTGTAAAAATTCAAAACTAAATGCCTCGATTTACCTTTTATTTGATAAAACTAAATCTGCAACATTTCATAAAATTTCATATCGTAAAACTGTATACTGTGAATTGTTCACAACTTTATTTTAAGAAATTACCTCAAATATCACCTTAAATAAAACCTACGAAAAGTTTTTTTTAAACCTCTAATGCACTAGTTAAGGCATTACTTTTCGTTTTTAATCGAATAGCAATAAGGCTGTCTTTGTGTAGCAATTAATTGCTATTTGTCAAGGGTTATAGCCTAAATAAAAACTAACGCAGGTAGTTTAAGAAATTAATGCGGGTAGTCAAGAAACTAACGCGGGTAGTTAAGAAACTAATTTGAAAGTAATTCGCATACTGTTTTTGTTCTGATACACGGACAAGTGAATGTTTATTGTTTACGTTCGATTGAAGGATCTGGATGCAGTGTACCAATTAATGTGCTTTCTTTGTTAGTGTTAGCTCACAAAATAACAAACATTAAAGCAATTCGTTACTTAATTTATCTTGATGGCAGTGCTTACGCCACAAAGTATTTTTTAAAAATTACGTGAATTACCTACTAAAGTGAACCCGTCCCTGAATAAGTGAAATAGGTACTGTTAATTTATCACTGCGTAACTAAGATGGGCTGAATGTAATGGAATAAGTTTTAACTAACTACAAAACCGTAAAGCAATATCGCACGACCTAATAATAACAACACTGCGTAAATAAGTTGAGTTAAATGTAATGCAATACGATTTAACTATACACTGGTCTTGTAGGCTACAACTTTTAACAAAATCTAATCGTTACATTCGGTACAACCTGTAAATCAGCACTGTTTTTGTGCAACATTTTGCCGCGGCTGTGACCATTTTCCTCAATTAATTTAAAATAAATTTTGTAACTAATGTTTTTGGCAATAAATTTCTTTTTCTTTTGAATAAGTTACTTGAAGTTACTACATTTTGAAAACCTACTTTCTTTATCTTACTGTACACTCAAAGTGGAATGTTATCTACTGACCGGTTTTGTATGAGATTGAAGGATAGTTGCACGACACGTCGCTCTGGTTCCGGTGATCTCAGGCCCGAAGTGTTGATGGTAGTGATGGTAGCGCGACGCCCGGCCTGGTATTGCGGTGCCTGGCATGGATGTGCAACGCCTGGCGTGGTGTCGCGGAGCCCAGCTTGGTGCCGCGGCGCTCAGTATGGATGCGTAATGCACCACATGGCGCCACGTATGACGCTCGACGCTCGACGCATGATGCTCGACGCTCGACGCATGATGCTCGAAGCCGGACGCTCGACGCGATGGCACGGTGCATGACATGATGACACGGCGCTGCTCGCGATGATACGGCTTCTTACGCGGTGATTCGAGCGGCAGTGGCATCCGCGCAGCGCGAGGCGAAGTTGCCACCCTGCCCGCACATAACGAGCTCTCCCTTTGTCACCGGCTGCTCAGTGACACGTATGCTCGTAGATCTGTAGGATGCTTCTTCCCGTTGAAACTGGATCGAAGTGCCACGTGGTTGCGGCGCTTTGACTTTCAATCAGGTTATCGTATATCGTATCGAGGTTATCGCCACGTGTTTTCTCATTTGCTCGATTTGATCCCAATTCTGATGTCGGAGCAAGGTGTAGAATGTGAATCTATTTTCAAGCTGTGGGCGTTGCGTTGGGTAATCGAGCAAAGAAACACCTCAAACTCAATCATTTCTTTATTTACCACCGATTCGGAAAGCAGTATCTACAGAGAAGAACCGGCAAGAAACTCCATAGTTGCTCTTTTTAATTATGTCAGTTTTAATACAATCACTTAATAACCGTTACGTTACACATTTAAATTAAACACTAGCAAAGAAAAGGTTAACAGTTCCTAGTAGTGGAAGGTCCGAACTCTTCGATGTTCGAATGTAAAGTGCCGTCCCGAGGGCGAGCCTTCACGGGCTCGACCCGGTACAAACATGAAGTAAGCCACCAACTTCACTGTGCTGCCACCTCCCGGAACTCGTGCTTAGAGTCGTTTTACATCCGCGCTATTGACCGTCTCCGACTGTTACAAATCTTAAAATCATACATAGTACATTATTTTCCATAGACAAGGTTTTCTGTTATTTATAATCTACCGCCTGACAACTTAACCTCCCCTCCAGTCGGTTAGTTGTCAGTCGATCGCTCACATTTTTTGAAGAAACGATCAGCTAGCAATTGATCCTGAACAGCCGACCAGTGCGGTCAACAAGTCAGTGCCTTAGCCGTGCCTCATGCTTGTTTTAGGGTTATTTAAATCTATTATTTAAGATTGTGAAAGATTGCGAATATTATAGTAAAAAGTGAATGTAACAAGGAGGAATATTAAAATATCAGTTGTGAAGAAGGCGTTTCATTCCACAACCCAACAGCTTCAGAAGTGGCATAACGATAACAAGATTGGTGATGGGCCGTGATTGGTCAAGGACTCCTTCACGCAGCCGAGACGGCAGTCGTGAGGGCAATGAACAGCGAAGCCGGCGTAGTAGAGAGCGCCGCAGTGAAAAGCGCTCAGACCGCCGCAGTCAGCGCCCAAGCCCGAACCGAAGTGCCAGTCACCGGAGCCGCCCTAACACTGAGCACCACCAAAGGAGTCCCGGTGAGCGACGTTCTAGGCGTAGTATTGAACGTCGCAGCCAACGATCAGGTGAACATCGAAGTCGTAGCCGCAGTCAGCTACGAAATCGCCACGATAGCAGAATTATGAATATTGATCGGGACCGTAGAAGTAGGAAACGTAGTAAGGACTGTTCTATTACAAGACCCCAAAAAGGTGATAAAAGCGATGTAACTAGTACTTTAATAGATTCATTTGTTGATGCGATTAAATCGATGAAATCTAGTTCTAGTGATAAATTTTCGTCTATTCACAATGTAATACCTGATTTTGATCCAATGGCAAAAGAACAGACTGTTAATGCGTGGTTATCGAAGGTTGAGGAATGTAAATTAATTTACGAATGGTCAGAAAAACAAGTCGTGCACTACGCTCTGCCTAAACTCTCGGGAATAGCTAAAACGTGGTACCAAAGTCTCCCCACTTTGCTGTATTCTTGGGAGGAATGGAAAGTTAAATTAATTGAAACTTTTCCATCTACCCAGAATTATGGTGAATTATTAACTGAAATGTTGAATAAAAAACTACGGTTTAGTGAATCTCCCGAATTATATTATTACACTAAAATTAACTTACTAAACCGTTGCAACATATATGGCAAAAATGCAGTTGATTGTCTAATTTATGGAATTGAAGATAGGGGTATTAGACTAGGAGCTCAAGCGGCACAATTTTCTGAACCTGAACAGTTACTCAAATTTTTTAAAACTGTTAAACCAGGCGTTTCTAGGGATACCGAAAGATCAATTCGAGATAGGGATAAACGGCCGGTACCAAATAATTCAAATAGGGTCTTGAATAAGCCGAATAGATTCGAACCGGGTCGGATAACTTGTTTCAATTGTAACGAAGTAGGTCACCCCAGCTATAAATGCAATAAACCGTTATTAAAGTGTAGTCGTTGTAATTTATTAGGTCATTTGTCTAATGCGTGTTCTAAAATGGAACCCGCTCAAAAGCTAGATAAGGAAAAAACCGTGTTGAAAATCTCTAGTCAACAATCGGCGAGTATTTACACTTTTCCTATACGTATTAACGGGGTAAATGTCCAATGTCATTTAGATTTAGGGAGCGAATGTACTCTAATTCGGTTGACGGACGCCCTAAATCTAGGGTTCGATTGGACCACAAATGATTTACCCTTACTAAAAGGCCTAGGCAATATACCGTACCAGCCTATCGGTAAGTCGTTAGTTAATATTGAGGTACAAGGAATTACTGAAAAAGATATAGAAATATTAGTTATTAATGATAACCTCATTAACTATCCAGTGCTTCTAGGGCATTCATTTTCAGAACGGCCGGGTATTAAAATTACTAAAACCGTAGATAAACTGGAGATTTGTAAGACCCAAAACGCTAAAATACACTTGTTATGTAGGGAGCAAACTTATATTAACCCTGAGGCAATACAAACTGTCGCAGTATTAGCAAAACCTGAACTTTCTTGTACTGTATATGTTAGAGGTGGTATGCGGGGACAAAATGGTTCTGAATTCTATTTGTTTCCGGGAGAATATGAATTAAAAGATGGATTAGGCTGTCTTCTTATCTTAAATCCTAGAACTAAGGGTTTAATTCTAGAACGTGAACAGTTGCTGATACGCAGTATGGTAATGAGTAATGATTGTAAATATGTAAATAACGTTAATTTCACTGACAGGAATGATATATCTGAGCCTGTTATAGGGGATAATCTTAGCGAATTAGAAAAACAAATGGTGAAGGACTTGCTCGCAAGATATAGCAGCTGTTTTTCTTCCTGTCTTAAGGATCTCGGATTTACAACTGTATTAGAAATGGATATACAATTAAAGAATGAAGAACCGGTAGTTTACAGGCCTTATAGACTCTCGTATGCAGAAAGAGAAGATGTCAGGCGCATGGTAGCAGAAATGTTAGATTGTGGTATAGTTAAGGAGTCTTCATCACCTTACGCGAGCCCCATTGTATTGGTAAGAAAGAAAAGTGGTGAGAGGCGAATGTGTGTTGACTACAGAGCCTTAAACAGCAGGACTAAGCGAGACCATTATCCTCTCCCTAGGGTAGAAGACCTTCTTGATCAATTAGCGGGCCATAAGATGTTCATATCGCTGGATTTGGCTTCAGGGTACTATCAGATTCCCATCTCGGAGAAGTCTCAAGAGAAGACCGCGTTTGTTACGCCAGATGGACAATATGAATACACCAGAATGCCATTTGGCTTAGCAAACGCTCCTTCGGTTTTCCAAAGAGCCATGCATAAGATTCTTAATAAAGCACGGTTAAGTTATGTAATTGTGTATATGGATGATGTTTTGATACCCGCGCGTTGCTTTGATGAAGCGCTGCAAAGACTAGAAGAAGTTTTGAACTTATTAAAAGAAGGAGGCTTAACACTGAAAATGCAGAAATGTAAATTTATGTTTGATAAATTAGACTTTTTAGGGTTTGAAATAAGTGGTAATGGTATCCAACCAGGCTCTGCGAAAACTGGAGCAGTCTCAAAATTTCTTACTCCCTTAAATCAGCATGACGTTAGACGATTTTTAGGTCTTGCCAGCTTCTTTAGAAGATTTGTCAAGGATTTTGCTCTGATAGTAAAACCATTGACGGGTCTTCTAAAGAAAAATGCGCCTTGGAAATGGGGGGAAGAAGAAGCAACTGCATTTACAGAGATTAAAAAACGATTGACCAGCAGACCAATTCTCGCACTATACGACAAAAATTTAGAAACTCAGTTACACACGGATGCGTGTAGATTCGGCATCGCGGGTATTCTTCTTCAGAAAGACGAGAAAGGTTTATGGAGAGTTGTAGCATACTACAGTCGTCAAACCACGGTAGAAGAGCAGAAACTTCACTCGTTTGAGTTAGAAACTCTAGCTGTGATAGCGTCATTAAACAAGTTTAGGGTCTACTTGTTAGGCCTACGCTTCAAAATACTAACAGATTGTAATTCATTACGCACCACACTTACAAAACGAGATGTGATCCCGAAAATTGCAAGATGGTGGGTGCAGTTACAAGAATATGACTGTGAAATTGAGTATCGACCAGGAGATAAGATGTCACATGTGGATGCCCTGAGTCGAGCTCCATCAGACTCAAAAGTAGACGATTTGCACGTTATTGATATACTTAGTGTTACTGCTGAAGATTGGATTACTACTGTTCAATCTTCAGATGACGATATAAGGCGTATTAAAGAAATATTAAGTGATCCAGAATCCCCCAACATAGTAAGTACATTTCAAAATTACAAATTAAAAAATGGACGTGTATACAGGATCATAGCTGATGATAATATCAAATGGGTAGTGCCTAGAGGCGCACGCTGGCAAATTGTTAAAGCCAATCACGATGACGTAGGCCATTTTGGGTTAGAAAAGACTTTAGATCGTATTCGGGCATTATATTGGTTTCCTAAAATGAGAACCTTTGTCACCAAATATGTTTCAGCATGTTTAGAATGTGCTCACCATAAGATGCCAGGTGGTGCTCGACAAGGTCACCTACATTCCATAAAAAAAGTAGAAATCCCCTTTCACACGGTCCACGTGGACCATGTTGGGCCTTTCATTAAGAGTAAGAAGGGGAACTCATATATCTTAGTAATCATCGATGCCTTTACTAAATTTGTTTCTTTGGCTGCCGTCAAAAGTACCAAAACGTCGGAAACTATAAAAGTAATTAAAAAAAAATCTTATTGGGTATTTTGGTACTCCAACACGCCTCATTTCTGATAGAGGTAGCTGTTTTACCAGCAAGAGGTTTAGGAAGTTTATACAGGCCTTAGGCATAAAGCATGTTATGAATGCAGTAGCCACGCCGCGAGCAAATGGTCAAGTAGAAAGGTCAAACCGAACTATATTGGCATCATTGGGAACCATGAACCATGGCAAAGATCCTAGAACATGGGATGATAATCTATCGGATATACAGTTAGGCATTAATACGACAATACACGACGTCACAAAAAAAACTCCTAGTGAATTATTATTTGGGCGTAGAGTTACAAATCCTTCGCAAGGTATATTAAGTGAAGTAATTTCGGATGTAGGACATGGAATAGTAGACGGTAAGATTGACGATATTAGATTAGATGCACGCTGCCTGATGCAACAGCAAGCGAAGGTCAGTGAAGAACGGTATAATAGAAAAAGAAAAGCGGCAAAAGTATATAAAGTAGGTGATCTAGTGCGAATTTTGAGAGCAGTTGCATCTGGCAGCGGGCAGTCTAAAAAGTTGGAACCCAAACTACAGGGACCGTACCGCGTAATTAAAGTTTTACCAAACGACCGTTATGTGGTAGAGGATACCCCTTTATCTCGAAAAGGTAGGCGGTACGAAGCTGTCGTGGCAGCCGACAAAATGCACCCTTGGTTAAATTTTAAATCGATGTCTGATAGCGATAATGACGGTGATGATAGTTGTTCTGATGCCATTGAGAATCAAAATAATTAAATTTTATACATACACATTAGGTAGTTTAAAGTTCTTTATGTATGTTGTAATACACATCCTTCTATAAATGACGAGTCAAGTCTACGTGTTTGGTATGAACGAAGAATGATCGACGTTTATAACAAACACATGGAATTTGAAATAGCTTGCATATTGTGGGCATGCCGGGCACAATATGCCGCCCAACGAGAACCAAAATGCAGTATATGTGTGAACAGTGAGTACCGAGTGATTTTGTATGATTATTATGGGTATGCCGGGCACAATGATGTGCCGCCCAAAACGAATAGCTTACATACTGTGGGCATGCCGGGCATGATGTGCCGCCCAAAGAGTAACAATATGCAGTCTATGTGCAAGCAATGAGTACTGAGTGATTTTTATTACTGTTGAGGGCATGCTGGGTACAATGATGTGCCGCCCAAAGAGTAACAATATGCAGTCTATGTGCAAGCAGTGAGTTCTGAGTGATTTTGATTACTGTTGAGGGCATGCTGGGTACAATGGTGTGCCGCCCATAAGAAAGCAACAATTATTATTGTACATTGTTATTTTTGTGATCTAATTATTGTCAAATTTAAATGTATGAGATAGTATTATGTAATTTAAATATAACATTATGATTGTATTGCAATACCTGCATAAGGTCACTAATATGTAAAAACCCATCCAGGTTTTCTGAAGGTTTTTGAAGTGAAACTTCTTTATCGGGGTTGAAAAAAAAATTTTTAGTGTTTTTAGTTTTTTCGTTACGCGAGACATTTTTCCTTTACGCACCATCTTTTTTTTATAAATATCACGCGCGATTCGACATATTTCTGTAAAGTTGCATATAGTAAATTATTTTTTGAAAAATAAGGTCATAAAGAAGTTTCATTTCTTACGTGTGTACACGTACGCGTAGTACACGCACATATTTTTTTGTTTTTTTAGCTTCAAATAAGTCCTAAACGTGGAGTATTCGATAGTACCTAATCGATTTACATCAATGGTACCTAATCGATTTACATCGATGGTACCTAATCGATTTACATCGATGGTACCTAATCGATTTACATCGATGGTACCTAATCGATTTACATCGATGGTACCTAATCGATTTACATCGATGGTACCTAATCGATTTACATCGATGGTACCTAATCGATTTACATCGATGGTACCTAATCGATTTACATCGATGGTACCTAATCGATTTACATCGATGGTACCTAATCGATTTACATCGATAGTACCTAATCGATTTACATTGTGTGCATTTAATGTAATTTCTTGATAATAGTTTTTGTGACTAGCTGCAGTTTAACATCAACTGAATACATCAATTAGGTAGTTAGTTGTACAGCTGTAGTTGTTGAGCAGTTCAATCTTATTACGTTGAAACTAAAATTTAGCCCTTTTGCCGTTCGATATTAGATTAACAGATGAGTTTAAGCCTACACTTATTTTCAAAAGCAAACATACCGTTAAGGAATTTAGCCATATGCAAATTTGCCGATAAAAAAAAGTTTTGAAGGGTTTCTCGCGATTTTTTTTTGTAGGCAGATATGTTATCGCATGATTACTTTAAATTCAAGTTGGTAAATATTCAGTTGAGAATAAGCTTTCACCACTTTGTGTGTTTTCTGCGGTTCAGTTACGAATTATTCGGACTTTTTAAGATGTTATTTTTGTGCTGTTGTCTCATTAGTTTCTCAATAATCATAACAACAAAATAAAACTGCTGTTAACATTTGAGCAAGCTGCACAGGCTATCACTATGGTAGACTTGAGACGTATAGTTCAGTAGAGTTGTAGTGGAGTATAGTTGTAGCATAATGATGGTTGTGTTGTCTCGTACGTTGTGAAGTAAATGTGTGTTGCGTGAAATAATATTGTGATGGTAATGTAGTTCATCGAAGGATTGTGGTGTTCTATCTGGCATGAGGTCCAGGATAGTAGATATGTGTTCTGACCGGTCAGGAGGACCGGGGCAGTATGGTTACCCTGTAAGGTCAGTGTGGGCCGAGGCAGGATGGTAGTTATTTTGGTATCCCGGGATGAATTACCGTAGTAATTTAGTGTGAGAAATGGCGTACGGGGACGCATGATTGTCAGTATGGCTGTATAGAAGATACCTAGAGTTTTAATATTCGGTTGGATGAGTAATATTCAGTTCAGTTAAGATTTCACTTTTTTTTTTTAACTGTTGAGCTATTGAAATACTAAACACCAAAAAACACTTTGAAAAGACAGATGTTGTTTATACAATGTTCGGGTAACTTCACTTTGTTAATATACTGAGGATGCCTGAGGGCCAAGTACCACTTGAAGTTGATTAATGTTTGAAACTTGAGTTTGAGTTGAGTGATAGCGGTGAATCTTAGTTCGATTGGTCAGAGTGTGCCAGTAGTCATTTCGTAGCCGTAGTCCGTTGAAGTCGGTGTCTGCTATAAGGGGTTATGGCTGCTTATAGTAAACCGTGGATACGCGGTTTTATCGTAGTCCGTTGAAGTCGGCGTCTGCTATTAGGCGTATCGATAGCTGCTTGTAGTAAACCGTGGATACGCGGTATTACCGTAGTCCGTTGAAGTCGGTGTCTACTATTAGGAGTTATGGCGGCTTATAGTAAACCGTGGATACGCGGTATTACCGTAGTCCGTTGAAGCCGGCGTCTGCTATTAGGAGTACAGATAGCTGCTTATAGTAAACCGTGGATACGCGGTGCGCGGGTGACGCTGGCGGAGGTTGGGTCTTGTAGAGACCATTGGAATATGGGAGTCCGTGGGACTCGGCATTCGGAGGAATGCGTGTGGAACAAACATGAGGTTTGTTGTGGGGCTTAGTGAAAAGCCAGAGTTTGCATTCGGAGGAATGCGTGTGTGTTGTCGGGCTTAGTGAAAAGCCATAGTTGGCATTCGGTGGAATGCGTGTGTGATGATGGGCTTAGTGAAAAGCCAGAGTTGGCATTCGGTGGAATGCGTGTGTGATGATGGGCTTAGTGAAAAGCCACAGGCCTCGGATAAGATTCATGCTCTAGTTTTTTTTGTGATACTTTAATAATGATCTGCTGATGACAATAGCAGTGAAAGTGGTATTTGGTTGCTTAAGCGTTATTTTCTTTTAGTAGTAGTTCATAAATTTAATTGAAATGATCAGAATTCAATGTTTCATTATTTTAATCAAAATGGTTAATTTCAAAGGGTTGAAGTTGGAAATTATTTTAGGATATTCAAATTAAGAAAAAAACCTGTTTTCATATGAACTTAAATTTTGTTTTGAGATTCTTTGCTATAGGACGTTTCTTGTACAAATTTCATGATTCTGTGTTCACAAGAAATATCCTGAAGGTTCCTTGTGTCCCCTGCGAATGTCGAAAACTGCTATCTTTTGATCGACTGTTATAACTTTTCAAAGCTTAACGGATCGATGGTATGCGATATGAATTTCAAAGGTCTTGATAGATAGACTGATAGACTTACGGACAACTAAGTGATCTTAAGGATCTTATCTTAAGGGTTTAGTTTTTTGAGTTTAATTGTAAAAATTTGTCAGGATTGGCCGAAGAGCATGTACTGTGCGAGATGTTTTCTATGTTACAGCACACACACACACGAGGACGTGTTCAGCGCAGGATGGCCGTGTCGGAGACGGTCAATAGCGCGGATGTAAAACGACTCGAAGCACGAGTTCCGGGAGGTGGCAGCACAGTGAAGTTGGCGGCTTACTTCATGCTTGTACCGGGTCGAGCCGGTGAAGGCTCGCCCTCGGGACAGCACTTCACATTCGAACATCGAAGAGTTCGGATCTTCCACTACTAGGAACTGTTAACCTTTTCTTTGCTAGTGTTTAATTTAAATGTGTAACGTAACGGTTATTAAAAGTGATTGTATTAAAATGACTGTATTGTAAAACTGACATGATTAAAAAGAGCAACTATAGAGTTTCTTGCCGGTTCTTCTCTGTAGATACTGCTTTCCGAATCGGTGGTAAATAAAGAAATGATTGAGTTTGAGGTGTTTCTTTGCTCGATTACCCAACGCAACGCCCACAGCTTGAAAATAGATTCACAATCTACATCTTGCTCCGACATCAGAATTGGGATCAAATCGAGCAAATGAGAAAACACGTGGCGATAACCTCGATACGATATACGATAACCTGATTGAAAGTCAAAGCGCCGCAACCACGTGGCACTTCGATCCAGTTTCAACGGGAAGAAGCATCCTACAGATCTACGAGCATACGTGTCACTGAGCAGCCGGTGACAAAGGGAGAGCTCGTTATGTGCGGGCAGGGTGGCAACTTCGCCTCGCGCTGCGCGGATGCCACTGCCGCTCGAATCACCGCGTCGGAAGCCGTATCATCGCGAGCAGCGCCGTGTCATCATGTCGTGCACCGTGCCATCGCGTCGAGCGTCCGGCTTCGAGCATCATGCGTCGAGCGTCGAGCATCATGCGTCGAGCATCATGCGTAGAGCGTCGAGCGTCATGCGTGGCGCCATGTGGTGCATTACGCATCCATACTGAGCGCCGCGGCACCAAGCTGGGCTCCGCGACACCACGCCAGGCGTTGCACATCCACGCCAGGCACCGCAATACCACGCCGGGCGTCGCGCTACCATCACTACCATCAACACGTCGAGCCTGAGATCACCCGAACAAGAGCGACGTGTCGACGTGTCGTGCAACTATCCTTCAATCTCATACAAAACCGGTCAGTAGATAACATTCCACTTTGAGTGTACAGTAAGATAAAGAAAGTAGGTTTTCAAAATGTAGTAACTTCAAGCAACTTATTCGAAAGAAAAAGAAATTTATTGCCAAAAACATTAGTTACAAAATTTATTTTAAAATTAATTGAGGAAAATGGTCACAGCCTCGGCAAAATGCTGCACAAAAACAGCGCTAATTTACAGGCTGTACCGAATGTAATGATTACAGGTTTTGTTAAAAGTTGTAACCTACAAGACCAGTGTATAGTTTAATCTTATTGCATTACATTTAACTCAACTTATTTACGCAGTGTTGTTATTATTAGGTCGTGCGATATTGCTTTACGGTTTTGTAGTTAGTTAAAACTTATTCCATTACATTCAGCCCATCTTAGTTACGCAGTGATAAATTAACAGTACCTATTTCACTTATTCAGGGACGGGTTCACTTTAGTAGGTAATTCACGTAATTTTAAAAAATACTTTGTGGCGTAAGCACTGCCATCAAGATAAATTAAGTAACGAATTGCTTTAATGTTTGTTATTTTGTGAGCTAACACTAACAAAGAAAGCACATTAATTGGTACACTGCATCCAGATCCTTCAATCGAACGTAAACAATAAACATTCACTTGTCCGTGTATCAGAACAAAAACAGTATGCGAATTACTTTCAAATTAGTTTCTTAACTACCCGCGTTAGTTTCTTGACTACCCGCATTAATTTCTTAAACTACCTGCGTTAGTTTTTATTTAGGCTATAACCCTTGACAAATAGCAATTAATTGCTACACAAAGACAGCCTTATTGCTATTCGATTAAAAACGAAAAGTAATGCCTTAACTAGTGCATTTGAGGTTTAAAAAAAAACTTTTCGTAGGTTTTATTTAAGGTGATATTTGAGGTAATTTCTTAAAATAAAGTTGTGAACAATTCACAGTATACAGTTTTACGATATGAAGTTTTATGAAATGTTGCAGATTTAGTTTTATCGAATAAAAGGTAAATCGAGGCATTTAGTTTTGAATTTGGAGAATTTATTAGGTCCTTATTTAGGCAGTTCATAATACAATGTCGCAGATAATTAGTGTGTTCAAATAAACAGCTGGCCTAAGATAAATGTTATGATTGGAATACGGGTCTAGATTTAGTTTGAGTACGTAACTTGATTGCTTTAAAATTATTTTAACTATCTCATCGACGTTTGGGTCCGTTCAATGACGTCCGTTCAAATGTTACGTCCGTTCATCGAAGAGTTCGGACCTTCCACTACTAGGAACTGTTAACCTTTTCTTTGCTAGTGTTTAATTTAAATGTGTAACGTAACGGTTATTAAGTGATTGTATTTAAAGTGATTGTATTAAAACTGACATGATTAAAAAGAGCAACTATGGAGTTTCTTGCCGGTTCTTCTCTGTAGATACTGCTTTCCGAATCGGTGGTAAATAAAGAAATGATTGAGTTTGAGGTGTTTCTTTGATCGATTACCCAACACAACGCCCACAGCTTGAAAATAGATTCACAATCTACATCTTGCTCCGACATCAGAATTGGGATCAAATCGAGCAAATGAGAAAACACGTGGCGATAACCTCGATACGATATACGATAACCTGATTGAAAGTCAAAGCGCCGCAACCACGTGGCACTTCGATCCAGTTTCAACGGGAAGAAGCATCCTACAGATCTACGAGCATACGTGTCACTGAGCAGCCGGTGACAAAGGGAGAGCTCGTTATGTGCGGGCAGGGTGGCAACTTCGCCTCGCGCTGCGCGGATGCCACTGCCGCTCGAATCACCGCGTAAGAAGCCGTATCATCGCGAGCAGCGCCGTGTCATCATGTCATGCACCGTGCCATCGCGTCGAGCGTCCGGCTTCGAGCATCATGCGTCGAGCGTCGAGCATCATGCGTCGAGCGTCGAGCGTCATACGTGGCGCCATGTGGTGCATTACGCATCCATACTGAGCAACGCGGCACCAAGCTGGACTCCGCGACACCACGCCAGGCGTTGCACATCCATGCCAGGCACCGCAATACCATGCCGGGCGTCGCGCTACCATCACTACCATCAACACTTCGGGCCTGAGATCACCGGAACCAGAGCGACGTATCGACGTGTCGTGCAACTATCCTTCAATCTCATACAAAACCGGTCAGTAGATAACATTCCACTTTGAGTGTACAGTAAGATAAAGAAAGTAGGTTTTCAAAATGTAGTAACTTCAAGTAACTTATTCAAAAGAAAAAGAAATTTATTGCCAAAAACATTAGTTACAACATTTATTTTAAATTAATTGAGGAAAATGGTCACAGCCGCGGCAAAATGTTGCACAAAAACAGTGCTGATTTACAGGTTGTACCGAATGTAACGATTAGATTTTGTTAAAAGTTGTAGCCTACAAGACCAGTGTATAGTTAAATCGTATTGCATTACATTTAACTCAACTTATTTACGCAGTGTTGTTATTATTAGGTCGTGCGATATTGCTTTACGGTTTTGTAGTTAGTTAAAACTTATTCCATTACATTCAGCCCATCTTAGTTACGCAGTGATAAATTAACAGTACCTATTTCACTTATTCAGGGACGGGTTCACTTTAGTAGGTAATTCACGTAATTTTAAAAAATACTTTGTGGCGTAAGCACTGCCATCAAGATAAATTAAGTAACGAATTGCTTTAATGTTTGTTATTTTGTGAGCTAACACTAACAAAGAAAGCACATTAATTGGTACACTGCATCCAGATCCTTCAATCGAACGTAAACAATAAACATTCACTTGTCCGTGTATCAGAACAAAAACAGTATGCGAATTACTTTTTCTTAACTACCCGCGTTAGTTTTGAATTTTTACAGAGAATTTATTGGGTCCTTATTTAGGCAGTTCATAATACAATGTCACAGATAATTAGCGTGTGTTCAAATAAACATCTAGCGTAAGATAAATCTTTGGAATCTACATTTGGTTTTAGTACATTAGATTGCTTTAAAATTAAGAACTATCCCATCAACGTTAGGGTACGTTAAATGTTAAGATATTAAGACTTTAAAAAAAAAAAACTAGAAATAATCTTAAGGTTAATAGCGCCTTTACAGTTTACATACTGTCGTCAGATAATGTCTGTTTAATTGAATAGAGAAAAGAAAACGGGTAACTTCACCTTGTTAATATATTGAGGATGCCTGAGGGCCAAGTACCACTTGAAGTTGGTTAGTGTTTGAAATTTGAGTTTGAGTTGAGTGGTAGCGATGAATCTTAGTTCGTTTGGTCAGAGAGTGCCAGTAGTCATTTCGTAGCCGTAGTCCGTTGAAATCGGTGTCTGCTATTAGGAGCTATGGCTGCTTATAGTGAACCGTGGATACGCGGTATTACCGTAGTCCGTTTGAAACCGGCGTCTGCTATTAGGAGTACAGATAGCTGCTTATAGTAAACCGTGGATACGCGGTGCGCGGGTGACGCTGGCGGAGGTTGGGTCTTGTAGAGACCATTGGAATATGGGAGTCCGTGGGACTCGGCATTCGGAGGAATGCGTGTGGAACAAACATGAGGTTTGTTGTGGGGCTTAGTGAAAAGCCAGAGTTTGCATTCGGAGGAATGCGTGTGTGTTGTTGGGCTTAGTGAAAAGCCAGAGTTTGCATTCGGAGGAATGCGTGTGTGTTGTTGGGCTTAGTGAAAAGCCAGAGTTGGCATTCGGTGGAATGCGTGTGTGATGTTGGGCTTAGTGAAAAGCCAGAGTTGGCATTCGGTGGAATGCGTGCGTGATGATGGGCTTAGTGAAAAGCCACAGGACTCGGATAAGATTCATGCTCTAGTTTTTTTGTGATACTTTAATAATGATCTGCTGATGACAATAGCAGTGAAAGTGGTATTTGGTTGCTTAAGCGTTATTTTCTTTTAGTAGTTAGTAGTTCATAAATTTAATCGAAATGATCAGGATTCAATGTTTCATTACTTTAATCAAAATGGTTAATTTCAAAGGGTTGAAGTTGGAAATTATTTTAAGGTATTCAAATTAAGAAAAAAACCTGTTTTCATATGAACTTAAATTTTGTATTATGAGATTCTTTGCTATAGGACATTTCTTGTACAAATTTCATGATTCTGTGTTCACAAGAAATATCCTGAAGGTATTGATTCCTCGTGTCCCCTGCGAATGTCGAAAACTACTATCTTTTGATCGACTGTTATAACTTTTCAAAGCTTAACGGGACGATGGTATGCGATATGAATTTCAAAGGTCTTGATAGATAGACTGATAGACGTACGGACAACTAAGTGATCTTAAGGATTTAGTTTTTTTCAGTTTTGTGGTTTAAAAGCCTAAAAATTAAATATCCGAGTTTAATTGTAAAAATTTGTCAGGATTGGCCGAAGAGCATGTACTGTGCGAGATGTTTTCTGTGTTACAGCACCCACAAACACGAGGACGTGTTCAGCGCAGGATGGCCGTGTCGGAGACGGTCAATAGCGCGGATGTAAAACGACTCTAAGCACGAGTTCCGGGAGGTGGCAGCACAGTGAAGTTGGCGGCTTACTTCATGCTTGTACCGGGTCGAGCCCGTGAAGGCTCGCCCTCGGGACGGCACTTCACATTCGAACATCGAAGAGTTCGGATCTTCCACTACTAGGAACTGTTAACCTTTTCTTTGCTAGTGTTTAATTTAAATGTGTAACGTAACGGTTATTAAAAGTGATTGTATTTAAAGTGATTGTATTAAAATGACTGTATTGTAAAACTGACATGATTAAAAAGAGCAACTATAGAGTTTCTTGCCGGTTCTTCTCTGTAGATACTGCTTTCCGAATCGGTGGTAAATAAAGAAATGATTGAGTTTGAGGTGTTTCTTTGCTCGATTACCCAACGCAACGCCCACAGCTTGAAAATAGATTCACAATCTACATCTTGCTCCGACATCAGAATTGGGATCAAATCGAGCAAATGAGAAAACACGTGACGATAACCTCGATACGATATACGATAACCTGATTAAAAGTCAAAGCGCCGCAACCACGTGGCACTTCGATCCAGTTTCAACGGGAACAGCAAGAAGTCGGAAGCGAGCATCATCGTATCATCGAGAGCAGCGCCGTGTCATGTCGTGCACCGTGCCATCGCGTCGAGCATCCGGCTTCGAGCATCATGCGTCGAGCGTCGAGCATCATGCGTCGAGCGTCATGCGTTGCGCCATGTGGTGCATTACGCATCCATACTGAGCGCCGCGGCACCAAGCTGGGCTCCGCGACACCACGCCAGGTGTTGCACATCCACGCCAGGCACCGCAATACCACGCCGGGCGTCGCGCTACCATCACTACCATCAACACGTCGAGCCTGAGATCACCGGAACCAGAGCGACGTGTCGACGTGTCGTGCAACTATCCTTCAATCTCATACAAAACCGGTCAGTAGATAACATTCCACTTTGAGTGTACAGTAAGATAAGGAAAGTAGGTTTTCAAAATGTAGTAACTTCAAGCAACTTATTCGAAAGAAAAAGAAATTTATTGCCAAAAACATTAGTTACAAAATTTATTTTAAAATTAATTGAGGAAAATGGTCACAGCCTCGGCAAAATGCTGCACAAAAACAGCGCTAATTTACAGGCTGTACCGAATGTAATGATTACAGATTTTGTTAAAAGTTGTAACCTACAAGACCAGTGTATAGTTTAATCTTATTGCATTACATTTAACTCAACTTATTTACGCAGTGATAAATTAACAGTACCTATTTCACTTATTCAGGGACGGGTTTACATTAGTAGGTAATTCACGTAATTTTAAAAAATACTTTGTGGCGTAAGCACTGCCATCAAGATAAATTAAGTAACGAATTGCTTTAATGTTTGTTATTTTGTGAGCTAACACTAACAAAGAAAGCACATTAATTGGTACACTGCATCCAGATCCTTCAATCGAACGTAAACAATAAACATTCACTTGTCCGTGTATCAGAACAAAAACAGTATGCGAATTACTTTCAAATTAGTTTCTTAACTACCCGCGTTAGTTTCTTGACTACCCGCATTAATTTCTTAAACTACCTGCGTTAGTTTTTTAGGCTATAACCCTTGACAAATAGCAATTAATTGCTACACAAAGACAGCCTTATTGCTATTCGATTAAAAACGAAAAGTAATGCCTTAACTAGTGCATTTGAGGTTTAAAAAAAAACTTTTCGTAGGTTTTATTTAAGGTGATATTTGAGGTAATTTCTTAAAATAAAGTTGTGAACAATTCACAGTATACAGTTTTACGATATGAAGTTTTATGAAATGTTGCAGATTTAGTTTTATCGAATAAAAGGTAAATCGAGGCATTTAGTTTTGAATTTTTACAGAGAATTTATTGGGTCCTTATTTAGGCAGTTCATAATACAATGTCACAGATAATTAGCGTGTGTTCAAATAAACATCTAGCGTAAGATAAATCTTTGGAATCTACATTTGGTTTTAGTACATTAGATTGCTTTAAAATTAAGAACTATCCCATCAACGTTAGGGTACGTTAAATGTTAAGATATTAAGACTTTAAAAAAAAAAAAACTGGAAATAATCTTAAGGTTAATAGCGCCTTTACAGTTTACATACTGTCGTCAGATAATGTCTGTTTAATTGAATAGAGAAAAGAAAAACCCATCCAGGTTTTCTGAAAGTTTTTGAAGTGAAACTTCTTTATCGGGGTTGGACAAAAATTTAGTGTAACATTTTTGCGTTACGCCGTAAGCGTGACATTTTTGCGTTACGCCGTACGCGTGACATTTTTGCGTTACGCCATACTCGTGACATTTTTAAGGTCATAAAGAAGTTTCACTTCTTACGTGTGTACTCTAGTACACGCATACATTTTTTTTCTTATCCCTATCACGCGTGATTTGATATATTTCTGTAAAGTTGCATATTGTAAATTATTTTCTGAAAAAATAAGGTCAAAAAGAAGTTTCATTTCTTACGTGTGTACACGTACGCGTAGCACACGCACACATTTTTTTTGGTTTTTAGCTTCAAATAAGTCCTAAACGTGGAGTATTCGATAGTACCTAATCGATTTACATTGTGTGCATTTAATGTAATTTCTTGATAATAGTTTTTGTGACTAGCTGCAGTTTGACATCAACTGAATACATCAATTAGGTAGTTGTACAGTAGTTGTTGAGTAGTTCATTCTTATTACGTTGAAACTAAAATTTAGCTCAGCCCTTTTGCCGTTCGATATTAGATTCACAGATGCTGCTTATAGCTGCTTATAGTATACACTTATTAATTGTTTTAAGTTGAGTTTTCAAAAGTAAACATAACGTTAAGGAATTTAGCCATATGCAAATTTGCCGATAAAAAAAAGTTTTGAAGGGTTTCTCGCGATTTTTTTTTGTAGGCAGATATTATGTTATCACATGATTACTTTAAATTCAAGTTGGTAAATATTCAGTTGAGAATAAGCTTTCACCACTTTTTGAGTGTTTTCTGCGGTTCAGTTACGAATTATTCGTTTTAAACTTTTTAAGATGTTATTTTTGTGCTGTTGTCACATTTGTTTGTTAATGATCATAACAACAAAATAAAACTGCTGTTAACATTTGAGCAAGCTGCACAGGCTAGCACAATGATAGATTTGGGAGGTATAGTTCAGTAGAGTTCTAGTTGAGTAGAGTTGTAGCATACTGATAGTTGTGTTGTCTCGTACGTTGTGAAGTAAATGTGTGTTGCGTGAAATAATATTGTGATGGTAATGTAGTTCATCGAAGGATTGTGGTGTTCTATCTGGCATGAGGTCCAGGATAGTAGATGTGTGTTCTGACCGGTCAGGAGGACCGCGGCAGTATGGTAACCCTGTAAGGTCAGTGTGGGCCGAGGCAGGATGGTAGTTATTTTGGTATCCCGAGATGAATTACCGTAGTAATGTAGTGTGAGAAATGGCGTACGGGGACGCATGATTGTCAGTATGGCTGTATAGAAGATACCTAGAGTTTTAATATTCGGTTGGATGAGTAATATTCAGTTCAGATAAGATTTCTCTTTTTTTTTAACTGTTGAGCTATTGAAATACTAAACACCAATAATCACTTTGAAAAGACAGATGTTGTTTATACAATGTTCGGGTAACTTCACTTTGTTAATATACTGAGGATGCCTGAGGGCCAAGTACCACTTGAAGTTGATTAATGTTTGAAACTTGAATTTGAGTTGAGTGATAGCGGTGAATCTTAGTTCGATTGGTCAGAGTGTGCCAGTAGTCATTTCGTAGCCGTAGTCCGTTGAAGTCGGTGTCTGCTATAAGGGGTTATGGCTGCTTATAGTAAACCGTGGATGCGCGGTATTACCGTAGTCCGTTGAAGCCGGCGTCTGCTATTAGGAGTACAGATAGCTGCTTATAGTAAACCGTGGATGCGCGGTGCGCGGGTGACGCTGGCGGAGGTTGGGTCTTGGAGAGACCATTGGAATATGGGAGTCCGTGGGACTCGGCATTCGGAGGAATGCGTGTGGAACAAACATGAGGTTTGTTGTGGGGCTTAGTGAAAAGCCAGAGTTTGCATTCGGAGGAATGCGTGTGTGTTGTTGGGCTTAGTGAAAAGCCAGAGTTGGCATTCGGTGGAATGCGTGTGTGATGATGGGCTTAGTGAAAAGCCACAGGCCTCGGATAAGATTCATGCTCTAGTTTTTTTGTGATACTTTAATAATGATCTTCTGATGACAATAGCAGTGAAAGTGGTGTTTGGTCGCTTATGCGTTACTTTCTTTTAGTAGTAATTTAATTGAAATGATCAGAATTCAATGTTTCATTATTTTAATCAAAATGGTTAATTTCAAAGGGTTGAAGTTGGAAATTATTTTAGGACTAGCTAAAAAACCCGGCTTCGCCCGGGAGTTGATATGAGATGACGTGGTAGAGTCGAAATAAAAAAATAAACTATGACGTAAAAAGTAAAAAAAAAATTTATTGAAAACGTTTTCTCATTATTTACAATACTTGTTTATAAACAACATTTTTCATTTTATTGTCCGGAGTATATATACATAAATTTTTCGGATTTCCTACTCTTGAAGCAAGCTACATATAGCTGACCGTGAGAGAAGCAGGATTCTTTGAGGTTAATGCCACAATATTTTAAAGTTTGTCTTTGCGCTTTGTTAATTGTAAAACTAAAGGTTAATTTTATTGGAAACTACAGTCTTTTAAATTGAAATGGCAATTCCGAAGAGATCAGTGGTATTCTAGGTATAAATACTGTCTGTCCTTTGGTCTTTCCAGAAATAAGTTCAGCTTCAATGATATTATTCGATAGCTGTTTTACGATCATTCTAGTTCCATTACATAATTTTGGGGAGTTGAGATTTCTGAGTAGTATGATTGGAGTTCCAATTTTCAGACGAAGGCAGTGTAATGGCATTCCTGGTACTTGTAAAGAGTTTAGAAATTCAGTGAGGAAGTTGACACTTTCTTCAATAGATACCATCGTGTCGATCGATTTATATATTTTCTTTTCATCAGGTATTTTCTTCAGAATATTAAAATTGATATCGTCAACAATATTATTTTTAGTGGCCAAAATTGCTCTTTGAAATAACCACTCTGCATTAGTATAGTTCTGAATAATATTTGGATAAATTTTGTCGATTAGTTCGTCTTCAGTAGTGGCTATATTACAGAAATCACTGTTAAGTTCAATGAGGCCGGTCGTTTGGTCAGTAGGATATGTACCTTCGCCGATTTGTAAAAGTATTTTAGCAAATTGTGCTGTTGTTTCATCTCTTGATAATTCAACTCTCATGTTTTTTGTTAATTGCAGTATTTGGACTTGTAGCCAGAGATGTGATTTTTTCAAGCATGCATTGATATCGTCTTCTCAT
The DNA here is from genome assembly GCF_061535395.1 of Colias eurytheme. Lineage (NCBI taxonomy): Eukaryota > Metazoa > Arthropoda > Insecta > Lepidoptera > Pieridae > Colias > Colias eurytheme. Next base: position 1,879,328 of record NC_143011.1, on the reverse strand, counting down.
GTTGTCTTGGGAATAACTGGAAGTGTTTGTCGAAAATCTCCTGAGAGTATGAGTAGAGCTCCTCCCATTATTTCAGAGTTTTTTCGCAATTCTTGTAATGTTCTGTCCATGGCTTCTATAAATTTTTTATGGGCCATGGTGCATTCATCCCAGATGAAAATTTTAGCTTGTTTTAGAATTTACCACGTCCAGATTTTCCTGAAATTTTACATACCGGGAATTGTTGTTCGGCTATATTCAATGGTAGTTGTAAGGCAGAATGGGCAGATCGTCCTCCTTCCATAAGTGTGGCTGCAATGCCAGATGATGCTAGTGCCAGTGCGATGAGTTTTTTAGCACGTATTTCCGCCAGTATTAGATTTATGAGAAACGTTTTACCGGTGCCTCCTGGTGCGTCCAAGTAAATAATTCCACCAATATCGTTATTTATCCGGCTCATTATAACGTCGTAAACTTTTTTTTTATTGTCATTGAGAGTTGTGAGCATTGTATTCAAGTAGTTGATTGATGTTGTAACTTTTTTCCTTCATAATTTCGTAGTTTAGCACACTAAAAGCATTTATTTGTGGTGCTGGCATTCCAAGTTCTACTTAGGCTTGATTATTTATTGCTAAACATTTATCTTCTAAGCGAATGAGTGTTTCATTGAAGATCTCGTCATTGAATTCTATAGTCAGTTCAGGATTAGCTTGTCGGACTTGGTACAATATATCATCACTCATACTCCTTTTGAAAGAGTCCCATAGCTGTTTTGGGTTTGATGGGTTACATGTTGTTAATATTATAGGGAAATTTCACGAAAAAAACCCACAAATAACTTATTTCTATTTCGTTTCAAAATCGAGAGTTAATTAAACACACTATTAAAAATACTCACAGGTGATACTTCTAAATAAAGGCTCACAGATAACTTCTCTTATTTTCGTTTTGAAATCGCTCGTTTCGCTGTTCAAATTAAACTAACTCTGGTGAGCGACACCGGGCTCTTATATATTCAGAGAGCTAGGCTCTAGAATATTTGAGAAAATTTGAAAATATTTTCTCTCTCACACCTTCTAGAGTATTCTGGTCACTATCGTCCGCCATAATAAAAGGTTCTATAGCGGTAGCATTTGTACTAAAAGCGCGAAATTTTAAAACCTAAATTTTTTAAGGTTTTGAGAACTAATTTGGATAACTAAAATTATGTCGCTTTAACTCCAAAATATAAGTTAGCTAATGACGTACAAATACACAAAACTTAATAACTTTATTATAGCAACAAATTAAATTTAAGACTTTATTGAAATTTGCTCGCAACGCTTTTGGAAATGCAACCCAAACAATCGTTGTCCTGAATGAAGTTCAAATATTCGATAACAGATGGCGCCACTATGTAGGGTTGGAAAGTTCCTTATATCTTTAGAAACACGCCCTTAGATTAAAACGGGAACTTTCTAGCTTCTGTAGCGGTAGCGTATGTAGTAAAGGCGCGAAATTTAAAAACCTAAATTTTTTAATACTTTGAGAATTAATTTGGATAACTAAAATTATGTCGCTTTAACTCCAAAATATACGGTCGGTCTATTGGAGTGTAATATAGTCTCCGAAGTTCAAATATTCGATAACAGATGGCGCCACTGCACTTAATTTCCAAGTTGAAGGGTCGGAAAGTCCCTTATATCTTTAAAAACATGCCCTTTAGATTAAAACGGGAACTTTCTTGTTCGAGGGGGGATAAAGGGCTATCACACCACATAAGTCCCTTTATCGTGTCGGGACTCCTTTTTAAGTTTTATCGGCACGCACATTTTATCGACTTAGTTTTATTATATACTAGCTAAAAAACCCGGCTTCGCCCGGGAGTTGATATGAGATGACGTGGTAGAGTCGAAATAAAAAAATAAACTATGACGTAAAAAGTAAAAAAAAGTTTATTGAAAACGTTTTCTCATTATTTACAATACTTGTTTATAAACAACATTTTTCATTTTATTGTCCGGAGTATATATACATAAATTTTTCGGATTTCCTACTCTTGAGCAAGCTACATATAGCTGACCGTGAGAGAAGCAGGATTCTTTGAGGTTAATGCCACAATATTTTAAAGTTTGTCCTTGCGCTTTGTTAATTGTAAAACTAAAGGCTAATTTTATTGGAAACTGCAGTCTTTTAAATTGAAATGGCAATTCCGAAGAGATCAGAGGTATTCTAGGTATAAATACTGTCTGTCCTTTGGTCTTTCCAGAAATAAGTTCAGCTTCAATGATATTATTCGATAGCTGTTTTACGATCATTCTAGTTCCATTACATAATTTTGGGGAGTTGAGATTTCTGAGTAGTATGATTGGAGTTTCAATTTTCACAAAAATATTAATACTGCAGCTCAACAGTTACAGGAAGATTTTACGCGTATCCTAATGTGGTCGCACGATGCGGGTCTTGTCATAAATGTTAAGAAAACAAAAATAGTACATGTACACTCGAGTCATTTGAAAAACTTTAATAATTTTAAAATCACGGCACACAATCACGTATGTCTTCACAAAGCTACATATTATAACCCGGACTGCTCGTGTGAATGTGTGGACCAAGTGCCTTATTATACTTACTTAGGACTGATTGTTGATAACAGATTTAATTGGAACCATCATATAGACCATCTGTGTGATAAACTTAGGGCCATACTCTCAAAATTATATATCATCAGAAATAAAGTACCATACAAAATTCTTCTCGGTATCTATAGATCATTGGCAGAATCAATAATACAATACGGTATCACAAGTTATGGACGTACATTTAATACTTACATTGATAGAATCATAAATTTACAACTAAGACTAATAAAAAAAATTGTACCTATTAATATTAAAAACAAGTTTAAAGATAAACCTCTCGAACTATTTAGCTATTGTAATGTACTGCCAATAAGACAAATGTTTCAAAAGATTTTTCTCATAGAACAATTTCATAACATAAACTTTCAAAATCCCATTTCGCATCAGTTTGCTACCAGACAAATAACTAATAAAAAATTAATTATTCCTAAAGTACACAATCTTTATGGGAAGCGTACGGCTAATTTCTTATTACCCACTATACTTAATTCTATGCCACAAAAAGTCAAGAAGGATGTTAATATTAAAAACTACAAAATAATATACAAAAGATATTTTCTCGAATTAATTAAAACAATAAAATAAACATAATAAACAACATTGTAATGAACACCCTGTATTTGTATGTCATGAATAGATAAGGAACCGGTTTATGTAGTCACTTCTTTTGTCTTCCTTGCGAATAACAAACGGTGTTTATGCGACTGTGAGCGTTGCTACAAACCTCGTAAGGTTTCGCATCGCAAAATTGTTTTAAATAAATGTGAATTTTTGTTCTCTAATAAATAAAATAAATAAATAAAATTTCGGTAACTCGTAAATTGGCTTGTCGTCGCTACAGTGACATTCGAAAATGAAACAACGATTTACGGAAAAGCACAGATAGAAACGCGTTTAATCGAGATTGGGTATCTAATATTAAGATAATTGGAATACTTAATGAAAATAGGAATTGTAGAGTCAGTAATAATTCAGATTAGTTTATTGATATCATATTAGATACTTACTTAGGTCGAGTGAACGCGTTTTTACAATTCGTTCTATACAAAGTATGTTTTTAACTAAATTTTCGAATTTCATCGTGTATTTTACAATAATTTTGAATGATTTGAATGCGAAATGTACTAATATATGATCAACGTATTGTGATCATCAGTATGCTACAACTATATACCTGGTATATAGGCGGTTATTAAAATTGATTGTATTTAATGTTACTTTTGATACACAATACACACTACTTACTCAGAGGGAAATAAACGCTACCTACTATTTTTATTTGAACATAGGCTAGAATTTACTTTTTCACAAACACGTATATTTTTAAAAGCATAATATTATAGTTTATTAAATACTACATAATATTATATACAGTTTCATGAGCATAAAGGAACAACTCTTTTAGTGTCATTGGTTCAAGTGACGACATGAGACAGTTTGGCATTAATGCCGTATTGCTATTGGTCTATTAATTGAATACTGCACGGAAACAACACACACTATTCCTTATTATTTTTAAATCGTTTTTTTCAATAAATCTGCAACAAAAAATCTTTATATTTTTAAAAAAAGGTATTTATCAGTTAACTTGGGATACTGATATATTTCTATGGAAATTAACTATTTTTTGCAATAGATATTAAAAATACAGTTAACACATTAAGTGCATTTAATGATATTATACTCTTTGTTTATATAAATACAGAACGATAATTGAATCATCTAAAAAAAGCCAACAAAAAATGTTAAACTTATATTTTCTTCTTATAATTGGGTAAGTTTTTAAAAAATAACTCGTTTTTAATCTTTTTTCAAAAAAATTATCTAACTACAATAATCAAGACAATAATACTATAGTCTATAATAGTCGCATAAAAAAAAAGTATTTATAACCAGTCTTGACAATTTATGAGCGTTTTAGCCACTGTGCTTTGGTAATTTGCCTTTTTTATGGGAAAAAAATCCGCAATATCGATACTTCTTTGGTCCTGCATTTTCGTAAACATTTTATGGATACTCTGGTACCACATATTTTGAAAAAATTGGGCTATTGTCACGTACAGTCTCTTCAAAGTGCGTGCCACAAGTCGTATTTGCATCCAAGGCACCTTCAAATCTGTGCTTAATTTTTTCATAAAATCTTTGCGGCTCATTGTATTTTATTTATTTATTTTTTTTATTTTTTATTGTGTGATAGGGAAGCGCTTGACCACGATCTCGCCTAATGGTAAGCTGAGATGTGGCCTATGATGGAGCGCGCTTCCCTAGAAGGAAGCATTAGCATTTATCTACATTATTTTGATATTATATGATATAGAAATTGTTAAAATTCTATATCATGCCGTAAAATATCGCCACTGACCACCTATAACTTTTCCTGTATTAACTGAACATACAGGAATATGGTTTTCGGGCTTCTCTTATCTCTTTATAGTGCTTGTATCCTCAATGTATACCACCATGACATTGTGGCGTTGCCACTTTTATTATCTATATTTTATTATCTGTGGCGTTCCGAAACGGAACGCACTTGATCGAATTTTAAATTGATTCGACGATAGTGAAAATGATTCACTAGGACAATAGTTAATACGCAAAACGCAATACGCAGTTGATACGTATTTAATACCAATACTCAATGATTGTCTCCTGCTAACCTGTACAGACTAGACTCATTGTGGTGACTGGTGAAACATTGTATAGCATTAACAACATAGTACTGTATTATTGAAAGATCGATTAAAGGTTTATTTTACAATCTACGACTTTCATTATACATGGGTAACAAAACCCCATAACATATTCGGTTTTACTCCGGACAACATCTTCAGCCACCCAATCCCTTTGCTTGAAGTCCAAATCCAGCGGAGGACAATAATCGTCATTTACTAAAATTGAAGGTTTTTCGTCCTAGTATAAAAGTTGTCTGGATCCCATTTTATACTCAATCTATAGTATAATACTATAGATATCATGTGAAACGTGACTTGGAAAAAAATCATTCAAATAAATCACAAAATAAAAATTTGAAACAATTTTAAAAGTTACGAAAAGCCCAATTATACGTCAAAATGACGCACAACATCCTCTTTACAACCAAATGGCGGAATTTACATGGATGAGCCAACTATGTACTGCTAGGTCTCGACGGCTAATGAGTTGATTCTGGATTTTGCAGCGATTCGATGGTAAATATAGAAGAGTTCATACGTCAAATTTACGTAGATTGGACTTCTAGGGTTAAATGCATAAATACCTAAATGATGTTTTGTTTTTATTATCTAATAACGATAAAAAAACCCGTTGATTTCATTCGTTTTTCAAGCTACGTGCATAGTTTTTCCACTAAAAAGCCTCAATTGAGTCATAAAGTACACAAATTTCAAGCATAATAAGTCACATCATTTCTATAAAACCAAAACTGGCAATAATATAAGTCGTGTTGTGCGATTATGAACATAGTGCATAAGGGCATAAGTCGTTATATTATATATAAATAGCTAACTTAATTGTCTTACCATTTAACAATACCTCAGTCATGACCCACAGATCCTCGCACTCCGATTCCCAATTTTGAATGCGATACGATGGAGTGTCGCGTGATATTGCAAAAAGTATTGTTATCGAGGGTACTTATAAAATTACTTACGTTTATCGAAACGTTTTTTGCTTAAAACGGTTTCACAATGCATTTTTCTAATTATTATTTTCATTTCAATAATTAGTTACCTAGCCAAATTATTACAAACAATATTTTCACTCCAACTCCAAGGTATCGTATTACGAGTAGGTACGAGTTAATTGTGTCTTTATGAAGTATAGTAATAAAAAAAAACAAAATAAATCTCGTGTAGAGCCATTTAAATCTCGATAATTATTTCTATTAATATTACCTATAGGTACAAACTTTTAGAACTGTCAATTAATGTCGATTGCGCGGCAAATTTGTATTTTTTTTTCTTTTTGAAAATTTCATCATCTGTTGTTTTACAGTATTTTTTTAATCATAATGATTAAAAGTATTAGAACTTATGAGATTGGTTCAAGTGTACCTTAGTTAACCTTTTGGGCTTGAAAAGTTAAAGTTACTACAATTTCCACTATCTTTAGCGTAAATCTGCGAAAGCGCCAGTAACGACTTTCAATTACGCATTTAGATGTTACTTACAAAATGAAGCAACAGCTGATCCCGACGAGGCAAAAATACCTCAAACTCAAACCTTTATTTATTCAATTAGAACTCTGCAGAAGCACAATTGAACCATCTTAACATAGAATTGCCACCTGTCTCAACTCACACAGTATTAACCCAACCGGACAAGAAGAGACCTTGGTCCTTACTTTTGGGGTCAGAAATAAATTTAAAAGGTCACCCCTTGAATAAGGCAATAAAATATCAAAACAGGTAAACGGTTTTAATTATAATACAGATTTTTAACATCCAACCAAACCGTGCGGTATCTATTAATGTTTAGAGCCAACGCCACCAATCATAATCTAAACATGGCTAGTACTTTCAGTACAATGCATGAATTATTTATTTAAAACTGATAGGTCATAAACTCTGTACTGGAAACAAATATACTGAACTCAAGAGACTAAAATAATAAGGAGCTTATCTGTGTCCCAAAACTGCAATTACTACAGCCAAGTACGTTACTTTTAATCAATTCGGTTTTAAAATATAATTATGATTTACATCAGAACTTATATACCGAAAGCCTCGGGCTGACTTATTTATAATAATTGAGTATTTGAATGAAAAATTTTTTTGTGATAAATGGAAAGATCATATATTAGTTTTATAACAAAACTGTTTTTATTTTTATTTTTTTTGCAATAATTCAAAAGTTATTTCAAAATAAAAATTAGTCTTTGAATCCAGTACCGAAGACACGCCGACAACTCCCGAAGCGTCACCCGAATGCGTGTGACGTCATAATGTTAGTTTTCACTCATTGCAGTTGATAGAAAAATAAATATGTATTGTAGTTTGAAAAACTAAACAGGATAATAAGATAAATTCATGAAATTATTGTATTGTTACCGGGTTTTTATAAGTATACAAAATTTAAATTAAATCCGTCGGTTTATAGTGGGTCTAAATCGAATCGAAAGGAGAATTGGTTACTTACAAACATATGTTTTAAGCTGATCCTGGCGATCCTTATCAGTATAAAAGGATAAATTTATGATATTATTGTATTGTCATCGGACCTTGATAGAACAAAACCCGTCGGTTTTAAGTGGGTCAAAATCGGGTCGAAACTTCGAAAGGAGTCGGTTACATACAAACATACAGATGAAGCTAATAAAAGCGTGTTAATAATAAATACAGGGTTTTGATCTATTTAATTTTGTTGTCATTATTAAATTACATATTAATTATATTAATTTTAATTATATTATTTAAATTTATATTAAAAATGGCGAACCTCAAAAGTTATCGTTTTGTACCATTATGTACGAATACTACAAAGGCAACTCCTGACAAAAATCGGTGATCATAAATATATCAACATCAAGAATATTATTTTCGTAACTAACTAACTAATTCGGAACCAACAAACAAATCGTATCTTAGCAATAAATCAATATTATTGTAATAGCCGTAAACGTTATAACATTATGACGTCACAACTATATGGTGACCAGTCATGGCGCGTTTGTAGTCACGTGATTCTAATTTAAATTTCATCAATTTTTAATTGCTTATAATTAACGGAAAAAAATGTTTTTGAAGTTATTTGTATTAAATATCAATATTATTAATAATAAAGTTTCAAAATACATAAAAAAAATCAATAATTTTTTTTTATTCAAATACTCAATTGTGTTTGTGCATAACACTAGGCAGTCAACAGCTATATGAACGTCAGATAGGAAAAGAGCCAAATTTATCCAGTCAGTAACAAAGGATTTTAACTATAGGTACTTTATTCTAATTCAACCAACTACTACTAGCTACTCCGTATGTCTTTTGGGTAGACGGAGGCAAATAGGATTTTTATTCCAACTATATCATTTGATATTTTGAAAATGTACGTTCGTGTACGGTAGGTACATTTTCATACCGTCAGAGTCATTTTGCAGATTATAGTGGTGCAGCACTGAACACTGTCTATTAGGTGGCTGGTGCTGCCGACCGGGCCTTCAGTTCCGCTTTCCAGAATACCTTCACCCTTCTAGGTGCTACTACTACTGAAATAGCGGTACTCTATCGCGTCGTTCAGGTCTCTAACTGACAGGATTTCTCATATTATCGTAACAACCTCGCTCGTTCTAACGAGAACAAATTATCGCCAAGGAATTCTGCTGCAGGATAATGGCAAGAGAGATTATAAGCTTAACTATGCATTATTATGTTCAGGAATATGGTGGATTTTGAATACTATCGTCGTCTGAAAGTATCTCCTTTCGATAAACTTCATTAAGGATGCAGATCTGATCCCATCTTTGTTCCGTAGGAATGCTACGACAGTCTAAACGTTACACTGTACAAAGAAAATTGCCCTAAATATAGTCGGTTGTTCCAACATCCGTAATATGGCTAGCCTGCCTTGCTAGCCCTTGATTGTAACTGCTACCAATGGAGGCATTGCTCTTGTGTTGTCCACAGTTGTGCGAGTGCAAAAATGAAGAACTGAGCTCGTGGGGAGCTATGTCGAATGAATCTGTGTTAAGATTATGACAGTATAGGACAGTTAGCTGTGGATGCGAAGACAGGACATTACTTTATTCATCCGTAAACACGCGAGGCAGCCACGGACAGCGATATAGCAAGAACTAAACTAGCAAAGTTTAGTTCGCTTACCAGACTTTGTCATGTTTTAAATGCAGTATATCCTCTGTATAGCATTGCATTTATGACTATTGATAAACTTAATTCACCCGTAAACACGAGAAGCAGGCACGGATAGCGATATAGCAAGAACTAAACCAGCAAAGTTTAGTTCGCTTACCAGACTTATATTTTAAAAGCCGTATAGTCTGTACATTTCATTTATTGCCCCCCCCCCCCCCTAAAAGCAAAGAAATGAGAAGTCATTTGGCGGAGCTTTCTCGTAAAGGGTAGGGGTTCCAAGTTTAAAGCAGATACGAATCTAACGCATTCTCATTTCAGTCACCTGTCGCACCCACTGCACTCACACCTTACGCTGGCTGCAGCGAGGCTCTCCGCGAAGCCTTCTTACGGAGAAACATCCCATCGGAAGCTGTCGAACTAATGTTGGCATCGCTTTCCAGTAACACTAAGAAGCAATATAACGTAACTTATAAACTATGGTGGCAATTTTGTCTAGATAGAAATATTTCCAATTTTGAAAGTACAGTAGCGACAGTTATATCGTTTTTAACAAATGAGTTTAACAAAGGGGCTTCATATGGTACTTTAAACTCGCACAGGTCTGCCTTGTCTTTAATCTTAGGAAATAATATCGGGTCGGATGAATGCATAAAACGACTCCTAAAGGGAGCATTCAAATTGAAACCCAGTAATCCTAAATACAATAATTATTCTTGGGACCCACAATTAGTTTTGAACCATATCTCAAGCTGGTTTCCTAATATAAACATTAATTTGGAGCAGTTGACTAAAAAAATAGTAATTTTACTTGCGCTGTGTACAGCACAGCGGGTCCAAACTTTATCCCTTATCAATCTTAATAATATTTATTTCTCAGACAGTGGAGCTAAGATTTTCATAACAGACTTGATAAAAACTTCGGCTCCGGGTAGAGATCAACCCCTTCTTATACTTCCATACTTTAAAGAAAATATAAGTATTTGTCCCGCTACTGCACTTTCTGATTATATCAATGTCACAAAACATTTGAGGAATGAGGAGGACAATAGATTAATACTAACTTTTAAAAAACCTAATAAACCCGCCACAACTCAAACAATCAGTCGTTGGATCAAAAACGTGTTATCGGAAGTATTGTATTTGTAATTTTTTCAACTATTTTATATTTATTAGAATTACGATGATTATAAGTATTCTTAAGTCTTCTTAGAAATGTATAATAAATACTTACTAATCAACACATCGTATTTAATAAATAATAGAACTTAAGTAATTTTGAAACGAGTTCATTGTTTAACGTTTTAAGTATGGTATTTCAAATTTATGTTTGTGTTGAGTTTTGATTGAAATGTTTACTACTTAGAAATTTAAGTACTTTTGATTTATGGCTTATGAGTGTATAGTAATAGCCTTTGTAATATTAAACGATACAAGTGTAAAGAACGTATTGAGATTTGAAATGTTGACGTTACTAAGTGTTAATTGACGTGTAACAATAATCGCACGCCACTTAGAAGACCCAACCGAGTTTTTGTAATAACATAAATAGTTTAACGAAATTAGGTGTTAACTGTAACCACTTGTATACGTTATGATTGATTTATATTGTGAACATTTTTTATACTTTATATTGTAAACATTTTGTAATCTTATATAGCGACACTTTATATATACCCCTTTGTTTATTGTTTAATTTTATTGTAAGATTTTTTTACTTGTATACCCTTTTTATTTTAAGGGGGGAATGATGTAGCGACGACAAGCCAATTTACGAGTTACCGAAATATTTCAAGTGTAGTACCTACTAAGAAAGTTCCCACCATAGGTTCACACGGTAACTCGTATATAAACAGTTTGTGCGTTATGCACAGTTAGTTAAGGGCTTGTCGGGACGCGGGTTGGTCGCATTAGGTCGAATATTAATTACATACGAATATATATATGTAGTTAACGAAATATAACCTTTGCGTAGTTATTACATCTTTTATTACACCCGCACATAACAAGCCCCTACATCACTTTTAAAGTAACAAAACACGGCTGACCTACCGTGTTTCGAACAAAATGCATGAAAACTTTCATTAGTAGATAGTTAAGTCTTGTATTTTAAAAGCATGCAATAATTTGTATTTCATTCAAAAACATAATTCGTTTATCGAAACGTTTTTTGCTTAAAACGGTTTCACAATGCATTTTTCTAATTATTATTTTCATTTCAATAATAAGTTACCTAGCCAAATTATTACAAACAATATTTTCGCTCCAACTCCAAGGTATCGTATTACGAGTAGGTACGAGTTAATTGTGTCTTTATGAAGTATAGTAATAAAAAAAACAAAATAAATCTCGTGTAGAGCCATTTAAATCTCGATAATTATTTCTATTAATATTACCTATAGGTACAAACTTTTAAAACTGTCAATTAATGTCAATTGCGCGGCAAATTTGTATTTTTTTATTCTCTTTGAAAATTTCATCATCTGTTGTTTTACAGTATTTCGGTTCATAAATAAAAAAGTTATGACCATTTAAGTAATCACAGCGAACATTTGCTAAGGCATTCTATACATGAATTACTTTATTACGTAAATTATATTACGCTAAAGTTATTCCTTGACATGTCCAGATGATCATATCGAAAGTCCCCAAGCGTGGGGGGGGGTGGTTATGCTGAGGGGGTAGTAGGGGGGTCAAAGGACCTTTATTTAGATTTTTGCTCATAAGTCTAAAACCTGTACAAATAGCATTATGGTTACTTCTAGGTAAATTTTCTATATAAAAGGTCTTTGAAATTATGTCGTAGGTTTTAACCCCCGACGCAAAAAGAGGGGTGTTATGACCGCTATGTGTGTATTGCGTGTCTGTCTGTGCCACCGTAGCTCGCTAACGGGTAATACGAATTAGATGCGTTTTTTTGTTACATTAGTTGTTTATTATATTATATTAAACACTTGACCGTAATTTGAAGCTTACTTCATTGAGAAGGCACCTAGCTTTTTCCGCCTATTTTGCCCTCTCTTTCCGTTGTATATATGCTATCTCTCTCGCACACCTCTCCACCAGGTGGCGGGGCGCACGATAATGTGCGGGCGCTGGATGTTTTTTCATTGGCGTCTAGCTTCCGCCGCGAGAAGGTTGTCTACAAGACTACAACCTTGGTGCTATTAAGTATTAAGTATTGCTTAAAGCAAGTGCTAAAAGTGTTAAAAAGTGTATCCCGTCGGATCGGTACAGTGAGTTATTTTTACATCTATTCTAATAATATTTTACTTGAAAATGAGTAAAAATCTTTAAAGTCAACGGTATAATCGTTGGACTTTATTTAAAATGCTGAGGTTTTTAATGAATCCTTCAGCAATAGTTTATTTTTCAATATGCTTAAATACTTAATAGCATGAATAAAGATATTTAAAATTAACGATACAACCGTTACATTTTACTTGAAATAGTAACTTTTCTTTTGAAATATTTCATTATGCAATATGTACTAATTAATATTTGAATTTTTAATACTGTGAGTAAAGCTATTTTAACGGTATAAATTTATAAAGAATAGAAAAAATTCGATCACGAGGCGGGACTCGAACCCGCATCCTTCGCGCCATTCCGGGGCGGATGCCTCACCAACTCAGCCACTCGTGACCCGCCCGAGTGATCGAATTTATTCTATTCTTTCAGTTTTATGTGTCTGAAGGGACACACCGTGCGCCATCTATTGAGATGATTAACAACCATTTCAACCAATATGAAGCACTTTTCAGTGAATACAATATTGTAACGATGGAACACGACCTTTTTTGTTGAATTTATATTTTTGGTTTTATGGCATTCAAATGCTTTATAAATATAAATTTATAAAGAATAGAAAAAATTCGATCACGAGGCGGGACTCGAACCCGCATCCTTCGCGCCATTCCGGGGCGGATGCCTCACCAACTCAGCCACTCGTGACCCGCCCGAGTGATCGAATTTATTCTATTCTTTCAGTTTTATGTGTCTGAAGGGACACACCGCGCGCCATCTATTGAGATGATTAACAACCATTTCAACCAATATGAAGCACTTTTCAGTGAATACAATATTGTAACGATGGAACACGACCTTTTTTGTTGAATTTATATTTTTGGTTTTATGGCATTCAAATGCTTTATAAATATAAATTTATAAAGAATAGAAAAAATTCGATCACGAGGCGGGACTCGAACCCGCATCCTTCGCGCCATTCCGGGGCGGATGCCTCACCAACTCAGCCACTCGTGACCCGCCCGAGTGATCGAATTTATTCTATTCTTTCAGTTTTATGTGTCTGAAGGGACACACCGCGCGCCATCTATTGAGATGATTAACAACCATTTCAACCAATATGAAGCACTTTTCAGTGAATACAATATTGTAACGATGGAACACGACCTTTTTTGTTGAATTTATATTTTTGGTTTTATGGCATTCAAATGCTTTATAAATATAAATTTATAAAGAATAGAAAAAATTCGATCACGAGGCGGGACTCGAACCCGCATCCTTCGCGCCATTCCGGGGCGGATGCCTCACCAACTCAGCCACTCGTGACCCGCCCGAGTGATCGAATTTATTCTATTCTTTCAGTTTTATGTGTCTGAAGGGACACACCGCGCGCCATCTATTGAGATGATTAACAACCATTTCAACCAATATGAAGCACTTTTCAGTGAATACAATATTGTAACGATGGAACACGACCTTTTTTGTTGAATTTATATTTTTGGTTTTATGGCATTCAAATGCTTTATAAATATAAATTTATAAAGAATAGAAAAAATTCGATCACGAGGCGGGACTCGAACCCGCATCCTTCGCGCCATTCCGGGGCGGATGCCTCACCAACTCAGCCACTCGTGACCCGCCCGAGTGATCGAATTTATTCTATTCTTTCAGTTTTATGTGTCTGAAGGGACACACCGCGCGCCATCTATTGAGATGATTAACAACCATTTCAACCAATATGAAGCACTTTTCAGTGAATACAATATTGTAACGATGGAACACGACCTTTTTTGTTGAATTTATATTTTTGGTTTTATGGCATTCAAATGCTTTATAAATATAAATTTATAAAGCATTTGAATCAACAAAAAAGGTCGTGTTCCATCGTTACAATATTGTATTCACTGAAAAGTGCTTCATATTGGTTGAAATGGTTGTTAATCATCTCAATAGATGGCGCGCGGTGTGTCCCTTCAGACACATAAAACTGAAAGAATAGAATAAATTCGATCACTCGGGCGGGTCACGAGTGGCTGAGTTGGTGAGGCATCCGCCCCGGAATGGCGCGAAGGATGCGGGTTCGAGTCCCGCCTCGTGATCGAATTTTTTCTATTCTTTATAAATTTATATTTATAAAGCATTTGAATGCCATAAAACCAAAAATATAAATTCAACAAAAAAGGTCGTGTTCCATCGTTACAATATTGTATTCACTGAAAAGTGCTTCATATTGGTTGAAATGGTTGTTAATCATCTCAATAGATGGCGCGCGGTGTGTCCCTTCAGACACATAAAACTGAAAGAATAGAATAAATTCGATCACTCGGGCGGGTCACGAGTGGCTGAGTTGGTGAGGCATCCGCCCCGGAATGGCGCGAAGGATGCGGGTTCGAGTCCCGCCTCGTGATCGAATTTTTTCTATTCTTTATAAATTTATATTTATAAAGCATTTGAATGCCATAAAACCAAAAATATAAATTCAACAAAAAAGGTCGTGTTCCATCGTTACAATATTGTATTCACTGAAAAGTGCTTCATATTGGTTGAAATGGTTGTTAATCATCTCAATAGATGGCGCGCGGTGTGTCCCTTCAGACACATAAAACTGAAAGAATAGAATAAATTCGATCACTCGGGCGGGTCACGAGTGGCTGAGTTGGTGAGGCATCCGCCCCGGAATGGCGCGAAGGATGCGGGTTCGAGTCCCGCCTCGTGATCGAATTTTTTCTATTCTTTATAAATTTATATTTATAAAGCATTTGAATGCCATAAAACCAAAAATATAAATTCAACAAAAAAGGTCGTGTTCCATCGTTACAATATTGTATTCACTGAAAAGTGCTTCATATTGGTTGAAATGGTTGTTAATCATCTCAATAGATGGCGCGCGGTGTGTCCCTTCAGACACATAAAACTGAAAGAATAGAATAAATTCGATCACTCGGGCGGGTCACGAGTGGCTGAGTTGGTGAGGCATCCGCCCCGGAATGGCGCGAAGGATGCGGGTTCGAGTCCCGCCTCGTGATCGAATTTTTTCTATTCTTTATAAATTTATATTTATAAAGCATTTGAATGCCATAAAACCAAAAATATAAATTCATATTTTAACGGTGTTACCGTTCGGCTTTACTCGAATCGTTAATATTACTTTTGTGATTATTTGATATTACTAGATATATCAAATACCCTCTCTTGTATATAGATATTTTTAATTATTTATTTCATTTTTAATAATGTGTTTTTATTACAAGGTTACAAGTGAATTTTTCTTGGAAAAATTACAATTAATACCTACTTAGTATGGATATGAGCCAACTCAAAGCTTTACAGGCATACAATCCATTGCTACGACTTTATT
This sequence comes from Colias eurytheme, assembly GCF_061535395.1. Taxonomy (NCBI): domain Eukaryota; kingdom Metazoa; phylum Arthropoda; class Insecta; order Lepidoptera; family Pieridae; genus Colias; species Colias eurytheme. Next base: position 1,863,322 of record NC_143011.1, on the reverse strand, counting down.
ACATTGTCGTTATCGCTAGGAACGGTTCGGAATTCCTATAATAGTTTATTACTAAAAATTATCGAACGAGATGAGTCAGCTCCAAGAAGTCACGACATGTCAGAACATGTTGTGATATTATTTTATAAATCGTACGGGAGTTACCGCTCAACTGAATAATGATGGAATTCGCTCATGTATAGTAGATACGTACCATGAATGTACCACACATTCAAAACTATCCGTAGTCTATACGTGTCCTTTTATGAGTATTATTCTGATACGTTTTTATGTGAAAATAGACATATTACACACGGCTAATTTGATTGAAAATTACGTTTCCTATGTTTCAAATGATGCAACTTTTTTGTTTAAACGAGTAAGTACCAAAATTTTACAATTAAATTCTTTGGTTTACTGAACTTGTGCTGAAAGGGTTATCGTATAATAATTATCGAGATACCTTAATATAAATTAGATTTAGATACATTTATTTCAAAGGATTTACAATTCACTTCTAACGTTTTAGAATAATATTATAAACTTGTACACCTTGACAAAAAGTAAAAAATTGCGGGTGAGTGGAGATTATTTTGTTCAATTAAATATAACGTCCTACGACGGTATGGTTGCGTTCGTAAGGAATGTTAACGGATATAAAGCAACTAAATGTTACATCGATTGCATGAACAAAAATAAATATGAATCGAAGTTCATTTTAAAATTTAGTGAATTGATTTGAATTATGAATTTATTAAATAGTTAGTTCTTTTTTATACATATAAACATAATAATTAATTACCATTGTCAAATCAATTCTTATTAATTCATCCTGGACAGTTGTCGCTAACATTGGAAAATAAGTTAAAGGACCTTGTTAATTGCTATATTATTTAAATGATTATTTACTGCTAATTTTATATTAGCACTAAGGTGTATTCTTGCTCGAAGCAGAATACATAAATGTGGCCACTACTCCTCGCAGGGGTTAGCCAGGTCAAATCCACCCTCGCAGGGTGTCTCTTAAGCATTTTTTGGCAGGCCCTACTTATTTCTAGTTACAAACATCCCTCGCGCAGCTGTCGCTCGCAGGGAAATGGTGCAAATATAATATATCGGCCCTCGCGGGGCTTTGATTACAACTGTCCCTCACGGAAAAGATGGTGCAAATATATATCAGCCCTCGCGGGGCTTTGATTACAACCGTCCCTCACGGAGAAATGGTGCAAATATATATCAGCCCTCGCGGGGCTTTGACTACAACAGTACCTCACGGAGACATGGTGCAAATATATATCAGCCCTCGCGGGGCTTTGATGGCGATTGGTGCAAATATACAAAGGATTGATCATTAAAATGATCATAGATATTTGCTTTCGTCAACGAGGACCCACGAAAGAAGTTTTGGATATGACCGTATCGGATCTTCACTCTTCTAAGGTAGGTAGAAAAAGGTATTGAAATCTTCTTCACAGTGGGCAGTATAGTAATATGACTTAATAAATACAATAAAGGTTAGAGACGTCAAATAATGGGCGCATGAAATTGATACTTCGTATCCTAAAAGTTTACGCTTCAGGAATCAGGAAACCACCATTGGTTTACCAATTATGGAAATTGGAATTGAACAAATCGTATTTACCAATGTAAAGCCTATTCACAACAATGGAAGGCGAGTCGGATCAAATATCATCTCGCAGATGATTTGTGGCGGTGGTTTCGAGGATTGTCACCAAGCCTTGTGTCAACGATATGTTTGGTATCGTCATTCAATGGCACTAGCCGACCAATTTTCATATAAAAACATCGGAAGAGATTTTTTAATCGCAAAGCGATTGAATGTAACAAATGACGATTGATTCAAAATCAAATTTCAAATTTCAAATGATTGATTACGTATATTTGACCTCTCATAGGCCTATTTTAGTTGCCCGGTCTTGTAGGCAATTTATTTGACTCGTTTTTCAACCCATTTGACCTCATTATTGCACCCATGAGATTTTTCTTCAGGGCTCAAATAATAAATCGCTGAGGGATTAGGATAATCGTTTGTTAGACAAGTTTTCTTGTCATCCCACCAGGATTATTATATTGTATAATAAAGTTATATACAACTATTTACGTAAAACGTTTAAGTACTCAACGAATACTGAGAATATTGAGTTACATAGGATAGAGGATAAATAACGGAAAGTCAATCTATCCAAACAAAAGCCTCTTATTATTAGATATTACTTGGAACCCCTACCCTAACGAGAAAGCTCTGCCAAATGACTGTTCATTTCTTTGCTTTGAGGGGGGGGGGGCAATAAATGAAATGCAGTAGGTACAGACTATACGGCTTTTAAAATATAAGTCTGGTAAGCGAACTAAACTTTGCTAGTTTAGTTCTTGCTATATCGCTGTCCGTGGCTGCCTCGCGTGTTTACGGATGAATAAAGTAATGTCCTGTCTTCGCATCCACAGCTAACTGTCCTATACTGTCATAATCTTAACACAGATTCATTAGACATAGCTCCCCACGAGCTCTGTTCTTCATTTTTGCACTCGCACAACTGTGGACAACACGAGAGCAATGCCTGCATTGGTAGCAGTTACAATCAAGGGCTAGCAAGGTAGGCTAGCCATATTACGGATGTTGGAACAACCGACTATATTTAGGGCAATTTTCTTTGTCCAGTGTAACGTTTAGACTGTCGTAGCATTCCTACGGAACAAAGATGGGATCAGATCTGCATCCTTAATGAAGTTAATCGAAAGGAGATACTTTCAGACGACGATAGTATTCAAAATCCACCATATTCCTGAGCATAATAATGCATAGTTAAGCTTATAATCTCTCTTGCCATTATCCTGCAGCAGAATTCCTTGGCGATAATTTGTTCTCGTAATGCTGGGGCCACACTAACGTCTAACGTCTAATGCCCTTTATCGCGATAATTATTCCGATAATTTTTAAGGCGTTAAGTGGGTGGCTACACTTGAACGGTCAATGTGAATGCCGATTGTTGGCGATAAAAACGGCGTTAATTTTACTAAAATTCTAGCAAGATGGACGTAGTGTGACCGCTTCATTGCGTTAATTCTCGCGATAAAGCTATCGCCTCGCCAAACGGCAATGTTAATGCCGTTGTTAAATAATACTGGCTACACCTAAAGTTAACGTCCATTATCGCGTTAATTAATGGCATTTCCCGTTAGTGTGGCCCCAGCATTAGAACGAGCGAGGTTGTTACGATAATATGAGAAATCCTGTCAGTTAGAGACCTGAACGACGCGATAGAGTACCGCTATTTCAGTAGTAGTAGCACCTAGAAGGGTGAAGGTATTCTGGAAAGCGGAACTGAAGGCCCGGTCAGCAGCACCAGCCACCTAATAGACAGTGTTCAGTGCTGCACCACTATAATCTGCAAAATGACTCTGACGGTATGAAAATGTGGAGTACATTTTCAAAATATCAAATGATATAGTTGGAATAAAAATCCTATTTGCCTCCGTCTACCCAAAAGACGTACGGAGTAGCTAGTAGTAGTTGGTTGAATTATAATAAGTATAGTTAAAATCCTTTATTACTGACTGGATAAATTTGGCTCTTTTCCTATCTGACGTTCATATAGCTGTTGACTGCCTAGTGTTATGCACAAACACTATTATAAATAAGTCACGTTATGTAGTCCCGAGACTTTCAGTATATAAGTTCTGATGTAAATCATAATTATATCTTAAAACTGAATTGATTAACAGTAACGTACTTAGCTGTAGTTATTGCAGTGTTGGGACACAGATAAGCTCTTTATCATTTTAGTCTCTTGAGTTCAGTATATTTGTTTCCAGTACAGAGTTTATGACCTATCAGTTTTAAATAAATAATTCATGCATTGTACTGAAAGTACCAGCCATGTTTAGATTATGATTGCGACGTTGGCTCTAAACATTAAAAGATACCGCACGGTTTAGTTGGATGTTAAAAATCTGTATTATAATTTAAACCATTTACCTGTTTTGTTATTTTATTGCCTTATTCAAGGGGTGACCTTTTAAATTTACTTCTGACCCCAAAAGTAAGGACCAAGGTCTCTTCTTGTCCGCTTGTAGCAGGTTGGGTTAAAACTGTGTGAGTTGAGACATTTGGTAATTCTATGTTAAGATGATTCAATGATGCTTCTGCAGAGTTCTAATTGAATAAATAAAGGTTTGAGTTTGAGGTATTTTTGCCTCGTCGGGATCAGCTGTTGCTTCATTTTGTAAGTAACATCTAAATGCGTAATTGAAAGTCGTTACTGGCGCTTTCGCAGATTTACGCTAAAGATAGTGGAAATTGTAGTAACTTTAACTTTTCAAGCCCAAAAGGTTAACTAAGGTACGCTTGAACCAATCTCATAAGTTCTAATACTTTTAATCATTATGATTAACTTTTTGGTTCTCATTTGATTAACTTTTCATCTGGGATTGTTAATATATTATATAATATAAAAATTTGTGTGATTTATTAGTAGGTATACTATCTGCACACCTTACTCTTTCAAATAAAGAAATAAGTAATTACTTATGTATTCAAATTCACATTGGCGTCACATTGTACACCAGGTGGGTAACAAACAGGTCTCAATGAAGTAAGCTTCAAATTACGGTCAAGTGTTTAATAGCTGTGTTTTACCTGAAAATAAAACACATATTAAATACTTACCTATATTTGAAGCTTACACTTAACGTCCACCTGTTGTGGATTTCGACTCAATGAAAAAACATCCAGCGCCCGCACATTATCGTGCGCCCCGCCACCTGGTGGAGAGGTGTGCGAGAGAGATAGCATATATACAACGGAAAGAGAGGGCAAAATAGGCGGAAAAAGCTAGGTGCCTTCTCAATGAAGTAAGCTTCAAATATAGGTAAGTATTTAATATGTGTTTTATTTTCAGGTAAAACACAGCTATTATAGGGGTAAGTGGGAATGAAAAAAACGAATGTTAGTTGTTAATGTAGGTTGTTAATGTAGGTTATACCCAAGTGATATATCAAATGAAAATAGACGACATGTCAGAAACAATTAGTCAAATTTTATCAAAATCGGTTCATCCATTTATTTGATATAGGGGTAAAAGTGGGAATAAATAAATGAATCTTATCAAATATACTCAAGTGACGTATCTAATGAAAGATATGACGTGTAAAGTACAATAAGACATATTTTATCAAAATTGGTTCATCCATTTATTTGATAAAAGTGGCAATAAAAGTTGTCAAATATACCTAAGTGGCATATCAAATGAAAGGGCATGACCTTACGTGAGAAGTATAATGAGGCATAGGTATTTAATCAAAATCGTTTCATCCATTTATTATATTATAGAGGGGTAAAAGTGGGAATGAAAAAAACGAATGTTGTCTGTTATACCCAAGTGATATATCAAATGAAAAAAGACGACCTGTCAGAAACAACAAGTCAAATTATATCAAAATTGGTTCATCAATTTATTTGATATAGGGGTTAAAGTGGGAATAAATAAATAAATTTTATCAAATATACTCAAGTGACGTATTTAATGAAAGACATGACGTGTAAAGTACAATAAGACATAATATTTTATCAAAATTGGTTCATCCATTTATTGGATATAGGTATAAAAGTGGGAATAAAAGTTGTCGAATATACCCAAGTGGCATATCAAATGAAAGGGCATGACCTGACGTGAGAAGTATAATGAGGCATATTTAATCAAAATCGGTTCATCCAATAAATATATGTAGGGCAAAAGTGGGAATGAGAAAAACGAATGCTGTCTGTTATACCCAAGTGATATATCAACTGAAAAAAGACAACCTGTCAGAAACAATTAAGTAGTCCAATGTTATCAAAATCGGTTCATCCATTTATTTGATATAGGGGTAAAAGTGGGAATAAATAAATAAATTTTATCAAATATACTCAAGTGACTTATCTAATGAAAGACATGACGTGTAAAGTACAATAAGACATATTTTATCAAAATTGGTTCATCCATTTATTGGATATAGGTATAAAAGTGGGAACAAAAGTTGTCAAATAATATATCCAAGTGGCATATCAAATGAAAGGGCATGACCTGACGTGAGAAGTATGATGAGGCATATTTAATCAAAATCGGTTCATCCATTTATTGATTTATAGCGGTAAAAGTGGGAATGAATAATCGAATGTGGTCAAATAATATAATCAAGCGGCATATCAAATGACGTGTGAATTACAATTAGTCAGGTTTTATCAAAATTGGTTAATCTGTTTATTACATATAGGGCACCTTAGGGGTGATAGTGGGGATAAATAATCCAAATGGAGTACCAAACGAAAGGATATGACATGTACATAATATATAGGTATGATTAGACATGGTTTAGATCAAAATCGGTTCTGCCATTTACTAGGGGTGTACAAAAGTAGAAGGAATATGGGAGCGGGAGAATAACCACATCCTGGAAATTTTGAACTCTTCTGTACCTAAGTTTTATAGCTCAGTTTATAACAGTTCTTTTGTGTTATTATTTATTTTATTTCTTAACTTTATAATAAAGTGTAAGTACTTATAATTTAGTTGTATATGATAGTACGTGTTTCAAGACGTGTTTACTCAATAATTGTGTGTTAAGTAGTAACTACTATGCAGTCACTATTCCACGCGGACGAAGTCGCGGGCACAGCTAGTGTTGAATAAAAAACTACGGTTTAGTGAATCTCTCGAATTATATTATTACACTAAAATTAACTTACTAAACCGTTGCAACATATATGGCAAAAATGCAGTTGATTGTCTAATTTATGGAATTGAAGATAGGGGTATTAGACTAGGAGCTCAAGCGGCACAATTTTCTGAACCTGAACAGTTACTCAAATTTTTTAAAACTGTTAAACCAGGCGTTTCTAGGGATACCGAAAGATCAATTCGAGATAGGGATAAACGGCCGGTACCAAATAATTCAAATAGGGTCTTGAATAAGCCGAATAGATTCGAACCGGGTCGGATAACTTGTTTCAATTGTAACGAAGTAGGTCACCCCAGCTATAAATGCAATAAACCGTTATTAAAGTGTAGTCGTTGTAATTTATTAGGTCATTTGTCTAATGCGTGTTCTAAAATGGAACCCGCTCAAAAGCTAGATAAGGAAAAAACCGTGTTGAAAATCTCTAGTCAACAATCGGCGAGTATTTACACTTTTCCTATACGTATTAACGGAGTAAATGTCCAATGTCATTTAGATTTAGGGAGCGAATGTACTCTAATTCGGTTGACGGACGCCCTAAATCTAGGGTTCGATTGGACCACAAATGATTTACCCTTACTAAAAGGCCTAGGCAATATACCGTACCAGCCTATCGGTAAGTCGTTAGTTAATATTGAGGTACAAGGAATTACTGAAAAAGATATAGAAATATTAGTTATTAATGATAACCTCATTAACTATCCAGTGCTTCTAGGGCATTCATTTTCAGAACGGCCGGGTATTATGATGATGATGATGATGATGAAATTACTTTAGAAGTAGATTTACACGTAGTTAGTTCAAAATTGATGAATACACCAATCATCATTGGCACCGATATATTAAATCGTGAAGCCCTAGTTTACGTCGATGATGTCCTCATTATGAGCGGTACGGTTGAGGAGGGTTTGTCGATTTTACGTAGAGTTCTTAAAACTCTTACAAGCGCGGAGTTTTCCATAAATTTAAAGAAATGCTCTTTTCTATCTACTTAAATCGAATATTTGGGACGTACGATTAGTCAGGGTCAGGTACGACCGAGTGGTCAAAAGATTAAAGCTTTGGTCGAAGCACCGATTCCAAAGACCGTTAAACAAACCAGACAGTTCAAGTTGTTTTCGACGTTACATAGCTGGCTTTGCTATAAAGGCTGTGCCTATTACAAAGTTGACGAAAAAAGGGGTACCTTTTATTTGGAGTAGTGAACAAGAAGAAGCACGCCAAGTAATTATTTCTCATCTTACCAGTGAACCTGTGTTAGCTATGTATGATCCGGCTTTACCTATTGAAGTTCATATAGATGCCAGCTGTATAGGATATGGTGCAGTGCTTCTTCAGGTTCATGAAAAGGGGCATAAGCGGGTGGTGAGTTACTTCAGTAAACAAACTCAAGGTGCTGAGCCAAGGTATCATTCCTATGAGCTGGAAACTTGAAACTTTAGCCGTTGTAAAGGCCTTGCAAAATTATAGACACTATCTGGTTGGTGTTATTATTTGTAAAAAAAAATACATTGACCATTGTTTGATATGTATAGCACATAAAAACGCACATTTTTCCAAATACTGTCTTTTGTAATTTGTATCCTATGTTTGGTCAAGATTCCACTGAATTAAAAATATTTTTTTATAATGTTATCTCTTTGTTTGGGACCTCTAAAATTATTTGTGGCAGATCGGGGTCGAATGTTTCAGAGTTCAGAAATAACAAAACTTTTTACTGACTTGGGCATTGACATGCATCTCATAACACCAGAGATGCATAATTCAAACGGGCAGGTTGAACGTTATTGTCGAACCTTACTCAACATGGTTCGTATAGAATGCAATCACCGACAAAATGATTGGTCTGATGTCATATGGCGACTACAGCTGGTTCTGAACATTACAAAACAGAAAACTACAAGCTTTTCACCTCTGAATCTATTGGTGGGTATTAAAGCTGCGTGACCTGTTTTACGTTACCTCATTGGTGACATCGCACTAGAAGGCTCTCGTCCCAATCGCGACGCATTACGAGAAATGCGTAGACAACGTGTTTCTGAGCGTTTAAAAAAAATATAACCAACGTTGGCAAGACAAAACTGTGAATGCTAGCCGAAAGGCATCACGGTTATTTGAAATTAATTCTTTGCTTTTTGTTATAAAACAGGCTCAAACAACTGGCAAACTCGACTCGGGTATGCGCGGCCCATATCGCGTGGTCAAAACGCTTCCCCACGGTCGATACGAGCTGCAGTTACTGGAGGGCTCTTATGGCAAATCGACGCAAGCTGCGACAGAATTCATGGTGCCGTGGCGTGGGGAGTGGACTCCTGAGACATGTGCTGCGTTTTTTGAGGGTGAGCTGATCCCTAATTTGTGATAAGCGAACGACGTGCCTATGTCACAAATTATAGTTTTCCCATGATAAGCTAACGTCGTGCCTATGTCATGTGGTTGTTTTATTTTCTATGTGTAACGTATAGTATGCTAACGTCGTGCCTATGCTATACAATTGTCTTGGACTCATGATAAGCTAACGTCGTGCCTATGTCATGTGGTTGTTTTATTTTCTATGTGTAACGTATAGTATGCTAACGTCGTGCCTATGCTATACAATTGCCTTGGACTCATGATAAGCTAACGTCGTGCCTATGTCATGTGGTTGTTTTATTTTCTATGTGTAACGTATAGTATGCTAACGTCGTGCCTATGCTATACAATTGTCTTGGACTCATGATAAGCTAACGTCGTGCCTATGTCATGTGGTCGTTTTATTTTATATGCGTAATGTATAATATGCTAACGTCGTGCCTATGTTATACATTTGTCTTGGACTCATGATATGCTAACGTCGTGCCTATGTCATGTGGTCGTTTTATTTTATATGCGTAACGTATAATATGCTAACGTCGTGCCTATGTTATACGTCATTTGTTTTGGACTCATGATATGCTAACGTCGTGCCTATGTCATATGGTCGTTTTATTTTATATGCGTAAAGTATAATACGCGAACGTTGTGCCCATGTTATACTGTCATTGGTGTCAGAGATAGCGAACGTAGTGCTTCCTCTCTGTGTATTGCGCTTACCTGTTATAAGGGGAGTGTAATGTTTATTAGTTGCTAATACCTTATCATTAATCCTTCCCAGATGCTGCCAGTATTGAAGATGAGGAGTCCACAAATGACCCAGTCGTTGTTGTTGAACCTGCATCAGGCACTTCGAGAGGAGCCTGTACTTCTCCGCATAAAACAAAGGAGAACGAGGACGTCCTCCAGTCAGGAGAGGCCGTGTTAGACAAAAACTAAAACAGCGCCAATAGAGGGGATGACAAGTGGTGGCGGATTGCAGATAAAAGCGCTGGCGCGCTCATTCGCGGCACCATTCGTCGCGAGTCAATTGACATACTACAACTCTGCCCGTTTGTGAAGTCAACTGCCTAGTTATTTTCCTTTGTATAAGATTTTTTTACTGTAATGTTTAAAGAAATTATTGTGGAATTAGTGTAAAATTATTTTATAATTTTGTATTTTGTATTTCGTGTTCTTGGTTTTAAATTTAAATGGTATTAGTGTTAATAAAGTTATTAACGAGTTTTGTAAATAATTGTAACGTTGTGTTTTTTATTTCATTCCCACTTCTGTTCCTAAATATACAATATTTTCAACTGATATCGAAATGTACGAAAATAGTAATAATGTAATTGAACTGAGAACATAATATTTTAATATTCAGACAAAGCTGTATTGTTTCGATATACGTAGTTTTTATTGTAAACTGCACATATTTTCATAGAAAAATACTGTAAAACAACAGATGATGAAATTTTCAAAAAGAAAAAAAAAATACAAATTTGCCGCGCAATTGACATTAATTGACAGTTTTAAAAGTCGTATTTGCATCCAAGGCACCTTCAAATCTGTGCTTAATTTTTTCATAAAATCTTTGCGGCTCATTGTATTTTATTTATTTATTTTTTTTTTATTTTTTATTGTGTGATAGGGAAGCGCTTGACCACGATCTCGCCTAATGGTAAGCTGAGATGTGGCCTATGATGGAGCGCGCTTCCCTAGAAGGAAGCATTAGCATTTATCTACATTATTTTGATATTATATGATATAGAAATTGTTAAAATTCTATATCATGCCGTAAAATATCGCCACTGACCACCTATAACTTTTCCTGTATTAACTGAACATACAGGAATATGGTTTTCGGGCTTCTCTTATCTCTTTATAGTGCTTGTATCCTCAATGTATACCACCATGACATTGTGGCGTTGCCACTTTTATTATCTATATTTTATTATCTGTGGCGTTCCGAAACGGAACGCACTTGATCGAATTTTAAATTGATTCGACGATAGTGAAAATGATTCACTAGGACAATAGTTAATACGCAAAACGCAATACGCAGTTGATACGTATTTAATACCAATACTCAATGATTGTCTCCTGCTAACCTGTACAGACTAGACTCATTGTGGTGACTGGTGAAACATTGTATAGCATTAACAACATAGTACTGTATTATTGAAAGATCGATTAAAGGTTTATTTTACAATCTACGACTTTCATTATACATGGGTAACAAAACCCCATAACATATTCGGTTTTACTCCGGACAACATCTTCAGCCACCCAATCCCTTTGCTTGAAGTCCAAATCCAGCGGAGGACAATAATCGTCATTTACTAAAATTGAAGGTTTTTCGTCCTAGTATAAAAGTTGTCTGGATCCCATTTTATACTCAATCTATAGTATAATACTATAGATATCATGTGAAACGTGACTTGGAAAAAAATCATTCAAATAAATCACAAAATAAAAATTTGAAACAATTTTAAAAGTTACGAAAAGCCCAATTATACGTCAAAATGACGCACAACATCCTCTTTACAACCAAATGGCGGAATTTACATGGATGAGCCAACTATGTACTGCTAGGTCTCGACGGCTAATAAGTTGGTTCTGGATTTTGCAGCGATTCGATGGTAAATATAGAAGAGTTCATACGTCAAATTTACGTAGATTGGACTTCTAGGGTTAAATGCATAAATACCTAAATGATGTTTTGTTTTTATTATCTAATAACGATAAAAAAAACCCGTTGATTTCATTCGTTTTTCAAGCTACGTGCATAGTTTTTCCACTAAAAAGCCTCAATTGAGTCATAAAGTACACAAATTTCAAGCATAATAAGTCACATCATTTCTATAAAACCAAAACTGGCAATAATATAAGTCGTGTTGTGCGATTATGAACATAGTGCATAAGGGCATAAGTCGTTATATTGCAAAGAGTAAAAAAAAAATTATGTGAATACATTGAGTTATTCCATGAAGTACTCGTTCATAAGGCCACAACTACAAAAAAACACGAAAAAAGTATATTTCTGGGGTTGTTACAACATGTGTTCATATGTAAAAATATAGTCTAACATCATATCTTACACATACAAGCTTAAAATTTTGAATTAATAAAGATTTAGTATTGATATATAGTTTTTTGTCTCTCCTGAAAAGTGCTGTTTTTGAGTTATTCCCTTATTCACTGGAGGCACAGAATATATGGACGCCAATGTGAATTTGAATACATAAGTAATTACTTATTTCTTTATTTGAAAGAGTAAGGTGTACAGATAGTATACCTACCAATAAATCACACAAATTTTTATATTATATAATATATTAACAATCCCAGATGAAAAGTTAATCAAATAAGAACCAAAAAGTAAATTAGATTTAGATACATTTATTTCAAAGGATTTACAATTCACTTCTAACGTTTTAGAATAATATTATAAACTTGTACACCTTGACAAAAAGTAAAAAATTGCGGGTGAGTTTATTTGAAAGAGTAGTAGTAGTAGTAAGAGTAGTAGTAGTAGAGTAGAGTAGAGTATTCCGATGTAAATGTCTCGTTAAATAGTACGTGGTTAGAATTCTGGAAGTAGGATCAGAAATTTAAAGGAAAATGGTATGGAAATATTCAAGAAGATTTACAGAGAAGACCTTGGTATGATGAGCTGGATGTAACTAGTCGTGAGTTTATCATCACAATCAACAGATTAAGATTTGGCCACAATAAACCAATAAATCACTTCACACCTTGCAAGACTGAACATAATTAATAGCAATATATGCACTTTCTGTAATGAGAAGATCGGCGATATGAAATTATTATGAACCATCAACCTTATTATTTTCTTTGTTTTCATAATCTTCAACAGTCAACTGTTAAAACCATGCCAAACGCCCAAACAGCCAAAATACGCAAGTCGCAACTTGTAGGTACACAACATTGATTTGAATTTTGACGTCTATCAAATTTATCTTCGAAGAGAGGTAACCTGCTTAGAAAGTGAAACATCGATTATAGTGAATTAATCGATACGGACTAGAAACATGTGTCGCTCGAACTTGATACACATGTCAATTTTAAAATTCATCAAGCGAATCCCTTTTAAAGTAGTATACTTTCTTTCGTAAATTTAAGGAGCAAAAAAAGGGCAAGTTTAATAAAAAAACACAACGCATTTATTATTATGATGATTTTTATTCACTGCATTCGATTACTGATGTCAGATTTCGATTTCTAGAGTAACGTCTCGGGCAGTGTTGCCAATTTGGCATAATTTATGCTAAATTTAGCATATTTTTACATTGTTTAGCATTTTTATTTGTTGTCTAGCATATAGCTTATTTTTTAGCATATAAAATATTATAATATAATAAAAGTAAAACCATATGAAACCAACTACAGTTTTGCTACCTTGCATACGTAAATTTAGTCGACATTTCATGGACATGCACAACTTCCACCTTGGAATTCTGGAATGAAGTAATGGATTATAAAGACGCAGCTGGTAATAACCCTTTTGCAGATTTATCACAGCTGGCAATATCATTATTATCACTACCACATTCCAACGCGGAAATAGAACGTGTTTTTAGCCAAATGAATGTCGTCAAAACTAAGCTTCGCAACCGTTTGTCGGTAAAAACTTTAAATGCCATTTTATACATAAGATTCGACCTAAAGAGGGCAGGAAAATGCTGCTACTCTTACACAGTTCCGGATAATGTACTGCGCTCTATAGGCACCAAGGAAATATATAGTCTTGGCAATGAGGCTTCCACGTCTACGTCAACATTGTCGGCTGCGGATGAAGACCAAGATATTAATATTTTATTTGATAATAACACACTCGAATAAGAGATGTTATTATTTATGATGTCATTATTTACATATTATGTGTAAATAAATGTGTTGGATATATAAAATTTTAAGTAAAATGTCGTTTTATTTGACATTAAAAATTTTTAGCAAAATATTTAGCTTAATTATAAATCCTTTAGCAAAATTTTGGCAAAATTTTAACAGCCATTTAGCAAATTTTATGTTAGTCTTGCTGGCAACACTGGTCTCGGGCACAGAACAGTAAAAACCTCGGAGCAATTAAAACAAATAGAAGTGCTATAGTGTCATAATTATTAATATGAAAACCACTGTCGCCAAACCCACACATTTAAACCGATAGCTAAACACAAGTTTGATGCTAATTTTTGTTTTTAATCAGTGTTGCCAACGTAGGCGATTTTTCGCCATTTATGCTACTCCAGGGACAATTTTTTATACTACATATTAGGTAAATAGGCATACAGCCGGTAATCAGGCCGAATACTCTGAACACAGATAATTATATAAAGTATAGGTAAATCGATGAATTTTGTGACTGCTTGAACCAAAAACGAATCACACTGGCGAATTTTTATATGGATAAATACAATTTGTACACTTAATTAAATGTTTATTTAGTTATCTCATTTCATTTCGTGTTCACAGTTTAGGCATGACTATCATCGTAATTCTTCTTCTTCTTCTTTTTTTTTCAAATGGCAACTCCTGATCCCAGATCATCGTAATTAGAATTCTTTTAATTCACGTCTACCCTCTTCAAGAGTATTTTTTTAAACACGATAATCTCATTTAATTGTTAAATCAAACAAAACTCTATTAATTAAATATGTCGCGCTTAAGTAATGAAGAATATTTTGAGGAGGAACCAAGTAAGTTGAGACAATATTTATTTTATCAAAATAGAAGCCTGTACTGCTATTAGTATTTTTTAACCTCTTATGGCTAATTTTGCTGGAGATAATGATGATGAACCGCTGCCCTACCTCAAATTCGACTAGCTACGGCCCTGTGATGAAGTCCACTTCTATGAGGGATATCATGTGCAAAAGATACTTGTAGTTTATGTTTGCTCATAAACTATTCTTTATATATAAACTAGCTACCCGCCCCGGCTTCGCACGGGTGCAATGGCGGCCGGCCGGTACCGCCGCAAACGCTACGTCCCGCAATTTTTAAAGTAAATGACAAAAGAAAGTTATTGTGGGTTATCCATAAGAGATAGACATAATATATACCATCACGGACTTTTCTGTAGACCTTTTCAATACTTAGTACATTATTTTGATAAAACTCGTAGGGTTTAGCCTGCGTTTGCAATGTAGGTAAGAGGAAAAAATGTAATTATTTACGGCATCACATTAGAAACCTCAAAAATAACAGTACTTCTCCACTATTTAATTTAATTATTATACATATACACCTTCCTCTTGAATCACTCTATCTATTAAAAAAACCGCATCAAAATCCGTTGCGTAGTTTCAAAGATTTAAGCGTACAAAGGGACATAGGGACAGAGAAAGCGACTTTGTTTTATACTATGTAGTGATTCCAATGCGATCGGAAAAATAAAGAAAAGGTATAATAACTAAATCATTGTTCATTTACTTTCAGGGTTATCTCCCTCATCAGAATCGCGAGAGCGACGCAGCAGTACTGACTCGAGTGAATCTTTACCAGAGCTAAATATTGAAGTGGTACCTAAAAGAAAAGATGACGATGACCCAGAAATATTTAGTTCACATAGCACAAGACACGCTTCAACATCTACTGCTTGTGCTAGTGGTGTATGCGTTGATAATATACGTAAAACTGCTGGCTGGACTAAACATTCCGAAACCTTTGCAAGGTTCTATAAACTTAATGTAGTTAATGAAAACGAATTTGCAGAATCAATTTTGCAAGAATAATGTTTGATTATATTTTTGTTAATATACAAAATAAAACTAATAATATCTATATATGTTTTATTCTAAACTTGCACCCAAAATGATTCTTACAAAACTTTTATCTCTTAACATCTACATAGTGAATAATATCTGAAGAATGAAGCGATGAAATATAATACCTATATGATCAAACGAACTTCAGAGTGAAGTTCGATCATTATTATATGAATCGCTTCATTCGAAGATATTAACACCCACCACACCCTAACCCAAAGTTTTGTAAGATTACAGACTCTAAAAATAACGAATATCGTACAAAGCGAGCAAATACTTGTCAGGTCGTAATACCCACAATTAAAAAAAAATAAAATCTAAAGGCGTGCGTAGTTGCTAGCATTGAAAAAGGGAACTACATAGTAAATAATATCTTCGAATGAAACGATTCATATAATAATGATCAAACTTCACTCTAAAGTTCGTTTGATCATATATTAGTACATTTCGCATTCAAATCATTCAAAATTATTGTAAAATACACGATGAAATTCGAAAATTTAGTTAAAAACATACTTTGTATAGAACGAATTGTAAAAACGCGTTCACTCGAACTAAGTAAGTATCTAATATGATATCAATAAACTAATCTGAATTATTACTGACTCTACAATTCCTATTTTCATTAAGTATTCCAATTATCTTAATATTAGATACCCAATCTCGATTAAACGCGTTTCTATCTGTGCTTTTCCGTAAATCGTTGTTTCATTTTCGAATGTCACTTTTAAAGTAACAACTTCTATATTTATAAGTAAATGTGAGGGTAGTTGGGTCGAACGTCGTATAAACAACGTCCGAGCCCCTAGGCACGATTCTTACGAATGCGCCACGAGTCAAAGGAACGCGGCAATTTATAGTTGTTGTTGTAAATAAAAAACGGATTTACGAGTTATTAGAAACTGTTTTAATTAAATCAATCACAATTAGGTACAGTTACAGTCACGGACGACGCCAAAAGGAACAAGGAAGTTAAAGTTATAGGTATGTTATAGCTAATTGCTGCTGGGCGCTGGCTGCGATTTCGTCCATGTATCTACTGAAAGGTTTCATGACATAATATGAGCACAGGGGAATAAAATAAAAATACCAGTATGTACATCCAAAAATATTTATTTCAATTATTACAAATTATCCTTAATCTAATTTTGAAAATCTAACACTGAATTAGATTCCTTACAATAATATTATTCAAATTAATAACAAAATAACGTATTTTACGGCTAAATTAATATTGAACTAATTATGTAGTTAAAACACGAAAGCGCATTACCTTGTTATACCAGCTGCATTAACCAAAAATTTTATATGATACAATATTTTCAACTGATATCGAAATGTACGAAAATAGTAATAATGTAATTGAACTGAGAACATAATATTTTAATATTCAGACAAAGCTGTATTGTTTCGATATACGTAGTTTTTATTGTAAACTGCACATATTTTCATAGAAAAATACTGTAAAACAACAGATGATGAAATTTTCAAAAAGAAAAAAAAAATACAAATTTGCCGCGCAATTGACATTAATTGACAGTTTTAAAAGTTTGTACCTATAGGTAATATTAATAGAAATAATTATCGAGATTTAAATGGCTCTACACGAGATTTATTTTGTTTTTTTTTATTACTATACTTCATAAAGACACAATTAACTCGTACCTACTCGTAATACGATACCTTGGAGTTGGAGCGAAAATATTGTTTGTAATAATTTGGCTAGGTAACTAATTATTGAAATGAAAATAATAATTAGAAAAATGCATTGTGAAACCGTTTTAAGCAAAAAACGTTTCGATAAACGAATTATGTTTTTGAATGAAATACAAATTATTGCATGCTTTTAAAATACAAGACTTAACTATCTACTAATGAAAGTTTTCATGCATTTTGTTCGAAACACGGTAGGTCAGCCGTGTTTTGTTACTTTAAAAGTGACATTCGAAAATGAAACAACGATTTACGGAAAAGCACAGATAGAAACGCGTTTAATCGAGATTGGGTATCTAATATTAAGATAATTGGAATACTTAATGAAAATAGGAATTGTAGAGTCAGTAATAATTCAGATTAGTTTATTGATATCATATTAGATACTTACTTAGTTCGAGTGAACGCGTTTTTACAATTCGTTCTATACAAAGTATGTTTTTAACTAAATTTTCGAATTTCATCGTGTATTTTACAATAATTTTGAATGATTTGAATGCGAAATGTACTAATATATGATCAAACGAACTTCAGAGTGAAGTTTGATCATTATTATATGAATCGTTTCATTCGAAGATATTATTTACTATGTAGTTCCCTTTTTCAATGCTAGCAACTACGCACGCCTTTAGATTTTATTTTTTATTAATTGTGGGTATTACGACCTGACAAGTATTTGCTCGCTTTGTACGATATTCGTTATTTTTAGAGTCTGTAATCTTACAAAACTTTGGGTTAGGGTGTGGTGGGTGTTAATATCTTCGAATGAAGCGATTCATATAATAATGATCGAACTTCACTCTGAAGTTCGTTTGATCATATATTATATTTCATCGCTTCATTCTTCAGATATTATTCACTATGTAGATGTTAAGAGATAAAAGTTTTGTAAGAATCATTTTGGGTGCAAGTTTAGAATAAAACATATATAGATATTATTAGTTTTATTTTGTATATTAACAAAAATATAATCAAACATTATTCTTGCAAAATTGATTCTGCAAATTCGTTTTCATTAACTACATTAAGTTTATAGAACCTTGCAAAGGTTTCGGAATGTTTAGTCCAGCCAGCAGTTTTACGTATATTATCAACGCATACACCACTAGCACAAGCAGTAGATGTTGAAGCGTGTCTTGTGCTATGTGAACTAAATATTGAAATGTTGACACCACTTTCCGATAACACGTTTTTGATCCAAAGACTGATTGTTTGAGTTGTGGCGGGTTTATTAGGTTTTTTAAAAGTTAGTATTAATCTATTGTCCTCCTCATTCCTCAAATGTTTTGTGACATTGATATAATCAGAAAGTGCAGTAGCGGGACAAATACTTATATTTTCTTTAAAGTATGGAAGTATAAGAAGGGGTTGATCTCTACCCGGAGCCGAAGTTTTTATCAAGTCTGTTATGAAAATCTTAGCTCCACTGTCTGAGAAATAAATATTATTAAGATTGATAAGGGATAAAGTTTGGACCCGCTGTGCTGTACACAGCGCAAGTAAAATTACTATTTTTTTAGTCAACTGCTCCAAATTAATGTTTATATTAGGAAACCAGCTTGAGATATGGTTCAAAACTAATTGTGGGTCCCAAGAATAATTATTGTACTTAGGATTACTGGGTTTCAATTTGAATGCTCCCTTTAGGAGTCGTTTTATGCATTCATCCGACCCGATATTATTTCCTAAGATTAAAGACAAGGCAGACCTGTGCGAGTTTAAAGTACCATATGAAGCCCCTTTGTTAAACTCATTTGTTAAAAACGATATAACTGTCGCTACTGTACTTTCAAAATTGGAAATATTTCTATCTAGACATAATTGCCACCATAGTTTATAAGTTACGTTATATTGCTTCTTAGTGTTACTGGAAAGCGATGCCAACATTAGTTCGACAGCTTCCGATGGGATGTTTCTCCGTAAGAAGGCTTCGCGGAGAGCCTCGCTGCAGCCAGCGTAAGGTGTGAGTGCAGTGGGTGCGACAGGTGACTGAAATGAGAATGCGTTAGATTCGTATCTGCTTTAAACTTGGAACCCCTACCCTTTACGAGAAAGCTCTGCCAAATGACTTCTCATTTCTTTGCTTTTAGGGGGGGGGGGGGCAATAAATGAAATGTACAGACTATACGGCTTTTAAAATATAAGTCTGGTAAGCGAACTAAACTTTGCTGGTTTAGTTCTTGCTATATCGCTATCCGTGCCTGCTTCTCGTGTTTACGGGTGAATTAAGTTTATCAATAGTCATAAATGCAATGCTATACAGAGGATATACTGCATTTAAATTGATTGAGTAATAGTTAACTATCTTATCAACGTACAAGTGTTATTTAATGTGAAATACGTATAATTACGTGACTGAAGCTGCGTTTTGTATAACGTGGATGTCAACGGCAACGGAAATTCAAATTCGAATTTCTTCTTGGATAAAACCAGGGGAGTACTAGTTTTAATATATCTTATTTATAGATACACACAACATTCACATTCATTTAAACTAATAACACTGCTCATATTTTATGAGTAACGTCACAATAAATACATGAGCGCATAGTTATCGTCTCACTTTGCTTGACAAGTTGGAAGCAATTTAGAGGACAAAAACTAATAGCTCCAGACAAAATATACTTCAGTTCTAATACAAAACCTATATCTTATCTATTCACTATCTACTCTTTTCTTATAATTAAACCATATTAAGCCTATCTAACACAAGCAAAATTGTTTTAATTGTATCATATTATTATATACACTTTTTAACATCTATTTCACCTGTTTCAGCAACTAAAATTACAACATGCTGACCCGCAAGGCAGTGGCCAAAGATATGGAAAACAAACTAAAGGCCACACTACAGGATTTAAAGGCTTCTCAATCCCTGTGTGAACAACTCTTGCTGGAGAGAGAGGAACATGAGGTGGAAATCCAGCAAATAATAAACAAGAATACTAGTCTGAAGGCCGAGCTAGCTGAACTCCACACTCAATATATGGACAGCCAAAACAAATGCACAGCCCTTCAAGACCTTGTTGACAGCTTCCAACAGTGTTCCAATGACCACGAGAAGGCTCTCAGTCGTATCGTAGAACTGGAATGCAGTTTAATGGAGGTTCAGGAGGATAACTCCAAGCGGCTATGCAATTCATCCAACAGTCTTTTTGGTGAGCTGCTTGAATGTGGACAGTTAAGTGGCTTTGAAAACAATAGAAAAATCAAGTTAAATTCACACAATAAATTAAAAAAATATCTCAAATTAAGTAGGTTTATTAAACGCACTAAATTAGTTATTAGAAATAGGTTTTCAATAAAAAATGTAGCACAATTGCAAAATAAAAATAAAAGCCTTTTGAAAGAGTTAGATAGATATCATAGGGACTTAGAACATTATAAAATGATATATGAAGTAGAAACTACTGAACTCCAGGAGAAAATAGATTCATTAAATGATACATTACATGACCTCAAACAAGAATATTCTGCTGCCCAGTTACAAATTAATGAACACATAAAAGAGGCAGATTACTTAATAAAGTTAAGCAATGAAAATATGGATCGCTTCGAGTCCATGACCAATAATTATGTATGTCAGTGTTCCATAAGTGACAATGAGCAACCGTCGCCCCATAAGCCCATTGACTGCACTGACATACATAGTATCCAACCAACGGCAACAATTTCATCTAGTAAAACAAAACATCTTTCCATGCAGGAAATTGTTGTGTTGTCAGATAGTATAGGTCAGGGATTTGGCGCTTTGCTTAACAACTTAGGGCATAAAGTAACCAATTTTTGCACTCCTAATAGTTCATTTACATATATCATGAATTCGTTAGATAATTTTAGTTTTAAGGAAAATAGTATTGTTATTATATTATACGGAGATAGTTTTAATTTAAAAAAACATGACATTGATATAGGATTTCAAAAAATGTTGAAAATTAGTAGTGAGACAAAATGCAAATTTATGTTGTGTACATTGCCATATTTGCCTGGCTTGACACAAAATCAAAACAAATTTATCTATAATATTAATTTAAAATTATATAATTTAACAAATCATCATAGTGATGCATTTATATATTTTGACATAAATTCTTGTACAAAATCTTTTTGTTTGACAAAGAATACAGTGTATCTGCCATCTAGATATAAGAGAGAACTTGCTATGTTAATAGCATATAAAATTATTAACCAGTCTGATACATGTTCAGTAGCAGACCATCGATCTACTATAATTTTATGTAGTAGTAATTTTATACATAAACCTAGGTTAAGTGTTGATAGACAAACTAGCCCTAAGCTAGATTTAAACTAGTATGTAAGACAACAGCTAAGCAGCCTTTTTCCATTGTACATCAAAATATTCAAGGCTTGGCTAGCAAATTATTAGAAATAGAATTATTTTTAAATCATAATAGAATTAAAATATTTTGTGTAACAGAACATTGGCTTAAACAATGTCAGTTGTTAATAAATATTGATAATTATAAATTAAAAAGTATATACTTTAGGACAAATGCTATTCATGGAGGTTCTCTTATTTTTGTACACAATAGTTTAAAATGCAAGGAACGAACTGACATTGTTAGCCTTTCTGTAGAACGCACCATTGAACTGTCCTGTGTTGAGCTTGAGCGTTACATTATTGTTTGCGTATACAGACCTCCTTCCAGTGACTATAATTTGTTTGAGACAGTCATGGAAGAAATATTAAAGCGTTTAGGCAGGAGTAAAAAGAAGGTAATAGTATGTGGTGATTTTAATATTGATTTACTTTCACACACACAAACGGCAACACGAATAGTTAATTTGTTTCATTCATTTAATCTGTATAAACTTTTTGATGAGCCCACACGAATAACACCTCCTTCTGCAACTTGTATTGATAATATATACTGCGATTGCAAATGTTTAGAAAAATATATTCTCAACATGCTAACTTCGGATCACTGTGGCCAGAAAGTAGTTTTTGAATGGGATTGCATACCTACATTTAAAAGAATTAATGTTAGGCCAATAACTAGAAAAGGCATTCATACATTTAGAAATAATATTGATAATAAACTACCTGACCTGAATAATCAATCCTTTCATAAAAATCCTTGTGAAATGTTTACAAATCTTTTTAAGTTCATTCATAGTGAATATGAAAAAATATTTAAAATTAAATCTTTAACTATTACCAAGGATTTACCATTCAGCCAATGGGCAACTCCTAGTATACACAGATGCAGGAACGTTCTTTACGAGTTATATGGTATGAAACAATATAACAAAGACTTGTCATTTCTTAGTTATGTTAGAAATTATTCAAAAACATTTAAAAAAGTTTGTTTCACTGCCAAGAGTTTGTATATCAGAGACAAAATACGCAACTCAGACAATAAAGTTAAAACGGTTTGGACAATTATTAATGGTGAATTGGGCAAAATCCGATCAAACGATAGTACCATAAAACTTGTCAATTCTGGTAGGGTCATTGACAAAAGTGCTGATGTTGCGCTTGCTTTTGAAGATTTCTTTAGTAGTGTCCCTGCTAGTTTAACTAAGAATTTAAATTCGTCTTCAGCGCTTGCAGAGTCTTTATTGAGGGATCACGTTGCTGAGTGTAACAAATTATTTGAATTGCGACACGTGACTGCTGATGAAATTGTTAAAACTTTTAAAACGTTAAATTTAAAAAAAACATGTGATCTCTGGGGTATGTCTGTAAATTTAGTAAATAATATCATAGAAAACATTGCCAATCAACTAGCGTTTATATTTAATCGGTGTTGCGACTGTGGTATATTCCCTGATTTACTAAAGTTTAGCAAAGTTATTCCTTTATTTAAAAGTGGTGACCAAGAAGACAGTAATAACTATAGGCCAATTTCCATATTACCAACTTTGAGCAAAGTCTTCGAGAAACTAATTTTAAACCAATTAAATAGTCATTTTGCATCAAATGGTTTACTGCACGCCAAACAGTATGGTTTCACAAAGGGGCGCTCTACCACTGATGCCGGAGTAGCTCTTTTATCACATATATACAAAGCATGGGAAAATTCATAGAATGCTTTGGGGATATTCTGCGACATTTCTAAGGCTTTCGACTGTGTAGAACATTCCACTCTATTACGGAAACTAAATTTTTATGGTATCAAAGGTTTAGCTCAGGATCTCATAGCTTCATATCTTCAGAACAGGGTACAAACCGTTGTCGTTAATGGAGAGAAATCTCGCGGTGCGCCGATTAACATAGGTGTTCCGCAGGGATCTATCTTAGGACCGTTTTTGTTCTTAGTGTATATTAATGACCTACCTTATTATTTGCAGGATATGTGTGAAATAGTACTGTTTGCAGATGACACCTCATTAATATTTAATGTGGATAGACATGACACAAATGTTGACGAAGTAAACTCTGCTCTTTTACGCATATCCAATTGGTTTAGTGCTAATAATTTACTATTAAATACAAAAAAAACAAATTGTGTAGAATTTATCCTCCCAAATGTAAAAAAGGTGAAAAGGAATATTATTTTAAACGGGGAGGTATTATACCCTGTGGAATCGACTGTTTTTCTTGGTTTGACATTAGATCAGAAGCTTCAATGGGGGGCTCATGTTACCACCACCGCTGCTAAGCTCAGCTCAGCTGCATATGCAGTTAGAAGAATAAGGCATCTCACCGATGAAGAAACGGCTAGATTGGTTTACTTTAGCTACTTTCATAGCATAATGTCCTATGGAATTCTGCTATGGGGCAGGGCTGCAGATATAGAAACTATATTTATATTACAGAAAAGAGCCATACGCTCTATATATAATTTGCGTGCTCGAGACTCACTAAGAGATCTCTTTAAGAATACTGGTATCCTTACTGTACCGTCGCAGTATATATTTAATAATATTTTATATGTACATAATAACGCTTACTTACACACAAAAGTAGGAGATAGACATTGTTATGGCACAAGAAACAGAAATAAAATTGAAATGCCATTTTTCCGGCTAGCTAAAGTTAAAAATTCATTTATGGGCCAAGGTATACGCTTCTACAACAGAATTCCTCATAATATTAAAGAGTTTAGTAGTTATAAATTTAAAACTTATATAAAAAATGTACTTGTCCAGAGAGCCTATTACAGTATTAAGGAATATATGGAAGATAAAAACCCATGGAGGGTTGTCGCGTAAAAACCACAGGACAGTTCTTTGGCATATTATGATAATATATTATGATATTACATATGTAATTTGTAAAATTGTAAATCTGACATGATTAAAAAGAGCAACTATGGAGTTTCTTGCCGATTCTTCTCCGTAGATACTGCTTTCCGAATCGGTGGTAAATGTTAAAAATATGTACTTAATGACGTTTCAAAAGTGCTTCTAGAAGAAGTCTAATTGAATAAATAAATGTTTGAGTTTGAGTTTGAGTTTGAGTTTAAAACATGACAAAGTCTGGTAAGCGAACTAAACTTTGCTAGTTTAGTTCTTGCTATATCGCTGTCCGTGGCTGCCTCGCGTGTTTACGGATGAATAAAGTTATGTCCTGTCTTCGCATCCACAGCTAACTGTCCTATACTGTCATAATCTTAACACAGATTCATTCGACATAGCTCCCCACGAGCTCAGTTCTTCATTTTTGCACTCGCACAACTGTGGACAACACAAGAGCAATGCCTCCATTGGTAGCAGTTACAATCAAGGGCTAGCAAGGCAGGCTAGCCATATTACGGATGTTGGAACAACCGACTATATTTAGGGCAATTTTCTTTGTACAGTGTAACGTTTAGACTGTCGTAGCATTCCTACGGAACAAAGATGGGATCAGATCTGCATCCTTAATGAAGTTTATCGAAAGGAGATACTTTCAGACGACGATAGTATTCAAAATCCACCATATTCCTGAACATAATAATGCATAGTTAAGCTTATAATCTCTCTTGCCATTATCCTGCAGCAGAATTCCTTGGCGATAATTTGTTCTCGTTAGAACGAGCGAGGTTGTTACGATAATATGAGAAATCCTGTCAGTTAGAGACCTGAACGACGCGATAGAGTACCGCTATTTCAGTAGTAGTAGCACCTAGAAGGGTGAAGGTATTCTGGAAAGCGGAACTGAAGGCCCGGTCGGCAGCACCAGCCACCTAATAGACAGTGTTCAGTGCTGCACCACTATAATCTGCAAAATGACTCTGACGGTATGAAAATGTACCTACCGTACACGAACGTACATTTTCAAAATATCAAATGATATAGTTGGAATAAAAATCCTATATGCCTCCGTCTACCCAAAAGACATACGGAGTAGCTAGTAGTAGTTGGTTGAATTAGAATAAAGTACCTATAGTTAAAATCCTTTGTTACTGACTGGATAAATTTGGCTCTTTTCCTATCTGACGTTCATATAGCTGTTGACTGCCTAGTGTTATGCACAAACACAATTATTATAAATAAGTCAGCCCGAGGCTTTCGGTATATAAGTTCTGATGTAAATCATAATTATATTTTAAAACCGAATTGATTAAAAGTAACGTACTTGGCTGTAGTAATTGCAGTTTTGGGACACAGATAAGCTCCTTATCATTTTAGTCTCTTGAGTTCAGTATATTTGTTTCCAGTACAGAGTTTATGACCTATCAGTTTTAAATAAATAATTCATGCATTGTACTGAAAGTACTAGCCATGTTTAGATTATGATTGGTGGCGTTGGCTCTAAACATTAATAGATACCGCACGGTTTGGTTGGATGTTAAAAATCTGTATTATAATTAAAACCGTTTACCTGTTTTGATATTTTATTGCCTTATTCAAGGGGTGACCTTTTAAATTTATTTCTGACCCCAAAAGTAAGGACCAAGGTCTCTTCTTGTCCGGTTGGGTTAATACTGTGTGAGTTGAGACAGGTGGCAATTCTATGTTAAGATGGTTCAATTGTGCTTCTGCAGAGTTCTAATTGAATAAATAAAGGTTTGAGTTTGAGGTATTTTTGCCTCGTCGGGATCAGCTGTTGCTTCATTTTGTAAGTAACATCTAAATGCGTAATTGAAAGTCGTTACTGGCGCTTTCGCAGATTTACGCTAAAGATAGTGGAAATTGTAGTAACTTTAACTTTTCAAGCCCAAAAGGTTAACTAAGGTACACTTGAACCAATCTCATAAGTTCTAATACTTTTAATCATTATGATTAAAAAAATACTGTAAAACAACAGATGATGAAATTTTCAAAAAGAAAAAAAAATACAAATTTGCCGCGCAATCGACATTAATTGACAGTTCTAAAAGTTTGTACCTATAGGTAATATTAATAGAAATAATTATCGAGATTTAAATGGCTCTACACGAGATTTATTTTGTTTTTTTTTATTACTATACTTCATAAAGACACAATTAACTCGTACCTACTCGTAATACGATACCTTGGAGTTGGAGTGAAAATATTGTTTGTAATAATTTGGCTAGGTAACTAATTATTGAAATGAAAATAATAATTAGAAAAATGCATTGTGAAACCGTTTTAAGCAAAAAACGTTTCGATAAACGTAAGTAATTTTATAAGTACCCTCGATAACAATACTTTTTGCAATATCACGCGACACTCCATCGTATCGCATTCAAAATTGGGAATCGGAGTGCGAGGATCTGTGGGTCATGACTGAGGTATTGTTAAATGGTAAGACAATTAAGTTAGCTATTTATATATAATATAACGACTTATGCCCTTATGCACTATGTTCATAATCGCACAACACGACTTATATTATTGCCAGTTTTGGTTTTATAGAAATGATGTGACTTATTATGCTTGAAATTTGTGTACTTTATGACTCAATTGAGGCTTTTTAGTGGAAAAACTATGCACGTAGCTTGAAAAACGAATGAAATCAACGGGTTTTTTTATCGTTATTAGATAATAAAAACAAAACATCATTTAGGTATTTATGCATTTAACCCTAGAAGTCCAATCTACGTAAATTTGACGTATGAACTCTTCTATATTTACCATCGAATCGCTGCAAAATCCAGAATCAACTCATTAGCCGTCGAGACCTAGCAGTACATAGTTGGCTCATCCATGTAAATTCCGCCATTTGGTTGTAAAGAGGATGTTGTGCGTCATTTTGACGTATAATTGGGCTTTTCGTAACTTTTAAAATTGTTTCAAATTTTTATTTTGTGATTTATTTGAATGATTTTTTTCCAAGTCACGTTTCACATGATATCTATAACTATTGTCCTAGTGAATCATTTTCACTATCGTCGAATCAATTTAAAATTCGATCAAGTGCGTTCCGTTTCGGAACGCCACAGATAATAAAATATAGATAATAAAAGTGGCAACGCCACAATGTCATGGTGGTATACATTGAGGATACAAAGAGATAAGAGAAGCCCGAAAACCATATTCCTGTATGTTCAGTTAATACAGGAAAAGTTATAGGTGGTCAGTGGCGATATTTTACGGCATGATATAGAATTTTAACAATTTCTATATCATATAATATCAAAATAATGTAGATAAATGCTAATGCTTCCTTCTAGGGAAGCGCGCTCCATCATAGGCCACATCTCAGCTTACCATTAGGCGAGATCGTGGTCAAGCGCTTCCCTATCACACAATAAAAAATAAAAAAAATAAATAAATAAAATACAATGAGCCGCAAAGATTTTATGAAAAAATTAAGCACAGATTTGAAGGTGCCTTGGATGCAAATACGACTTGTGGCACGCACTTTGAAGAGACTCTACGTGACAATAGCCCAATTTTTTCAAAATATGTGGTACCAGAGTATCCATAAAATGTTTACGAAAATGCAGGACCAAAGAAGTATCGATATTGCGGATTTTTTTCCCATAAAAAAGGCAAATTACCAAAGCACAGTGGCTAAAACGCTCATAAATTGTCAAGACTGGTTATAAATACTTTTTTTTTATGCGACTATTATAGACTATAGTATTATTGTCTTGATTATTGTAGTTAGATAATTTTTTTGAAAAAAGATTAAAAACGAGTTATTTTTTAAAAACTTACCCAATTATAAGAAGAAAATAGTTTGGAAAATCCAAAAGTGCACGCCTCATAATTTTTTTTTAATAATTATTTATTAATTATTATTTTTGTTTATTTAATAACAATTAAACCACATCGAATCAGACCCTGAAAAATGAAAGGGTTCTATTCCTGAGCATACTCAAGCGTAAGAGAAAAAAGATGTAAAATTTTCGTCGGCGCCATATTGAATTTTAGTTTTGACCTCATATTGGTTAATAGATACCCCAATAACCATGAAAATGACACCCATGACGAAAATATGTAAAATTTTCGTCGGCGCCATCTTGGATTTTAGTTTTGACCTCATATTGGTTAATAGCTACCCCAATAACCATGAAAATGACACCCATGACGAAAAGATGTAAATTTTTTGTCGGCGCCATCTTGGATTTTAGTTTTGACCTCATATTCGTTAATAGCTACCCCAAAAACCATGAAAATGACACCCATCACGAAAAAAAGTCAAATTTTCATCAGCGCCATCTTGGATTATAGTTTTGACCTCATATTCGTTAATAGCTACCCCAAAAACCATGAAAATGACACCCATGACGAAAAGATTTCAAATTTTCGTCGGCGCCATCTTGGATTTTAGTTTTGACCTCATATTGGTTAATAGCTACCCCAAAAACCACCCACATTTGCAAATGTGTTTGCTACTTAGGAAAAGTTCAGATTTAAAGATATAAGTAGGTAATGTGACGAATTTAATTTATTTCATTCCGACTGTTTCTCGGAATAACATACATTTACTAAGAATTGCATACAATGCCGGTTTTAATATATTGCCTGTAACATAATATTATGTATGATAATAATTCTTAAAAAAGTATTTTATACATTTCTTAAAAAGCTTCGATATTGTATACAATAATACAATTCATATTCAAATTGTTGTAAAATAGTCACACTTTTTTAAGTTGGTTGAATACACTAAAATACTTATAAGGATCGTACCTACTAATAAAAGTAACAAAATGAATTTTTAAAGTTCCCAGTAATCTTCTGGAATCAATTTCAATAAAAATATAAAAATTCACTTCAAAAAAAAAAAAAAACAGCCGAGTTTTTTTTTGTTTATTTAATAACAATTAAACCACATCGAATCAGACCCTGAAAAATGAAAGGGTTCTATTCCTGAGCATACTCAAGCGTAAGAGAAAAAAAAAGATTCGATTAGTAAAGTATTTCGGTCGCTATCGTGTTAACAAGAAAAAGGATCCGCACATACAGACACACGGACGTCCAAGACAGAACTTTTTTAAACTGTTTTTTAACTAGTTTAAATAACAAAAATGACATCAAAAATATCATGAACGTTAAAAATAGTGTTTTTTCTTAATATGTGTGTGTATGTATTATCTTACAAGTGCAATGTATGATACATAAAGACATTTTAAGTTTGAAAAATCAGATGTTTTGCGCGAAGCGACAGTAGTACCCACCTCAACGCTTCGCTTATGAGGCGTGCAATATAAGTTTAACATTTTTTGTTGGCTTTTTTTAGATGATTCAATTATCGTTCTGTATTTATATAAACAAAGAGTATAATATCATTAAATGCACTTAATGTGTTAACTGTATTTTTAATATCTATTGCAAAAAATAGTTAATTTCCATAGAAATATATTAGTATCCCAAGTTAACTGATAAATACCTTTTTTTAAAAATATAAAGATTTTTTGTTGCAGATTTATTGAAAAAAACGATTTAAAAATAATAAGGAATAGTGTGTGTTGTTTCCGTGCAGTATTCAATTAATAGACCAATAGCAACACGGCATTAATGCCAAACTGTCTCATGTCGTCACTTGAACCAATGACACTAAAAGAGTTGTTCCTTTATGCTCATGAAACTGTATATAATATTATGTAGTATTTAATAAACTATAATAGCTAAGCTACTAATAGCTATAAGCTTTTAAAAATATACGTGTTTGTGAAAAAGTAAATTCTAGCCTATGTTCAAATAAAAATAGTAGGTAGCGTTTATTTCCCTCTGAGTAAGTAGTGTGTATTGTGTATCAAAAGTAACATTAAATACAATCAATTTTAATAACCGCCTATATACCAGGTATATAGTTGTAGCATACTGATGATCACAATACGTTGATCATATATTAGTACATTTCGCATTCAAATCATTCAAAATTATTGTAAAATACACGATGAAATTCGAAAATTTAGTTAAAAACATACTTTGTATAGAACGAATTGTAAAAACGCGTTCACTCGACCTAAGTAAGTATCTAATATGATATCAATAAACTAATCTGAATTATTACTGACTCTACAATTCCTATTTTCATTAAGTATTCCAATTATCTTAATATTAGATACCCAATCTCGATTAAACGCGTTTCTATCTGTGCTTTTCCGTAAATCGTTGTTTCATTTTCGAATGTCACTGTAGCGACGACAAGCCAATTTACGAGTTACCGAAATTTTATTTATTTATTTTATTTATTAGAGAACAAAAATTCACATTTATTTAAAACAATTTTGCGATGCGAAACCTTACGAGGTTTGTAGCAACGCTCACAGTCGCATAAACACCGTTTGTTATTCGCAAGGAAGACAAAAGAAGTGACTACATAAACCGGTTCCTTATCTATTCATGACATACAAATACAGGGTGTTCATTACAATGTTGTTTATTATGTTTATTTTATTGTTTTAATTAATTCGAGAAAATATCTTTTGTATATTATTTTGTAGTTTTTAATATTAACATCCTTCTTGACTTTTTGTGGCATAGAATTAAGTATAGTGGGTAATAAGAAATTAGCCGTACGCTTCCCATAAAGATTGTGTACTTTAGGAATAATTAATTTTTTATTAGTTATTTGTCTGGTAGCAAACTGATGCGAAATGGGATTTTGAAAGTTTATGTTATGAAATTGTTCTATGAGAAAAATCTTTTGAAACATTTGTCTTATTGGCAGTACATTACAATAGCTAAATAGTTCGAGAGGTTTATCTTTAAACTTGTTTTTAATATTAATAGGTACAATTTTTTTTTTTATTAGTCTTAGTTGTAAATTTGTGATTCTATCAATGTAAGTATTAAATGTACGTCCATAACTTGTGATACCGTATTGTATTATTGATTCTGCCAATGATCTATAGATACCGAGAAGAATTTTGTATGGTACTTTATTTCTGATGA
The DNA here is from genome assembly GCF_061535395.1 of Colias eurytheme. Classification (NCBI taxonomy): domain Eukaryota; kingdom Metazoa; phylum Arthropoda; class Insecta; order Lepidoptera; family Pieridae; genus Colias; species Colias eurytheme. Next base: position 1,831,562 of record NC_143011.1, on the reverse strand, counting down.
TATATAATTTTGAGAGTATGGCCCTAAGTTTATCACACAGATGGTCTATATGATGGTTCCAATTAAATCTGTTATCAACAATCAGTCCTAAGTAAGTATAATAAGGCACTTGGTCCACACATTCACACGAGCAGTCCGGGTTATAATATGTAGCTTTGTGAAGACATACGTGATTGTGTGCCGTGATTTTAAAATTATTAAAGTTTTTCAAATGACTCGAGTGTACATGTACTATTTTTGTTTTCTTAACATTTATGACAAGACCCGCATCGTGCGACCACATTAGGATACGCGTAAAATCTTCCTGTAACTGTTGAGCTGCAGTATTAATATTTTTGTCTGAGGCTATTAGACAGGTGTCATCAGCATATTGATAGATAGAACAGTGGTTGATGACATGTTCCATATCATTTACATACGCCAAGTACAATAAAGGTCCTAACACCGAGCCCTGTGCTGTACCCTCGGTGATGGTCATTTCATTGCTCATTTCATCGCCTACTTTAACACGAAATTTTCTATTAGCAAGATAATCTTTAAACCATCCCAGAAGAGGTCCACGGATACCGGAGTTGTCTAGTTTGTGTATAAGAGTGTCATGCCTGAGTGTATCGAATGCCCTACTATAATCGATAAATAATAGCAGTACATGTTTTTTGTTATCGAGACATGAGTTTACTTCATCTGTAAATTTTGACAAAAGTTGTGAAGTTGACTTACACGGTTGAAATCCAAATTGAGAGACAGATAAAATTTTATTTTCGGCATAGAAATTCTGCATTTGTTCGGCTATAAATTTTTCCACGATTTTGTCTAATACCGGAAGAATGGTAATCGGGCGATAATTTTCATACTCACTTTGCGTACCCTTTTTGTGAATAGGTCGGATTATTCCAGTTTTTAACTCTAAAGGATATTTAGCATTAACAATAGATGCATTAATAAATTTAACTATAATATCTACGATTTTAGTGCATATATTTTTTATGTCAATACATCGAATGTTGTCGAATCCGGGAGCTTTATTGATATTAAGTTTTTTGTTGTTAGCTTTTTTAAGTAGCATTGATTTATTTTGTGGATAATAATAATCATTTTCACATAATAGACGCTTATTGCATTTAGGAATGATTTTTTTAATACTATAATAAAATTCTTGTGCAAAATTATTAGCAATTGTTTTAATGTCTATGTTATTTTTATGAAATGCTTTTAAGATACAGTTGTCTATTGAATTTTTGCAGCGACCTGTTAATGAATTCAAAATTTGCCATAAAGCGTGACTATTGTTGTAGTTTTGATTAATTTGATTATGATAGTAATTATTTCTTGATTTTTCTATGAATTTACGCGTTTTATTACGTAATTTATTGTATTTTAATCGAAGTATTTTATTAGTCGGGTCATTTTTCCAGTCAATAAAAGATAAATCTTTTTTTTCACACATAGTTTTTATGGTGCTAGTAATCCAAGGATCTTTGTTTCTTTTACTTGATGTTGAAATTATTTGTTCAAATTGTGATTGATTATAACAATTTTGGATGGTATTTTTTAAGTTATCATATAATTTATATGGACACTCTGTATTCGTAAAATCATCCCAGCTAACATGATCAAGCAAATTATTAAGTTTATTGTTATCTATTTTTCGAATGACTTTAACGTCACCCTGTACATGTGCTAATGATTGTCCAATGCACGACAATACGATCATACGGTGATCAGCCATTGCAGTGCCGAGCGCGCCCGAGTACAGGTCTAACAATTGCGTCCTTACAAAAATGTGATCGATTACGCTACGCGTTATTATTTGGTTTCTTATTTCAATTCTTGTATAATCGGTTATAACACTTGTTAGACCGCACTCGGCCATGCTATTTATGTAAAAATCTTGAATGTTACCCTTTATTTTTATATCTATGTTCATGTCTCCTAAAACAAAAATATCTAAGTGTTTAAAAGGTTTACTAGATAAAAGATCCTTTATCTCCCTTACGAACAAGTATTTACTTTCGTTGGGTGGCCTATATATTGCACAAATTGTTGCAACGTATTTGTGATTAGTCGTTAAATGACCTATGATTGATTCACAGTGATTTAAAGTGTGATGTTTGAATGTAAATACGTGAACGTTCCGTATGTATATTATAATACCGCCACCTTTTTTATTCATAAGTAACTTTTTGTGCATTATATAGCCATTTACATTGAACATATTTGCGATATTATCTTTAATGTTTACTTCAGTTAATATGAGAATATCTATTGGTGAACATGAACTGTTTATTAATTCTAAAACATAACAAAAATTTTTAATTAGTGATCTTACATTTATATGGACTAAATTTAACTTAAATTGAGATTTCGCTAACGATGGAACATTTTTACAAAATGAGTTATATGTACTACAATTAAAAAGTTCTAAATTATTGCTTGGGATATTCGACTGAACTATGGTGACCTACATAAAATACTACATCTATTACCGCCGATGATGTGCTGGTGCTGCCTGGTTGAGGAGATTTTCAATGTCTGTTTCGCTTCTGATCACAATAGGTTTATTATTCTCTGATTTACGGATTAATATATTCCCATTCTGGAACCACACATATTTATAATTTGGTGTTAATTTTTGCTTAGCTTGCCACAGCAGGGTTTTATTCGCTTTAGTTAGGGCTTTGCGTACTATCACTTTGGTTTTAGCTGCTGGTACTGCTTCATCACATACCACCTGTCCCACAAGTACCTCTCTGCGTCTGGAAGCACGTACCCACATATTACATAATTCCTCCTGTTTGAACTCCAGTTGAATACATCCATCCTGTCCGTTTCTTCCTTCCAGGCGCTTCACGTTGGAGATTCCTTCTTTGGTTAGATTTAGGTTATCAGCTAACTTGTTACATAAGTCATTAAGGTCTTCATTAGGACGAGACGGAATGTTGGCAACTTCTATGACGGTATCCAGACGCTGCTGTTCCATATAGCGCACGTGTTGTTTTAATGCATTTATTTCTAGATCGAGGTGTGATTTTTCGTTTTTGAGGTTAGTATATTTTTTCTCTAGCTCTTTTATTTGTTTATTTTGGGCTTCAACAGTTCTTGTTAGTTCGTCGATTTTGTCACAGCAGAAGCTTAACGATGTTTCGATGGGCTGAAGCTCCTTCTTAAGTATTCTTTTCATTTCTAAAGTAATATCTTTTAGGAATTTGTTAGTATCTATACAACTTGTACCTTGGTTCCCTTCTGAAATAGTATCATCTTCTTCCTCCTCTAAAGGTATTATAAAAGATGATTTTTTGTGAGGCGAGTTAATTTGACAATCGTCACAGGTCCATTCCAGGCTCCCGGCGCCACGCAAGGCGGAGAGCTGTTTGGAGGACAGTCCAGTACATGATTGGGTTGCATGAACAACCTTTCCGCACTTGCTGCATTCCAATCCTGGTGTTCTTTTCGTTAGGCCCTTGTTACAGTTATCACACTTTGACATTGTAATTATTGCACGAGATGTATTGCACAGCAGAACCGGTCAGCGTAGCGGCGCGTATAAGACTCAAGTGTAGTACCTACTAAGAAAGTTCCCACCATAGGTTCACACGGTAACTCGTATATAAACAGTTTGTGCGTTATGCACAGTTAGTTAAGGGCTTGTCGGGACGCGGGTTGGTCGCATTAGGTCGAATATTAATTACATACGAATATATATATGTAGTTAACCTTTGCGTAGTTATTACATCTTTTATTACACCCGCACATAACAAGCCCCTACATTGGTGACCCCCGACGAAAAGTGAACATTATTATAGTGAATTGCATAGATTTCGTTTGTGTGATTATTTAATTTATTGATTAAATAAAAATTTAATTCAAAATGAATCCGGCAGTTCCAGTTAGAGCAGTTTCGTCGGTACAGTTAAACCTTCTCGAGCAGTTAGCACAATTAAAGCAGCGGGTAAACCAGCTGGAATGTGCAGGCTCGAGAGGCAGATCGTTTAGTGGTCGAAGTCGAATTGGCTATGTTTTTTCATTACTGCTTTAAGCATATCGCCAGATTGTACTATCGTCAACCTTGTGCGTGGCAGAAGCAGCAGGAGAGCCGACTTTTAATAATTTTACCAGTGTCGAAAAATAACCAATCCGCGAGTGAGTGTACTGTGTAGTGATTATAAAGTGTAGTTTAGTGTAATTAAGACATTTGGTACTAAGTTAATGACTTTAGATCTTAGTTTACGGCGACCGTATAAATGGTTATTTATTATCGCCAAGGTAACTCAACTTATATTTTTGTTTATAAAGTGCAGATTTTTTTAGCACCCTAAGGCCGATGCATCGCTCGCACTTATGACGGACGCATCGGATACTCATGTAGGTTATTTTTCTAAGAATCTATCTAAGACTGAACGCAAGTATAGTACGTATGATAGGGAGTTATTAGCAATTTACTTAGCTATTCGTCATTTTCGGAATATGGTCGAAGGACGACAGTTAACGGTGTATACGGATCACAAACCGTTAATTTATGCATTTTCTAAAGTAAATAGCGAGAAAGAGTTACCCAGACGTACACGACACTTGATATTCATTAGTGAGTTCACAACGGATTTGAGGCACGTAAGTGGGCAAGATAATGTCATTGCAGATTCGTTATCACGAGTCGCAACAATAAGTTGTCCCACTGTAATAGATTATGCAGAACTTGCTAAGGATCAACAACAAGATTCTTATATGTTACAATTATCTAATTTGAAAGACGCTAATAATAGGTTAAAGAAAATAATGTTACCTGAAAGTGGTACATTTATTTATTGTAATTTAGATAATGATAAAATTAGACCCTACTTGACTGATAAATTTCGACGTATTGCCTTTGATAGTGTACATAATTTATGTCATCCCGGAATAAGGACTACACGCAAATTGATTCAAAATCGTTTTTATTGGCCAAATATGATTCGTCACGTTGGCCAATGGGTTAAAAGTTAAAACATGCATTGAATGTCAACGATCGAAGGTTAATCGACATACAATGTCAGGTTTAGGATCGTTTCTGCAGTGCGATAGGTTTGAACATATTCATGTTGATTTAATTGGACCTTTACCCACTTCACCCGAAGGTTTTAGGACGTATTGCCTAACCATAGTGATAGGGGGACGCGATGGCCAGAATGTTTTCCTACGAGAGATATAACTGCTGAAACGATTTCGCGTGTAATATATGAAGGATGGATCTCTCGTTTCGGTTGTCCGAAAAAGCTAATAAGCGATCAAGGACGCCAATTCGAAAGTCAATTATTTGCTACACTAATGAAGTTATTAGGTATTAATAAGTTGCGTACGACACCTTACCACCCACAGAGTAACGGGGCGGTAGAGCGTTGGCATAGGTCGCTTAAAGCGGCATTAACGGCTCGCTTATGCAATATATCATCTTCTTGGGTTACGGAATTACCAACTGTGTTGCTAGGACTTAGAACAGCAGTAAGAAGTGATACCGGCATAAGCGCAGCAGAAATAACGTACGGAACAACTTTACGATTACCAGGTGATTATTACGATAAAAAATCGAGTTTTGAAATAGATAGCAGTCTTGAGTATGTAAGTAAATTACGAGACTCTATTAGGAAATATCAGTCAGTAGCTATTAGGCAGAATGAAAGACGGAACATATTTATTCACCCCGATTTGCAAAAGTGCGATTATGTTTTTGTAAGAAACGACGCAGTACGTAAGCCTTTACAACCAACATACGACGGTCCTTATCGTGTGTTGAGTCGAGAGGAAAAGGTATTTTATATTCAAATGACTGGCAGGAAAGTTAGTATATCTGTAGACCGTCTAAAACCTGCATATTATTTGAATGATGATAGTGATACGACATCTGGGGCAGATACTGAGGTTCCGTTACAAATTCCAAGTAGCGAATTGCCTAATACACATACCACGCGTAGTGGAAGAGCTATACGATTACCAGTACGATTTAGGTAATAGTATTGTATTTGTAATTTTTTCAACTATTTTATATTTATTAGAATTACGATGATTATAAGTATTATTAAGTCTTCTTAGAAATGTATAATAAATACTTACTAATCAACACATCGTATTTAATAAATAATAGAACTTAAGTAATTTTGAAACGAGTTCATTGTTTAACGTTTTAAGTATGGTATTTCAAATTTATGTTTGTGTTGAGTTTTGATTGAAATGTTTACTACTTAGAAATTTAAGTACTTTTGATTTATGGCTTATGAGTGTATAGTAATAGCCTTTGTAATATTAAACGATACAAGTGTAAAGAACGTATTGAGATTTGAAATGTTGACGTTACTAAGTGTTAATTGACGTGTAACAATAATCGCACGCCACTTAGAAGACCCAACCGAGTTTTTGTAATAACATAAATAGTTTAACGAAATTAGGTGTTAACTGTAACCACTTATATACGTTATGATTGATTTATATTGTGAACATTTTTTATACTTTATATTGTAAACATTTTGTAATCTTATATAGCGACACTTTATATATACCCCTTTGTTTATTGTTTAATTTTATTGTAAGATTTTTTTACTTGTATACCCTTTTTATTTTAAGGGGGGAATGATGTAGCGACGACAAGCCAATTTACGAGTTACCGAAATATTTCAAGTGTAGTACCTACTAAGAAAGTTCCCACCATAGGTTCACACGGTAACTCGTATATAAACAGTTTGTGCGTTATGCACAGTTAGTTAAGGGCTTGTCGGGACGCGGGTTGGTCGCATTAGGTCGAATATTAATTACATACGAATATATATATGTAGTTAACGAAATATAACCTTTGCGTAGTTATTACATCTTTTATTACACCCGCACATAACAAGCCCCTACATTGGTGACCCCCGACGAAAAGTGAACATTATTATAGTGAATTGCATAGATTTCGTTTGTGTGATTATTTAATTTATTGATTAAATAAAAATTTAATTCAAAATGAATCCGGCAGTTCCAGTTAGAGCAGTTTCGTCGGTACAGTTAAACCTTCTCGAGCAGTTAGCACAATTAAAGCAGCGGGTAAACCAGCTGGAATGTGCAGGCTCGAGAGGCAGATCGTTTAGTGGTCGAAGGTATGGGAATCGCGCGCATCGCTCCGCATCCCGAAGTCGCGATCGTGCAGGGATATCAAAACAGAAAAATCCCAATTGGCTATGTTTTTTCATTACTGCTTTAAGCATATCGCCAGATTGTACTATCGTCAACCTTGTGCGTGGCAGAAGCAGCAGGAGAGCCGACTTTTAATAATTTTACCAGTGTCGAAAAATAACCAATCCGCGAGTGAGTGTACTGTGTAGTGATTATAAAGTGTAGTTTAGTGTAATTAAGACATTTGGTACTAAGTTAATGACTTTAGATCTTAGTTTACGGCGACCGTATAAATGGTTATTTATTATCGCCAAGGTAACTCAACTTATATTTTTGTTTATAAAGTGCAGATTTTTTTAGCACCCTAAGGCCGATGCATCGCTCGCACTTATGACGGACGCATCGGATACTCATGTAGGTTATTTTTCTAAGAATCTATCTAAGACTGAACGCAAGTATAGCGTATAGTATCTAATATGATATCAATAAACTAATCTGAATTATTACTGACTCTACAATTCCTATTTTCATTAAGTATTCCAATTATCTTAATATTAGATACCCAATCTCGATTAAACGCGTTTCTATTTGTGCTTTTCCGTAAATCGTTGTTTCATTTTCGAATGTCACTTTTAAAGTAACAAAACACGGCTGACCTACCGTGTTTCGAACAAAATGCATGAAAACTTTCATTAGTAGATAGTTAAGTCTTGTATTTTAAAAGCATGCAATAATTTGTATTTCATTCAAAAACATAATTCGTTTATCGAAACGTTTTTTGCTTAAAACGGTTTCACAATGCATTTTTCTAATTATTATTTTCATTTCAATAATTAGTTACCTAGCCAAATTATTACAAACAATATTTTCGCTCCAACTCCAAGGTATCGTATTACGAGTAGGTACGAGTTAATTGTGTCTTTATGAAGTATAGTAATAAAAAAAACAAAATAAATCTCGTGTAGAGCCATTTAAATCTCGATAATTATTTCTATTAATATTACCTATAGGTACAAACTTTTAGAACTGTCAATGAATGTCAATTGCGCGGCAAATTTGTATTTTTGCACGCCTCATAAGCGAAGCGTTGAGGTGGGTACTACTGTCACTTCGCGCAAAACATCTGATTTTTCAAACTTAAAATGTCTTTATGTATCATACATTGCACTTGTAAGATAATACATACACACACATATTAAGAAAAAACACTATATTTAACATTCATGATATTTTTGATGTCATTTTTGTTATTTAAACTAGTTAAAAAACAGTTTAAAAAAGTTCTGTCTTGGACGTCCGTGTGTCTGTATGTGCGGATCCTTTTTCTTGTTAACACGATAGCGACCGAAATACTTTACTAATCTAGTCTTTTTTTTTCTCTTACGCTTGAGTATGCTCAGGAATAGAACCCTTTCATTTTTCAGGGTCTGATTCGATGTGGTTTAATTGTTATTAAATAAACAAAAATAATAATTAATAAATAATTATTTTTAAAAAATTATGAGGCGTGCACTTTTGGATTTTCCAAATTATTAATTTGAATAATATTATTGTAAGGAATCTAATTCAGTGTTAGATTTTCAAAATTAGATTAAGGATAATTTGTAATAATTGAAATAAATATTTTTGGATGTACATACTGGTATTTTTATTTTATTCCCCTGTGCTCATATTATGTCATGAAACCTTTCAGTAGATACATGGACGAAATCGCAGCCAGCGCCCAGCAGCAATTAGCTATAACATACCTATAGGTATTAGGTAAGGTAATAAATAATAGCTCTATAGTTAATACGCACCTTGATACTTACCGTAGAGTTGTTTGATGTTGAATCCGTAATAAATAAAATTAACACAATACATAATTGAATGTTACTTTTGATACACAATACACACTACTTACTCAGAGGGAAATAAACGCTACCTACTATTTTATTCTATGCACGTTCTATGCATTCTATTATTTATATATAATATAATTAAATTTCGATCGATGTATCTCACAATAATTATTCTAAGTGTCATAATTTTTAAGAAATAACGATTTCCGTGTTTTTTGCCATTTACTCGAAACTCACTTCGTGGGCTTAACGGCTTTCTAGTTAAAGGACGGCAGAATAGTTAATACGCAAAACGCAATACGCAGTTGATACGTATTTAATACCAATACTCAATGATTGTCTCCTGCTAACCTGTACAGACTAGACTCATTGTGGTGACTGGTGAAACATTGTATAGCATTAACAACATAGTACTGTATTATTGAAAGATCGATTAAAGGTTTATTTTACAATCTACGACTTTCATTATACATGGGTAACAAAACCCCATAACATATTCGGTTTTACTCCGGACAACATCTTCAGCCACCCAATCCCTTTGCTTGAAGTCCAAATCCAGCGGAGGACAATAATCGTCATTTACTAAAATTGAAGGTTTTTCGTCCTAGTATAAAAGTTGTCTGGATCCCATTTTATACTCAATCTATAGTATAATACTATAGATATCATGTGAAACGTGACTTGGAAAAAAATCATTCAAATAAATCACAAAATAAAAATTTGAAACAATTTTAAAAGTTACGAAAAGCCCAATTATACGTCAAAATGACGCACAACATCCTCTTTACAACCAAATGGCGGAATTTACATGGATGAGCCAACTATGTACTGCTAGGTCTCGACGGCTAATGAGTTGATTCTGGATTTTGCAGCGATTCGATGGTAAATATAGAAGAGTTCATACGTCAAATTTACGTAGATTGGACTTCTAGGGTTAAATGCATAAATACCTAAATGATGTTTTGTTTTTATTATCTAATAACGATAAAAAAACCCGTTGATTTCATTCGTTTTTCAAGCTACGTGCATAGTTTTTCCACTAAAAAGCCTCAATTGAGTCATAAAGTACACAAATTTCAAGCATAATAAGTCACATCATTTCTATAAAACCAAAACTGGCAATAATATAAGTCGTGTTGTGCGATTATGAACATAGTGCATAAGGGCATAAGTCGTTATATTATATATAAATAGCTAACTTAATTGTCTTACCATTTAACAATACCTCAGTCATGACCCACAGATCCTCGCACTCCGATTCCCAATTTTGAATGCGATACGATGGAGTGTCGCGTGATATTGCAAAAAGTATTGTTATCGAGGGTACTTATAAAATTACTTACGTTTATCGAAACGTTTTTTGCTTAAAACGGTTTCACAATGCATTTTTCTAATTATTATTTTCATTTCAATAATTAGTTACCTAGCCAAATTATTACAAACAATATTTTCACTCCAACTCCAAGGTATCGTATTACGAGTAGGTACGAGTTAATTGTGTCTTTATGAAGTATAGTAATAAAAAAAAACAAAATAAATCTCGTGTAGAGCCATTTAAATCTCGATAATTATTTCTATTAATATTACCTATAGGTACAAACTTTTAGAACTGTCAATTAATGTCGATTGCGCGGCAAATTTGTATTTTTTTTTCTTTTTGAAAATTTCATCATCTGTTGTTTTACAGTATTTTTTTAATCATAATGATTAAAAGTATTAGAACTTATGAGATTGGTTCAAGTGTACCTTAGTTAACCTTTTGGGCTTGAAAAGTTAAAGTTACTACAATTTCCACTATCTTTAGCGTAAATCTGCGAAAGCGCCAGTAACGACTTTCAATTACGCATTTAGATGTTACTTACAAAATGAAGCAACAGCTGATCCCGACGAGGCAAAAATACCTCAAACTCAAACCTTTATTTATTCAATTAGAACTCTGCAGAAGCACAATTGAACCATCTTAACATAGAATTGCCACCTGTCTCAACTCACACAGTATTAACCCAACCGGACAAGAAGAGACCTTGGTCCTTACTTTTGGGGTCAGAAATAAATTTAAAAGGTCACCCCTTGAATAAGGCAATAAAATATCAAAACAGGTAAACGGTTTTAATTATAATACAGATTTTTAACATCCAACCAAACCGTGCGGTATCTATTAATGTTTAGAGCCAACGCCACCAATCATAATCTAAACATGGCTAGTACTTTCAGTACAATGCATGAATTATTTATTTAAAACTGATAGGTCATAAACTCTGTACTGGAAACAAATATACTGAACTCAAGAGACTAAAATGATAAGGAGCTTATCTGTGTCCCAAAATTGCAATTACTACAGCCAAGTACGTTACTTTTAATCAATTCGGTTTTAAAATATAATTATGATTTACATCAGAACTTATATACCGAAAGCCTCGGGCTGACTTATTTATAATAATTGTGTTTGTGCATAACACTAGGCAGTCAACAGCTATATGAACGTCAGATAGGAAAAGAGCCAAATTTATCCAGTCAGTAACAAAGGATTTTAACTATAGGTACTTTATTCTAATTCAACCAACTACTACTAGCTACTCCGTATGTCTTTTGGGTAGACGGAGGCAAATAGGATTTTTATTCCAACTATATCATTTGATATTTTGAAAATGTACGTTCGTGTACGGTAGGTACATTTTCATACCGTCAGAGTCATTTTGCAGATTATAGTGGTGCAGCACTGAACACTGTCTATTAGGTGGCTGGTGCTGCCGACCGGGCCTTCAGTTCCGCTTTCCAGAATACCTTCACCCTTCTAGGTGCTACTACTACTGAAATAGCGGTACTCTATCGCGTCGTTCAGGTCTCTAACTGACAGGATTTCTCATATTATCGTAACAACCTCGCTCGTTCTAACGAGAACAAATTATCGCCACGGAATTCTGCTGCAGGATAATGGCAAGAGAGATTATAAGCTTAACTATGCATTATTATGTTCAGGAATATGGTGGATTTTGAATACTATCGTCGTCTGAAAGTATCTCCTTTCGATAAACTTCATTAAGGATGCAGATCTGATCCCATCTTTGTTCCGTAGGAATGCTACGACAGTCTAAACGTTACACTGTACAAAGAAAATTGCCCTAAATATAGTCGGTTGTTCCAACATCCGTAATATGGCTAGCCTGCCTTGCTAGCCCTTGATTGTAACTGCTACCAATGGAGGCATTGCTCTTGTGTTGTCCACAGTTGTGCGAGTGCAAAAATGAAGAACTGAGCTCGTGGGGAGCTATGTCGAATGAATCTGTGTTAAGATTATGACAGTATAGGACAGTTAGCTGTGGATGCGAAGACAGGACATTACTTTATTCATCCGTAAACACGCGAGGCAGCCACGGACAGCGATATAGCAAGAACTAAACTAGCAAAGTTTAGTTCGCTTACCAGACTTTGTCATGTTTTAAATGCAGTATATCCTCTGTATAGCATTGCATTTATGACTATTGATAAACTTAATTCACCCGTAAACACGAGAAGCAGGCACGGATAGCGATATAGCAAGAACTAAACCAGCAAAGTTTAGTTCGCTTACCAGACTTATATTTTAAAAGCCGTATAGTCTGTACATTTCATTTATTGCCCCCCCCCCCCCCTAAAAGCAAAGAAATGAGAAGTCATTTGGCAGAGCTTTCTCGTAAAGGGTAGGGGTTCCAAGTTTAAAGCAGATACGAATCTAACGCATTCTCATTTCAGTCACCTGTCGCACCCACTGCACTCACACCTTACGCTGGCTGCAGCGAGGCTCTCCGCGAAGCCTTCTTACGGAGAAACATCCCATCGGAAGCTGTCGAACTAATGTTGGCATCGCTTTCCAGTAACACTAAGAAGCAATATAACGTAACTTATAAACTATGGTGGCAATTTTGTCTAGATAGAAATATTTATATATTCCATATAAATATATTCCAATTTTGAAAGTACAGTAGCGACAGTTATATCGTTTTTAACAAATGAGTTTAACAAAGGGGCTTCATATGGTACTTTAAACTCGCACAGGTCTGCCTTGTCTTTAATCTTAGGAAATAATATCGGGTCGGATGAATGCATAAAACGACTCCTAAAGGGAGCATTCAAATTGAAACCCAGTAATCCTAAGTACAATAATTATTCTTGGGACCCACAATTAGTTTTGAACCATATCTCAAGCTGGTTTCCTAATATAAACATTAATTTGGAGCAGTTGACTAAAAAAATAGTAATTTTACTTGCGCTGTGTACAGCACAGCGGGTCCAAACTTTATCCCTTATCAATCTTAATAATATTTATTTCTCAGACAGTGGAGCTAAGATTTTCATAACAGACTTGATAAAAACTTCGGCTCCGGGTAGAGATCAACCCCTTCTTATACTTCCATACTTTAAAGAAAATATAAGTATTTGTCCCGCTACTGCACTTTCTGATTATATCAATGTCACAAAACATTTGAGGAATGAGGAGGACAATAGATTAATACTAACTTTTAAAAAACCTAATAAACCCGCCACAACTCAAACAATCAGTCTTTGGATCAAAAACGTGTTATCGGAAAGTGGTGTCAACATTTCAATATTTAGTTCACATAGCACAAGACACGCTTCAACATCTACTGCTTGTGCTAGTGGTGTATGCGTTGATAATATACGTAAAACTGCTGGCTGGACTAAACATTCCGAAACCTTTGCAAGGTTCTATAAACTTAATGTAGTTAATGAAAACGAATTTGCAGAATCAATTTTGCAAGAATAATGTTTGATTATATTTTTGTTAATATACAAAATAAAACTAATAATATCTATATATGTTTTATTCTAAACTTGCACCCAAAATGATTCTTACAAAACTTTTATCTCTTAACATCTACATAGTGAATAATATCTGAAGAATGAAGCGATGAAATATAATATATGATCAAACGAACTTCAGAGTGAAGTTCGATCATTATTATATGAATCGCTTCATTCGAAGATATTAACACCCACCACACCCTAACCCAAAGTTTTGTAAGATTACAGACTCTAAAAATAACGAATATCGTACAAAGCGAGCAAATACTTGTCAGGTCGTAATACCCACAATTAATAAAAAATAAAATCTAAAGGCGTGCGTAGTTGCTAGCATTGAAAAAGGGAACTACATAGTAAATAATATCTTCGAATGAAACGATTCATATAATAATGATCAAGCTTCACTCTGAAGTTCGTTTGATCATATATTAGTACATTTCGCATTCAAATCATTCAAAATTATTGTAAAATACACGATGAAATTCGAAAATTTAGTTAAAAACATACTTTGTATAGAACGAATTGTAAAAACGCGTTCACTCGAACTAAGTAAGTATCTAATATGATATCAATAAACTAATCTGAATTATTACTGACTCTACAATTCCTATTTTCATTAAGTATTCCAATTATCTTAATATTAGATACCCAATCTCGATTAAACGCGTTTCTATCTGTGCTTTTCCGTAAATCGTTGTTTCATTTTCGAATGTCACCTTTAAAGTAACAAAACACGGCTGACCTACCGTGTTTCGAACAAAATGCATGAAAACTTTCATTAGTAGATAGTTAAGTCTTGTATTTTAAAAGCATGCAATAATTTGTATTTCATTCAAAAACATAATTCGTTTATCGAAACGTTTTTTGCTTAAAACGGTTTCACAATGCATTTTTCTAATTATTATTTTCATTTCAATAATTAGTTACCTAGCCAAATTATTACAAACAATATTTTCGCTCCAACTCCAAGGTATCGTATTACGAGTAGGTACGAGTTAATTGTGTCTTTATGAAGTATAGTAATAAAAAAAACAAAATAAATCTCGTGTAGAGCCATTTAAATCTCGATAATTATTTCTATTAATATTACCTATAGGTACAAACTTTTAAAACTGTCAATTAATGTCAATTGCGCGGCAAATTTGTATTTTTTTTTTCTTTTTGAAAATTTCATCATCTGTTGTTTTACAGTATTTTTCTATGAAAATATGTGCAGTTTACAATAAAAACTACGTATATCGAAACAATACAGCTTTGTCTGAATATTAAAATATTATGTTCTCAGTTCAATTACATTATTACTATTTTCGTACATTTCGATATCAGTTGAAAATATTGTATCATATAAAATTTTTGGTTAATGCAGCTGGTATAACAAGGTAATGCGCTTTCGTGTTTTAACTACATAATTAGTTCAATATTAATTTAGCCGTAAAATACGTTATTTTGTTATTAATTTGAATAATATTATTGTAAGGAATCTAATTCAGTGTTAGATTTTCAAAATTAGATTA
The DNA here is from genome assembly GCF_061535395.1 of Colias eurytheme. Lineage (NCBI taxonomy): Eukaryota > Metazoa > Arthropoda > Insecta > Lepidoptera > Pieridae > Colias > Colias eurytheme. The sequence goes on along the minus strand of NC_143011.1, from coordinate 1,816,285 downwards.
AGGATAATTTGTAATAATTGAAATAAATATTTTTGGATGTACATACTGGTATTTTTATTTTATTCCCCTGTGCTCATATTATGTCATGAAACCTTTCAGTAGATACATGGACGAAATCGCAGCCAGCGCCCAGCAGCAATTAGCTATAACATACCTATAGGTATTAGGTAAGGTAATAAATAATAGCTCTATAGTTAATACGCACCTTGATACTTACCGTAGAGTTGTTTGATGTTGAATCCGTAATAAATAAAATTAACACAATACATAATTGAATGTTACTTTTGATACACAATACACACTACTTACTCAGAGGGAAATAAACGCTACCTACTATTTTTATTTGAACATAGGCTAGAATTTACTTTTTCACAAACACGTATATTTTTAAAAGCATAATATTATAGTTTATTAAATACTACATAATATTATATACAGTTTCATGAGCATAAAGGAACAACTCTTTTAGTGTCATTGGTTCAAGTGACGACATGAGACAGTTTGGCATTAATGCCGTGTTGCTATTGGTCTATTAATTGAATACTGCACGGAAACAACACACACTATTCCTTATTATTTTTAAATCGTTTTTTTCAATAAATCTGCAACAACAAATCTTTATATTTTTAAAAAAAGGTATTTATCAGTTAACTTGGGATACTAATATATTTCTATGGAAATTAACTATTTTTTGCAATAGATATTAAAAATACAGTTAACACATTAAGTGCATTTAATGATATTATACTCTTTGTTTATATAAATACAGAACGATAATTGAATCATCTAAAAAAAGCCAACAAAAAATGTTAAACTTATATTTTCTTCTTATAATTGGGTAAGTTTTTAAAAAATAACTCGTTTTTAATCTTTTTTCAAAAAAATTATCTAACTACAATAATCAAGACAATAATACTATAGTCTATAATAGTCGCATAAAAAAAAAGTATTTATAACCAGTCTTGACAATTTATGAGCGTTTTAGCCACTGTGCTTTGGTAATTTGCCTTTTTTATGGGAAAAAAATCCGCAATATCGATACTTCTTTGGTCCTGCATTTTCGTAAACATTTTATGGATACTCTGGTACCACATATTTTGAAAAAATTGGGCTATTGTCACGTAGAGTCTCTTCAAAGTGCGTGCCACAAGTCGTATTTGCATCCAAGGCACCTTCAAATCTGTGCTTAATTTTTTCATAAAATCTTTGCGGCTCATTGTATTTTATTTATTTATTTTTTTTATTTTTTATTGTGTGATAGGGAAGCGCTTGACCACGATCTCGCCTAATGGTAAGCTGAGATGTGGCCTATGATGGAGCGCGCTTCCCTAGAAGGAAGCATTAGCATTTATCTACATTATTTTGATATTATATGATATAGAAATTGTTAAAATTCTATATCATGCCGTAAAATATCGCCACTGACCACCTATAACTTTTCCTGTATTAACTGAACATACAGGAATATGGTTTTCGGGCTTCTCTTATCTCTTTATAGTGCTTGTATCCTCAATGTATACCACCATGACATTGTGGCGTTGCCACTTTTATTATCTATATTTTATTATCTGTGGCGTTCCGAAACGGAACGCACTTGATCGAATTTTAAATTGATTCGACGATAGTGAAAATGATTCACTAGGACAATAGTTAATACGCAAAACGCAATACGCAGTTGATACGTATTTAATACCAATACTCAATGATTGTCTCCTGCTAACCTGTACAGACTAGACTCATTGTGGTGACTGGTGAAACATTGTATAGCATTAACAACATAGTACTGTATTATTGAAAGATCGATTAAAGGTTTATTTTACAATCTACGGCTTTCATTATACATGGGTAACAAAACCCCATAACATATTCGGTTTTACTCCGGACAACATCTTCAGCCACCCAATCCCTTTGCTTGAAGTCCAAATCCAGCGGAGGACAATAATCGTCATTTACTAAAATTGAAGGTTTTTCGTCCTAGTATAAAAGTTGTCTGGATCCCATTTTATACTCAATCTATAGTATAATACTATAGATATCATGTGAAACGTGACTTGGAAAAAAATCATTCAAATAAATCACAAAATAAAAATTTGAAACAATTTTAAAAGTTACGAAAAGCCCAATTATACGTCAAAATGACGCACAACATCCTCTTTACAACCAAATGGCGGAATTTACATGGATGAGCCAACTATGTACTGCTAGGTCTCGACGGCTAATGAGTTGGTTCTGGATTTTGCAGCGATTCGATGGTAAATATAGAAGAGTTCATACGTCAAATTTACGTAGATTGGACTTCTAGGGTTAAATGCATAAATACCTAAATGATGTTTTGTTTTTATTATCTAATAACGATAAAAAAACCCGTTGATTTCATTCGTTTTTCAAGCTACGTGCATAGTTTTTCCACTAAAAAGCCTCAATTGAGTCATAAAGTACACAAATTTCAAGCATAATAAGTCACATCATTTCTATAAAACCAAAACTGGCAATAATATAAGTCGTGTTGTGCGATTATGAACATAGTGCATAAGGGCATAAGTCGTTATATTATATATAAATAGCTAACTTAATTGTCTTACCATTTAACAATACCTCAGTCATGAACCACAGATCCTCGCACTCCGATTCCCAATTTTGAATGCGATACGATGGAGTGTCGCGTGATATTGCAAAAAGTATTGTTATCGAGGGTACTTATAAAATTACTTAAAATTAATTAAGTTTAGGTAAGTTGATATTCAACTAATAATCCATCGTGCTATTATCTCGAATAGCCTCCTGGATAAGCAGGTAATTATTAAATAATTAAATAAACAATTATATACCAATAAAATAACCATTGTGACCTATTTATTTACAATTATGTATATGTAATGAAGTAACATTTAATAAACTACTTATATGCTTTTAAAATTCCGTAAAATTATCATAATTACATATATAAACTTCGGAGATCATAATTATATCTCTGGACTACTGGGTTTTTCTACTGCATTTAATTCTACTGATTCTTTGTCAATAGTATCAGATTTCGGGGCATCACACCCTCTTCGATCTGCCGATATAATTTCCTTCATTTTTTTCTCTAACTCCTGATAAAACTCTTCTGGGTCATCGTCATCTTTTCTTTTAGGTACCACTTCAATATTTAGCTCTGGTAAAGATTCACTCGAGTCAGTACTGCTGCGTCGCTCTCGCGATTCTGATGAGGGAGATAACCCTGAAAGTAAATGAACAATGATTTAGTTATTATACCTTTTCTTTATTTTTCCGATCGCATTGGAATCACTACATAGTATAAAACAAAGTCGCTTTCTCTGTCCCTATGTCCCTTTGTACGCTTAAATCTTTGAAACTACGCAACGGATTTTGATGCGGTTTTTTTAATAGATAGAGTGATTCAAGAGGAAGGTGTATATGTATAATAATTAAATTAAATAGTGGAGAAGTACTGTTATTTTTGAGGTTTCTAATGTGATGCCGTAAATAATTACATTTTTTCCTCTTACCTACATTGCAAACGCAGGCTAAACCCTACGAGTTTTATCAAAATAATGTACTAAGTATTGAAAAGGTCTACAGAAAAGTCCGTGATGGTATATATTATGTCTATCTCTTATGGATAACCCACAATAACTTTCTTTTGTCATTTACTTTAAAAATTGCGGGACGTAGCGTTTGCGGCGGTACCGGCCGGCCGCCATTGCACCCGTGCGAAGCCGGGGCGGGTAGCTAGTTTATATATAAAGAATAGTTTATGAGCAAACATAAACTACAAGTATCTTTTGCACATGATATCCCTCATAGAAGTGGACTTCATCACAGGGCCGTAGCTAGTCGAATTTGAGGTAGGGCAGCGGTTCATCACCATTATCTCCAGCAAAATTAGCCATAAGAGGTTAAAAAATACTAATAGCAGTACAGGCTTCTATTTTGATAAAATAAATATTGTCTCAACTTACTTGGTTCCTCCTCAAAATATTCTTCATTACTTAAGCGCGACATATTTAATTAATAGAGTTTTGTTTGATTTAACAATTAAATGAGATTATCGTGTTTAAAAAAATACTCTTGAAGAGGGTAGACGTGAATTAAAAGAATTCTAATTACGATGATCTGGGATCAGGAGTTGCCATTTGAAAAAAAAAGAAGAAGAAGAAGAATTACGATGATAGTCATGCCTAAACTGTGAACACGAAATGAAATGAGATAACTAAATAAACATTTAATTAAGTGTACAAATTGTATTTATCCATATAAAAATTCGCCAGTGTGATTCGTTTTTGGTTCAAGCAGTCACAAAATTCATCGATTTACCTATACTTTATATAATTATCTGTGTTCAGAGTATTCGGCCTGATTACCGGCTGTATGCCTATTTACCTAATATGTAGTATAAAAAATTGTCCCTGGAGTAGCATAAATGGCGAAAAATCGCCTACGTTGGCAACACTGATTAAAAACAAAAATTAGCATCAAACTTGTGTTTAGCTATCGGTTTAAATGTGTGGGTTTGGCGACAGTGGTTTTCATATTAATAATTATGACACTATAGCACTTCTATTTGTTTTAATTGCTCCGAGGTTTTTACTGTTCTGTGCCCGAGACCAGTGTTGCCAGCAAGACTAACATAAAATTTGCTAAATGGCTGTTAAAATTTTGCCAAAATTTTGCTAAAGGATTTATAATTAAGCTAAATATTTTGCTAAAAATTTTTAATGTCAAATAAAACGACATTTTACTTAAAATTTTATATATCCAACACATTTATTTACACATAATATGTAAATAATGACATCATAAATAATAACATCTCTTATTCGAGTGTGTTATTATCAAATAAAATATTAATATCTTGGTCTTCATCCGCAGCCGATAATGTTGACGTAGACGTGGAAGCCTCATTGCCAAGACTATATATTTCCTTGGTGCCTATAGAGCGCAGTACATTATCCGGAACTGTGTAAGAGTAGCAGCATTTTCCTGCCCTCTTTAGGTCGAATCTTATGTATAAAATGGCATTTAAAGTTTTTACCGATAAACGGTTGCGAAGCTTAGTTTTGACGACATTCATTTGGCTAAAAACACGTTCTATTTCCGCGTTGGAATGTGGTAGTGATAATAATGATATTGCCAGCTGTGATAAATCTGCAAAAGGGTTATTACCAGCTGCGTCTTTATAATCCATTACTTCATTCCAGAATTCCAATGTGGAAGTTGTGCATGTCCATGAAATGTCGACTAAATTTACGTATGCAAGGTAGCAAAACTGTAGTTGGTTTCATATGGTTTAACTTTTATTATATTATAATATTTTATATGCTAAAAAATAAGCTATATGCTAGACAACAAATAAAAATGCTAAACAATGTAAAAATATGCTAAATTTAGCATAAATTATGCCAAATTGGCAACACTGCCCGAGACGTTACTCTAGAAATCGAAATCTGACATCAGTAATCGAATGCAGTGAATAAAATAAATTAAAAATAATTTGGAAAATCCAAAAGTGCACGCCTCATAATTTTTTTTTAATAAATATTTATTAATTATTATTTTTGTTTATTTAATAACAATTAAACCACATCGAATCAGACCCTGAAAAATGAAAGGGTTCTATTCCTGAGCATACTCAAGCGTAAGAGAAAAATAAAACCGGCCAAGTGCGAGTCGGGCTCGCGCACAAAGGGTTCCGTAGCAGCAAATATAATAAATTACAGTTAAATCAACCTATCTCAAAAACTATAAGAGATACTTTGATCAAACCAAAAATCGTTGAAAGAGTTAATTAGCATGCATCACCTCTATTTTTTTTAGAATTTTATACCCCGTAGTTATAAAAATAGAGGGGGGGGGGACATACTTTTTACGACTTTGAGAGCTGATATCTCAAAAACCGTTCACTTTAAGAAAAATGTTTTTTAGAAAACTTTATATCATTTTAAAAGACCTTTCCATTGATACCCCACACGGGTATGTACATCGAAAAATAAAATTTCATCCCTCAGTTACATGTATGGGGGGCCCCACCCCCAATTCTTTTTTTTACTATTTAGTGTCATATTTTTGTAGCGGTTCATACAACACATATTCCCATCAAATTTCATCACTGTAGTACTTATAGTTTCCGAGTAAATCGGCTGTGACAGACGGACAGACGGACAGACGGACAGACGGACATGACGAAACTATAAGGGTTCCGTTTTTGCCATTTTGGCTACGGAACCCTAAAAAAGACTCGATTAGTAAAGTATTTCGGTCGCTATCGTGTTAACAAGAAAAAGGATCCGCACATACAGACACACGGACGTCCAAGACAGAACTTTTTTAAACTGTTTTTTAACTAGTTTAAATAACAAAAATGACATCAAAAATATCATGAACGTTAAAAAAAGTGTTTTTTCTTAATATGTGTGTGTATGTATTATCTTACAAGTGCAATGTATGATACATAAAGACATTTTAAGTTTGAAAAATCAGATGTTTTGCGCGAAGTGACAGTAGTACCCACCTCAACGCTTCGCTTATGAGGCGTGCAATAATGGATTATAAAGACGCAGCTGGTAATAACCCTTTTGCAGATTTATCACAGCTGGCAATATCATTATTATCACTACCACATTCCAACGCGGAAATAGAACGTGTTTTTAGCCAAATGAATGTCGTCAAAACTAAGCTTCGCAACCGTTTGTCGGTAAAAACTTTAAATGCCATTTTATACATAAGATTCGACCTAAAGAGGGCAGGAAAATGCTGCTACTCTTACACAGTTCCGGATAATGTACTGCGCTCTATAGGCACCAAGGAAATATATAGTCTTGGCAATGAGGCTTCCACGTCTACGTCAACATTATCGGCTGCGGATGAAGACCAAGATATTAATATTTTATTTGATAATAACACACTCGAATAAGAGATGTTATTATTTATGATGTCATTATTTACATATTATGTGTAAATAAATGTGTTGGATATATAAAATTTTAAGTAAAATGTCGTTTTATTTGACATTAAAAATTTTTAGCAAAATATTTAGCTTAATTATAAATCCTTTAGCAAAATTTTGGCAAAATTTTAACAGCCATTTAGCAAATTTTATGTTAGTCTTGCTGGCAACACTGGTCTCGGGCACAGAACAGTAAAAACTTCGGAGCAATTAAAACAAATAGAAGTGCTATAGTGTCATAATTATTAATATGAAAACCACTGTCGCCAAACCCACACATTTAAACCGATAGCTAAACACAAGTTTGATGCTAATTTTTGTTTTTAATCAGTGTTGCCAACGTAGGCGATTTTTCGCCATTTATGCTACTCCAGGGACAATTTTTTATACTACATATTAGGTAAATAGGCATACAGCCGGTAATCAGGCCGAATACTCTGAACACAGATAATTATATAAAGTATAGGTAAATCGATGAATTTTGTGACTGCTTGAACCAAAAACGAATCACACTGGCGAATTTTTATATGGATAAATACAATTTGTACACTTAATTAAATGTTTATTTAGTTATCTCATTTCATTTCGTGTTCACAGTTTAGGCATGACTATCATCGTAATTCTTCTTCTTCTTCTTTTTTTTTCAAATGGCAACTCCTGATCCCAGATCATCGTAATTAGAATTCTTTTAATTCACGTCTACCCTCTTCAAGAGTATTTTTTTAAACACGATAATCTCATTTAATTGTTAAATCAAACAAAACTCTATTAATTAAATATGTCGCGCTTAAGTAATGAAGAATATTTTGAGGAGGAACCAAGTAAGTTGAGACAATATTTATTTTATCAAAATAGAAGCCTGTACTGCTATTAGTATTTTTTAACCTCTTATGGCTAATTTTGCTGGAGATAATGATGATGAACCGCTGCCCTACCTCAAATTCGACTAGCTACGGCCCTGTGATGAAGTCCACTTCTATGAGGGATATCATGTGCAAAAGATACTTGTAGTTTATGTTTGCTCATAAACTATTCTTTATATATAAACTAGCTACCCGCCCCGGCTTCGCACGGGTGCAATGGCGGCCGGCCGGTACCGCCGCAAACGCTACGTCCCGCAATTTTTAAAGTAAATGACAAAAGAAAGTTATTGTGGGTTATCCATAAGAGATAGACATAATATATACCATCACGGACTTTTCTGTAGACCTTTTCAATACTTAGTACATTATTTTGATAAAACTCGTAGGGTTTAGCCTGCGTTTGCAATGTAGGTAAGAGGAAAAAATGTAATTATTTACGGCATCACATTAGAAACCTCAAAAATAACAGTACTTCTCCACTATTTAATTTAATTATTATACATATACACCTTCCTCTTGAATCACTCTATCTATTAAAAAAACCGCATCAAAATCCGTTGCGTAGTTTCAAAGATTTAAGCGTACAAAGGGACATAGGGACAGAGAAAGCGACTTTGTTTTAGGATCTTGAGAGTCTTGAGCATCGTCGTGAGGTGGCATGTCTTTCGGTGTTCTACAGATTGCATTTCGGAGAATGTGCGTATGGATTACACAATTTAATTCCTCCATCTCCATTTCATAATCGTACCTCGAGGCGCTCCGAAGGATATCATCCTTTTATTGTGGATATCCCCAATATTCGAACTCGCCGCTTCGAGTCTTCCTTCATCATAAAAACAGCTAAGCAATGGAATTCACTCCCTAACACCATTTTTCCTAAACAATACAACTTGGACCTCTTCAAAGCCAGGGTGAATAGGCTCCTTCTAGGCAGACGTGCAACCAAGTAGGCCACATCACCGCTTCCCATCAGGTGGGATTGTGGCCAAACCTCTGCCTATTGTTAATATAAAAAAAAAAAAAAATTAATAATTACCTGCTTATCCAGGAGGCTATTCGAGATAATAGCACGATGGATTATTAGTTGAATATCAACTTACCTAAACTTAATTAATTTTAAGTAATTTTATAAGTACCCTCGATAACAATACTTTTTGCAATATCACGCGACACTCCATCGTATCGCATTGAAAATTGGGAATCGGAGTGCGAGGATCTGTGGTTCATGACTGAGGTATTGTTAAACAGTCCAGTACATGATTGGGTTGCATGAACAACCTTTCCGCACTTGCTGCATTCCAATCCTGGTGTTCTTTTCGTTAGGCCCTTGTTACAGTTATCACACTTTGACATTGTAATTATTGCACGAGATGTATTGCACAGCAGAACCGGTCAGCGTAGCGGCGCGTATAAGACTCAAGTGTAGTACCTACTAAGAAAGTTCCCACCATAGGTTCACACGGTAACTCGTATATAAACAGTTTGTGCGTTATGCACAGTTAGTTAAGGGCTTGTCGGGACGCGGGTTGGTCGCATTAGGTCGAATATTAATTACATACGAATATATATATGTAGTTAACGAAATATAACCTTTGCGTAGTTATTACATCTTTTATTACACCCGCACATAACAAGCCCCTACATTGGTGACCCCCGACGAAAAGTGAACATTATTATAGTGAATTGCATAGATTTCGTTTGTGTGATTATTTAATTTATTGAGATACATTTATTTCAAAGGATTTACAATTCACTTCTAACGTTTTAGAATAATATTATAAACTTGTACACCTTGACAAAAAGTAAAAAATTGCGGGTGAGTTTATTTGAAAGAGTAGTAGTAGTAGTAAGAGTAGTAGTAGTAGAGTAGAGTATTCCGATGTAAATGTCTCGTTAAATAGTACGTGGTTAGAATTCTGGAAGTAGGATCAGAAATTTAAAGGAAAATGGTATGGAAATATTCAAGAAGATTTACAGAGAAGACCTTGGTATGATGAGCTGGATGTAACTAGTCGTGAGTTTATCATCACAATCAACAGATTAAGATTTGGCCACAATAAACCAATAAATCACTTCACACCTTGCAAGACTGAACATAATTAATAGCAATATATGCACTTTCTGTAATGAGAAGATCGGCGATATGAAATTATTATGAACCATCAACCTTATTATTTTCTTTGTTTTCATAATCTTCAACAGTCAACTGTTAAAACCATGCCAAACGCCCAAACAGCCAAAATACGCAAGTCGCAACTTGTAGGTACGCAACATTGATTTGAATTTTGACGTCTATCAAATTTATCTTCGAAGAGAGGTAACCTGCTTAGAAAGTGAAACATCGATTATAGTGAATTAATCGATACTGACTAGAAACATGTGTCGCTCGAACTTGATACACATGTCAATTTTAAAATTCATCAAGCGAATCCCTTTTAAAGTAGTATACTTTCTTTCGTAAATTTAAGGAGCAAAAAAAGGGCAAGTATAATAAAAAAACACAACGCATTTATTATTATGATGATTTTTATTCACTGCATTCGATTACTGATGTCAGATTTCGATTTCTAGAGTAACGTCTCGGGCAGTGTTGCCAATTTGGCATAATTTATGCTAAATTTAGCATATTTTTACATTGTTTAGCATTTTTATTTGTTGTCTAGCATATAGCTTATTTTTTAGCATATAAAATATTATATAATAAAAGTTAAACCATATGGAACCAACTACAGTTTTGCTACCTTGCATACGTAAATTTGTCGACATTTCATGGACATGCACAACTTCCACCTTGGAATTCTGGAATGAAGTAATGGATTATAAAGACGCAGCTGGTAATAACCCTTTTGCAGATTTATCACAGCTGGCAATATCATTATTATCACTACCACATTCCAACGCGGAAATAGAACGTGTTTTTAGCCAAATGAATGTCGTCAAAACTAAGCTTCGCAACCGTTTGTCGGTAAAAACTTTAAATGCCATTTTATACATAAGATTCGACCTAAAGAGGGCAGGAAAATGCTGCTACTCTTACACAGTTCCGGATAATGTACTGCGCTCTATAGGCACCAAGGAAATATATAGTCTTGGCAATGAGGCTTCCACGTCTACGTCAACATTATCGGCTGCGGATGAAGACCAAGATATTAATATTTTATTTGATAATAACACACTCGAATAAGAGATGTTATTATTTATGATGTCATTATTTACATATTATGTGTAAATAAATGTGTTGGATATATAAAATTTTAAGTAAAATGTCGTTTTATTTGACATTAAAAATTTTTAGCAAAATATTTAGCTTAATTATAAATCCTTTAGCAAAATTTTGGCAAAATTTTAACAGCCATTTAGCAAATTTTATGTTAGTCTTGCTGGCAACACTGGTCTCGGGCACAGAACAGTAAAAACCTCGGAGCAATTAAAACAAATAGAAGTGCTATAGTGTCATAATTATTAATATGAAAACCACTGTCGCCAAACCCACACATTTAAACCGATAGCTAAACACAAGTTTGATGCTAATTTTTGTTTTTAATCAGTGTTGCCAACGTAGGCGATTTTTCGCCATTTATGCTACTCCAGGGACAATTTTTTATACTACATATTAGGTAAATAGGCATACAGCCGGCAATCAGGCCGAATACTCTGAACACAGATAATTATATAAAGTATAGGTAAATCGATGAATTTTGTGACTGCTTGAACCAAAAACGAATCACACTGGCGAATTTTTATATGGATAAATACAATTTGTACACTTAATTAAATGTTTATTTAGTTATCTCATTTCATTTCGTGTTCACAGTTTAGCCATGACTATCATCGTAATTCTTCTTCTTCTTCTTTTTTTTTCAAATGGCAACTCCTGATCCTGGGATCATCGTAATTAGAATTCTTTTAATTCACGTCTACCCTCTTCAAGAGTATTTTTTTAAACACGATAATCTCATTTAATTGTTAAATCAAACAAAACTCTATTAATTAAATATGTCGCGCTTAAGTAATGAAGAATATTTTGAGGAGGAACCAAGTAAGTTGAGACAATATTTATTTTATCAAAATAGAAGCCTGTACTGCTATTAGTATTTTTTAACCTCTTATGGCTAATTTTGCTGGAGATAATGATGATGAACCGCTGCCCTACCTCAAATTCGACTAGCTACGGCCCTGTGATGAAGTCCACTTCTATGAGGGATATCATGTGCAAAAGATACTTGTAGTTTATGTTTGCTCATAAACTATTCTTTATATATAAACTAGCTACCCGCCTCGGCTTCGCACGGGTGCAATGGCGGCCGGCCGGTACCGCCGCAAACGCTACGTCCCGCAATTTTTAAAGTAAATGACAAAAGAAAGTTATTGTGGGTTATCCATAAGAGATAGACATAATATATACCATCACGGACTTTTCTGTAGACCTTTTCAATACTTAGTACATTATTTTGATAAAACTCGTAGGGTTTAGCCTGCGTTTGCAATGTAGGTAAGAGGAAAAAATGTAATTATTTACGGCATCACATTAGAAACCTCAAAAATAACAGTACTTCTCCACTATTTAATTTAATTATTATACATATACACCTTCCTCTTGAATCACTCTATCTATTAAAAAACCGCATCAAAATCCGTTGCGTAGTTTCAAAGATTTAAGCGTACAAAGGGACATAGGGACAGAGAAAGCGACTTTGTTTTAGGATCTTGAGAGTCTTGAGCATCGTCGTGAGGTGGCATGTCTTTCGGTGTTCTACAGATTGCATTTCGGAGAATGTGCGTATGGATTACACAATTTAATTCCTCCATCTCCATTTCATAATCGTACCTCGAGGCGCTCCGAAGGATATCATCCTTTTATTGTGGATATCCCCAATATTCGAACTCGCCGCTTCGAGTCTTCCTTCATCATAAAAACAGCTAAGCAATGGAATTCACTCCCTAACACCATTTTTCCTAAACAATACAACTTGGACCTCTTCAAAGCCAGGGTGAATAGGCTCCTTCTAGGCAGACGTGCAACCAAGTAGGCCACATCACCGCTTCCCATCAGGTGGGATTGTGGCCAAACCTCTGCCTATTGTTAATATAAAAAAAAAAAAAAAATTAATAATTACCTGCTTATCCAGGAGGCTATTCGAGATAATAGCACGATGGATTATTAGTTGAATATCAACTTACCTAAACTTAATTAATTTTAAGTAATTTTATAAGTACCCTCGATAACAATACTTTTTGCAATATCACGCGACACTCCATCGTATCGCATTGAAAATTGGGAATCGGAGTGCGAGGATCTGTGGTTCATGACTGAGGTATTGTTAAACAGTCCAGTACATGATTGGGTTGCATGAACAACCTTTCCGCACTTGCTGCATTCCAATCCTGGTGTTCTTTTCGTTAGGCCCTTGTTACAGTTATCACACTTTGACATTGTAATTATTGCACGAGATGTATTGCACAGCAGAACCGGTCAGCGTAGCGGCGCGTATAAGACTCAAGTGTAGTACCTACTAAGAAAGTTCCCACCATAGGTTCACACGGTAACTCGTATATAAACAGTTTGTGCGTTATGCACAGTTAGTTAAGGGCTTGTCGGGACGCGGGTTGGTCGCATTAGGTCGAATATTAATTACATACGAATATATATATGTAGTTAACGAAATATAACCTTTGCGTAGTTATTACATCTTTTATTACACCCGCACATAACAAGCCCCTACATTGGTGACCCCCGACGAAAAGTGAACATTATTATAGTGAATTGCATAGATTTCGTTTGTGTGATTATTTAATTTATTGATTAAATAAAAATTTAATTCAAAATGAATCCGGCAGTTCCAGTTAGAGCAGTTTCGTCGGTACAGTTAAACCTTCTCGAGCAGTTAGCACAATTAAAGCAGCGGGTAAACCAGCTGGAATGTGCAGGCTCGAGAGGCAGATCGTTTAGTGGTCGAAGGTATGGGAATCGCGCGCATCGCTCCGCATCCCGAAGTCGCGATCGTGCAGGGATATCAAAACAGAAAAATCCCAATTGGCTATGTTTTTTCATTACTGCTTTAAGCATATCGCCAGATTGTACTATCGTCAACCTTGTGCGTGGCAGAAGCAGCAGGAGAGCCGACTTTTAATAATTTTACCAGTGTCGAAAAATAACCAATCCGCGAGTGAGTGTACTGTGTAGTGATTATAAAGTGTAGTTTAGTGTAATTAAGACATTTGGTACTAAGTTAATGACTTTAGATCTTAGTTTACGGCGACCGTATAAATGGTTATTTATTATCGCCAAGGTAACTCAACTTATATTTTTGTTTATAAAGTGCAGATTTTTTTAGCACCCTAAGGCCGATGCATCGCTCGCACTTATGACGGACGCATCGGATACTCATGTAGGTTATTTTTCTAAGAATCTATCTAAGACTGAACGCAAGTATAGTACGTATGATAGGGAGTTATTAGCAATTTACTTAGCTATTCGTCATTTTCGGAATATGGTCGAAGGACGACAGTTAACGGTGTATACGGATCACAAACCGTTAATTTATGCATTTTCTAAAGTAAATAGCGAGAAAGAGTTACCCAGACGTACACGACACTTGATATTCATTAGTGAGTTCACAACGGATTTGAGGCACGTATGTGGGCAAGATAATGTCATTGCAGATTCGTTATCACGAGTCGCAACAATAAGTTGTCCCACTGTAATAGATTATGCAGAACTTGCTAAGGATCAACAACAAGATTCTTATATGTTACAATTATCTAATTTGAAAGACGCTAATAATAGGTTAAAGAAAATAATGTTACCTGAAAGTGGTACATTTATTTATTGTAATTTAGATAATGATAAAATTAGACCCTACTTGACTGATAAATTTCGACGTATTGCCTTTGATAGTGTACATAATTTATGTCATCCCGGAATAAGGACTACACGCAAATTGATTCAAAATCGTTTTTATTGGCCAAATATGATTCGTCACGTTGGCCAATGGGTTAAAAGTTAAAACATGCATTGAATGTCAACGATCGAAGGTTAATCGACATACAATGTCAGGTTTAGGATCGTTTCTGCAGTGCGATAGGTTTGAACATATTCATGTTGATTTAATTGGACCTTTACCCACTTCACCCGAAGGTTTTAGGACGTATTGCCTAACCATAGTGATAGGGGGACGCGATGGCCAGAATGTTTTCCTACGAGAGATATAACTGCTGAAACGATTTCGCGTGTAATATATGAAGGATGGATCTCTCGTTTCGGTTGTCCGAAAAAGCTAATAAGCGATCAAGGACGCCAATTCGAAAGTCAATTATTTGCTACACTAATGAAGTTATTAGGTATTAATAAGTTGCGTACGACACCTTACCACCCACAGAGTAACGGGGCGGTAGAGCGTTGGCATAGGTCGCTTAAAGCGGCATTAACGGCTCGCTTATGCAATATATCATCTTCTTGGGTTACGGAATTACCAACTGTGTTGCTAGGACTTAGAACAGCAGTAAGAAGTGATACCGGCATAAGCGCAGCAGAAATAACGTACGGAACAACTTTACGATTACCAGGTGATTATTACGATAAAAAATCGAGTTTTGAAATAGATAGCAGTCTTGAGTATGTAAGTAAATTACGAGACTCTATTAGGAAATATCAGTCAGTAGCTATTAGGCAGAATGAAAGACGGAACATATTTATTCACCCCGATTTGCAAAAGTGCGATTATGTTTTTGTAAGAAACGACGCAGTACGTAAGCCTTTACAACCAACATACGACGGTCCTTATCGTGTGTTGAGTCGAGAGGAAAAGGTATTTTATATTCAAATGACTGGCAGGAAAGTTAGTATATCTGTAGACCGTCTAAAACCTGCATATTATTTGAATGATGATAGTGATACGACATCTGGGGCAGATACTGAGGTTCCGTTACAAATTCCAAGTAGCGAATTGCCTAATACACATACCACGCGTAGTGGAAGAGCTATACGATTACCAGTACGATTTAGGTAATAGTATTGTATTTGTAATTTTTTCAACTATTTTATATTTATTAGAATTACGATGATTATAAGTATTATTAAGTCTTCTTAGAAATGTATAATAAATACTTACTAATCAACACATCGTATTTAATAAATAATAGAACTTAAGTAATTTTGAAACGAGTTCATTGTTTAACGTTTTAAGTATGGTATTTCAAATTTATGTTTGTGTTGAGTTTTGATTGAAATGTTTACTACTTAGAAATTTAAGTACTTTTGATTTATGGCTTATGAGTGTATAGTAATAGCCTTTGTAATATTAAACGATACAAGTGTAAAGAACGTATTGAGATTTGAAATGTTGACGTTACTAAGTGTTAATTGACGTGTAACAATAATCGCACGCCACTTAGAAGACCCAACCGAGTTTTTGTAATAACATAAATAGTTTAACGAAATTAGGTGTTAACTGTAACCACTTGTATACGTTATGATTGATTTATATTGTGAACATTTTTTATACTTTATATTGTAAACATTTTGTAATCTTATATAGCGACACTTTATATATACCCCTTTGTTTATTGTTTAATTTTATTGTAAGATTTTTTTACTTGTATACCCTTTTTATTTTAAGGGGGGAATGATGTAGCGACGACAAGCCAATTTACGAGTTACCGAAATATTTCAAGTGTAGTACCTACTAAGAAAGTTCCCACCATAGGTTCACACGGTAACTCGTATATAAACAGTTTGTGCGTTATGCACAGTTAGTTAAGGGCTTGTCGGGACGCGGGTTGGTCGCATTAGGTCGAATATTAATTACATACGAATATATATATGTAGTTAACGAAATATAACCTTTGCGTAGTTATTACATCTTTTATTACACCCGCACATAACAAGCCCCTACATCACTTTTAAAGTAACAAAACACGGCTGACCTACCGTGTTTCGAACAAAATGCATGAAAACTTTCATTAGTAGATAGTTAAGTCTTGTATTTTAAAAGCATGCAATAATTTGTATTTCATTCAAAAACATAATTCGTTTATCGAAACGTTTTTTGCTTAAAACGGTTTCACAATGCATTTTTCTAATTATTATTTTCATTTCAATAATAAGTTACCTAGCCAAATTATTACAAACAATATTTTCGCTCCAACTCCAAGGTATCGTATTACGAGTAGGTACGAGTTAATTGTGTCTTTATGAAGTATAGTAATAAAAAAAACAAAATAAATCTCGTGTAGAGCCATTTAAATCTCGATAATTATTTCTATTAATATTACCTATAGGTACAAACTTTTAAAACTGTCAATTAATGTCAATTGCGCGGCAAATTTGTATTTTTTTATTCTCTTTGAAAATTTCATCATCTGTTGTTTTACAGTATTTTTCTATGAAAATATGTGCAGTTTACAATAAAAACTACGTATATCGAAACAATACAGCTTTGTCTGAATATTAAAATATTATGTTCTCAGTTCAATTACATTATTACTATTTTCGTACATTTCGATATCAGTTGAAAATATTGTATCATATAAAATTTTTGGTTAATGCAGCTGGTATAACAAGGTAATGCGCTTTCGTGTTTTAACTACATAATTAGTTCAATATTAATTTAGCCGTAAAATACGTTATTTTGTTATTAATTTGAATAATATTATTGTAAGGAATCTAATTCAGTGTTAGATTTTCAAAATTAGATTAAGGATAATTTGTAATAATTGAAATAAATATTTTTGGATGTACATACTGGTATTTTTATTTTATTCCCCTGTGCTCATATTATGTCATGAAACCTTTCAGTAGATACATGGACGAAATCGCAGCCAGCGCCCAGCAGCAATTAGCTATAACATACCTATAGGTATTAGGTAAGGTAATAAATAATAGCTCTATAGTTAATACGCACCTTGATACTTACCGTAGAGTTGTTTGATGTTGAATCCGTAATAAATAAAATTAACACAATACATATGTGATTTATATGTGATTTCACTAAGCCCAAATACATAGTCGTACGTACATCGACGATATATAGTTGTAGCATACTGATGGTTGTGTTGTCTCGTACGTTGTGAAGTAAATGTGTGTTGCGTGAAATAATATTGTGATGGTAATGTAGTTCATCGAAGGATGGTGGTGTTCTATCTGGCATGAGGTCCAGGATAGTAGATGTGTGTTCTGACCGGTCAGGAGGACCGGGGCAGTATGGTAACCCTGTAAGGTCAGTGTGGGCTGAGGCAGGATGGTAGTTATTTTGGTATCCCGAGATGAATTACCGTAGTAATGTAGTGTGAGAAATGGCGTACGGGGACACATGATTGTCAGTATGGCTGTATAGGAGATAACTTGAGTTTTAATATACTGTTGGATGAGTAATATTCAGTTCAGATAAGATTTCACTTTTTTTTAACTGTTGAGCTATTGAATCCTATAAACACCAATAATCACTTTGAAAAGAAAGATGTTGTTTATACAATGTTCGGGTAACTTCACTTTGTCAATATATTGAGAATGCCTGAGGGCCAAGTACCACTTGAAGTTGATTAATGTTTGAAACTTGAGTTTGAGTTGAGTGATAGCGGTGAATCTTAGTTCGATTGGTCAGTGTGCCAGTAGTCATTTCGTAGCCGTAGTCCGTTGAAGTCGGTGTCTGCTATAAGGGGATTATGGCTGCTTATAGTAAACCGTGGATGCGCGGTATTACCGTAGTCCGTTGAAGCCGGCGTCTGCTATTAGGAGTACAGATAGCTGCTTATAGTAAACCGTGGATGCGCGGTGCGCGGGTGACGCTGGCGGAGGTTGGGTCTTGTAGAGACCATTAGATATGGAATATGGAGTCCGTGGGACTCGGCATTCGGAGGAATGCGTGTGGAACAAACATGAGGTTTGTTGTGGGGCTTAGTGAAAAGCCAGAGTTTGCATTCGGAGGAATGCGTGTGTGTTGTTGGGCTTAGTGAAAAGCCATAGTTGGCATTCGGTGGAATGCGTGTGTGATGATGGGCTTAGTGAAAAGCCAGAGTTGGCATTCGGTGGAATGCGTGTGTGATGATGGGCTTAGTGAAAAGCCACAGGCCTCGGATAAGATTCATGCTCTAGTTTTTTTGTGATACTTTAATAATGATCTTCTGATGACAATAGCAGTGAAAGTGGTGTTTGGTCGCTTATGCGTTATTTTCTTTTAGTAGTAGTTCATAAATTTAATTGAAATGATCAGAATTCAATGTTTCATTATTTTAATCAAAATGGTTAATTTCAAAGGGTTGAAGTTGGAAATTATTTTAGGATATTCAAATTAAGAAAAAAACCTGTTTAGTGTTTTCATATGAACTTAAATTTTGTTTTATGAGATTCTTTGCTATAAGACGTTTCTTGTACAAATTTCATGATTCTGTGTTCACAAGAAATATCCTGAAGGTATCGATTCCATGTGTCCGCTGCGAATGTCGAAAACTGCTATCTTTTGATCGACTGTTATAACTTTTCAAAGCTTAACGGGACGATGGTATGCGATATGAATTTCAAAGGTCTTGATAGATAGACTGATAGACTTACGGACAACTAAGTGATCATAAGGATTTAGTTTTTCAGTTTTGTGGTTTAAAAGCCTAAAAATTAAATATCAGAGTTTAATTGTAAAAATTTGTCAGGATTGGCCGAAGAGCATGTACTGTGCGAGATGTTTTCTGTGTTACAGCACCCACAAACACGAGGACGTGTTCAGCGCAGGATGGCCGTGTCGGAGACGGTCAATAGCGCGGATGTAAAACGACTCTAAGCACGAGTTCCAGGGAGGTGGCAGCACAGTGAAGTTGGCGGCTTACTTCATGCTTGTACCGGGTCGAGCCCGTGAAGGCTCGCCCTCGGGACGGCACTTCACATTCGAACATCGAAGAGTTCGGATCTTCCACTACTAGGAACTGTTAACCATTTCTCTGCTAGTGTTTAATTTAAATGTGTAACGTAACGGTTATTAAAATTGATTGTATTTAAAGTGATTGTATTTAAAATGACTGTATTGTAAAACTGACATGATTAAAAGAGCAACTATGGAGTTTCTTGCCGGTTCTTCTCTGTAGATACTGCTTTCCGAATCGGTGGTAAATAAAGAAATGATTGAGTTTGAGGTGTTTCTTTGCTCGATTACCCAACGCAACGCCCACAGCTTGAAAATAGATTCACAATCTACACCTTGCTCCGACATCAGAATTGGGATCAAATCGAGCAAATGAGAAAACACGTGGCGATAACCTCGATACGATATACGATAACCTGATTAAAAGTCAAAGCGCCGCAACCACGTGGCACTTCGATCCAGTTTCAACGGGAAGAAGCATCCTACAGATCTACGAGCATACGTGTCACTGAGCAGCCGGAGACAAAGGGAGAGCTCGTTATGTGCGGGCAGGGTGGCAACTTCGCCTCGCGCTGCACGGATGACACTGCCGCTCGCATCACCGCGTCGGAAGCCGTATCATCGAGAGCAGCGCCGTGTCATCATGTCGTGCACCGTGCCATTGCGTCGAGCGTCCGGCTTCGAGCATCATGCGTCGATCGTCGAGCATCATGCGTCGAGCATCATGCGTCGAGCGTCGAGCGTCATGCGTGGCGCCATGTGGTGCTGCATCCATACTGTGCGCCGCGGCACCAAGCTGGGCTCCGCGACACCACGCCAGGCGTTGCGCATCCACGCCAGGCACCGCAATATCACGCCGGGCGTCGCGCTACCATCACTACCATCAACACGTCGAGCCTGAGATCACCGGAACCAGAGCGACGTGTCGACGTGTCGTGCAACTATCCTTCAATCTCATACAAAACCGGTCAGTAGATAACATTCCACTTTGAGTGTACAGTAAGATAAAGAAAGTAGGTTTTCAAAATGTAGTTAACTTCAAGTAACTTATTCGAAAGAAAAAGAAATTTATTGCCAAAAACATTAGTTACAAAATTTATTTTAAATTAATTGAGGAAAATGGTCACAGCCGCGGCAAAATGCTGCACAACAAGTCAATAACTGCGTTAAAAACAACCGACTTCAAACTTGCACTTGCAACATTTACAAATACAGACAAAAATGCTCATAAAATAAAACTACGGGGCCTATCCGAATAAAATTTTTATGGGACCAATTCGACACCATCCCGCATCGAACAAAAAAAGAATCACGTAAATCGGTTCAGAAACCTCTGAGTAATCGGTGTACATACATAAAAAAAAAAAAAAAACATACCGGCCGAATTGATAACCTCCTCCTTTTTTTTGAAGTCGGTTAAAAACAGTGCTGATTTACAGGTTGTACCGAATGTAACGATTAGATTTTGTTAAAAGTTGTAGCCTACAGACCAGTGTATAGTTAAATCGTATTGCATTACATTTAACTCAACTTATTTACGCAGTGTTGTTGTTATTAGGTCGTGCGATATTGCTTTACGGTTTTGTAGTTAGTTAAAACTTATTCCATTACATTCAGCCCATCTTAGTTACGCAGTGATAAATTAACAGTACCTATTTCACTTATTCAGGGACGGGTTCACTTTAGTAGGTAATTCACGTAATTTTAAAAAATACTTTGTGGCGTAAGCACTGCCATCAAGATAAATTAAGTAACGAATTGCTTTAATGTTTGTTATTTTGTGAGCTAACACTAACAAAGAAAGCACATTAATTGGTACACTGCATCCAGATCCTTCAATCGAACGTAAACAATAAACATTCACTTGTCCGTGTATCAGAACAAAAACAGTATGCGAATTACTTTCAAATTAGTTTCTTAACTACCCGCGTTAGTTTCTTGACTACCCGCATTAATTTCTTAAACTACCTGCGTTAGTTTTTATTTAGGCTATAACCCTTGACAAATAACAATTAATTGCTACACAAAGACAGCCTTATTGCTATTCGATTAAAAACGAAAAGTAATGCCTTAACTAGTGCATTAGAGGTTTAAAAAAAAAACTTTTCGTAGGTTTTATTTAAGGTGATATTTGAGGTAATTTCTTAAAATAAAGTTGTGAACAATTCACAGTATACAGTTTTACGATATGAAGTTTTATGAAATGTTACAGATTTACTTTGATCGAATAAAAGGTAAATCGAGGCATTTAGTTTTGAATTTTTACTTGGGAGAATTTATTAGGTCCTTATTTAGGCAGTTCATAATACAATGTCGCAGATAATTAGCGTGTTCAAATAAACAGCTGGCCTAAGATAAATGTTATGATTGGAATACGGGTCTAGATTTAGTTTGAGTACGTAACTTGATTGCTTTAAAATTATTTTAACTATCTCATCGACGTTTGGGTCCGTTCAATGTAAAGATATTAAGATTTAAGACTGTTGAAAATAATCTTAAGGTTAATAGCGCCTTTACAGTTTACATACTATCGTCAGATAATGTCTGTTTAATTGCATAGAGAAAAGAAAAACCCATCCAGGTTTTCTGAAGGTTTTTGAAGTGAAACTTCTTTATCGGGGTTGAAAAAAAATTTAGCGTGACATTTTTCCGTTACGCACCATTTTTTTTCTTATCCCTATCACGCGTGATTCGACATATTTCTGTAAAGTTGCATATAGTAAATTATTTTTTTTGAAAAAATAAGGTCATAAAGAAGTTTCATTTCGTGCGTAGTACACGCACATATTCACACCTCGATCTAGAAATAAATGCATTAAAACAACACGTGCGCTATATGGAACAGCAGCGTCTGGATACCGTCATAGAAGTTGCCAACATTCCGTCTCGTCCTAATGAAGACCTTAATGACTTATGTAACAAGTTAGCTGATAACCTAAATCTAACCAAAGAAGGAATCTCCAACGTGAAGCGCCTGGAAGGAAGAAACGGACAGGATGGATGTATTCAACTGGAGTTCAAACAGGAGGAATTATGTAATATGTGGGTACGTGCTTCCAGACGCAGAGAGGTACTTGTGGGACAGGTGGTATGTGATGAAGCAGTACCAGCAGCTAAAACCAAAGTGATAGTACGCAAAGCCCTAACTAAAGCGAATAAAACCCTGCTGTGGCAAGCTAAGCAAAAATTAACACCAAATTATAAATATGTGTGGTTCCAGAATGGGAATATATTAATCCGTAAATCAGAGAATAATAAACCTATTGTGATCAGAAGCGAAACAGACATTGAAAATCTCCTCAACCAGGCAGCACCAGCACATCATCGGCGGTAATAGATATAGTATTTTATGTAGGTCACCATAGTTCAGTCGAATATCCCAAGCAATAATTTAGAACTTTTTAATTGTAGTACATATAACTCATTTTGTAAAAATGTTCCATCGTTAGCGAAATCTCAATTTAAGTTAAATTTAGTCCATATAAATGTAAGATCACTAATTAAAAATTTTTGTTATGTTTTAGAATTAATAAACAGTTCATGTTCACCAATAGATATTCTCATATTAACTGAAGTAAACATTAAAGATAATATCGCAAATATGTTCAATGTAAATGGCTATATAATGCACAAAAAGTTACGTAAGAATAAAAAAGGTGGCGGTATTATAATATACATACGGAACGTTCACGTATTTACATTCAAACATCACACTTTAAATCACTGTGAATCAATCATAGGTCATTTAACGACTAATCACAAATACGTTGCAACAATTTGTGCAATATATAGGCCACCCAACGAAAGTAAATACTTGTTCGTAAGGGAGATAAAGGATCTTTTATCTAGTAAACCTTTTAAACACTTAGATATTTTTGTTTTAGGAGACATGAACATAGATATAAAAATAAAGGGTAACATTCAAGATTTTTACATAAATAGCATGGCCGAGTGCGGTCTAACAAGTGTTATAACCGATTATACAAGAATTGAAATAAGAAACCAAATAATAACGCGTAGCGTAATCGATCACATTTTTGTAAGGACGCAATTGTTAGACCTGTACTCGGGCGCGCTCGGCACTGCAATGGCTGATCACCGTATGATCGTATTGTCGTGCATTGGACAATCATTAGCACATGTACAGGGTGACGTTAAAGTCATTCGAAAAATAGATAACAATAAACTTAATAATTTGCTTGATCATGTTAGCTGGGATGATTTTACGAATACAGAGTGTCCATATCTATATCTATATCTATATATATAATAAAACTAAGTCGATAAAATGTGCGTGCCGATAAAACTTAAAAAGGAGTCCCGACACGATAAAGGGACTTATGTGGTGTGATAGCCCTTTATCCCCCCTCGAACAAGAAAGTTCCCGTTTTAATCTAAAGGGCATGTTTTTAAAGATATAAGGGACTTTCCGACCCTTCAACTTGGAAATTAAGTGCAGTGGCGCCATCTGTTATCGAATATTTGAACTTCGGAGACTATATTACACTCCAATAGACATAGTGTGTAGTCTCCATAGTTGTGAGCCATTGCAGCATGTGTAGTAGTGGCGCGAAATTTAAAATTCCAATTTCAATAAAATCTTAAATTTAAATTTTGTGTATTTATACGTCATTATTTAACGTATATTTTGGAGTTAAAGCGACATAATTTTAGTTATCCAAATTAATTCTCAAAGTATTAAAAAATTTAGGTTTTTAAATTTTGCGCCTTTACTACATACGCTACCGCTACAGAAGCTAGAAAGTTCCCGTTTTAATCTAAGGGCGTGTTTCTAAAGATATAAGGAACTTTCCAACCCTACATAGTGGCGCCATCTGTTATCGAATATTTGAACTTCATTCAGGACAACGATTGTTTGGGTTGCATTTCCAAAAGCGTTGCGAGCAAATTTCAATAAAGTCTTAAATTTAATTTGTTGCTATAATAAAGTTATTAAATTTTGTGTATTTGTACGTCATTAGCTAACTTATATTTTGGAGTTAAAGCGACATAATTTTAGTTATCCAAATTAGTTCTCAAAACCTTAAAAAATTTAGGTTTTAAAATTTCGCGCTTTTAGTACAAATGCTACCGCTATAGAACCTTTTATTATGGCGGACGATAGTGACCAGAATACTCTAGAAGGTGTGAGAGAGAAAATATTTTCAAATTTTCTCGAATATTCTAGAGCCTAGCTCTCTGAATATATAAGAGCCCGGTGTCGCTCACCAGAGTTAGTTTAATTTGAACAGCGAAACGAGCGATTTCAAAACGAAAATAAGAGAAGTTATCTGTGAGCCTTTATTTAGAAGTATCACGTGTGAGTATTTTTAATAGTGTGTTTAATTAACTCTCGATTTTGAAACGAAATAGAAATAAGTTATTTGTGGGTTTTTTTCGTGAAATTTCCCTATAATATTAACAACATGTAACCCATCAAACCCAAAACAGCTATGGGACTCTTTCAAAAGGAGTATGAGTGATGATATATTGTACCAAGTCCGACAAGCTAATCCTGAACTGACTATAGAATTCAATGACGAGATCTTCAATGAAACACTCATTCGCTTAGAAGATAAATGTTTAGCAATAAATAATCAAGCCTAAGTAGAACTTGGAATGCCAGCACCACAAAGAAATGCTTTTAGTGTGCTAAACTACGAAATTATGAAGGAAAAAAGTTACAACATCAATCAACTACTTGAATACAATGCTCACAACTCTCAATGACAATAAAAAAAAAGTTTACGACGTTATAATGAGCCGGATAAATAACGATATTGGTGGAATTATTTACTTGGACGCACCAGGAGGCACCGGTAAAACGTTTCTCATAAATCTAATACTGGCGGAAATACGTGCTAAAAAACTCATCGCACTGGCACTAGCATCATCTGGCATTGCAGCCACACTTATGGAAGGAGGACGATCTGCCCATTCTGCCTTACAACTACCATTGAATATAGCCGAACAACAATTCCCGGTATGTAAAATTTCAGGAAAATCTGGACGTGGTAAATTCTAAAACAAGCTAAAATTTTCATCTGGGATGAATGCACCATGGCCCATAAAAAATTTATAGAAGCCATAGACAGAACATTACAAGAATTGCGAAAAAACTCTGAAATAATGGGAGGAGCTGTACTCATACTCTCAGGAGATTTTCGACAAACACTTCCAGTTATTCCCAAGACAACATGAGAAGACGATATCAATGCATGCTTGAAAAAATCACATCTCTGGCTACAAGTCCAAATACTGCAATTAACAAAAAACATGAGAGTTGAATTATCAAGAGATGAAACAACAGCACAATTTGCTAAAATACTTTTACAAATCGGCGAAGGTACATATCCTACTGACCAAACGACCGGCCTCATTGAACTTAACAGTGATTTCTGTAATATAGCCACTACTGAAGACGAACTAATCGACAAAATTTATCCAAATATTATTCAGAACTATACTAATGCAGAGTGGTTATTTCAAAGAGCAATTTTGGCCACTAAAAATAATATTGTTGACGATATCAATTTTAATATTCTGAAGAAAATACCTGATGAAGAGAAAATATATAAATCGATCGACACGATGGTATCTATTGAAGAAAGTGTCAACTTCCTCACTGAATTTCTAAACTCTTTACAAGTACCAGGAATGCCATTACACTGCCTTCGTCTGAAAATTGGAACTCCAATCTTACTACTCAGAAATCTCAACTCCCCAAAATTATGTAATGGAACTAGAATGATCGTAAAACAGCTATCGAATAATATCATTGAAGCTGAACTTATTTCTGGAAAGACCAAAGGACAGACAGTATTTATACCTAGAATACCACTGATCTCTTCGGAATTGCCATTTCAATTTAAAAGACTGTAGTTTCCAATAAAATTAACCTTTAGTTTTACAATAATTAACAAAGCGCAAGGACAAACTTTAAAATATTGTGGCATTAACCTCAAAGAATCCTGCTTCTCTCACGGTCAGCTATATGTAGCTTGCTTCAAGAGTAGGAAATCCGAAAAATTTATGTATATATACTCCGGACAATAAAATGAAAAATGTTGTTTATAAACAAGTATTGTAAATAATGAGAAAACGTTTTCAATAAATTTTTTTTTTACTTTTTACGTCATAGTTTATTTTTTTATTTCGACTCTACCACGTCATCTCATATCAACTCCCGGGCGAAGCCGGGTTTTTTAGCTAGTATATAATAAAACTAAGTCAATAAAATGTGCGTGCCGATAAAACTTAAAAAGGAGTCCCGACACGATAAAGGGACTTATGTGGTGTGATAGCCCTTTATCCCCCCTCGAACAAGAAAGTTCCCGTTTTAATCTAAAGGCCATGTTTTTAAAGATATAAGGGACTTTCCGACCCTTCAACTTGGAAATTAAGTGCAGTGGCGCCATCTGTTATCGAATATTTGAACTTCGTTCAAGACATAGTGTATAGTCTCCATAGTTGAGAGCCATTGCAGCATGTGTAGTACATAGTGGCGCGAAATTTAAAATTCCAATTTCAATAAAATCTAAAATTTAATTTTTTTGCTTTAACGTATATTTTGGAGTTAAAGCGACATAATTTTAGTTATCCAAATTAGTTCTCAAAATAAATTTCGCGCCTTTACTACACACGCTACCGCTACAGAAGCTAGAAAGTTCCCGTTTTAATCTAAAGGGCGTGTTTCTTTAAGTATAGTGGCGCCATCTGTTATCGAATATTTGAACTTCATTCAGGACAACGATTAGAATACTCTAGAAGGTGTGTGAGAGAGAAAATATTTTAAAATTTTCTCGAATATTCTAGAGCCTAGCTCTCTGAATATAGTGCAGTTGCGCCATCTGTTATCGAATATTTGAACTTCGTTCAAGACATAGTGTATAGTCTCCATAGTTGTGAGCTATTACAGCATGTGTAGTACATAGTGGCGCGAAATTTAAAATTCCAATTTCAATAAAATCTTAAATTTATTTTTTTTGCATTTATACGTCATTATTTAACGTATATTTTGGAGTTAAAGCGACATAATTTTAGTTGTCCAAATTAGTTCTCAAAATAAATTTCGCGCCTTTACTACATACGCTACCGCTACAGAAGCTAGAAAGTTCCCGTTTTAATCTAAAGGGCGTGTTTCTTTAAGTATAGTGGCGCCATCTGTTATCGAATATTTGAACTTCATTCAGGACAACGATTAGAATACTCTAGAAGGTGTGTGAGAGAGAAAATATTTTCAAATTTTCTCGAATATTCTAGAGCCTAGCTCTCTGAATATATAAGAGCCCGGTGTCGCTCACCAGAGTTAGTTTAATTTGAACAGCGAAACGAGCGATTTCAAAACGAAAAGAAGAGAAGTTATCTGTGAGCCTTTATTAAGAAGTATCACGTGTGAGTATTTTTAATAGTGTGTTTAATTAACTCTCGAATTTGAAACGAAATAGAAAAAAAGTTATTTGTGGGTTTTTATCGTGAAATTTCAAATGTGAGTATTTTTAATAGTGTTTAATTAATTCTAATGGTTTTTTTCTTTAAATTGTAATTTTCTTAACCTTCAAAAAGTCGCGCGGCGTCGAATTGATGCCTTCTATATACTTTTGGCCGTAAACAAAATATCGCTCGACCGCTTGAAGTTTAAATATATATTTTTTTTTGTCTCAACGTACCCCACGTTTCCGTTACAAAATAATTATCTATAAAATGTTTATTTAATTTATATTTTATAGAATACAATGCCCAGACGTAAGAGAGGAGGAGATTTGGCCAGTGCTGCAGCGAAACGGCGGAAACAAAAAGAATCTCGAAGAAATGAAACGGAAGAAGAGCACGAAGCACGTTTACAGAATCAACGGACCAGAATGAGTAACCTGAGAAGCAGAAGAAGCGAAGAAAGAACAGCAAATAAAAGTACTGAAGAGTCGATAATTTTAAAAGATAATCTAACAAAGGAAGCATTCCACTACGAACCGACGAAAAAATATTACAATCATAAATACGTTGTTATTGGAAAAATGAATAACGTTTGCCAGTTTTGCCACGCAAAAAAATTCAGTAAAGAAACACCAGGTCTCTGTTGCATGAATGGAAAAATTCGATTACCACCAATTGAAGCACCTCCGCAGGAATTTCTGCATTACATGCTCGGGGAAACACTAGAATCAAAACA
Organism: Colias eurytheme; assembly: GCF_061535395.1. Classification (NCBI taxonomy): domain Eukaryota; kingdom Metazoa; phylum Arthropoda; class Insecta; order Lepidoptera; family Pieridae; genus Colias; species Colias eurytheme. Next base: position 1,787,455 of record NC_143011.1, on the reverse strand, counting down.
CTTTCTTCAAAATATAAGATCATATAACTCCTGCTTTCAAATGACTTCTTTCGGTGCTACTTCGACTAACACTAATAGAAATGAATTTGAATATGTATTTTCAATTCAAGGGCAAATTTATCACAAAATAGGATCGTTACTGCCAATGCGTAACGAAGACCATAAATTTCTACAAGTATATTTCATCGGAAATGAAGAACAAGAAATTGATCAACGATGCACAAATTTTAATGGACTGAGACGCGAAATAATCCAAGATGTACAGAGGATCTTACACAAGTATAATCAACTGATTTATATATTCAAAACAACATTAGACCGCATGATTTCTGATGACTATAAAATTGTAATTCGAGCCGATAAAAGACCACATGGAGAACACGAACGCAGATTTAATGCACCTCAGGTAGATGAAGTCGCCATTGTAGTTGTGGACAATGAAAATACAAGCCGTGACATAATTGTACATCGAAGAAGAAAAGGACTACAACGCATTGCAGAGACACACCGTTCATATGATGCTCTTCAATATCCGTTAATATTTCTGCACGGAGAGGACGGATACCATTTCAATATAAAACAAATTCATCCTGAAACAGGCATAGAAACAAACAATAAAGTCACTTCTAAGGAGTTCTATGCTTACCGCTTAATGATCAGAGACAATGAAACATATAATCACATACTCAACACTCGCCGTTTATTCCAACAATTTCTGGTAGATATGTACGCAAAAATAGAAGCAGAACGGATGCTTTACATAAGATTGAATCAGAAAAAACTACGCACAGAAGAATACATCCACCTTCGAGACGCGATCATGAATGACGGCAATATTGACGATATTGGAACAATGGTAATCTTACCCTCATCATACATAGGAAGTCCAAGACATATGCACGAATATACACAAGATGCCATGACCTACGTAAGAAAATATGGACGACCTGATCTCTTTATAACATTTACATGCAATTCATCATGGCCAGAGATCAAAGAACAACTAAAATACGGACAAACCTCCATAGATCGACACGATATAATAGCCCGAGTTTTTCGACAAAAACAAATACGATTTATTGAAGTCATCACAAAATATCACATCTTTGGAACTGTCATTTCCTGGATGTATACAATTGAGTGGCAAAAACGAGGATTACCTCACTCACACAATCTCATATGGCTACACGATAAAATTTATCCCACGGATATCGACAAAATCATCCGAGCTGAATTTCCTGATCCACAAAAAGATCCGGAGCTTTACAACATAGTAGTGAAAAACATGATTCACGGACCATGTGGATCATTAAATTTCAATGCGCCATGCATGAGTGATGGAAAATGTACGAAAAAATATCCAAAACCGTACTTGGACGATACCAAAACTGAAGATGACGGCTATCCCAAATATAGAAGACGATCACCGAAAAACAGTGGCTTCACAGCAAAAATACGAATACAAGGCAGAGACGAACTGGAAATAGATAATCAATGGGTAGTACCGTATAATCCACTACTTTCCAAAATGTTCCAAGCACATATAAACGTTGAATACTGCAATTCAGTAAAATCTATTAAATATATATGTAAGTACGTAAACAAAGGTAGTGATATGGCAGTATTTCAAATAGTCCAAAATAGCGAACAAAATAACAGAAATGATGAGATCCTCATGTACCAAATGGGAAGATACATCAACAGTAACGAAGCAGCGTGGAGGATTTTTAGTTTTCCCATACATGAACGCGAACCAGCTGTGCAACATCTAGCAGTACATTTGGAGAATGGACAGAGAGTTTACTTCACAAAAGACTCGGCTAGAAAAATTGCAAGCGAACCACCTCAGAACACAACATTAACAGCTTTCTTCCAACTGTGTCAAACAGATCCATTCGCCAGAAAGTTATTGTATGTCGACGTCCCTATTTATTATACGTGGGACAAAACAAGGAAAATTTTTCAACGTCGGAAACAAGGAATGCCAGAGGAGGGTCATCCAGAAATCATAAAAACTAACGCAATAGGTCGAGTATTCACTGTACATCCAAACAATGCCGAATGTTTTTATCTCCGGATGTTGTTACACGAAATACGGGGACCAACAAGTTTTACAGATCTCAGGACCGTTAATGGCTACCTATGCCAGACTTACAGAGAAGCATGTCAACGCTTAGGATTATTGGAAAACGACAACCACTGGGAATTAACACTACAAGAAGCCACACTCACAGCTTCAGCTGAACAAATTCGAGAGTTATTCGCTATAATATTAACAACATGTAACCCATCAAACCCAAAACAGCTATGGGACTCTTTCAAAAGGAGTATGAGTGATGATATATTGTACCAAGTCCGACAAGCTAATCCTGAACTGACTATAGAATTCAATGACGAAATCTTCAATGAAACACTCATTCGCTTAGAAGATAAATGTTTAGCAATAAATAATCAGGCCTTAGTAGAACTTGGAATGCCAGCACCACAAAGAAATGCTTTTATTGTGCTAAACTACGAAATTATGAAAGAAAAAAGTTACAACATCAATGAACTACTTGAATACATTGCTCACAACAAACCACTTCTCAATGACAATCAAAAAAAAGTTTACGACGTTATAATGAGCCGGATAAATAACAATATTGGTGGAATTATTTACTTGGACGCACCAGGAGGCACTGGTAAAACGTTTCTCATAAATCTAATACTGGCGGAAATACGTGCTAAAAAACTCATCGCACTGGCACTAGCATCATCTGGCATAGCAGCCACACTTATGGAAGGAGGACGAACTGCCCATTCTGCCTTACAACTACCATTGAATATAGTCGAACAACAATTCCCGGTATGTAAAATTTCAGGAAAATCTGGACGTGGTCAAATTCTAAAACAAGCTAAAATTATCATCTGGGATGAATGCACCATGGCCCATAAAAAATTTATAGAAGCCATGGACAGAACATTACAAGAATTGCGAAAAAACTCTGAAATAATGGGAGGAGCTCTACTCATACTCTCAGGAGATTTTCGACAAACACTTCCAGTTATTCCCAAGTCAACATCAGCAGACGAGATCAATGCATGCTTGAAAAAATCACATCTCTGGCCACAAGTACAAATACTGCAATTAACAAAAAACATGAGAGTTGAATTATCAAGAGATGAAACAACAGCACAATTTGCTAAAATACTTTCACAAATCGGCGAAGGTACATATCCTACTGACCAAACGACCGGCCTCATTGAACTTAATAGTGATTTCTGTAATATTGCCACTACTGAAGACGAACTAATCGACAAAATTTATCCAAATATTATTCAGAACTATACTAATGCGGAGTGGTTATTTCAAAGAGCAATTTTGGCCACTAAAAATAATATTGTTGACGATATCAATTTTAATATTCTAAAGAAAATACCTGGTGAAGAGAAAATATATAAATCGATCGACACCATGGTATCTATTGAAGAAAGTGTCAACTTCCCCACTGAATTTCTAAACTCTTTACAAGTACCAGGAATGCCATTACACTGCCTTCGTCTGAAAATTGGAACTCCAATCATACTACTCAGAAATCTCAACTCCCCAAAATTATGTAATGGAACTAGAATGATCGTAAAACAGCTATCGAATAATATCATTGAAGCTGAACTTATTTCTGGAAAGACCAAAGGACAGACAGTATTTATACCTAGAATACCTCTGATCTCTTCGGAATTGCCATTTCAATTTAAAAGACTGCAGTTTCCAATAAAATTAGCCTTTAGTTTTACAATTAACAAAGCGCAAGGACAAACTTTAAAATATTGTGGCATTAACCTCAAAGAATCCTGCTTCTCTCACGGTCAGCTATATGTAGCTTGCTCAAGAGTAGGAAATCCGAAAAATTTATGTATATATACTCCGGACAATAAAATGAAAAATGTTGTTTATAAACAAGTATTGTAAATAATGAGAAAACGTTTTCAATAAACTTTTTTTTACTTTTTACGTCATAGTTTATTTTTTTATTTCGACTCTACCACGTCATCTCATATCAACTCCCGGGCGAAGCCGGGTTTTTTAGCTAGTATATAATAAAACTAAGTCGATAAAATGTGCGTGCCGATAAAACTTAAAAAGGAGTCCCGACACGATAAAGGGACTTATGTGGTGTGATAGCCCTTTATCCCCCCTCGAACAAGAAAGTTCCCGTTTTAATCTAAAGGGCATGTTTCTAAAGATATAAGGGACTTTCCGACCCTTCAACTTGGAAATTAAGTGCAGTGGCGCCATCTGTTATCGAATATTTGAACTTCGGAGACTATATTACACTCCAATAGACCGACCGTATATTTTGGAGTTAAAGCGACATAATTTTAGTTATCCAAATTAATTCTCAAAGTATTAAAAAATTTAGGTTTTTAAATTTCGCGCCTTTACTACATACGCTACCGCTACAGAAGCTAGAAAGTTCCCGTTTTAATCTAAGGGCGTGTTTCTAAAGATATAAGGAATTTTCCAACCCTACATAGTGGCGCCATCTGTTATCGAATATTTGAACTTCATTCAGGACAACGATTGTTTGGGTTGCATTTCCAAAAGCGTTGCGAGCAAATTTCAATAGTCTTAAATTTAATTTGTTGCTATAATTAAGTTATTAAATTTTGTGTATTTGTACGTCATTAGCTAACTTATATTTTGGAGTTAAAGCGACATAATTTTAGTTATCCAAATTAGTTCTCAAAACCTTAAAAAATTTAGGTTTTAAAATTTCGCGCTTTTAGTACAAATGCTACCGCTATAGAACCTTTTATTATGGCGGACGATAGTGACCAGAATACTCTAGAAGGTGTGAGAGAGAAAATATTTTCAAATTTTCTCGAATATTCTAGAGCCTAGCTCTCTGAATATATAAGAGCCCGGTGTCGCTCACCAGAGTTAGTTTAATTTGAACAGCGAAACGAGCGATTTCAAAACGAAAATAAGAGAAGTTATCTGTGAGCCTTTATTTAGAAGTATCACGTGTGAGTATTTTTAATAGTGTGTTTAATTAACTCTCGATTTTGAAACGAAATAGAAATAAGTTATTTGTGGGTTTTTTTCGTGAAATTTCCCTATAATATTAACAACATGTAACCCATCAAACCCAAAACAGCTATGGGACTCTTTCAAAAGGAGTATGAGTGATGATATATTGTACCAAGTCCGACAAGCTAATCCTGAACTGACTATAGAATTCAATGACGAGATCTTCAATGAAACACTCATTCGCTTAGAAGATAAATGTTTAGCAATAAATAATCAAGCCTAAGTAGAACTTGGAATGCCAGCACCACAAAGAAATGCTTTTAGTGTGCTAAACTACGAAATTATGAAGGAAAAAAGTTACAACATCATTCAACTACTTGAATACAATGCTCACAACTCTCAATGACAATAAAAAAAAAGTTTACGACGTTATAATGAGCCGGATAAATAACGATATTGGTGGAATTATTTACTTGGACGCACCAGGAGGCACCGGTAAAACGTTTCTCATAAATCTAATACTGGTGGAAATACGTGCTAAAAAACTCATCGCACTGGCACTAGCATCATCTGGCATTGCAGCCACACTTATGGAAGGAGGACGATCTGCCCATTCTGCCTTACAACTACCATTGAATATAGCCGAACAACAATTCCCGGTATGTAAAATTTCAGGAAAATCTGGACGTGGTAAATTCTAAAACAAGCTAAAATTTTCATCTGGGATGAATGCACCATGGCCCATAAAAAATTTATAGAAGCCATGGACAGAACATTACAAGAATTGCGAAAAAACTCTGAAATAATGGGAGGAGCTCTACTCATACTCTCAGGAGATTTTCGACAAACACTTCCAGTTATTCCCAAGACAACATGAGAAGACGATATCAATGCATGCTTGCAAAAATCACATCTCTGGCTACAAGTCCAAATACTGCAATTAACAAAAAACATGAGAGTTGAATTATCAAGAGATGAAACAACAGCACAATTTGCTAAAATACTTTTACAAATCGGCGAAGGTACATATCCTACTGACCAAACGACCGGCCTCATTGAACTTAACAGTGATTTCTGTAATATAGCCACTACTGAAGACGAACTAATCGACAAAATTTATCCAAATATTATTCAGAACTATACTAATGCAGAGTGGTTATTTCAAAGAGCAATTTTGGCCACTAAAAATAATATTGTTGACGATATCAATTTTAATATTCTGAAGAAAATACCTGATGAAAAGAAAATATATAAATCGATCGACACGATGGTATCTATTGAAGAAAGTGTCAACTTCCTCACTGAATTTCTAAACTCTTTACAAGTACCAGGAATGCCATTACACTGCCTTCGTCTGAAAATTGGAACTCCAATCATACTACTCAGAAATCTCAACTCCCCAAAATTATGTAATGGAACTAGAATGATCGTAAAACAGCTATCGAATAATATCATTGAAGCTGAACTTATTTCTGGAAAGACCAAAGGACAGACAGTATTTATACCTAGAATACCACTGATCTCTTCGGAATTGCCATTTCAATTTAAAAGACTGTAGTTTCCAATAAAATTAACCTTTAGTTTTACAATTAACAAAGCGCAAGGACAAACTTTAAAATATTGTGGCATTAACCTCAAAGAATCCTGCTTCTCTCACGGTCAGCTATATGTAGCTTGCTTCAATAGTAGGAAATCCGAAAAAATTATGTATATATACTCCGGACAATAAAATGAAAAATGTTGTTTATAAACAAGTGGTAACGCCAATATAATTAAAATAGTAAATGTAGAAATTAAACGTTTATTGTTTGTGGTGTGTTCCTTCATCCTTCCCTACATACGAGCACAACCAATCATCGCGTGGTCACTAACCACGTGACACGTCCAATAAGACGTGAACGCGACGTTCGTGTCGCTGCAGTCAGTCGGGTTCGCTCCGTGCCTTCGCGAGGTTCGGGACTCGGCCACCGCCGGAGAGCTTCCACGAGGCTCTCTAGATCATCAGGCATTGTGCCCTTGTAACATCACCGGGGTATACCGTGCCCCGGCCCTTGGTCGCGCTCACCGCCGCGTGTGTGTTTGTGTGGAGTGTGGGACTGGACGCCGTTCTTGCCCGCCGCGAGCTGGAGGACCCTGACCGCGTGGCGGCGCGTGTGTTCTGGACGCTACTCCCTCCGACGAGGTACGTGCCGTGTGTATCCTGTCTATCCCTCTTTGCTAACACCACGTAGATCTGAATACAGTCCACTTTCATATCGAGAATATATTTACGTATATTTTTATATTGGCGCGACCATTGAGTGGTACCTTCGACCCGGATAGTAACCATTGAGTGGTCACTTCGAGCAGGATAATACCTGATGATTCCACCGCCCTTATTAGGATACTCATTGTGTAGGACCTAATAAGCGATTAGTAGTATCTTCAATGCGAAATACTATTTAATATACCGCATATAATAGAACGACAATGCGTCTTCTACTATTCATATAAAATATATTTTAAACCCGCCCTTATTAGGATACTCATTGTAGGCCCTAATAAGCGATTTAATAGTACATTCATTGTGAAATAACTATAATATACCGCATAGATCGACATTGCGTCATCTATTATTTTTTGCTTAAAATATATTTTATTCCGCCCGTAACATTAAGTTACGCGTATATTATTATTAAAATAGTTAATTAAAACTATATTCATATCGTTTATCCGCAGTTATAACGCTAAAATCATTATAAATCGAACATATTTCATCATATTTATTTACCCGCTACCCGCACTCGAAATTTATAACGTTATCTAGGTCATTCCGCGATCCGCTGTTATAATCCGACCATATTGAAAATTCATACTCGGTTCATATTACGCTTGCGTCGCTGACCTACTTTATTTAGTCGTATTACTTGTTATTGTAACTTGTATTGTAACATTCTCTGTTTGAATATATACTTTTGTTATTAAAAATGCCGCCTAAGAAAATGACTAAGTTACCTGATAGTGACGCTTCGGATGTTAATGATTCGGAAGATATAAATGATTCGCAGTTATCCATGTTATTAGCTAAACGCGAAATTATATTCGAAATGGTGCAAAGAATTTATGATTTGTCTTTGAACGTTCATAACAACGCTGCGCTTATGGAAAGTTTCCTTGACGAGTCCGCGCAGGTAGAATCATTACGCGATGATTATAAACAGTGTTTAGACGAATACAATATTCGTTTATTATCGTTAATTCCCGCCGCGAAACCTGATTATAAAAGCCTCGTTGCATTCGAGTCTTTATATAGCAGGATTAAAAGAATTAAATCGCAATATTCGCAACCAAGTCCGTCACACGGAGATATTAATAATTTGCATAAAAATAGGCCTAAATTACCGCCTATCGAATTAGTACCATTTTCGGGTGATATTCGCTCATTTCCGCTGTTTCTTTCGAATTTTGAATCAGTTGTTCATAACAATCCCGGCCTTACAGATGCCGAGCGTTTATATTATTTACTAGGTAAATTAACGGGGAAGGCCACAACTGTTATAGCTGGTATAACCCCCTCCGCTGAAAATTATAATTTAATTTTACAAACTTTAAAAGATAAATATGATGATAAACGTATATTAGTTTCCGCGTATTTAAATCAAATGTTTGATTTTAAACCTTTGCATTCTCCATCCGCAACAAACTTTGATTTATTTACTGATAACTTTATCAGCGCAGTGCGCGCCTTACAGAATATAAAGTTAGATAATATTACAGATTTAATGATTGTTCATATCGCGTTGAAGAAGTTAGATTCAGATACTGTTCGCGCTTTCGAGACTAAGTTTGGTAGTGAAATGCCTACTTTTGATAACTTAGTTCAATTTATTCAAACTCGTGCGAAGGTATTAGAACGCATTCATCCTTCCACAAATTCGGGAATAAATAAACCGCCTCGAAAGAATAATTATAACCGCAGTTCAAATAATACTTCTTCCGCACCGCCTAAGACGTATCAGTCTTACGTAACAACCGCTGATTCCGCATATAGTTGTATTTGTAAAAATATTACGCATCAACATTTATTTAAATGTTCGAGTTTTCATAAAATGAGTCCGCAGGAACGTTTGAAACACGTAAAGGATAGAAACGCGTGTATAAATTGTCTCAGTATTAAACATCGAGTTTCTAGTTGTTCGTCTAATTCTAATTGCCGCATTTGTAAATTAAAACATCATACGATGTTACATTTGAAACGCGAATCTTCCATTCCCGCGCCTGCGTCTCACCCCCCGCCGCGCAGCACACCGCCGTTGCCTGCGCCGTCCGCGTCGGGCGAGTGCGTCCGCTCCGACATTGCGCTATGTACCGCTAGCTATACAGCTGATACTGATAACGCATTTCAATGCAACGCGCCCGCGAATAAACAATGTACTATTTTATTATCAACCGCTGAAGATGAATCTTATAATTGTAAAGGCGAACGGCTTGTTATTCGCGCGCTTTTAGATTCCGCTTCGCAAAGTCACTTCATTACGAATGAATGTTGTGAACGTTTAGGTATTAAACCGCAGAAAACCGAACGTACTATTATTAAGGGGTTCGGTGGTTCAGAAAAAATTGTAAATAGTAATTCCGTAAATATAAAGTTTTATTCGCGTCTTGACAACAACATATCTTTTAATATTTCTCCGCTAGTTGTTGATCATGTTACGGATTTACTACCTACCGCTGTTATAGACACTTCTGTCTTATCGCATATTTCGCATTTACCGCTCGCAGATGAGAGTTTTGGTACGCCAAATAAAATCGATTTATTAATCGGTGCTTCTCTGTTCCCTCATCTGCTTCTCCCCGACGTAGTTCATGCATCTCGTGACTCGTCGGCGCCCGCTGCATTGCGCACGGTGTTAGGCTATGTAATAATGGGTTCAGTACCCACCATACCTAACATACATAAACCGCCCTTGATGTGTTGTCACGTTCAAGAGACCGCCGCTATTGACTCATTAGTCAGGCGTTTCTGGGAGCTCGAGGAGCTTCCTACCGCACCGCCCGTTCAACATCCCGATGATGTTGAATGTGAAGAATATTATAAATTAACTACAACCCGCGACCCCGTGAGTGGCAGATATATTGTTTCGCTTCCATTTAAGGATGATTTCTACACTCTCGGTGACTCATTTAATATTGCCCGCAAGCGTTTCATGTGCCTCGAAAGAAAGCTACAGGCTTCACCTAAATTAAGGTTGGCATATGATGACGTCATAAAAGATTATCTAACGAAAAATTATATTTCACCCGCGCCTCCGTATGATCCGCGTGACCCTACACCTATTTATATTATACCGCATCACGCTGTTCTGCGCGAGGATAAATCGTCGACTAAGCTGCGCATGGTTTTAGATGCTAGCATGCCAACTTCTGGAAGCCAGCGTTCGTTGAATGACCTTCTGCATGTTGGGCCGAATTTACAAGGCAATTTGTTTACAATAATTTTAGGTTTTCGTCTCCACGCGATTGCCATGACCGCCGATTGCCGCCAACAGTTTCTGCAGATATTCGTGCGTGAGTTTGATCGTCGTTTTCAATGTTTTTTATATCGTTTCAGCCCGCAGGATCCGCTGCTTCTTTATCAATTTAATCGAGTTTATTTATTTATTTATTTATTTATTTATAACACTTCATTGTACAAAACAATATAGGAAATGTGGTAGATACAAATTAATGAGGTACAGAAATTTTGCACAATAGGCGGCCTTATTGCTACACAGCAATCTCTGCCAGGCAACCTGGTAGGAAAGGAAATGTAAGAAGAATAAGGATAGCGCAAAAAGAAATAAAAGAAAGGATATATTAAAAAAATGCCTACATACTACATATACTGTACATAGATACCACATAGTTATATAAATATACTTGTATTATACACTACACAAACTACAATAATATATATATATATAGTAACAATATATACAAAAATTATAATTATACATAAATTAATGCAACTATTGCATGGCTAGATAATGAGCTTTCAATAGGGACTTAAAAGAACTGAGCGTTTGTGCACGTCGGATACTTTCCGGCAAGGCGTTCCAGAGCTGAATGGCACGAACAGTAAACGAATTGTCATAAAAGTTTGACCGATGGACAGGAGTACATAATAATAAAAGGTTGGAAGAACGAAGAGTGAGAGTGTGAGTAGAGCTAAGATAGTTAAAGTTGTTTTTTAAGTAGGACGGTGTTTTAGGGTGAAATAAAATACAATACAGGAGATGAAGAATGTGAGTATTCCGGCGGAAGCGAATGGGGAGCCAGTTTAATTTTGTTCTAAACTCAGAAATATGATCAAATTTACGTAATCCATAAATAAATCGTATACAAAAATTTTGAAGCTTCTCAAGGGTGTCTAGTTGGTATTCGTGGAGATCTGGATAGGATGAATCGGCAAAATCAAGGAGAGGAAGGAGTAAAGAATGAGCTAACGTAATTTTCGTAGCGATCGGTAAAAAGTTTCGTAAGCGCCGTAGCGAGAACGCCGATGAGAAAACCCTTTTACGGACTTGTTTTATTTGCTCATCCCACGAAAAAGTTTGGTCAAGTGTCAAACCTAGATTTTTTACTTGTGTGCTATAAGGGATAGACACACCATCAACAACGATACTTGGTAAATCGGCCCAGTCGATTTTTGATACGAGCTGCCTGCTTCCGAAAATAATAGCTTTGGTTTTAATTGGGTTAACTGTTAAACCGTAATGTTTACTCCATGAGACGATTGTCGCAAGATCAGCGTTTACTTGAAAAATCGCTTCAGGTAGTTCGAGTAGTGATGCGTGTTTATATAATTGGAAATCGTCTGCATACATATGGTAGGGTGACTCAATATTTTTGGAAATGGTGTTAATAAAAATGGAGAAAAGGAGGGGAGAGAGAACGCCGCCTTGAGGAACGCCAGCAGTAACATTGCACCAAGATGAGGAAATCTCCTCAATCTGTATACGTTGCCGACGTCCTCTTAAGTAGCTATGTACCCAATCGATAGCCGATGCAGATAAATTAAGGGACCGCAGTAAAGCCAGCAATATGTCGTGATCGACCGTATTGAAAGCGTTACTAAAGTCCAGCAACGTTAGAATTGTGAGCTGCTTATTGTCAAAACCTCGCCGGATGTCGTCAGTGATTTTGATAAGTGCAGTGGTCGTACTGTGACCGGGACGGAAACCAGATTGGAAAGGATTAAGGAGATTATTGGAGTTAAGGAAAATACTCAATTGCTCTTGAACCAGTCGTTCGAGAACCTTAGAGAGAAATGGAAGGATGGCAATGGGTCGGTAATCAGATGTAGTGGAAGGGTTAGGAATTTTTGGGAGAGGTATAATGTGAGCACTTTTCCAATCATCAGGAAATGTGCCAGATGTAATGGAAAAATTTAGGATATGTGTGATAGTAGGATTGATTATAGGGAGGATTGGAATGATCATGTTCCGACCAATGCAGTCACTACCGACGGCCTTTGAAGTGATTGACAATATGCTTTTCTTAACACTACACTCGGTAAAACGATTGAATACAAAAGGAGGAAAGCTGGAATGGGGTAGGTTATTTAGGTAGGATAGTGTATGAGATTTAAGGGTAGGATGGAAATCTGAGGGAGGATTGGAAAAATGGGAATTGAGAACATTGGCCTGGGTTGAATTAAGACAAGGATTTTGTTGGGATCTGCCAATTCCAAGGGATCTAAGGAATTTCCAAGTTTTAGAAGGATCACCATTGTCAACCGACTTAGATATATAAAGTCGTTGAGCATCCCTACACAAAGTATTGCAGCGGTTTCGAATTCGATTAAATTTTTCACGATTTATATCCGAATAAGACAACTTTAATTTAGTCTTTGCACGCGCCTTCTTCCGTAAAAGTGATTTAAGGTTGTCGGTCATCCAAGGGGCAGGCAGGTGCTTCAACTTAACTGGACGCATAGGAGCATGCGAATCATAAAGTTGAAGAATTAATGAATTAAAGAGTGACACTTTATCATTGATGGTTTCAGCAGACGAAACAACCGACCAGTCCATGTTTATTGCGTCTTCGCACAAGCGCTCAGCATTAATTTTACCGAAATTACGTTGCAAAATAATCTTAGGTTTCGATTTAGGAAGTTTTAATTTGTAAGAAAGGAAAATAAGGTCATGAAAGGAAAACATGTCAGCTGAACGCTGTCCGTGCTCAGCGACATGCGTTGGGGAGGAAACAATGATGAGATCAAGGAGGGATGGGGTACAGTTGGGAGAGGAATGGGTAGCCTGTAAAGGGAGGATTTTAAGATTATAGGAATCAACTAAATTTATAAGCTTATTACTACGATGATCACCCTTGAGTAAGCAGGTGTTAAAATCTCCCATAAATATAATATGATTATAAAGAGGAGAAAAGGATTCAAGGATCTGGTCGAAGGAATGGAAATAGTTAACAGAGAGGTTAGGGGAGTAGAAGACGCCTAAAAGGATTTTAGTGTTGGAAGAAGTTATTTCGACAAGGAGATGTTCAGCTGCATCGCTAGGTGGCGGCTGAGGGGAGGAGCTGACAATTGTGTAAGGAATGTGAGAACGTAAGTAAATTGCAACCCCTCCTCCGGTCCGACCCATGCGATCGTTCCTTATTAACTGAAATCCTGGAAGACTATAAGAAGAGGAAGGAAGACAGGGTTTGAGCCAGGACTCTGAAATTAATATGGCATGTACAGGATGGGAGTCAAAGGTAGCAAGGAGGTCAGGGTAGTGTGCCGGAATACTCTGAGCATTTATATGAATTACATTAAAGTTATTAGGTTGATTGGAGAATAGAGAGGAAATGCGTTTGCTTCGGCATCAAGTCTAGTCCTTATCATGCACTGCGCACGGTAAGACAGCTCGTAGAAGATGACGGCGCGAAATATCCGCTCGCGAGTGGCATTGCGTCTTCCTCGTTGTATATGGATGATATCGCCTTCTCTATTCCCACGGAATGTGAAGCAGTTTCCGCGTCGCAGCAGCTCATCGATTTGTTTAAGGGAGCTCAGTGGGATCTTATTAAATGGAATAGTAATAGCAAAAATGTGTTAGATAATCTTCCCGCTGCGCACAAACTTTTACCCTCCGCGGTGGAGTTTGATAAGACCGTGCAACATAAATTACTTGGTCTGCATTGGTCTACTGTTGATGATTGTTTTTATTTTAAAATAACCGCTCCCGCCGATGTGATGTGCACTAAGCACTCCATCTTGTCAATTACCGCCCGTCTGTGGGACATGATGGGCTTCGCTGCTCCCACAGTCGTGTATAACATCCCATCAGATAACTTCTACCATATTTCTGGTATTGAAAATCCCGCTGACATTCTTTCGCGTGGCATTACGCCACATAATCTCGTACCGCACCCTCTGTGGTTCCACGGACCCCAGTGGGCTCGTTCGGACCCATCTGATTGGCCTCTTAGGAGTCTCGATGGTGAGTCTATTGCAGACATTCCCGAACGAAAATTATTAGCGCACACTGTGTGCTCGCCTATAAAGCATCGCGCTTTATACGATACCGCCCTTCGCGTCTCGTCGCGTCGTGTATTTTATATTTATAGGTTCCTTATATTATTAACCCGCCGCGGTGTTATGATGACCGTAGAGGAACCTAATTTCGCTGAGAATAAAATTATTCCCGCCCTGCAAAATAAATATTTTGCAGAGGAGTATTATAATATACTCTATTATAAATTTTATTCGCAGGCTCTCAACCGCTTGAGGACTTTTATTCGCAACAGACTTATCCTCATCGGACGTCTAAGCGATTCCGCCCTGGAATATGCACATAAGCATCCAGTGATATTACCGCGCAATGATCACATAATTATCATGATCATTGACTATTACCATATTAAATATATGAATATTATAACGCATTTGTTTCGTGTTATTTTAAATACCGCGCTTTTATTAGCTTTACCCGCGCCGCAAGTCAAATCTGATCACGTCAGTTTGCTTGATAGGCATTCGCTACTGGACAAGTTAGTCCAGTCGTTTTGGAAACGTTGGAGATTAGAATACTTACACGGTCTGCAGGTTAGGCAGAAATGGAATACGCCTTCCACACCTATTACTCCTGGAACGGTCGTGGTTGTAATAAATGACAATGCACCGCCCCTAACCTGGCCTTTAGCCGTCGTAGAGAAAGTACATCCTTCAAAGGACGACGTCGCGCGCGTTTGTACAGTTAGAACCGTCAAGGGAATTTACCTTCGCCCGGTCGTTCGTTTATGTCCGCTTCCAAGACAATAGTTATATCGCATTAGTATATTACCGCAGTTAGTTAAGTTTAATTTTAAGTTTTGCACCGCTTTCGTTTATAATTTCTTAGTTATAATACCGCCGTGACTTTAGGAATTTTTTTATACCCCGCTCGCTTTACGCGATCCTAGAGTCATAGAATTTGTTAGTTATATTTCCGCCGTGACTTTTAGGATTTTTTATTATCCCGCTCGCATTTTGCGCTCCTAGAGCCATAGAACTTGTTATTTATATTACCGCCGTGGCTCTTAGGACTTTTATCAACCCGCGCGCATTATGCGATCCTAGAGTCATAGTTTTTCGCTGTATCTTATGATTGGTTTTAAATGGTGACCCATTTAGGGCGGGTGGATATGGTAACGCCAATATAATTAAAATAGTAAATGTAGAAATTAAACGTTTATTGTTTGTGGTGTGTTCCTTCATCCTTCCCTACATACGAGCACAACCAATCATCGCGTGGTCACTAACCACGTGACACGTCCAATAAGACGTGAACGCGACGTTCGTGTCGCTGCAGTCAGTCGGGTTCGCTCCGTGCCTTCGCGAGGTTCGGGACTCGGCCACCGCCGGAGAGCTTCCACGAGGCTCTCTAGATCATCAGGCATTGTGCCCTTGTAACATCACCGGGGTATCCCGTGCCCCGGCCCTTGGTCGCGCTCACCGCCGCGTGTGTGTTTGTGTGGAGTGTGGGACTGGACGCCGTTCTTGCCCGCCGCGAGCTGGAGGACCCTGACCGCGTGGCGGCGCGTGTGTTCTGGACGCTACTCCCTCCGACGAGGTATGTGCTGTATGATCCTGTCTATCCCTCTTTGCTAACACCACGTAGATCTAAATACAGTCCACTTTCATATCGAGAATATATTTACGTATATTTTTATATTGGCGCGACCAACAAGTATTGTAAATAATGAGAAAACGTTTTCAATAAATTTTTTTTTTACTTTTTACGTCATAGTTTATTTTTTTATTTCGACTCTACCACGTCATCTCATATCAACTCCCGGGCGAAGCCGGGTTTTTTAGCTAGTACTATTATAAAGGCGAAAGTTTGTATGGATGTATGGATGTTTGTTACTCTTTCACGTAAAAACTACTGAACCGATTACAATGAAATTTAGCACACATATAGAGGGTAACTTGGATTAACACATAGGATAGGTTTTATCCCGGAAATCCCACGGGAACGGGAACTATGCGGGTTTTCCTTTGAAAACGCAGGCGAAGCCGCGGGCGGAAATCTAGTATACCAATAAAATAACCATTGTGACCTATTTATTTACAATTATGTATATGTAATGAAGTAACATTTAGTAAACTACTTATATGCTTTTAAAATTCCGTAAAATTATCATAATTATATAAACTTCGGAGATCATAATTATATCTCTGGACTACTGGGTTTTTCTACTGCATTTAATTCTACTGATTCTTTGTCAATAGTATCAGATTTCGGGGCATCACACCCTCTTCGATCTGCCGATATAATTTCCTTCATTTTTTTCTCTAACTCCTGATAAAACTCTTCTGGGTCATCGTCATCTTTTCTTTTAGGTACCACTTCAATATTTAGCTCTGGTAAAGATTCACTCGAGTCAGTACTGCTGCGTCGCTCTCGCGATTCTGATGAGGGAGATAACCCTGAAAGTAAATGAACAATGATTTAGTTATTATACCTTTTCTTTATTTTTCCGATCGCATTGGAATCACTACATAGTATAAAACAAAGTCGCTTTCTCTGTCCCTATGTCCCTTTGTACGCTTAAATCTTTGAAACTACGCAACGGATTTTGATGCGGTTTTTTTAATAGATAGAGTGATTCAAGAGGAAGGTGTATATGTATAATAATTAAATTAAATAGTGGAGAAGTACTGTTATTTTTGAGGTTTCTAATGTGATGCCGTAAATAATTACATTTTTTCCTCTTACCTACATTGCAAACGCAGGCTAAACCCTACGAGTTTTATCAAAATAATGTACTAAGTATTGAAAAGGTCTACAGAAAAGTCCGTGATGGTATATATTATGTCTATCTCTTATGGATAACCCACAATAACTTTCTTTTGTCATTTACTTTAAAAATTGCGGGACGTAGCGTTTGCGGCGGTACCGGCCGGCCGCCATTGCACCCGTGCGAAGCCGGGGCGGGTAGCTAGTTTATATATAAAGAATAGTTTATGAGCAAACATAAACTACAAGTATCTTTTGCACATGATATCCCTCATAGAAGTGGACTTCATCACAGGGCCGTAGCTAGTCGAATTTGAGGTAGGGCAGCGGTTCATCATCATTATCTCCAGCAAAATTAGCCATAAGAGGTTAAAAAATACTAATAGCAGTACAGGCTTCTATTTTGATAAAATAAATATTGTCTCAACTTACTTGGTTCCTCCTCAAAATATTCTTCATTACTTAAGCGCGACATATTTAATTAATAGAGTTTTGTTTGATTTAACAATTAAATGAGATTATCGTGTTTAAAAAAATACTCTTGAAGAGGGTAGACGTGAATTAAAAGAATTCTAATTACGATGATCTGGGATCAGGAGTTGCCATTTGAAAAAAAAAGAAGAAGAAGAAGAATTACGATGATAGTCATGCCTAAACTGTGAACACGAAATGAAATGAGATAACTAAATAAACATTTAATTAAGTGTACAAATTGTATTTATCCATATAAAAATTCGCCAGTGTGATTCGTTTTTGGTTCAAGCAGTCACAAAATTCATCGATTTACCTATACTTTATATAATTATCTGTGTTCAGAGTATTCGGCCTGATTACCGGCTGTATGCCTATTTACCTAATATGTAGTATAAAAAATTGTCCCTGGAGTAGCATAAATGGCGAAAAATCGCCTACGTTGGCAACACTGATTAAAAACAAAAATTAGCATCAAACTTGTGTTTAGCTATCGGTTTAAATGTGTGGGTTTGGCGACAGTGGTTTTCATGTTAATAATTATGACACTATAGCACTTCTATTTGTTTTAATTGCTCCGAGGTTTTTACTGTTCTGTGCCCGAGACCAGTGTTGCCAGCAAGACTAACATAAAATTTGCTAAATGGCTGTTAAAATTTTGCCAAAATTTTGCTAAAGGATTTATAATTAAGCTAAATATTTTGCTAAAAATTTTTAATGTCAAATAAAACGACATTTTTGTTGTTTTTTTAATCTGTGTACATCAAATGAAACCTACGTCATCTAGTGAGTAAGAGAGTGAAGAATGTAATTACTTTTGTGGCTGTATGAATTGTATTGATTGATGTATCGGTTCATTCGTTCTTACTCATTAAAGATACTTGCCTCTTGTTCGCAATCTGATATACACGTTGTTTTATTTTATTAATAGGTTATGGGCCCAGATCCATATAATTAGTTATCAAAAGTTGTAAAGTTATAGTTTTTTAGTTAGCATCAGTGATTAGAGAGTGATTGCGTCATATATCACGGTAAAAAAAAAAAATTTTCATCCCTGTTGCACGTGGCGCGGCGTTGTGGTGTGATCAACAGATATGGCTTCAAGTACAAATTCCTTTATTGCAAATGTGCCGAAACTAAAAGGCCGAGAAAATTATAGCGAGTGGGCGTTTGCCGCTGAAAACCTATTAGTACTTGAAGGAAAATCAAAATTTGTCAAGCTTGAGGGAACCGGCGACGCCATTACGGAAGACGCTATGACGAAAGCCAAGTTGATTCTAACCATAGATCCTTCGTTATATGTACACATTAAAGATGCTAAGACTACTAAACAACTATGGCAGAAATTACAGCAGATGTTTGATGACGCGGGATTTTCGAGAAGAATCATGTTATTGAGAAATTTAATTTCAATACGTCTCGAAACATCGGATTCAATGACAAGTTATATTACTCAAATAATAGAAACCGGGCAGAAATTATCTAGAACGGGATTTGTGGTGAATGATGAATGGATTGGTTGTTTAATGTTGGCAGGATTGCCTGAAAAATATTTTCCAATGCTCATGGCCATTGAACATTCAGGGATCGCCATTACGGCGGATGTTGTCAAATCCAAGTTATTAGATTTGTCCGGGAATGATGATTCGGCGGAAACTACAGCGTTGTACACTAGAGGGCGTCGACATATCGATCAAAGATCGAAATCATTCAGTAAGATTGGAAACACGTTCAACAAAGATGGCGATACGTCAAATGTTAACAATAGCAAAAAGAAAGTCATCAAGTGTTATCGTTGTAAACAGATTGGGCACTATAAAAATCAGTGTACACAAGTGAAAGGTGCGATGACAAACAACTTAAATTGTTTTTCTGCATTATTTTTACGGGAAAACTTCAAGAAAGATGATTGGTACTTAGATTCAGGCGCAAGTGTGCATATAACCTCGAACGTGAACAATATTCGGAATCCATCAGAAAACACGAGTATAAAGGAAATTACAGCGGCTAACAATGGAGTGATGGCTGTATTATGCTCGGGTGATGTTGATATTGTTACGATTACGTCGAAAAGCAGATATAATATCACAGTGAAAGACGTGTTATGCGTGCCAAGTATTGCAACGAATTTATTATCTGTGAGTAAATTAATTGAAAATGGAAACAGAGTGGACTTCAATAAAAATTATTGCTATATCTACAACAGTAAAAATCAGATGATAGGAGAGGCAAGGTTAGTCGATGGTGTCTATAAACTTATTGTAGAAAATAAACACAGCTGTTGGCTCTCAACGACTGTCAGTGGAAAAAGTGAGTTGTGGCATCGAAGGATGGGCCACTTGAACAGTAAAGACCTCACTAAAATGAAAGATGGTGCAGTTGTGGGCATTGACTTTAATGACAAAGCTGTTGTTGATAAAAGTTCGTGTGTTGTGTGTTGCCAAGGGAAGCAGTCACGATTACCGTTTAACCATGTTGGTACCAGAAGTAGTGAAGTACTTAACATCATTCATGCAGATGTGTGTGGACCTATGGAGGTGAATTCAATTGGAGGCTGCAGGTATTTTTTAATCTTTGTTGATGATTACACACGCATGACTTTTGTCTATTTCTTGAAAGCTAAGAACGAAGCATTTAAATATTTTAAAGATTTTAAAGCTTTAGTTGAAAATCAACAGAATAAGCGGATTAAAATATTTAGGACTGATAACGGTCTGGAATTTTGTAATACATTGTTTGATAGTTACTTGGCAGAAGCTGGTATACTTCATCAGAAAACTAATATCTATACTCCAGAACAGAATGCTATCAGTGAACGTATGAACAGAACTCTAGTAGAAAGGGCTCGTTGCATGTTGTTTGATGCCAAACTAGACAAAAAGTTCTGGGCTGAAGCGGTAAACACAGCCGTGTACCTTAGAAATAGGTCACCAGCTTCGGGCTTACAAGACTTGACACCAATTGAACTTTGGACTAATAAGAAACCTAATCTTAGTCACATTCGTATTTTCGGGAGCCAGGCCATGGTGCACATTCCAAAGGAAAAACGATTAAAGTGGGATATTAAATCTAAACCACATATACTTTTTGGTTACTCTGAAAATGTGAAAGGGTATAGGATTTATGACCCAGTTAAGAAATGTGTGACAGTAAGCAGGGATGTCATAATTCAAGAAAACTTAAAAAGTAACATGAATGAAACCATATCAGTTTCAGTGGGGGAAATCTCAGAAATAAAGGAAGAAAAGAAAGACATGGATGAATTTACTGATGAAGAAGCTAAACAGGATATTAACCAGATTAATAATAATAATCCTATATTGCAGGATGTGTCTGAGATTCCACCAAAAGATGAACCAAAGAGGATGAGGAGACCACCACAGCGTTATGGTTATTCAAACCTGTGCATGCAGTCGAATGCTGAGAATCAAAGTGATCCAGTCAGTATCCACCACGCTCTACAAAGTCCCGATAAAGATAAGTGGATTTCTGCAATGGAAGAGGAACTTCAAGCATTCAAAGAGAATGATGCATGGGCAATAGTGAGTGAAGTGCCTCAAGGTAAAACATTAGTGCAGTGTAAATGGGTCTTTAAAAGAAAGTTTGATAGTGATAACAGTGTTAGATATCGTGCTCGTCTGGTAGCGAAGGGCTTCACCCAAAAACCAGGTATTGACTATGATGAGACATTTTCACCTATACACAGAAGACAAACTAGGCGACTACCAGTACGCTTGGGGCCCTAACCGTTCGACTACTGATCAGATTTTAAAACACTTGAGTTCAATGTCATAACACACCATATTATTTTAAGGTCATAAAGAAGTTTCACTTCTTACGTGTGTACTCTAGTACACGCATACATTTTTTTTCTTATCCCTATCACGCGTGATTTGATATATTTCTGTAAAGTTGCATATTGTAAATTATTTTTTGAAAAAATAAGGTCAAAAAGAAGTTTCATTTCTTACGTGTGTACACGTACGCGTAGCACACGCACACATTTTTTTTGGTTTTTAGCTTCAAATAAGTCCTAAACGTGGAGTATTCGATAGTACCTAATCGATTTACATTGTGTGCATTTAATGTAATTTCTTGATAATAGTTTTTGTGACTAGCTGCAGTTTGACATCAACTGAATACATCAATTAGGTAGTTGTACAGTAGTTGTTGAGCAGTTCATTCTTATTACGTT
Organism: Colias eurytheme; assembly: GCF_061535395.1. Lineage (NCBI taxonomy): Eukaryota > Metazoa > Arthropoda > Insecta > Lepidoptera > Pieridae > Colias > Colias eurytheme. The sequence continues at coordinate 1,765,536 of NC_143011.1, read as the reverse complement.
GAAACTAAAATTTAGCTCAGCCCTATTGCCGTTCGATATTAGATTCACAGATGAGTTTAAGCCTACACTTAATAATTGTTTTAAGTTGAGTTTTCAAATTTGCCGATAAAAAAAAAATTTGAAGGGTTTCTCGCGATTTTTTTGTAGGCAGATATGTTATCACATGATTACTTTAAATTCAAGTTGGTAAATATTCAGTTGAGAATAAGCTTTCACCACTTTGAGTGTTTTCTGCGGTTCAGTTACGAATTATTCGTTTTAAACTTTTTAAGATGTTATTTTTGTGCTGTTGTCACATTTGTTTGTCAATGATCATAACAACAAAATAAAACTGCTGTTAAAATTTGAGCAAGCTGCACAGGCTATCACTATGATAGACTTGGGAGGTATAATTCAGTAGAGTTGTAGTGGAGTATAGTTGTAGCATACTGATGGTTGTGTTGTCTCGTACGTTGTGAAGTAAATGTGTGTTGCGTGAAATAATATTGTGATGGTAATGTAGTTCGTCGAAGGATTGTGGTGTTCTATCTGGCATGAAGTCCAGGATAGTAGATGTGTTCTGACCGGTCAGGAGGACTGGGGCAGTATGGTAACCCTGTAAGGTCAGTGTGGGCCGAGGCAGGATAGTAGCTATTTTGGTATCCCGAGATGAATTACCGTAGTAATGTAGTGTGAGAAATGGCGTACGAGGACGCATGATTGTCGGTATGGCTGTATAGGAGATAACTTGAGTTTATTAAAATGAAAAACGATTAAGAATATTGATTCTGTTGGATGAGTAATAGTTCAGTTCAGGTTTCACTTTTTTTTACTGTTGAGCTATTGAATCCTGTAAACACCAATAATCACTTTGAAAAGACAGATTTTGTTTATACTATGTTCGGGTAACTTCACCTTGTTAATATATTGAGGATGCCTGAGGGCCAAGTACCACTTGAAGTTGGTTAGTGTTTGAAATTTGAGTTTGAGTTGAGTGGTAGCGATGAATCTTAGTTCGTTTGGTCAGAGAGTGCCAGTAGTCATTTCGTAGCCGTAGTCCGTTGAAATCGGTGTCTGCTATTAGGAGCTATGGCTGCTTATAGTGAACCGTGGATACGCGGTATTACCGTAGTCCGTTTGAAACCGGCGTCTGCTATTAGGAGTACAGATAGCTGCTTATAGTAAACCGTGGATACGCGGTGCGCGGGTGACGCTGGCGGAGGTTGGGTCTTGTAGAGACCATTGGAATATGGGAGTCCGTGGGACTCGGCATTCGGAGGAATGCGTGTGGAACAAACATGAGGTTTGTTGTGGGGCTTAGTGAAAAGCCAGAGTTTGCATTCGGAGGAATGCGTGTGTGTTGTTGGGCTTAGTGAAAAGCCAGAGTTTGCATTCGGAGGAATGCGTGTGTGTTGTTGGGCTTAGTGAAAAGCCAGAGTTGGTATTCGGTGGAATGCGTGTGTGATGTTGGGCTTAGTGAAAAGCCAGAGTTGGCATTCGGTGGAATGCGTGCGTGATGATGGGCTTAGTGAAAAGCCACAGGACTCGGATAAGATTCATGCTCTAGTTTTTTTGTGATACTTTAATAATGATCTGCTGATGACAATAGCAGTGAAAGTGGTATTTGGTTGCTTAAGCGTTATTTTCTTTTAGTAGTTAGTAGTTCATAAATTTAATCGAAATGATCAGGATTCAATGTTTCATTACTTTAATCAAAATGGTTAATTTCAAAGGGTTGAAGTTGGAAATTATTTTAAGGTATTCAAATTAAGAAAAAAACCTGTTTTCATATGAACTTAAATTTTGTATTATGAGATTCTTTGCTATAGGACGTTTCTTGTACAAATTTCATGATTCTGTGTTCACAAGAAATATCCTGAAGGTATTGATTCCTCGTGTCCCCTGCGAATGTCGAAAACTACTATCTTTTGATCGACTGTTATAACTTTTCAAAGCTTAACGGGACGATGGTATGCGATATGAATTTCAAAGGTCTTGATAGATAGACTGATAGACGTACGGACAACTAAGTGATCTTAAGGATTTAGTTTTTTTCAGTTTTGTGGTTTAAAAGCCTAAAAATTAAATATCCGAGTTTAATTGTAAAAATTTGTCAGGATTGGCCGAAGAGCATGTACTGTGCGAGATGTTTTCTGTGTTACAGCACCCACAAACACGAGGACGTGTTCAGCGCAGGATGGCCGTGTCGGAGACGGTCAATAGCGCGGATGTAAAACGACTCTAAGCACGAGTTCCGGGAGGTGGCAGCACAGTGAAGTTGGCGGCTTACTTCATGCTTGTACCGGGTCGAGCCCGTGAAGGCTCGCCCTCGGGACGGCACTTCACATTCGAACATCGAAGAGTTCGGATCTTCCACTACTAGGAACTGTTAACCTTTTCTTTGCTAGTGTTTAATTTAAATGTGTAACGTAACGGTTATTAAAAGTGATTGTATTTAAAGTGATTGTATTAAAATGACTGTATTGTAAAACTGACATGATTAAAAAGAGCAACTATAGAGTTTCTTGCCGGTTCTTCTCTGTAGATACTGCTTTCCGAATCGGTGGTAAATAAAGAAATGATTGAGTTTGAGGTGTTTCTTTGCTCGATTACCCAACGCAACGCCCACAGCTTGAAAATAGATTCACAATCTACATCTTGCTCCGACATCAGAATTGGGATCAAATCGAGCAAATGAGAAAACACGTGACGATAACCTCGATACGATATACGATAACCTGATTAAAAGTCAAAGCGCCGCAACCACGTGGCACTTCGATCCAGTTTCAACGGGAACAGCAAGAAGTCGGAAGCGAGCATCATCGTATCATCGAGAGCAGCGCCGTGTCATGTCGTGCACCGTGCCATCGCGTCGAGCATCCGGCTTCGAGCATCATGCGTCGAGCGTCGAGCATCATGCGTCGAGCGTCATGCGTTGCGCCATGTGGTGCATTACGCATCCATACTGAGCGCCGCGGCACCAAGCTGGGCTCCGCGACACCACGCCAGGTGTTGCACATCCACGCCAGGCACCGCAATACCACGCCGGGCGTCGCGCTACCATCACTACCATCAACACGTCGAGCCTGAGATCACCGGAACCAGAGCGACGTGTCGACGTGTCGTGCAACTATCCTTCAATCTCATACAAAACCGGTCAGTAGATAACATTCCACTTTGAGTGTACAGTAAGATAAGGAAAGTAGGTTTTCAAAATGTAGTAACTTCAAGCAACTTATTCGAAAGAAAAAGAAATTTATTGCCAAAAACATTAGTTACAAAATTTATTTTAAAATTAATTGAGGAAAATGGTCACAGCCTCGGCAAAATGCTGCACAAAAACAGCGCTAATTTACAGGCTGTACCGAATGTAATGATTACAGATTTTGTTAAAAGTTGTAACCTACAAGACCAGTGTATAGTTTAATCTTATTGCATTACATTTAACTCAACTTATTTACGCAGTGATAAATTAACAGTACCTATTTCACTTATTCAGGGACGGGTTTACATTAGTAGGTAATTCACGTAATTTTAAAAAATACTTTGTGGCGTAAGCACTGCCATCAAGATAAATTAAGTAACGAATTGCTTTAATGTTTGTTATTTTGTGAGCTAACACTAACAAAGAAAGCACATTAATTGGTACACTGCATCCAGATCCTTCAATCGAACGTAAACAATAAACATTCACTTGTCCGTGTATCAGAACAAAAACAGTATGCGAATTACTTTCAAATTAGTTTCTTAACTACCCGCGTTAGTTTCTTGACTACCCGCATTAATTTCTTAAACTACCTGCGTTAGTTTTTTAGGCTATAACCCTTGACAAATAGCAATTAATTGCTACACAAAGACAGCCTTATTGCTATTCGATTAAAAACGAAAAGTAATGCCTTAACTAGTGCATTTGAGGTTTAAAAAAAAACTTTTCGTAGGTTTTATTTAAGGTGATATTTGAGGTAATTTCTTAAAATAAAGTTGTGAACAATTCACAGTATACAGTTTTACGATATGAAGTTTTATGAAATGTTGCAGATTTAGTTTTATCGAATAAAAGGTAAATCGAGGCATTTAGTTTTGAATTTTTACAGAGAATTTATTGGGTCCTTATTTAGGCAGTTCATAATACAATGTCACAGATAATTAGCGTGTGTTCAAATAAACATCTAGCGTAAGATAAATCTTTGGAATCTACATTTGGTTTTAGTACATTAGATTGCTTTAAAATTAAGAACTATCCCATCAACGTTAGGGTACGTTAAATGTTAAGATATTAAGACTTTAAAAAAAAAAAAACTGGAAATAATCTTAAGGTTAATAGCGCCTTTACAGTTTACATACTGTCGTCAGATAATGTCTGTTTAATTGAATAGAGAAAAGAAAAACCCATCCAGGTTTTCTGAAAGTTTTTGAAGTGAAACTTCTTTATCGGGGTTGGACAAAAATTTAGTGTAACATTTTTGCGTTACGCCGTAAGCGTGACATTTTTGCGTTACGCCGTACGCGTGACATTTTTGCGTTACGCCATACTCGTGACATTTTTAAGGTCATAAAGAAGTTTCACTTCTTACGTGTGTACTCTAGTACACGCATACATTTTTTTTCTTATCCCTATCACGCGTGATTTGATATATTTCTGTAAAGTTGCATATTGTAAATTATTTTCTGAAAAAATAAGGTCAAAAAGAAGTTTCATTTCTTACGTGTGTACACGTACGCGTAGCACACGCACACATTTTTTTTGGTTTTTAGCTTCAAATAAGTCCTAAACGTGGAGTATTCGATAGTACCTAATCGATTTACATTGTGTGCATTTAATGTAATTTCTTGATAATAGTTTTTGTGACTAGCTGCAGTTTGACATCAACTGAATACATCAATTAGGTAGTTGTACAGTAGTTGTTGAGTAGTTCATTCTTATTACGTTGAAACTAAAATTTAGCTCAGCCCTTTTGCCGTTCGATATTAGATTCACAGATGCTGCTTATAGCTGCTTATAGTATACACTTATTAATTGTTTTAAGTTGAGTTTTCAAAAGTAAACATAACGTTAAGGAATTTAGCCATATGCAAATTTGCCGATAAAAAAAAGTTTTGAAGGGTTTCTCGCGATTTTTTTTTGTAGGCAGATATTATGTTATCACATGATTACTTTAAATTCAAGTTGGTAAATATTCAGTTGAGAATAAGCTTTCACCACTTTTTGAGTGTTTTCTGCGGTTCAGTTACGAATTATTCGTTTTAAACTTTTTAAGATGTTATTTTTGTGCTGTTGTCACATTTGTTTGTTAATGATCATAACAACAAAATAAAACTGCTGTTAACATTTGAGCAAGCTGCACAGGCTAGCACAATGATAGATTTGGGAGGTATAGTTCAGTAGAGTTCTAGTTGAGTAGAGTTGTAGCATACTGATAGTTGTGTTGTCTCGTACGTTGTGAAGTAAATGTGTGTTGCGTGAAATAATATTGTGATGGTAATGTAGTTCATCGAAGGATTGTGGTGTTCTATCTGGCATGAGGTCCAGGATAGTAGATGTGTGTTCTGACCGGTCAGGAGGACCGCGGCAGTATGGTAACCCTGTAAGGTCAGTGTGGGCCGAGGCAGGATGGTAGTTATTTTGGTATCCCGAGATGAATTACCGTAGTAATGTAGTGTGAGAAATGGCGTACGGGGACGCATGATTGTCAGTATGGCTGTATAGAAGATACCTAGAGTTTTAATATTCGGTTGGATGAGTAATATTCAGTTCAGATAAGATTTCTCTTTTTTTTTAACTGTTGAGCTATTGAAATACTAAACACCAATAATCACTTTGAAAAGACAGATGTTGTTTATACAATGTTCGGGTAACTTCACTTTGTTAATATACTGAGGATGCCTGAGGGCCAAGTACCACTTGAAGTTGATTAATGTTTGAAACTTGAATTTGAGTTGAGTGATAGCGGTGAATCTTAGTTCGATTGGTCAGAGTGTGCCAGTAGTCATTTCGTAGCCGTAGTCCGTTGAAGTCGGTGTCTGCTATAAGGGGTTATGGCTGCTTATAGTAAACCGTGGATGCGCGGTATTACCGTAGTCCGTTGAAGCCGGCGTCTGCTATTAGGAGTACAGATAGCTGCTTATAGTAAACCGTGGATGCGCGGTGCGCGGGTGACGCTGGCGGAGGTTGGGTCTTGGAGAGACCATTGGAATATGGGAGTCCGTGGGACTCGGCATTCGGAGGAATGCGTGTGGAACAAACATGAGGTTTGTTGTGGGGCTTAGTGAAAAGCCAGAGTTTGCATTCGGAGGAATGCGTGTGTGTTGTTGGGCTTAGTGAAAAGCCAGAGTTGGCATTCGGTGGAATGCGTGTGTGATGATGGGCTTAGTGAAATCACATATGGCATTCGCGGCCTCAATGTATACCACCATGACATTGTGGCGTTGCCACTTTTATTATCTATATTTTATTATCTGTGGCGTTCCGAAACGGAACGCACTTGATCGAATTTTAAATTGATTCGACGATAGTGAAAATGATTCACTAGGACAATAGTTAATACGCAAAACGCAATACGCAGTTGATACGTATTTAATACCAATACTCAATGATTGTCTCCTGCTAACCTGTACAGACTAGACTCATTGTGGTGACTGGTGAAACATTGTATAGCATTAACAACATAGTACTGTATTATTGAAAGATCGATTAAAGGTTTATTTTACAATCTACGACTTTCATTATACATGGGTAACAAAACCCCATAACATATTCGGTTTTACTCCGGACAACATCTTCAGCCACCCAATCCCTTTGCTTGAAGTCCAAATCCAGCGGAGGACAATAATCGTCATTTACTAAAATTGAAGGTTTTTCGTCCTAGTATAAAAGTTGTCTGGATCCCATTTTATACTCAATCTATAGTATAATACTATAGATATCATGTGAAACGTGACTTGGAAAAAAATCATTCAAATAAATCACAAAATAAAAATTTGAAACAATTTTAAAAGTTACGAAAAGCCCAATTATACGTCAAAATGACGCACAACATCCTCTTTACAACCAAATGGCGGAATTTACATGGATGAGCCAACTATGTACTGCTAGGTCTCGACGGCTAATAAGTTGGTTCTGGATTTTGCAGCGATTCGATGGTAAATATAGAAGAGTTCATACGTCAAATTTACGTAGATTGGACTTCTAGGGTTAAATGCATAAATACCTAAATGATGTTTTGTTTTTATTATCTAATAACGATAAAAAAAACCCGTTGATTTCATTCGTTTTTCAAGCTACGTGCATAGTTTTTCTACTAAAAAGCCTCAATTGAGTCATAAAGTACACAAATTTCAAGCATAATAAGTCACATCATTTCTATAAAACCAAAACTGGCAATAATATAAGTCGTGTTGTGCGATTATGAACATAGTGCATAAGGGCATAAGTCGTTATATTGCAAAGAGTAAAAAAAAAATTATGTGAATACATTGAGTTATTCCATGAAGTACTCGTTCATAAGGCCACAACTACAAAAAAACACGAAAAAAGTATATTTCTGGGGTTGTTACAACATGTGTTCATATGTACAAATATAGTCTAACATCATAATTCGCACGCTGAGAACGAAAGTGACCTAATACGAAATTCGTGTTTTTTGGGAATCATCAAAAAAGTGTTCGTAATTTACAGAACTATTTACAAATCATGTCATAATTTGTTCGAATGCAAAGTTATATAAGATATTAAAGTCTGATATCATTTTAGAGGATATTATCCACCCATCCAATCCATAAAAAATAAATTAAATTAAATTTAAATATTTTTTATCTTTTTTTAAAAATTACCATTAGATATTGCGTCACTTTAGTACTGAAAACTTGTAACTCATCTTTGACTAGTTTGGGAATGAGTCACTTTAGTATTTTTGTTCTATGCATGCATTTGGACGTAACCTGAATTATGTCAACTTAGTATTAAAATATTAATGGGAAGTAGTCTAATGAAACCAAATGTTAACTAAGAAATTATATTTATTGTTTGTTTCAAGACTCATTTTTACTATTTACTTAATACCTATGGGCAATCAACTCTAATATTGGTATTATTAATCAACAAAAAATTATACTTCAGTATAATTAATTAAAAAAAGTAATACAAAAGTGCAGTTTTAGTTAGGAACTAGCGGTCCGCCCCGGCTCCGCCCGTGGTACATATTTCACAATAAAAGGTAGTCTATGTTCTTTCTCAATGTCTAAAGATTATCTGTGCCAAATTTCATCAAAATCGGTTCAGTAGTTTATGCGTGAAAACCATACATACATACAAACCTTTCCTCTTTATAATATTACTAGCTTACCGCCCGCGGCTTCGCCTACTTTGTTTCAAACCTAATAAATTATACACTAAAACCTTCCTATTTAATCACTCTATGAATTAAAAAAAACCGCATCAAAATCCGTTCCGTAGTTTTAAAGATTTAAGCATACAAAGGGACATAGGAACAGAAAAAGCGACTTTGTTTTATACTATGTAGTGTAGATTTATTTCGCACCTCTTAAAGTGAAAGTTTATCTAAAAATTTTGGCTCAGAGCAGATAGATAAATAGCGAACAAAACGCAAGTAAGATCCTGGGAAGTACTAAGTAAAATTCTACTAACAGCTGCGAGTGAAAATCTAGGTAATGAGATACGATGCAGAAACAAGTGGCCGAATGCCAAAAGGTTACTAACGAAAAGAATGAAGCATACCTATCGTTACAGCAGACTTACACTTGCAGACGAGAGAGAGCATAAAGCGCGACGAAGGAAAAAAAATAACTACACAAGAGAAAGAAGAAGAAATGTGTTGATGTCAACTAACTTGAAGAGATTGCTAAAAGTTTCTCAACGAAGGACTCGAGAAACTTTTACAGCCAAACTAATAGAGGTAGGAAAGATTTCAAACCTAGAACCTCAGCTTGTAAAAGTAAAGATAGTGAGCTACTAAATAGTAAGAACGATATTATTAAAAGATGGAATTAGTACTTCCAAGAACTGCTAAATAGCACAGAAACTGCTGAAACACCTTCTGCCATACAAAATTATACTAACATCCCAGATATCTCACTGCCTACAAATAGACGAAGTTAGATTGGCCATTAGGAAACTCAAAAATCATAAGCCACCAGGAACTGATTACATCTCTGTGGAATTGCTTAAATATGCTGAAACTAGCTTTAAGGAGAAATTTTATGAGCTGATAGTCCAGGTGTAGTAGTCTGAAACGACGCCCTGTTAACTTTTCTTTATTCTTTCTAAAAGCACATTGCCTTACACATTGCATAGGTACATGAACCACAGACTAAGTACAGGGTTGCCACAACAATGACATAAGAAAAATAATTATAGTTAAGTTTTTCTAATATAATCTAATACGCCCGATGAGTGGAACATCGCAGTAACATAGGGTATATATTACAGCGGTGTGTACAGCACAAGAAAGGTGACATATTTGATTGCCAGAATTATCACGGTATATCTCTTTTAAACACGGCATATAAAATCTTCGCCTATGTCCTTTTCAATAGAATATCTCCATACACAGAAGACAAACTAGGCGACTACCAGTACGCTTGGGGCCCTAACCGTTCGACTACTGATCAGATTTTAAAACACTTGAGTTCAATGTCATAACACACCATATTATTTTCGTGAATTTTAAGGCTGCATACGACAATGTTCACCGAAATTTCCTGTACCAAGCGTTGACTGAGATCGGCATTCCACCACAATTGGTGTCGTCACTTACAGCAATGACGTTAAAAAAATAAAAAAGCGTCGTTCGGATCCATTCAGTATCTTGCAACCTTTTAGGGCAATGGAAGGCCTTAGGCAGGGTGATGCGCTCTCCAGCCTTCTGATTAACATAGCCTTAGAAAAATGCATCCGAGATTCCAGAAATTGAGACATCGGGCACTTTATTTTTCGAATAGATACAAATACTGAGATACGCGGATGATATAGACCTGGATCGGGAGGACGCTACCAGCAGTGATCCTCTACTGCTGTTAACGCATATATTACTATAGACCAAACTGCCCAAAAGCTCGGTCTACAAGTCAAGTTCGTGGCTGTACGTGACTTTGTGTACCTGGCATAATTAATAACAAACCAGAACGAAATATCTGCAGAAATATTTAAACGAATTATGGCTGATTCGGCCTTCTAAGATATTTTTGATCGAAACTGCTATGCCGAAACATAAAGGTACTGCTATAAAAGACCCTACTAAGACCAGTACTAACATACGGGTCCGAAAGTTGGGTCCTGAGCAAAAAAATGAGGATTGCCTGCTGGTGTTCTAGCGAAAAATCCTCAGACGGATTTTCGGTGCTGTGCTGGAAAATAGACATTGGAGAACGCGGTATAACCATGAGCTTTATGAAATGTACGAGGAGCCGAATGTCTTATAGACCATAAAACTAGGCCGTTTACGCTGGGCCGGATACGAGGCACGTATGGACGACAAGAAGGCACCTCTGCGTCTTCTCTATGGAAAACCAGATGGGCCGAAGCTCCGATGGTTGGATGGCATCTAATGATTGCTGTGAAAATCTGGAGAACTCAGACAAAGGACCGAGAGATCTGGAAGAAAATACTGGACCAGGCCAAGGCCCACTAGCAGCTGTAGAGCCTCAGATGATGATGATCACTCAGCGAGGAAACTCTTGTATTTCATGATAACTTTTTGGGTATGAATTTTTCGTTTTCTTTTTCATTTTCTTGAACCATTTGTAATATAAAATCATCTTTAATCTCTTCATAATAATGACCTAAACATAAATATTTAAACAAATTATTATTGAAACAATGACATAAACTTTAATACGCCATAAAATTAACTTATCAAAATATTATTAAAACGGCCTATTTATACATAATACACTTAAACAAAGAAAGCATTTAATAAAGTACAGGCATAACGAGAAATATGTCGTTACCTTTAGAATAGTTGATAATACAAAAATGACTTAATATGATTTAAGTCACAATTCAAAAACTGCATTTTAGTACAAAAGTGACCTAATACGAATAAAGGTCTTGTTAGGATTAGAACATTGACATAATATTTACTTACCTTTCGGTAAATAAACGCCGCAATCAGGATTAAATCACTTTAAAACTAAGAAATGTAATCACCGTGCCGACATAATACTAAAACGGTCACTATTTTAGCGGAGGGACGTTTAAAATACGCAAATTATAAAGAGACGCAACATACGTGTTTTTCGGTTTCTAGGTGACATAGGATAGTTTTTGATTTATTAAATGATAGAATACCTTATTCTGAGTCATTTTATGAGTATAACTCATTTTTGCAAAATTTTGAGTTAGGTCACTTTCGTTCTCAGCGTGCGAATTATCTTACACATACAAGCTTAAAATTTTGAATTAATAAAGATTTAGTATTGATATATAGTTTTTTGTCTCTCCTGAAAAGTGCTGTTTTTGAGTTATTCCCTTATTCACTGGAGGCACAGAATATATGGACGCCAATGTGAATTTGAATACATAAGTAATTACTTATTTCTTTATTTGAAAGAGTAAGGTGTGCAGATAGTATACCTACCAATAAATCACACAAATTTTTATATTATATAATATATTAACAATCCCAGATGAAAAGTTAATCAAATAAGAACCAAAAAGTAAATTAGATTTAGATACATTTATTTCAAAGGATTTACAATTCACTTCTAACGTTTTAGAATAATATTATAAACTTGTACACCTTGACAAAAAGTAAAAAATTGCGGGTGAGTTTATTTGAAAGAGTAGTAGTAGTAGTAAGAGTAGTAGTAGTAGAGTAGAGTATTCCGATGTAAATGTCTCGTTAAATAGTACGTGGTTAGAATTCTGGAAGTAGGATCAGAAATTTAAAGGAAAATGGTATGGAAATATTCAAGAAGATTTACAGAGAAGACCTTGGTATGATGAGCTGGATGTAACTAGTCGTGAGTTTATCATCACAATCAACAGATTAAGATTTGGCCACAATAAACCAATAAATCACTTCACACCTTGCAAGACTGAACATAATTAATAGCAATATATGCACTTTCTGTAATGAGAAGATCGGCGATATGAAATTATTATGAACCATCAACCTTATTATTTTCTTTGTTTTCATAATCTTCAACAGTCAACTGTTAAAACCATGCCAAACGCCCAAACAGCCAAAATACGCAAGTCGCAACTTGTAGGTACGCAACATTGATTTGAATTTTGACGTCTATCAAATTTATCTTCGAAGAGAGGTAACCTGCTTAGAAAGTGAAACATCGATTATAGTGAATTAATCGGTACTGACTAGAAACATGTGTCGCTCGAACTTGATACACATGTCAATTTTAAAATTCATCAAGCGAATCCCTTTTAAAGTAGTATACTTTCTTTCGTAAATTTAAGGAGCAAAAAAAGGGCAAGTATAATAAAAAAACACAACGCATTTATTATTATGATGATTTTTATTCACTGCATTCGATTACTGATGTCAGATTTCGATTTCTAGAGTAACGTCTCGGGCAGTGTTGCCAATTTGGCATAATTTATGCTAAATTTAGCATATTTTTACATTGTTTAGCATTTTTATTTGTTGTCTAGCATATAGCTTATTTTTTAGCATATAAAATATTATAATATAATAAAAGTTAAACCATATGAAACCAACTACAGTTTTGCTACCTTGCATACGTAAATTTAGTCGACATTTCATGGACATGCACAACTTCCACCTTGGAATTCTGGAATGAAGTAATGGATTATAAAGACGCAGCTGGTAATAACCCTTTTGCAGATTTATCACAGCTGGCAATATCATTATTATCACTACCACATTCCAACGCGGAAATAGAACGTGTTTTTAGCCAAATGAATGTCGTCAAAACTAAGCTTCGCAACCGTTTATCGGTAAAAACTTTAAATGCCATTTTATACATAAGATTCGACCTAAAGAGGGCAGGAAAATGCTGCTACTCTTACACAGTTCCGGATAATGTACTGCGCTCTATAGGCACCAAGGAAATATATAGTCTTGGCAATGAGGCTTCCACGTCTACGTCAACATTATCGGCTGCGGATGAAGACCAAGATATTAATATTTTATTTGATAATAACACACTCGAATAAGAGATGTTATTATTTATGATGTCATTATTTACATATTATGTGTAAATAAATGTGTTGGATATATAAAATTTTAAGTAAAATGTCGTTTTATTTGACATTAAAAATTTTTAGCAAAATATTTAGCTTAATTATAAATCCTTTAGCAAAATTTTGGCAAAATTTTAACAGCCATTTAGCAAATTTTATGTTAGTCTTGCTGGCAACACTGGTCTCGGGCACAGAACAGTAAAAACCTCGGAGCAATTAAAACAAATAGAAGTGCTATAGTGTCATAATTATTAATATGAAAACCACTGTCGCCAAACCCACACATTTAAACCGATAGCTAAACACAAGTTTGATGCTAATTTTTGTTTTTAATCAGTGTTGCCAACGTAGGCGATTTTTCGCCATTTATGCTACTCCAGGGACAATTTTTTATACTACATATTAGGTAAATAGGCATACAGCCGGTAATCAGGCCGAATACTCTGAACACAGATAATTATATAAAGTATAGGTAAATCGATGAATTTTGTGACTGCTTGAACCAAAAACGAATCACACTGGCGAATTTTTATATGGATAAATACAATTTGTACACTTAATTAAATGTTTATTTAGTTATCTCATTTCATTTCGTGTTCACAGTTTAGGCATGACTATCATCGTAATTCTTCTTCTTCTTCTTTTTTTTTCAAATGGCAACTCCTGATCCCAGATCATCGTAATTAGAATTCTTTTAATTCACGTCTACCCTCTTCAAGAGTATTTTTTTAAACACGATAATCTCATTTAATTGTTAAATCAAACAAAACTCTATTAATTAAATATGTCGCGCTTAAGTAATGAAGAATATTTTGAGGAGGAACCAAGTAAGTTGAGACAATATTTATTTTATCAAAATAGAAGCCTGTACTGCTATTAGTATTTTTTAACCTCTTATGGCTAATTTTGCTGGAGATAATGATGATGAACCGCTGCCCTACCTCAAATTCGACTAGCTACGGCCCTGTGATGAAGTCCACTTCTATGAGGGATATCATGTGCAAAAGATACTTGTAGTTTATGTTTGCTCATAAACTATTCTTTATATATAAACTAGCTACCCGCCCCGGCTTCGCACGGGTGCAATGGCGGCCGGCCGGTACCGCCGCAAACGCTACGTCCCGCAATTTTTAAAGTAAATGACAAAAGAAAGTTATTGTGGGTTATCCATAAGAGATAGACATAATATATACCATCACGGACTTTTCTGTAGACCTTTTCAATACTTAGTACATTATTTTGATAAAACTCGTAGGGTTTAGCCTGCGTTTGCAATGTAGGTAAGAGGAAAAAATGTAATTATTTACGGCATCACATTAGAAACCTCAAAAATAACAGTACTTCTCCACTATTTAATTTAATTATTATACATATACACCTTCCTCTTGAATCACTCTATCTATTAAAAAAACCGCATCAAAATCCGTTGCGTAGTTTCAAAGATTTAAGCGTACAAAGGGACATAGGGACAGAGAAAGCGACTTTGTTTTATACTATGTAGTGATTCCAATGCGATCGGAAAAATAAAGAAAAGGTATAATAACTAAATCATTGTTCATTTACTTTCAGGGTTATCTCCCTCATCAGAATCGCGAGAGCGACGCAGCAGTACTGACTCGAGTGAATCTTTACCAGAGCTAAATATTGAAGTGGTACCTAAAAGAAAAGATGACGATGACCCAGAAGAGTTTTATCAGGAGTTAGAGAAAAAAATGAAGGAAATTATATCGGCAGATCGAAGAGGGTGTGATGCCCCGAAATCTGATACTATTGACAAAGAATCAGTAGAATTAAATGCAGTAGAAAAACCCAGTAGTCCAGAGATATAATTATGATCTCCGAAGTTTATATATGTAATTATGATAATTTTACGGAATTTTAAAAGCATATAAGTAGTTTATTAAATGTTACTTCATTACATATACATAATTGTAAATAAATAGGTCACAATGGTTATTTTATTGGTATATAATTGTTTATTTAATTATTTAATAATTACCTGCTTATCCAGGAGGCTATTCGAGATAATAGCACGATGGATTATTAGTTGAATATCAACTTACCTAAACTTAATTAATTTTAAGTAATTTTATAAGTACCCTCGATAACAATACTTTTTGCAATATCACGCGACACTCCATCGTATCGCATTCAAAATTGGGAATCGGAGTGCGAGGATCTGTGGTTCATGACTGAGGTATTGTTAAATGGTAAGACAATTAAGTTAGCTATATAACGACTTATGCCCTTATGCACTATGTTCATAATCGCACAACACGACTTATATTATTGCCAGTTTTGGTTTTATAGAAATGATGTGACTTATTATGCTTGAAATTTGTGTACTTTATGACTCAATTGAGGCTTTTTAGTGGAAAAACTATGCACGTAGCTTGAAAAACGAATGAAATCAACGGGTTTTTTTATCGTTATTAGATAATAAAAACAAAACATCATTTAGGTATTTATGCATTTAACCCTAGAAGTCCAATCTACGTAAATTTGACGTATGAACTCTTCTATATTTACCATCGAATCGCTGCAAAATCCAGAACCAACTTATTAGCCGTCGAGACCTAGCAGTACATAGTTGGCTCATCCATGTAAATTCCGCCATTTGGTTGTAAAGAGGATGTTGTGCGTCATTTTGACGTATAATTGGGCTTTTCGTAACTTTTAAAATTGTTTCAAATTTTTATTTTGTGATTTATTTGAATGATTTTTTTCCAAGTCACGTTTCACATGATATCTATAGTATTATACTATAGATTGAGTATAAAATGGGATCCAGACAACTTTTATACTAGGACGAAAAACCTTCAATTTTAGTAAATGACGATTATTGTCCTCCGCTGGATTTGGACTTCAAGCAAAGGGATTGGGTGGCTGAAGATGTTGTCCGGAGTAAAACCGAATATGTTATGGGGTTTTGTTACCCATGTATAATGAAAGCCGTAGATTGTAAAATAAACCTTTAATCGATCTTTCAATAATACAGTACTATGTTGTTAATGCTATACAATGTTTCACCAGTCACCACAATGAGTCTAGTCTGTACAGGCCCAGTAGACAAAGTAACAATTACAAAACGATAACGAAGTTAGAAATCGCAAAAATGTATGGGATTGACATACGCCGCGTTAGATCACGTGGTCTATCTAATGTCAATCCCATACATTTTTGCGATTTCTAACTTCGTTATCGTTTTGTAATTGTTACTTTGTCTAAGGCCCCAGGTTAGCAGGAGACAATCATTGAGTATTGGTATTAAATACGTATCAACTGCGTATTGCGTTTTGCGTATTAACTATTGTCCTAGTGAATCATTTTCACTATCGTCGAATCAATTTAAAATTCGATCAAGTGCGTTCCGTTTCGGAACGCCACAGATAATAAAATATAGATAATAAAAGTGGCAACGCCACAATGTCATGGTGGTATACATTGAGGATACAAGCACTATAAAGAGATAAGAGAAGCCCGAAAACCATATTCCTGTATGTTCAGTTAATACAGGAAAAGTTATAGGTGGTCAGTGGCGATATTTTACGGCATGATATAGAATTTTAACAATTTCTATATCATATAATATCAAAATAATGTAGATAAATGCTAATGCTTCCTTCTAGGGAAGCGCGCTCCATCATAGGCCACATCTCAGCTTACCATTAGGCGAGATCGTGGTCAAGCGCTTCCCTATCACACAATAAAAAATAAAAAAAATAAATAAATAAAATACAATGAGCCGCAAAGATTTTATGAAAAAATTAAGCACAGATTTGAAGGTGCCTTGGATGCAAATACGACTTGTGGCACGCACTTTGAAGAGACTCTACGTGACAATAGCCCAATTTTTTCAAAATATGTGGTAACAGAGTATCCATAAAATGTTTACGAAAATGCAGGACCAAAGAATTATCGATATTGCGGATTTTTTTCCCATAAAAAAGGCAAATTACCAAAGCACAGTGGCTAAAACGCTCATAAATTGTCAAGACTGGTTATAAATACTTTTTTTTTATGCGACTATTATAGACTATAGTATTATTGTCTTGATTATTGTAGTTAGATAATTTTTTTGAAAAAAGATTAAAAACGAGTTATTTTTTAAAAACTTACCCAATTATAAGAAGAAAATATAAGTTTAACATTTTTTGTTGGCTTTTTTTAGATGATTCAATTATCGTTCTGTATTTATATAAACAAAGAGTATAATATCATTAAATGCACTTAATGTGTTAACTGTATTTTTAATATCTATTGCAAAAAATAGTTAATTTCCATAGAAATATATTAGTATCCCAAGTTAACTGATAAATACCTTTTTTTAAAAATATAAAGATTTGTTGTTGCAGATTTATTGAAAAAAACGATTTAAAAATAATAAGGAATAGTGTGTGTTGTTTCCGTGCAGTATTCAATTAATAGACCAATAGCAACACGGCATTAATGCCAAACTGTCTCATGTCGTCACTTGAACCAATGACACTAAAAGAGTTGTTCCTTTATGCTCATGAAACTGTATATAATATTATGTAGTATTTAATAAACTATAATATTATGCTTTTAAAAATATACGTGTTTGTGAAAAAGTAAATTCTAGCCTATGTTCAAATAAAAATAGTAGGTAGCGTTTATTTCCCTCTGAGTAAGTAGTGTGTATTGTGTATCAAAAGTAACATTCAATTATGTATTGTGTTAATTTTATTTATTACGGATTCAACATCAAACAACTCTACGGTAAGTATCAAGGTGCGTATTAACTATAGAGCTATTATTTATTACCTTACCTAATACCTATAGGTATGTTATAGCTAATTGCTGCTGGGCGCTGGCTGCGATTTCGTCCATGTATCTACTGAAAGGTTTCATGACATAATATGAGCACAGGGGAATAAAATAAAAATACCAGTATGTACATCCAAAAATATTTATTTCAATTATTACAAATTATCCTTAATCTAATTTTGAAAATCTAACACTGAATTAGATTCCTTACAATAATATTATTCAAATAAATAACAAAATAACGTATTTTACGGCTAAATTAATATTGAACTAATTATGTAGTTAAAACACGAAAGCGCATTACCTTGTTATACCAGCTGCATTAACCAAAAATTTTATATGATACAATATTTTCAACTGATATCGAAATGTACGAAAATAGTAATAATGTAATTGAACTGAGAACATAATATTTTAATATTCAGACAAAGCTGTATTGTTTCGATATACGTAGTTTTTATTGTAAACTGCACATATTTTCATAGAAAAATACTGTAAAACAACAGATGATGAAATTTTCAAAAAGAAAAAAAAAATACAAATTTGCCGCGCAATTGACATTAATTGACAGTTTTAAAAGTTTGTACCTATAGGTAATATTAATAGAAATAATTATCGAGATTTAAATGGCTCTACACGAGATTTATTTTGTTTTTTTTTATTACTATACTTCATAAAGACACAATTAACTCGTACCTACTCGTAATACGATACCTTGGAGTTGGAGCGAAAATATTGTTTGTAATAATTTGGCTAGGTAACTAATTATTGAAATGAAAATAATAATTAGAAAAATGCATTGTGAAACCGTTTTAAGCAAAAAACGTTTCGATAAACGAATTATGTTTTTGAATGAAATACAAATTATTGCATGCTTTTAAAATACAAGACTTAACTATCTACTAATGAAAGTTTTCATGCATTTTGTTCGAAACACGGTAGGTCAGCCGTGTTTTGTTACTTTAAAAGTGACATTCGAAAATGAAACAACGATTTACGGAAAAGCACAGATAGAAACGCGTTTAATCGAGATTGGGTATCTAATATTAAGATAATTGGAATACTTAATGAAAATAGGAATTGTAGAGTCAGTAATAATTCAGATTAGTTTATTGATATCATATTAGATACTTACTTAGTTCGAGTGAACGCGTTTTTACAATTCGTTCTATACAAAGTATGTTTTTAACTAAATTTTCGAATTTCATCGTGTATTTTACAATAATTTTGAATGATTTGAATGCGAAATGTACTAATATATGATCAAACGAACTTCAGAGTGAAGTTTGATCATTATTATATGAATCGTTTCATTCGAAGATATTATTTACTATGTAGTTCCCTTTTTCAATGCTAGCAACTACGCACGCCTTTAGATTTTATTTTTTATTAATTGTGGGTATTACGACCTGACAAGTATTTGCTCGCTTTGTACGATATTCGTTATTTTTAGAGTCTGTAATCTTACAAAACTTTGGGTTAGGGTGTGGTGGGTGTTAATATCTTCGAATGAAGCGATTCATATAATAATGATCGAACTTCACTCTGAAGTTCGTTTGATCATATATTATATTTCATCGCTTCATTCTTCAGATATTATTCACTATGTAGATGTTAAGAGATAAAAGTTTTGTAAGAATCATTTTGGGTGCAAGTTTAGAATAAAACATATATAGATATTATTAGTTTTATTTTGTATATTAACAAAAATATAATCAAACATTATTCTTGCAAAATTGATTCTGCAAATTCGTTTTCATTAACTACATTAAGTTTATAGAACCTTGCAAAGGTTTCGGAATGTTTAGTCCAGCCAGCAGTTTTACGTATATTATCAACGCATACACCACTAGCACAAGCAGTAGATGTTGAAGCGTGTCTTGTGCTATGTGAACTAAATATTGAAATGTTGACACCACTTTCCGATAACACGTTTTTGATCCAAAGACTGATTGTTTGAGTTGTGGCGGGTTTATTAGGTTTTTTAAAAGTTAGTATTAATCTATTGTCCTCCTCATTCCTCAAATGTTTTGTGACATTGATATAATCAGAAAGTGCAGTAGCGGGACAAATACTTATATTTTCTTTAAAGTATGGAAGTATAAGAAGGGGTTGATCTCTACCCGGAGCCGAAGTTTTTATCAAGTCTGTTATGAAAATCTTAGCTCCACTGTCTGAGAAATAAATATTATTAAGATTGATAAGGGATAAAGTTTGGACCCGCTGTGCTGTACACAGCGCAAGTAAAATTACTATTTTTTTAGTCAACTGCTCCAAATTAATGTTTATATTAGGAAACCAGCTTGAGATATGGTTCAAAACTAATTGTGGGTCCCAAGAATAATTATTGTATTTAGGATTACTGGGTTTCAATTTGAATGCTCCCTTTAGGAGTCGTTTTATGCATTCATCCGACCCGATATTATTTCCTAAGATTAAAGACAAGGCAGACCTGTGCGAGTTTAAAGTACCATATGAAGCCCCTTTGTTAAACTCATTTGTTAAAAACGATATAACTGTCGCTACTGTACTTTCAAAATTGGAAATATTTCTATCTAGACATAATTGCCACCATAGTTTATAAGTTACGTTATATTGCTTCTTAGTGTTACTGGAAAGCGATGCCAACATTAGTTCGACAGCTTCCGATGGGATGTTTCTCCGTAAGAAGGCTTCGCGGAGAGCCTCGCTGCAGCCAGCGTAAGGTGTGAGTGCAGTGGGTGCGACAGGTGACTGAAATGAGAATGCGTTAGATTCGTATCTGCTTTAAACTTGGAACCCCTACCCTTTACGAGAAAGCTCTGCCAAATGACTTCTCATTTCTTTGCTTTTAGGGGGGGGGGGGCAATAAATGAAATGTACAGACTATACGGCTTTTAAAATATAAGTCTGGTAAGTGAACTAAACTTTGCTGGTTTAGTTCTTGCTATATCGCTATCCGTGCCTGCTTCTCGTGTTTACGGGTGAATTAAGTTTATCAATAGTCATAAATGCAATGCTATACAGAGGATATACTGCATTTAAAACATGACAAAGTCTGGTAAGCGAACTAAACTTTGCTAGTTTAGTTCTTGCTATATCGCTGTCCGTGGCTGCCTCGCGTGTTTACGGATGAATAAAGTAATGTCCTGTCTTCGCATCCACAGCTAACTGTCCTATACTGTCATAATCTTAACACAGATTCATTCGACATAGCTCCCTACGAGCTCAGTTCTTCATTTTTGCACTCGCACAACTGTGGACAACACAAGAGCAATGCCTCCATTGGTAGCAGTTACAATCAAGGGCTAGCAAGGCAGGCTAGCCATATTACGGATGTTGGAACAACCGACTATATTTAGGGCAATTTTCTTTGTACAGTGTAACGTTTAGACTGTCGTAGCATTCCTACGGAACAAAGATGGGATCAGATCTGCATCCTTAATGAAGTTTATCGAAAGGAGATACTTTCAGACGACGATAGTATTCAAAATCCACCATATTCCTGAACATAATAATGCATAGTTAAGCTTATAATCTCTCTTGCCATTATCCTGCAGCAGAATTCCTTGGCGATAATTTGTTCTCGTTAGAACGAGCGAGGTTGTTACGATAATATGAGAAATCCTGTCAGTTAGAGACCTGAACGACGCGATAGAGTACCGCTATTTCAGTAGTAGTAGCACCTAGAAGGGTGAAGGTATTCTGGAAAGCGGAACTGAAGGCCCGGTCGGCAGCACCAGCCACCTAATAGACAGTGTTCAGTGCTGCACCACTATAATCTGCAAAATGACTCTGACGGTATGAAAATGTACCTACCGTACACGAACGTACATTTTCAAAATATCAAATGATATAGTTGGAATAAAAATCCTATTTGCCTCCGTCTACCCAAAAGACATACGGAGTAGCTAGTAGTAGTTGGTTGAATTAGAATAAAGTACCTATAGTTAAAATCCTTTGTTACTGACTGGATAAATTTGGCTCTTTTCCTATCTGACGTTCATATAGCTGTTGACTGCCTAGTGTTATGCACAAACACAATTATTATAAATAAGTCAGCCCGAGGCTTTCGGTATATAAGTTCTGATGTAAATCATAATTATATCTTAAAACCGAATTGATTAAAAGTAACGTACTTGGCTGTAGTAATTGCAGTTTTGGGACACAGATAAGCTCCTTATCATTTTAGTCTCTTGAGTTCAGTATATTTGTTTCCAGTACAGAGTTTATGACCTATCAGTTTTAAATAAATAATTCATGCATTGTACTGAAAGTACTAGCCATGTTTAGATTATGATTGGTGGCGTTGGCTCTAAACATTAATAGATACCGCACGGTTTGGTTGGATGTTAAAAATCTGTATTATAATTAAAACCGTTTACCTGTTTTGATATTTTATTGCCTTATTCAAGGGGTGACCTTTTAAATTTATTTCTGACCCCAAAAGTAAGGACCAAGGTCTCTTCTTGTCCGGTTGGGTTAATACTGTGTGAGTTGAGACAGGTGGCAATTCTATGTTAAGATGGTTCAATTGTGCTTCTGCAGAGTTCTAATTGAATAAATAAAGGTTTGAGTTTGAGGTATTTTTGCCTCGTCGGGATCAGCTGTTGCTTCATTTTGTAAGTAACATCTAAATGCGTAATTGAAAGTCGTTACTGGCGCTTTCGCAGATTTACGCTAAAGATAGTGGAAATTGTAGTAACTTTAACTTTTCAAGCCCAAAAGGTTAACTAAGGTACACTTGAACCAATCTCATAAGTTCTAATACTTTTAATCATTATGATTAAAAAAATACTGTAAAACAACAGATGATGAAATTTTCAAAAAGAAAAAAAAATACAAATTTGCCGCGCAATCGACATTAATTGACAGTTCTAAAAGTTTGTACCTATAGGTAATATTAATAGAAATAATTATCGAGATTTAAATGGCTCTACACGAGATTTATTTTGTTTTTTTTTATTACTATACTTCATAAAGACACAATTAACTCGTACCTACTCGTAATACGATACCTTGGAGTTGGAGTGAAAATATTGTTTGTAATAATTTGGCTAGGTAACTAATTATTGAAATGAAAATAATAATTAGAAAAATGCATTGTGAAACCGTTTTAAGCAAAAAACGTTTCGATAAACGTAAGTAATTTTATAAGTACCCTCGATAACAATACTTTTTGCAATATCACGCGACACTCCATCGTATCGCATTCAAAATTGGGAATCGGAGTGCGAGGATCTGTGGGTCATGACTGAGGTATTGTTAAATGGTAAGACAATTAAGTTAGCTATTTATATATAATATAACGACTTATGCCCTTATGCACTATGTTCATAATCGCACAACACGACTTATATTATTGCCAGTTTTGGTTTTATAGAAATGATGTGACTTATTATGCTTGAAATTTGTGTACTTTATGACTCAATTGAGGCTTTTTAGTGGAAAAACTATGCACGTAGCTTGAAAAACGAATGAAATCAACGGGTTTTTTTATCGTTATTAGATAATAAAAACAAAACATCATTTAGGTATTTATGCATTTAACCCTAGAAGTCCAATCTACGTAAATTTGACGTATGAACTCTTCTATATTTACCATCGAATCGCTGCAAAATCCAGAATCAACTCATTAGCCGTCGAGACCTAGCAGTACATAGTTGGCTCATCCATGTAAATTCCGCCATTTGGTTGTAAAGAGGATGTTGTGCGTCATTTTGACGTATAATTGGGCTTTTCGTAACTTTTAAAATTGTTTCAAATTTTTATTTTGTGATTTATTTGAATGATTTTTTTCCAAGTCACGTTTCACATGATATCTATAGTATTATACTATAGATTAAGTATAAAATGGGATCCAGACAACTTTTATACTAGGACGAAAAACCTTCAATTTTAGTAAATGACGATTATTGTCCTCCGCTGGATTTGGACTTCAAGCAAAGGGATTGGGTGGCTGAAGATGTTGTCCGGAGTAAAACCGAATATGTTATGGGGTTTTGTTACCCATGTATAATGAAAGCCGTAGATTGTAAAATAAACCTTTAATCGATCTTTCAATAATACAGTACTATGTTGTTAATGCTATACAATGTTTCACCAGTCACCACAATGAGTCTAGTCTGTACAGGTTAGCAGGAGACAATCATTGAGTATTGGTATTAAATACGTATCAACTGCGTATTGCGTTTTGCGTATTAACTATTGTCCTAGTGAATCATTTTCACTATCGTCGAATCAATTTAAAATTCGATCAAGTGCGTTCCGTTTCGGAACGCCACAGATAATAAAATATAGATAATAAAAGTGGCAACGCCACAATGTCATGGTGGTATACATTGAGGATACAAAGAGATAAGAGAAGCCCGAAAACCATATTCCTGTATGTTCAGTTAATACAGGAAAAGTTATAGGTGGTCAGTGGCGATATTTTACGGCATGATATAGAATTTTAACAATTTCTATATCATATAATATCAAAATAATGTAGATAAATGCTAATGCTTCCTTCTAGGGAAGCGCGCTCCATCATAGGCCACATCTCAGCTTACCATTAGGCGAGATCGTGGTCAAGCGCTTCCCTATCACACAATAAAAAATAAAAAAAATAAATAAATAAAATACAATGAGCCGCAAAGATTTTATGAAAAAATTAAGCACAGATTTGAAGGTGCCTTGGATGCAAATACGACTTGTGGCACGCACTTTGAAGAGACTCTACGTGACAATAGCCCAATTTTTTCAAAATATGTGGTACCAGAGTATCCATAAAATGTTTACGAAAATGCAGGACCAAAGAAGTATCGATATTGCGGATTTTTTTCCCATAAAAAAGGCAAATTACCAAAGCACAGTGGCTAAAACGCTCATAAATTGTCAAGACTGGTTATAAATACTTTTTTTTTATGCGACTATTATAGACTATAGTATTATTGTCTTGATTATTGTAGTTAGATAATTTTTTTGAAAAAAGATTAAAAACGAGTTATTTTTTAAAAACTTACCCAATTATAAGAAGAAAATATAAGTTTAACATTTTTTGTTGGCTTTTTAGGGTTCCGTAGCCAAAATGGCAAAAACGGAACCCTTATAGTTTCGTCATGTCCGTCTGTCCGTCTGTCCGTCTGTCCGTCTGTCACAGCCGATTTACTCGGAAACTATAAGTACTACAGTGATGAAATTTGATGGGAATATGTGTTGTATGAACCGCTACAAAAATATGACACTAAATAGTAAAAAAAAGAATTGGGGGTGGGGCCCCCCATACATGTAACTGAGGGATGAAATTTTTTTTTTCGATGTACATACCCGTGTGGGGTATCAATGGAAAGGTCTTTTAAAATGATATAAAGTTTTCTAAAAAACATTTTTCTTAAAGTGAACGGTTTTTGAGATATCAGCTCTCAAAGTCGTAAAAAGTATGTCCCCCCCCCTCTATTTTTATAACTACGGGGTATAAAATTCTAAAAAAAATAGAGGTGATGCATGCTAATTAACTCTTTCAACGATTTTTGGTTTGATCAAAGTATCTCTTATAGTTTTTGAGATAGGTTGATTTAACTGTAATTTATTATATTTGCTGCTACGGAACCCTTTGTGCGCGAGCCCGACTCGCACTTGGCCGGTTTTATTTTAGATGATTCAATTATCGTTCTGTATTTATATAAACAAAGAGTATAATATCATTAAATGCACTTAATGTGTTAACTGTATTTTTAATATCTATTGCAAAAAATAGTTAATTTCCATAGAAATATATTAGTATCCCAAGTTAACTGATAAATACCTTTTTTTAAAAATATAAAGATTTTTTGTTGCAGATTTATTGAAAAAAACGATTTAAAAATAATAAGGAATAGTGTGTGTTGTTTCCGTGCAGTATTCAATTAATAGACCAATAGCAACACGGCATTAATGCCAAACTGTCTCATGTCGTCACTTGAACCAATGACACTAAAAGAGTTGTTCCTTTATGCTCATGAAACTGTATATAATATTATGTAGTATTTAATAAACTATAATAGCTAAGCTACTAATAGCTATAAGCTTTTAAAAATATACGTGTTTGTGAAAAAGTAAATTCTAGCCTATGTTCAAATAAAAATAGTAGGTAGCGTTTATTTCCCTCTGAGTAAGTAGTGTGTATTGTGTATCAAAAGTAACATTAAATACAATCAATTTTAATAACCGCCTATATACCAGGTATATAGTTGTAGCATACTGATGATCACAATACGTTGATCATATATTAGTACATTTCGCATTCAAATCATTCAAAATTATTGTAAAATACACGATGAAATTCGAAAATTTAGTTAAAAACATACTTTGTATAGAACGAATTGTAAAAACGCGTTCACTCGACCTAAGTAAGTATCTAATATGATATCAATAAACTAATCTGAATTATTACTGACTCTACAATTCCTATTTTCATTAAGTATTCCAATTATCTTAATATTAGATACCCAATCTCGATTAAACGCGTTTCTATCTGTGCTTTTCCGTAAATCGTTGTTTCATTTTCGAATGTCACTGTAGCGACGACAAGCCAATTTACGAGTTACCGAAATTTTATTTATTTATTTTATTTATTAGAGAACAAAAATTCACATTTATTTAAAACAATTTTGCGATGCGAAACCTTACGAGGTTTGTAGCAACGCTCACAGTCGCATAAACACCGTTTGTTATTCGCAAGGAAGACAAAAGAAGTGACTACATAAACCGGTTCCTTATCTATTCATGACATACAAATACAGGGTGTTCATTACAATGTTGTTTATTATGTTTATTTTATTGTTTTAATTAATTCGAGAAAATATCTTTTGTATATTATTTTGTAGTTTTTAATATTAACATCCTTCTTGACTTTTTGTGGCATAGAATTAAGTATAGTGGGTAATAAGAAATTAGCCGTACGCTTCCCATAAAGATTGTGTACTTTAGGAATAATTAATTTTTTATTAGTTATTTGTCTGGTAGCAAACTGATGCGAAATGGGATTTTGAAAGTTTATGTTATGAAATTGTTCTATGAGAAAAATCTTTTGAAACATTTGTCTTATTGGCAGTACATTACAATAGCTAAATAGTTCGAGAGGTTTATCTTTAAACTTGTTTTTAATATTAATAGGTACAATTTTTTTTATTAGTCTTAGTTGTAAATTTGTGATTCTATCAATGTAAGTATTAAATGTACGTCCATAACTTGTGATACCGTATTGTATTATTGATTCTGCCAATGATCTATAGATACCGAGAAGAATTTTGTATGGTACTTTATTTCTGATGATATATAATTTTGAGAGTATGGCCCTAAGTTTATCACACAGATGGTCTATATGATGGTTCCAATTAAATCTGTTATCAACAATCAGTCCTAAGTAAGTATAATAAGGCACTTGGTCCACACATTCACACGAGCAGTCCGGGTTATAATATGTAGCTTTGTGAAGACATACGTGATTGTGTGCCGTGATTTTAAAATTATTAAAGTTTTTCAAATGACTCGAGTGTACATGTACTATTTTTGTTTTCTTAACATTTATGACAAGACCCGCATCGTGCGACCACATTAGGATACGCGTAAAATCTTCCTGTAACTGTTGAGCTGCAGTATTAATATTTTTGTCTGAGGCTATTAGACAGGTGTCATCAGCATATTGATAGATAGAACAGTGGTTGATGACATGTTCCATATCATTTACATACGCCAAGTACAATAAAGGTCCTAACACCGAGCCCTGTGCTGTACCCTCGGTGATGGTCATTTCATTGCTCATTTCATCGCCTACTTTAACACGAAATTTTCTATTAGCAAGATAATCTTTAAACCATCCCAGAAGAGGTCCACGGATACCGGAGTTGTCTAGTTTGTGTATAAGAGTGTCATGCCTGAGTGTATCGAATGCCCTACTATAATCGATAAATAATAGCAGTACATGTTTTTTGTTATCGAGACATGAGTTTACTTCATCTGTAAATTTTGACAAAAGTTGTGAAGTTGACTTACACGGTTGAAATCCAAATTGAGAGACAGATAAAATTTTATTTTCGGCATAGAAATTCTGCATTTGTTCGGCTATAAATTTTTCCACGATTTTGTCTAATACCGGAAGAATGGTAATCGGGCGATAATTTTCATACTCACTTCGCGTACCCTTTTTGTGAATAGGTCGGATTATTCCAGTTTT
Source organism: Colias eurytheme (assembly GCF_061535395.1). Classification (NCBI taxonomy): domain Eukaryota; kingdom Metazoa; phylum Arthropoda; class Insecta; order Lepidoptera; family Pieridae; genus Colias; species Colias eurytheme. The sequence continues at coordinate 1,737,412 of NC_143011.1, read as the reverse complement.
TAACTCTAAAGGATATTTAGCATTAACAATAGATGCATTAATAAATTTAACTATAATATCTACGATTTTAGTGCATATATTTTTTATGTCAATACATCGAATGTTGTCGAATCCGGGAGCTTTATTGATATTAAGTTTTTTGTTGTTAGCTTTTTTAAGTAGCATTGATTTATTTTGTGGATAATAATAATCATTTTCACATAATAGACGCTTATTGCATTTAGGAATGTGGGATGCTTGAGGAGCGTTTAAATAAAATCTCAAAACATCCACGAAGATGCGTTTATTCGCACGTTACAATAAATTCAATAGGATAGAAAAACTGAGCGCACATCCGTCGTCTAAAGCTGGTCGCCACGGAGTGAAGGCTCGCGAGTCGCGAAGCGTAGCGGACAACTCTCGTGTGCGGCCGGAGCGGGGCGCGGGGTGAAGGGCGCGTAGTCCCGTTATGCGCTCGGCGCTCGCTCAGCTGGCCGCCACACTACTCCCCCGCCGAGACCGATGCCAACAGCTAAGGTCGATAGTAGTTGGGGAAGCGAACCACTCGTCCACTTCTAGTCTTGAACGGTAGTGATTTGCTGTTCTCATCGTGTTGTGGTTCTTCCTGTAATTTAGTAAGCAAATAAGCAGGTTTAAGTCTATCTATGGTTACATGCGAAAGCTTGCCTCCCACGTCAATTTTAAATGTTTTTTCTCCTCTTTCAATCACTTTGTGCGGGCCAGAATAAGGTGATTCTAATGATTTTTTAATGGGGCCTTTGCGAAGGAAAACATAGTCAGCAATTTGTAAGCTCTTAGGTATGAAAAAGGTTTTGCTGGTATGCCAGTGCGCTGGTTTTGGTGCGAGATTATGAAAATGATTGCGTAGGCGGGATGCAAAATCTGTTAAATCAGTACTATGAGCTTTAGGAGCGAGAAACTCACCGGGAAGGCGCAGAGGCTCCCCGTACACTAGCTCAGCTGCAGATGACTCAATGTCTTCCTTCCAAGCGCTGCGAATGCCAAGTAAAACAAGTGGAAGTACCTCAGACCATTGATCATTTTTATGGCACATGATAGCTGCCTTAAGCTGCCGATGAAAGCGCTCCACCATGCCGTTGCATGCCGGGTGATACGCCGTCGTAGGGCGATGAACTGCACCCAACAGTGAAGAAATGCTACGAAACAAATCAGATTCAAACTGTCTTCCTCTGTCAGTAGTGATCTTCTCTGGACATCCGTATCTCGCCACCCAACCAGAGAGAAAAGCACGGGCACACGTCTCGGCTTGTATGTCTGGTAAAGGAACTGCCTCAGGCCAACGCGTGAATCTATCGATGATCGTGAGACAATATCTGTAACCAGAAGAATAAGGTAATGGTCCTACAATGTCCATGTGGACATGCGAAAAACGTTGAGAAGGTGTAGAAAATTGAGAGAAAGGTGAAATTGTATGACGAATGACTTTGTTGCGCTGGCAATCTGTGCAAGCTCGCGCCAAGCGTCGACAATCTTTTTTAATTCCAGGCCAAACAAATCGTTGCGTAATCAACTTAATGCTCGCCTTAGCACCAGGATGGCTTAAACCATGTAGATTATTAAAAACTTGTTCGCGAAAGGCCTTAGTAACAAACGGTCTTGGATTTTGCATAGACACGTCACAGTAGATGAAATGAGATGAATTTGGTAATTTTACTTTTACTAGTTTAAGAGATGAATTGTTATTTAATAGTTCTTGCAGCTCAATATCTGTACTTTGAGCGCGTGCAAGCTCCTCAAAATTTATAGAGTCTGCGATTTCCTCTGTTCTGGACATAGCGTCGGCTACCATATTCTCAGACCCGGTCACGTACCTGATATCTGTAGTAAATTGAGAAATAAAATCTAGATATCTAAATTGTCGAGGTGAACATTTATCTCGATTAGTTTTGAACATGAAAGTCAGCGGCTTATGATCTGTGTACACAGTAAAATTTCTGGCCTCAAGCATATGTCGAAAATATCGTATAGCTTCATAAATGGCTAACAGTTCTCGATCATACGGACTATATTTTACCTGAGACGGCTTAAGTTTGCGTGAGAAAAACGCTAGCGGTTGCCAGTCATCATTTACCCGTTGTTGGAGCACAGCACCGACTGCGATGTCAGAGGCATCTGTGTGAATTGCAAAATCACAGTCGGACCTAGGATGAGCTAATAAGGTTGCTCTCGCAAGAGACGACTTACAGGCATTGAAGGAGTCCAGCATGACATCAGACATCTCGATAGGTTGGTTATTTTTCTTTTTAGATCCTGAGAGTGCCAGGCTGAGAGGACCTTGAATAGAAGATGCATCTGGAATGAAACGCCTATAAAAATTATACATTCCTAGAAATCGGCGGAGTTCTCTTACACTCTTCGGAACTGGATAATCTACGACAGCTTGAACCTTTTCTTCAACAGGACTAATTCCAGCTGATGTAACTTTGTGACCTAAGAAGGTTATACTGGGTAAACCAAACTCACATTTGCTTGAATTAATAAGCATGCCGTAGTCTGAAAGTCTCTTAAATAATTGATCCAGGTGTTCCAGGTGCTCATCGTAATCTGCGGAAAAGACCAAAATATCATCGACATACCCATAACAAAAGGATAGTCCTTTGAGCATTTCATCAACAAAACGTTGAAAGGTCTGAGCTGCGTTGCGAAGGCCAAACGTCATATAACAAAACTCGAATAATCCGAATGGTGTAGTAATGGCGGTCTTTGGTATATCGCTCTTGAAAACTGGTATTTGGTTAAATGCTCTTACCATGTCGATTTTAGAAAATATAGTGCTTCCAGCAATTAAATGTGTAAAGTCCTGAATATGTCTGATGGGGTAGCGGTCTGGCAAAGTTCTTGCATTTAAAGCTCTGTAGTCGCCGCAGGGTCTCCAGCCGTTGTCTTTCTTAGGAGCTAAATGTAATGGAGATGACCAAGAACTGTCTGACCTGCGTGCCACGCCTGATTGCAGCATGTCCTCAAATTCTTTTTGTGCTATCTGAAGGCGATCCGGTGGCAGCCTGCGTGGTCGTGAGGAAACGGGTGGACCTGGAGTAGTTCGAATATAATGAACGGTATTATGTTTCACCTCCTTATGTGTACCAGCCGGGCGGGTTATGTCTGGATATTTGCGTAAAAGCTGATGGTAAATAGAATCTCCAGAAATTACCTTAATTGAACCATAGTCGCAGTCAGTTGGAATCTCAATTGACGCTGTGACCTGGAGTGACGTCAACCCATCAATAAGTCGCTGCTGGCGGCAATCTACCAACAGATTATAAAAAGAAAGAAAATCAACTCCAATTATCGGCTTATTAATATCTGCAACTACAAATCGCCATTTAAAATCACGTCGCAAACCTAAATTAATATTTATCTGCACCCAGCCATATGTAGGTATCACAGTGCCGTTGGCCGCGAACAGCTGATAGTCAGTCTTCTCTCGATATTGCCTGAGCGCTCTGCGTGGGTAAACACACAAATCAGAACCTGTATCGACAAGAAATTTTATTTTACTTATTTTATCAATAACAAAAAGGCGGCCTGGCGAAACATTGCAGTCGGTTGCCGCTAGTTCCGGCTGCACATGTTGTTTTCCGACGACAAATTAAATTTGCATGGTTTAATGCATTTATGCGCTCGCTTGCCAAATCTATGATGATACCAACAAAAATCGAAATTTCTAGATTTAGATCTTGACCTGTTACGGTTAGTTCTTATTCGAGATGGGGTACGTGACCTTGATCTATGGAAATTACCTTTTAGTGAAGCTACTTCTTTTGTTAAATTTTCTAATTGCTTACTTAATTCTGAAATTTCATTATTATTCAAATTATTATTTAAAGTGCAAACTTGTTGGGTAGGGTGTACAATATCATGAACAGAATCTGCTAAATCGGCAATCGCTTCTAAACTGAGACTTTTTTGTGAAGCTATTATTGTTTGAATATTTAATGGTAACCGACCTGTCCATAAAGTCCTGAGAAATTCGTCCGGAACAGCTGGCCCCGCCAAATTCTGTAGATGACGAAGAAACTGTGACGGTTTTCTGTCCCCTAATTCCTCTTGAGCCAAAAGTTGTTGTATTCGTCTTTCCTGTGACGCCGTTAGCCGTTTTATTAATTCTGTTTTAAGTTTATTATATTTATTCTCAGCTGGAGGATTTTTTATTATATCCTTGACTTCCTGGGCAAATCTTTGTTCTAATTGCGACGAAATGTGGTAAAACTTCGTCGTATCAGACGTTATTCCAGCTAAAAAGAATTGTCCTTCAACCTGCGCGAACCACAAAGCAGGGTCATCCGCCCAAAATGGCGGCAGCCGCACGCCGACTTTATTCAATTCCAAATCCGATCGGTCTTCTTTTTCCATTATAAAACGTTTTTTGAAGTCGGGGTCACCAATGTGGGATGCTTGAGGAGCGTTTAAATAAAATCTCAAAACATCCACGAAGATGCGTTTATTCGCACGTTACAATAAATTCAATAGGATAGAAAAACTGAGCGCACATCCGTCGTCTAAAGCTGGTCGCCACGGAGTGAAGGCTCGCGAGTCGCGAAGCGTAGCGGACAACTCTCGTGTGCGGCCGGAGCGGGGCGCGGGGTGAAGGGCGCGTAGTCCCGTTATGCGCTCGGCGCTCGCTCAGCTGGCCGCCACAGGAATGATTTTTTTAATACTATAATAAAATTCTTGTGCAAAATTATTAGCAATTGTTTTAATGTCTATGTTATTTTTATGAAATGCTTTTAAGATACAGTTGTCTATTGAATTTTTGCAGCGACCTGTTAATGAATTCAAAATTTGCCATAAAGCGTGACTATTGTTGTAGTTTTGATTAATTTGATTATGATAGTAATTATTTCTTGATTTTTCTATGAATTTACGCGTTTTATTACGTAATTTATTGTATTTTAATCGAAGTATTTTATTAGTCGGGTCATTTTTCCAGTCAATAAAAGATAAATCTTTTTTTTCACACATAGTTTTTATGGTGCTAGTAATCCAAGGATCTTTGTTTCTTTTACTTGATGTTGAAATTATTTGTTCAAATTGTGATTGATTATAACAATTTTGGATGGTATTTTTTAAGTTATCATATAATTTATATGGACACTCTGTATTCGTAAAATCATCCCAGCTAACATGATCAAGCAAATTATTAAGTTTATTGTTATCTATTTTTCGAATGACTTTAACGTCACCCTGTACATGTGCTAATGATTGTCCAATGCACGACAATACGATCATACGGTGATCAGCCATTGCAGTGCCGAGCGCGCCCGAGTACAGGTCTAACAATTGCGTCCTTACAAAAATGTGATCGATTACGCTACGCGTTATTATTTGGTTTCTTATTTCAATTCTTGTATAATCGGTTATAACACTTGTTAGACCGCACTCGGCCATGCTATTTATGTAAAAATCTTGAATGTTACCCTTTATTTTTATATCTATGTTCATGTCTCCTAAAACAAAAATATCTAAGTGTTTAAAAGGTTTACTAGATAAAAGATCCTTTATCTCCCTTACGAACAAGTATTTACTTTCGTTGGGTGGCCTATATATTGCACAAATTGTTGCAACGTATTTGTGATTAGTCGTTAAATGACCTATGATTGATTCACAGTGATTTAAAGTGTGATGTTTGAATGTAAATACGTGAACGTTCCGTATGTATATTATAATACCGCCACCTTTTTTATTCTTACGTAACTTTTTGTGCATTATATAGCCATTTACATTGAACATATTTGCGATATTATCTTTAATGTTTACTTCAGTTAATATGAGAATATCTATTGGTGAACATGAACTGTTTATTAATTCTAAAACATAACAAAAATTTTTAATTAGTGATCTTACATTTATATGGACTAAATTTAACTTAAATTGAGATTTCGCTAACGATGGAACATTTTTACAAAATGAGTTATATGTACTACAATTAAAAAGTTCTAAATTATTGCTTGGGATATTCGACTGAACTATGGTGACCTACATAAAATACTATATCTATTACCGCCGATGATGTGCTGGTGCTGCCTGGTTGAGGAGATTTTCAATGTCTGTTTCGCTTCTGATCACAATAGGTTTATTATTCTCTGATTTACGGATTAATATATTCCCATTCTGGAACCACACATATTTATAATTTGGTGTTAATTTTTGCTTAGCTTGCCACAGCAGGGTTTTATTCGCTTTAGTTAGGGCTTTGCGTACTATCACTTTGGTTTTAGCTGCTGGTACTGCTTCATCACATACCACCTGTCCCACAAGTACCTCTCTGCGTCTGGAAGTACGTACCCACATATTACATAATTCCTCCTGTTTGAACTCCAGTTGAATACATCCATCCTGTCCGTTTCTTCCTTCCAGGCGCTTCACGTTGGAGATTCCTTCTTTGGTTAGATTTAGGTTATCAGCTAACTTGTTACATAAGTCATTAAGGTCTTCATTAGGACGAGACGGAATGTTGGCAACTTCTATGACGGTATCCAGACGCTGCTGTTCCATATAGCGCACGTGTTGTTTTAATGCATTTATTTCTAGATCGAGGTGTGATTTTTCGTTTTTGAGGTTAGTATATTTTTTCTCTAGCTCTTTTATTTGTTTATTTTGGGCTTCAACAGTTCTTGTTAGTTCGTCGATTTTGTCACAGCAGAAGCTTAACGATGTTTCGATGGGCTGAAGCTCCTTCTTAAGTATTCTTTTCATTTCTAAAGTAATATCTTTTACGAATTTGTTAGTATCTATACAACTTGTACCTTGGTTCCCTTCTGAAATAGTATCATCTTCTTCCTCCTCTAAAGGTATTATAAAAGATGATTTTTTGTGAGGCGAGTTAATTTGACAATCGTCACAGGTCCATTCCAGGCTCCCGGCGCCACGCAAGGCGGAGAGCTGTTTGGAGGACAGTCCAGTACATGATTGGGTTGCATGAACAACCTTTCCGCACTTGCTGCATTCCAATCCTGGTGTTCTTTTCGTTAGGCCCTTGTTACAGTTATCACACTTTGACATTGTAATTATTGCACGAGATGTATTGCACAGCAGAACCGGTCAGCGTAGCGGCGCGTATAAGACTCAAGTGTAGTACCTACTAAGAAAGTTCCCACCATAGGTTCACACGGTAACTCGTATATAAACAGTTTGTGCGTTATGCACAGTTAGTTAAGGGCTTGTCGGGACGCGGGTTGGTCGCATTAGGTCGAATATTAATTACATACGAATATATATATGTAGTTAACGAAATATAACCTTTGCGTAGTTATTACATCTTTTATTACACCCGCACATAACAAGCCCCTACATTGGTGACCCCCGACGAAAAGTGAACATTATTATAGTGAATTGCATAGATTTCGTTTGTGTGATTATTTAATTTATTGATTAAATAAAAATTTAATTCAAAATGAATCCGGCAGTTCCAGTTAGAGCAGTTTCGTCGGTACAGTTAAACCTTCTCGAGCAGTTAGCACAATTAACCCTTAAATTGATTTCGTCAGTTTTAAAGGACATAGTATTTACACACATGCTGGCGCTGTTATAACAGACCTAAGCTTTGCTAATCGGTATATTGGGAAGGGACTAGCTATGTCCTTCGCGTACATGCAGGTTTTTTTACCAAAGCGAAGTACAGTCGCGAATGGTGACCATTTGAAAATTGCAAAAAACAGATCTCTTGACTCTCCTAATAAAATTGATAATAACTGTAAGTATTTTGGCTATTTTGCTTATAATGTTATAATATTATTAGTTCGAATACGATTGTAAGTATAGTATTTTGACATAATTTTTACATATTTTACAATATTTGGAATATAAATCTTAGTTTATATACGATGTCCCATAAAACGGACGTTGACAACTTGGAGTATATACTGGGGTATTCTACACATGTCCTATGTAACGGACGTTGCCAATAAGGCCCTTCATTTTCAACGTCATCCTTTTGATATATTTTTCTCTATTTTTAATATGTTTTAGAGGAGCATGACTTGGCAATCAATAAAAAATTCCCTCACTACCTCTGGCGGAAGCTGAAGAGTCTGGCGTTGAGTTGAGATGACGATTTTGAAGGAAATGTAGACCTACGGGAGTGATTTCACTATGATAACAGTGTCAATCATTTACCCCCAGCACCATACCTTCGGAATTATACGACATATTGATTTGAGACACAATGAAGACCCAAAAAGTCAGAATTTTTACCATCAACAAAATATTATTGCTGCAGAATTACAGCCATTACATGCGGTGCGAGATGAATCTTCCCTACTTCTCAGTAGATCTTCAGCCACAGCATCATGTTACTTACCAGAAATACCACCCAATGTTTGAAAATTTAAATAATAATACCTTACAAAATAAAAAACTGGCAGAAAATGGATATAATATATGCCAAAGAATCCAAAAAAAAGCGATTTAAATTTCCTGTTTGTTTTGGTACTTCAGGCATGGTATACGACTTCTTTGCATACGATGAAGCAAACACATTTCAATCTGTACAATATAAGGAATGGGAAGAGGACTTTCTTGGTGTATTAGATAAGTTCTCAGGCTATGTAATACTATTTCTATTCCAATTCTTAGCATATTCTTAGGCTGTGATTTTTGGTAGTGTCGTTTTTTAAAATCCATTATTTTTAACGATATCGTTAAAGTTTTAACCAATATTTTAAGACAGATGTTTGAAAAGCTTATTCTAGATCGTCCATAATTATAATTTGATAATAATTTTGAAATACAGAGTTGAAAATGTGCATTGTATTCATGTTCCACAGTTGCAGGAATAATGTGCAATGTCCGTTATATGTGACGGTTCGAACATGTACATATAATTGGCAGTGTCCGTTTTATGTGACATAGTGAAAACAATAGAAAAACTTAAAATTTTTAATTTTTTTTTTCATTTTCCTCTTTTCTATCCTAATTCCAACACATCCTCCAAATTTGGACATTATAAACACAAGTTATCTAGGGGTGACAATTTAAGGGTTAAAGCAGCGGGTAAACCAGCTGGAATGTGCAGGCTCGAGAGGCAGATCGTTTAGTGGTCGAAGGTATGGGAATCGCGCGCATCGCTCCGCATCCCGAAGTCGCGATCGTGCAGGGATATCAAAACAGAAAAATCCCAATTGGCTATGTTTTTTCATTACTGCTTTAAGCATATCGCCAGATTGTACTATCGTCAACCTTGTGCGTGGCAGAAGCAGCAGGAGAGCCGACTTTTAATAATTTTACCAGTGTCGAAAAATAACCAATCCGCGAGTGAGTGTACTGTGTAGTGATTATAAAGTGTAGTTTAGTGTAATTAAGACATTTGGTACTAAGTTAATGACTTTAGATCTTAGTTTACGGCGACCGTATAAATGGTTATTTATTATCGCCAAGGTAACTCAACTTATATTTTTGTTTATAAAGTGCAGATTTTTTTAGCACCCTAAGGCCGATGCATCGCTCGCACTTATGACGGACGCATCGGATACTCATGTAGGTTATTTTTCTAAGAATCTATCTAAGACTGAACGCAAGTATAGTACGTATGATAGGGAGTTATTAGCAATTTACTTAGCTATTCGTCATTTTCGGAATATGGTCGAAGGACGACAGTTAACGGTGTATACGGATCACAAACCGTTAATTTATGCATTTTCTAAAGTAAATAGCGAGAAAGAGTTACCCAGACGTACACGACACTTGATATTCATTAGTGAGTTCACAACGGATTTGAGGCACGTAAGTGGGCAAGATAATGTCATTGCAGATTCGTTATCACGAGTCGCAACAATAAGTTGTCCCACTGTAATAGATTATGCAGAACTTGCTAAGGATCAACAACAAGATTCTTATATGTTACAATTATCTAATTTGAAAGACGCTAATAATAGGTTAAAGAAAATAATGTTACCTGAAAGTGGTACATTTATTTATTGTAATTTAGATAATGATAAAATTAGACCCTACTTGACTGATAAATTTCGACGTATTGCCTTTGATAGTGTACATAATTTATGTCATCCCGGAATAAGGACTACACGCAAATTGATTCAAAATCGTTTTCATTGGCCAAATATGATTCGTCACGTTGGCCAATGGGTTAAAAGTTAAAACATGCATTGAATGTCAACGATCGAAGGTTAATCGACATACAATGTCAGGTTTAGGATCGTTTCTGCAGTGCGATAGGTTTGAACATATTCATGTTGATTTAATTGGACCTTTACCCACTTCACCCGAAGGTTTTAGGACGTATTGCCTAACCATAGTGATAGGGGGACGCGATGGCCAGAATGTTTTCCTACGAGAGATATAACTGCTGAAACGATTTCGCGTGTAATATATGAAGGATGGATCTCTCGTTTCGGTTGTCCGAAAAAGCTAATAAGCGATCAAGGACGCCAATTCGAAAGTCAATTATTTGCTACACTAATGAAGTTATTAGGTATTAATAAGTTGCGTACGACACCTTACCACCCACAGAGTAACGGGGCGGTAGAGCGTTGGCATAGGTCGCTTAAAGCGGCATTAACGGCTCGCTTATGCAATATATCATCTTCTTGGGTTACGGAATTACCAACTGTGTTGCTAGGACTTAGAACAGCAGTAAGAAGTGATACCGGCATAAGCGCAGCAGAAATAACGTACGGAACAACTTTACGATTACCAGGTGATTATTACGATAAAAAATCGAGTTTTGAAATAGATAGCAGTCTTGAGTATGTAAGTAAATTACGAGACTCTATTAGGAAATATCAGTCAGTAGCTATTAGGCAGAATGAAAGACGGAACATATTTATTCACCCCGATTTGCAAAAGTGCGATTATGTTTTTGTAAGAAACGACGCAGTACGTAAGCCTTTACAACCAACATACGACGGTCCTTATCGTGTGTTGAGTCGAGAGGAAAAGGTATTTTATATTCAAATGACTGGCAGGAAAGTTAGTATATCTGTAGACCGTCTAAAACCTGCATATTATTTGAATGATGATAGTGATACGACATCTGGGGCAGATACTGAGGTTCCGTTACAAATTCCAAGTAGCGAATTGCCTAATACACATACCACGCGTAGTGGAAGAGCTATACGATTACCAGTACGATTTAGGTAATAGTATTGTATTTGTAATTTTTTCAACTATTTTATATTTATTAGAATTACGATGATTATAAGTATTATTAAGTCTTCTTAGAAATGTATAATAAATACTTACTAATCAACACATCGTATTTAATAAATAATAGAACTTAAGTAATTTTGAAACGAGTTCATTGTTTAACGTTTTAAGTATGGTATTTCAAATTTATGTTTGTGTTGAGTTTTGATTGAAATGTTTACTACTTAGAAATTTAAGTACTTTTGATTTATGGCTTATGAGTGTATAGTAATAGCCTTTGTAATATTAAACGATACAAGTGTAAAGAACGTATTGAGATTTGAAATGTTGACGTTACTAAGTGTTAATTGACGTGTAACAATAATCGCACGCCACTTAGAAGACCCAACCGAGTTTTTGTAATAACATAAATAGTTTAACGAAATTAGGTGTTAACTGTAACCACTTGTATACGTTATGATTGATTTATATTGTGAACATTTTTTATACTTTATATTGTAAACATTTTGTAATCTTATATAGCGACACTTTATATATACCCCTTTGTTTATTGTTTAATTTTATTGTAAGATTTTTTTACTTGTATACCCTTTTTATTTTAAGGGGGGAATGATGTAGCGACGACAAGCCAATTTACGAGTTACCGAAATATTTCAAGTGTAGTACCTACTAAGAAAGTTCCCACCATAGGTTCACACGGTAACTCGTATATAAACAGTTTGTGCGTTATGCACAGTTAGTTAAGGGCTTGTCGGGACGCGGGTTGGTCGCATTAGGTCGAATATTAATTACATACGAATATATATATGTAGTTAACGAAATATAACCTTTGCGTAGTTATTACATCTTTTATTACACCCGCACATAACAAGCCCCTACATCACTTTTAAAGTAACAAAACACGGCTGACCTACCGTGTTTCGAACAAAATGCATGAAAACTTTCATTAGTAGATAGTTAAGTCTTGTATTTTAAAAGCATGCAATAATTTGTATTTCATTCAAAAACATAATTCGTTTATCGAAACGTTTTTTGCTTAAAACGGTTTCACAATGCATTTTTCTAATTATTATTTTCATTTCAATAATAAGTTACCTAGCCAAATTATTACAAACAATATTTTCGCTCCAACTCCAAGGTATCGTATTACGAGTAGGTACGAGTTAATTGTGTCTTTATGAAGTATAGTAATAAAAAAAACAAAATAAATCTCGTGTAGAGCCATTTAAATCTCGATAATTATTTCTATTAATATTACCTATAGGTACAAACTTTTAAAACTGTCAATTAATGTCAATTGCGCGGCAAATTTGTATTTTTTTATTCTCTTTGAAAATTTCATCATCTGTTGTTTTACAGTATTTTTCTATGAAAATATGTGCAGTTTACAATAAAAACTACGTATATCGAAACAATACAGCTTTGTCTGAATATTAAAATATTATGTTCTCAGTTCAATTACATTATTACTATTTTCGTACATTTCGATATCAGTTGAAAATATTGTATCATATAAAATTTTTGGTTAATGCAGCTGGTATAACAAGGTAATGCGCTTTCGTGTTTTAACTACATAATTAGTTCAATATTAATTTAGCCGTAAAATACGTTATTTTGTTATTAATTTGAATAATATTATTGTAAGGAATCTAATTCAGTGTTAGATTTTCAAAATTAGATTAAGGATAATTTGTAATAATTGAAATAAATATTTTTGGATGTACATACTGGTATTTTTATTTTATTCCCCTGTGCTCATATTATGTCATGAAACCTTTCAGTAGATACATGGACGAAATCGCAGCCAGCGCCCAGCAGCAATTAGCTATAACATACCTATAGGTATTAGGTAAGGTAATAAATAATAGCTCTATAGTTAATACGCACCTTGATACTTACCGTAGAGTTGTTTGATGTTGAATCCGTAATAAATAAAATTAACACAATACATATGTGATTTATATGTGATTTCACTAAGCCCAAATACATAGTCGTACGTACATCGACGATATATAGTTGTAGCATACTGATGGTTGTGTTGTCTCGTACGTTGTGAAGTAAATGTGTGTTGCGTGAAATAATATTGTGATGGTAATGTAGTTCATCGAAGGATGGTGGTGTTCTATCTGGCATGAGGTCCAGGATAGTAGATGTGTGTTCTGACCGGTCAGGAGGACCGGGGCAGTATGGTAACCCTGTAAGGTCAGTGTGGGCTGAGGCAGGATGGTAGTTATTTTGGTATCCCGAGATGAATTACCGTAGCAATGTAGTGTGAGAAATGGCGTACGGGGACACATGATTGTCAGTATGGCTGTATAGGAGATAACTTGAGTTTTAATATACTGTTGGATGAGTAATATTCAGTTCAGATAAGATTTCACTTTTTTTTAACTGTTGAGCTATTGAATCCTATAAACACCAATAATCACTTTGAAAAGAAAGATGTTGTTTATACAATGTTCGGGTAACTTCACTTTGTCAATATATTGAGAATGCCTGAGGGCCAAGTACCACTTGAAGTTGATTAATGTTTGAAACTTGAGTTTGAGTTGAGTGATAGCGGTGAATCTTAGTTCGATTGGTCAGTGTGCCAGTAGTCATTTCGTAGCCGTAGTCCGTTGAAGTCGGTGTCTGCTATAAGGGGATTATGGCTGCTTATAGTAAACCGTGGATGCGCGGTATTACCGTAGTCCGTTGAAGCCGGCGTCTGCTATTAGGAGTACAGATAGCTGCTTATAGTAAACCGTGGATGCGCGGTGCGCGGGTGACGCTGGCGGAGGTTGGGTCTTGTAGAGACCATTAGATATGGAATATGGAGTCCGTGGGACTCGGCATTCGGAGGAATGCGTGTGGAACAAACATGAGGTTTGTTGTGGGGCTTAGTGAAAAGCCAGAGTTTGCATTCGGAGGAATGCGTGTGTGTTGTTGGGCTTAGTGAAAAGCCATAGTTGGCATTCGGTGGAATGCGTGTGTGATGATGGGCTTAGTGAAAAGCCAGAGTTGGCATTCGGTGGAATGCGTGTGTGATGATGGGCTTAGTGAAAAGCCACAGGCCTCGGATAAGATTCATGCTCTAGTTTTTTTGTGATACTTTAATAATGATCTTCTGATGACAATAGCAGTGAAAGTGGTGTTTGGTCGCTTATGCGTTATTTTCTTTTAGTAGTAGTTCATAAATTTAATTGAAATGATCAGAATTCAATGTTTCATTATTTTAATCAAAATGGTCAATTTCAAAGGGTTGAAGTTGGAAATTATTTTAGGATATTCAAATTAAGAAAAAAACCTGTTTAGTGTTTTCATATGAACTTAAATTTTGTTTTATGAGATTCTTTGCTATAAGACGTTTCTTGTACAAATTTCATGATTCTGTGTTCACAAGAAATATCCTGAAGGTATCGATTCCATGTGTCCGCTGCGAATGTCGAAAACTGCTATCTTTTGATCGACTGTTATAACTTTTCAAAGCTTAACGGGACGATGGTATGCGATATGAATTTCAAAGGTCTTGATAGATAGACTGATAGACTTACGGACAACTAAGTGATCATAAGGATTTAGTTTTTCAGTTTTGTGGTTTAAAAGCCTAAAAATTAAATATCAGAGTTTAATTGTAAAAATTTGTCAGGATTGGCCGAAGAGCATGTACTGTGCGAGATGTTTTCTGTGTTACAGCACCCACAAACACGAGGACGTGTTCAGCGCAGGATGGCCGTGTCGGAGACGGTCAATAGCGCGGATGTAAAACGACTCTAAGCACGAGTTCCAGGGAGGTGGCAGCACAGTGAAGTTGGCGGCTTACTTCATGCTTGTACCGGGTCGAGCCCGTGAAGGCTCGCCCTCGGGACGGCACTTCACATTCGAACATCGAAGAGTTCGGATCTTCCACTACTAGGAACTGTTAACCATTTCTCTGCTAGTGTTTAATTTAAATGTGTAACGTAACGGTTATTAAAATTGATTGTATTTAAAGTGATTGTATTTAAAATGACTGTATTGTAAAACTGACATGATTAAAAGAGCAACTATGGAGTTTCTTGCCGGTTCTTCTCTGTAGATACTGCTTTCCGAATCGGTGGTAAATAAAGAAATGATTGAGTTTGAGGTGTTTCTTTGCTCGATTACCCAACGCAACGCCCACAGCTTGAAAATAGATTCACAATCTACACCTTGCTCCGACATCAGAATTGGGATCAAATCGAGCAAATGAGAAAACACGTGGCGATAACCTCGATACGATATACGATAACCTGATTAAAAGTCAAAGCGCCGCAACCACGTGGCACTTCGATCCAGTTTCAACGGGAAGAAGCATCCTACAGATCTACGAGCATACGTGTCACTGAGCAGCCGGAGACAAAGGGAGAGCTCGTTATGTGCGGGCAGGGTGGCAACTTCGCCTCGCGCTGCACGGATGACACTGCCGCTCGCATCACCGCGTCGGAAGCCGTATCATCGAGAGCAGCGCCGTGTCATCATGTCGTGCACCGTGCCATTGCGTCGAGCGTCCGGCTTCGAGCATCATGCGTCGATCGTCGAGCATCATGCGTCGAGCATCATGCGTCGAGCGTCGAGCGTCATGCGTGGCGCCATGTGGTGCTGCATCCATACTGTGCGCCGCGGCACCAAGCTGGGCTCCGCGACACCACGCCAGGCGTTGCGCATCCACGCCAGGCACCGCAATATCACGCCGGGCGTCGCGCTACCATCACTACCATCAACACGTCGAGCCTGAGATCACCGGAACCAGAGCGACGTGTCGACGTGTCGTGCAACTATCCTTCAATCTCATACAAAACCGGTCAGTAGATAACATTCCACTTTGAGTGTACAGTAAGATAAAGAAAGTAGGTTTTCAAAATGTAGTTAACTTCAAGTAACTTATTCGAAAGAAAAAGAAATTTATTGCCAAAAACATTAGTTACAAAATTTATTTTAAATTAATTGAGGAAAATGGTCACAGCCGCGGCAAAATGCTGCACAACAAGTCAATAACTGCGTTAAAAACAACCGACTTCAAACTTGCACTTGCAACATTTACAAATACAGACAAAAATGCTCATAAAATAAAACTACGGGGCCTATCCGAATAAAATTTTTATGGGACCAATTCGACACCATCCCGCATCGAACAAAAAAAGAATCACGTAAATCGGTTCAGAAACCTCTGAGTAATCGGTGTACATACATAAAAAAAAAAAAAAAAAACATACCGGCTGAATTGATAACCTCCTCCTTTTTTTTGAAGTCGGTTAAAAACAGTGCTGATTTACAGGTTGTACCGAATGTAACGATTAGATTTTGTTAAAAGTTGTAGCCTACAGACCAGTGTATAGTTAAATCGTATTGCATTACATTTAACTCAACTTATTTACGCAGTGTTGTTGTTATTAGGTCGTGCGATATTGCTTTACGGTTTTGTAGTTAGTTAAAACTTATTCCATTACATTCAGCCCATCTTAGTTACGCAGTGATAAATTAACAGTACCTATTTCACTTATTCAGGGACGGGTTCACTTTAGTAGGTAATTCACGTAATTTTAAAAAATACTTTGTGGCGTAAGCACTGCCATCAAGATAAATTAAGTAACGAATTGCTTTAATGTTTGTTATTTTGTGAGCTAACACTAACAAAGAAAGCACATTAATTGGTACACTGCATCCAGATCCTTCAATCGAACGTAAACAATAAACATTCACTTGTCCGTGTATCAGAACAAAAACAGTATGCGAATTACTTTCAAATTAGTTTCTTAACTACCCGCGTTAGTTTCTTGACTACCCGCATTAATTTCTTAAACTACCTGCGTTAGTTTTTATTTAGGCTATAACCCTTGACAAATAACAATTAATTGCTACACAAAGACAGCCTTATTGCTATTCGATTAAAAACGAAAAGTAATGCCTTAACTAGTGCATTAGAGGTTTAAAAAAAAAACTTTTCGTAGGTTTTATTTAAGGTGATATTTGAGGTAATTTCTTAAAATAAAGTTGTGAACAATTCACAGTATACAGTTTTACGATATGAAGTTTTATGAAATGTTACAGATTTACTTTGATCGAATAAAAGGTAAATCGAGGCATTTAGTTTTGAATTTTTACTTGGGAGAATTTATTAGGTCCTTATTTAGGCAGTTCATAATACAATGTCGCAGATAATTAGCGTGTTCAAATAAACAGCTGGCCTAAGATAAATGTTATGATTGGAATACGGGTCTAGATTTAGTTTGAGTACGTAACTTGATTGCTTTAAAATTATTTTAACTATCTCATCGACGTTTGGGTCCGTTCAATGTAAAGATATTAAGATTTAAGACTGTTGAAAATAATCTTAAGGTTAATAGCGCCTTTACAGTTTACATACTATCGTCAGATAATGTCTGTTTAATTGCATAGAGAAAAGAAAAACCCATCCAGGTTTTCTGAAGGTTTTTGAAGTGAAACTTCTTTATCGGGGTTGAAAAAAAATTTAGCGTGACATTTTTCCGTTACGCACCATTTTTTTTCTTATCCCTATCACGCGTGATTCGACATATTTCTGTAAAGTTGCATATAGTAAATTATTTTTTTTGAAAAAATAAGGTCATAAAGAAGTTTCATTTCGTGCGTAGTACACGCACATATTCACACCTCGATCTAGAAATAAATGCATTAAAACAACACGTGCGCTATATGGAACAGCAGCGTCTGGATACCGTCATAGAAGTTGCCAACATTCCGTCTCGTCCTAATGAAGACCTTAATGACTTATGTAACAAGTTAGCTGATAACCTAAATCTAACCAAAGAAGGAATCTCCAACGTGAAGCGCCTGGAAGGAAGAAACGGACAGGATGGATGTATTCAACTGGAGTTCAAACAGGAGGAATTATGTAATATGTGGGTACGTGCTTCCAGACGCAGAGAGGTACTTGTGGGACAGGTGGTATGTGATGAAGCAGTACCAGCAGCTAAAACCAAAGTGATAGTACGCAAAGCCCTAACTAAAGCGAATAAAACCCTGCTGTGGCAAGCTAAGCAAAAATTAACACCAAATTATAAATATGTGTGGTTCCAGAATGGGAATATATTAATCCGTAAATCAGAGAATAATAAACCTATTGTGATCAGAAGCGAAACAGACATTGAAAATCTCCTCAACCAGGCAGCACCAGCACATCATCGGCGGTAATAGATATAGTATTTTATGTAGGTCACCATAGTTCAGTCGAATATCCCAAGCAATAATTTAGAACTTTTTAATTGTAGTACATATAACTCATTTTGTAAAAATGTTCCATCGTTAGCGAAATCTCAATTTAAGTTAAATTTAGTCCATATAAATGTAAGATCACTAATTAAAATTTTTTGTTATGTTTTAGAATTAATAAACAGTTCATGTTCACCAATAGATATTCTCATATTAACTGAAGTAAACATTAAAGATAATATCGCAAATATGTTCAATGTAAATGGCTATATAATGCACAAAAAGTTACTTATGAATAAAAAAGGTGGCGGTATTATAATATACATACGGAACGTTCACGTATTTACATTCAAACATCACACTTTAAATCACTGTGAATCAATCATAGGTCATTTAACGACTAATCACAAATACGTTGCAACAATTTGTGCAATATATAGGCCACCCAACGAAAGTAAATACTTGTTCGTAAGGGAGATAAAGGATCTTTTATCTAGTAAACCTTTTAAACACTTAGATATTTTTGTTTTAGGAGACATGAACATAGATATAAAAATAAAGGGTAACATTCAAGATTTTTACATAAATAGCATGGCCGAGTGCGGTCTAACAAGTGTTATAACCGATTATACAAGAATTGAAATAAGAAACCAAATAATAACGCGTAGCGTAATCGATCACATTTTTGTAAGGACGCAATTGTTAGACCTGTACTCGGGCGCGCTCGGCACTGCAATGGCTGATCACCGTATGATCGTATTGTCGTGCATTGGACAATCATTAGCACATGTACAGGGTGACGTTAAAGTCATTCGAAAAATAGATAACAATAAACTTAATAATTTGCTTGATCATGTTAGCTGGGATGATTTTACGAATACAGAGTGTCCATATAAATTATATGATAACTTAAAAAATACCATCCAAAATTGTTATAATCAATCACAATTTGAACAAATAATTTCAACATCAAGTAAAAGAAACAAAGATCCTTGGATTACTAGCACCATAAAAACTATGTGTGAAAAAAAAGATTTATCTTTTATTGACTGGAAAAATGACCCGACTAATAAAATACTTCGATTAAAATACAATAAATTACGTAATAAAACGCGTAAATTCATAGAAAAATCAAGAAATAATTACTATCATAATCAAATTAATCAAAACTACAACAATAGTCACGCTTTATGGCAAATTTTGAATTCATTAACAGGTCGCTGCAAAAATTCAATAGACAACTGTATCTTAAAAGCATTTCATAAAAATAACATAGACATTAAAACAATTGCTAATAATTTTGCACAAGAATTTTATTATAGTATTAAAAAAATCATTCCTAAATGCAATAAGCGTCTATTATGTGAAAATGATTATTATTATCCACAAAATAAATCAATGCTACTTAAAAAAGCTAACAGAGATAAAGTATGTAATATAATTAAAAAACTTAATATCAATAAAGCTCCCGGATTCGACAACATTCGATGTATTGACATAAAAAATATATGCACTAAAATCGTAGATATTATAGTTAAATTTATTAATGCATCTATTGTTAATGCTAAATATCCTTTAGAGTTAAAAACTGGAATAATCCGACCTATTCACAAAAAGGGTACGCGAAGTGAGTATGAAAATTATCGCCCGATTACCATTCTTCCGGTATTAGACAAAATCGTGGAAAAATTTATAGCCGAACAAATGCAGAATTTCTATGCCGAAAATAAAATTTTATCTGTCTCTCAATTTGGATTTCAACCGTGTAAGTCAACTTCACAACTTTTGTCAAAATTTACAGATGAAGTAAACTCATGTCTCGATAACAAAAAACATGTACTGCTATTATTTATCGATTATAGTAGGGCATTCGATACACTCAGGCATGACACTCTTATACACAAACTAGACAACTCCGGTATCCGTGGACCTCTTCTGGGATGGTTTAAAGATTATCTTGCTAATAGAAAATTTCGTGTTAAAGTAGGCGATGAAATGAGCAATGAAATGACCATCACCGAGGGTACAGCACAGGGCTCGGTGTTAGGACCTTTATTGTACTTGGCGTATGTAAATGATATGGAACATGTCATCAACCACTGTTCTATCTATCAATATGCTGATGACACCTGTCTAATAGCCTCAGACAAAAATATTAATACTGCAGCTCAACAGTTACAGGAAGATTTTACGCGTATCCTAATGTGGTCGCACGATGCGGGTCTTGTCATAAATGTTAAGAAAACAAAAATAGTACATGTACACTCGAGTCATTTGAAAAACTTTAATAATTTTAAAATCACGGCACACAATCACGTATGTCTTCACAAAGCTACATATTATAACCCGGACTGCTCGTGTGAATGTGTGGACCAAGTGCCTTATTATACTTACTTAGGACTGATTGTTGATAACAGATTTAATTGGAACCATCATATAGACCATCTGTGTGATAAACTTAGGGCCATACTCTCAAAATTATATATCATCAGAAATAAAGTACCATACAAAATTCTTCTCGGTATCTATAGATCATTGGCAGAATCAATAATACAATACGGTATCACAAGTTATGGACGTACATTTAATACTTACATTGATAGAATCATAAATTTACAACTAAGACTAATAAAAAAAATTGTACCTATTAATATTAAAAACAAGTTTAAAGATAAACCTCTCGAACTATTTAGCTATTGTAATGTACTGCCAATAAGACAAATGTTTCAAAAGATTTTTCTCATAGAACAATTTCATAACATAAACTTTCAAAATCCCATTTCGCATCAGTTTGCTACCAGACAAATAACTAATAAAAAATTAATTATTCCTAAAGTACACAATCTTTATGGGAAGCGTACGGCTAATTTCTTATTACCCACTATACTTAATTCTATGCCACAAAAAGTCAAGAAGGATGTTAATATTAAAAACTACAAAATAATATACAAAAGATATTTTCTCGAATTAATTAAAACAATAAAATAAACATAATAAACAACATTGTAATGAACACCCTGTATTTGTATGTCATGAATAGATAAGGAACCGGTTTATGTAGTCACTTCTTTTGTCTTCCTTGCGAATAACAAACGGTGTTTATGCGACTGTGAGCGTTGCTACAAACCTCGTAAGGTTTCGCATCGCAAAATTGTTTTAAATAAATGTGAATTTTTGTTCTCTAATAAATAAAATAAATAAATAAAATTTCGGTAACTCGTAAATTGGCTTGTCGTCGCTACAGTGACATTCGAAAATGAAACAACGATTTACGGAAAAGCACAGATAGAAACGCGTTTAATCGAGATTGGGTATCTAATATTAAGATAATTGGAATACTTAATGAAAATAGGAATTGTAGAGTCAGTAATAATTCAGATTAGTTTATTGATATCATATTAGATACTTACTTAGGTCGAGTGAACGCGTTTTTACAATTCGTTCTATACAAAGTATGTTTTTAACTAAATTTTCGAATTTCATCGTGTATTTTACAATAATTTTGAATGATTTGAATGCGAAATGTACTAATATATGATCAACGTATTGTGATCATCAGTATGCTACAACTATATACCTGGTATATAGGCGGTTATTAAAATTGATTGTATTTAATGTTACTTTTGATACACAATACACACTACTTACTCAGAGGGAAATAAACGCTACCTACTATTTTTATTTGAACATAGGCTAGAATTTACTTTTTCACAAACACGTATATTTTTAAAAGCATAATATTATAGTTTATTAAATACTACATAATATTATATACAGTTTCATGAGCATAAAGGAACAACTCTTTTAGTGTCATTGGTTCAAGTGACGACATGAGACAGTTTGGCATTAATGCCGTATTGCTATTGGTCTATTAATTGAATACTGCACGGAAACAACACACACTATTCCTTATTATTTTTAAATCGTTTTTTTCAATAAATCTGCAACAAAAAATCTTTATATTTTTAAAAAAAGGTATTTATCAGTTAACTTGGGATACTGATATATTTCTATGGAAATTAACTATTTTTTGCAATAGATATTAAAAATACAGTTAACACATTAAGTGCATTTAATGATATTATACTCTTTGTTTATATAAATACAGAACGATAATTGAATCATCTAAAAAAAGCCAACAAAAAATGTTAAACTTATATTTTCTTCTTATAATTGGGTAAGTTTTTAAAAAATAACTCGTTTTTAATCTTTTTTCAAAAAAATTATCTAACTACAATAATCAAGACAATAATACTATAGTCTATAATAGTCGCATAAAAAAAAAGTATTTATAACCAGTCTTGACAATTTATGAGCGTTTTAGCCACTGTGCTTTGGTAATTTGCCTTTTTTATGGGAAAAAAATCCGCAATATCGATACTTCTTTGGTCCTGCATTTTCGTAAACATTTTATGGATACTCTGGTACCACATATTTTGAAAAAATTGGGCTATTGTCACGTAGAGTCTCTTCAAAGTGCGTGCCACAAGTCGTATTTGCATCCAAGGCACCTTCAAATCTGTGTTTAATTTTTTCATAAAATCTTTGCGGCTCATTGTATTTTATTTATTTATTTTTTTTATTTTTTATTGTGTGATAGGGAAGCGCTTGACCACGATCTCGCCTAATGGTAAGCTGAGATGTGGCCTATGATGGAGCGCGCTTCCCTAGAAGGAAGCATTAGCATTTATCTACATTATTTTGATATTATATGATATAGAAATTGTTAAAATTCTATATCATGCCGTAAAATATCGCCACTGACCACCTATAACTTTTCCTGTATTAACTGAACATACAGGAATATGGTTTTCGGGCTTCTCTTATCTCTTTATAGTGCTTGTATCCTCAATGTATACCACCATGACATTGTGGCGTTGCCACTTTTATTATCTATATTTTATTATCTGTGGCGTTCCGAAACGGAACGCACTTGATCGAATTTTAAATTGATTCGACGATAGTGAAAATGATTCACTAGGACAATAGTTAATACGCAAAACGCAATACGCAGTTGATACGTATTTAATACCAATACTCAATGATTGTCTCCTGCTAACCTGTACAGACTAGACTCATTGTGGTGACTGGTGAAACATTGTATAGCATTAACAACATAGTACTGTATTATTGAAAGATCGATTAAAGGTTTATTTTACAATCTACGACTTTCATTATACATGGGTAACAAAACCCCATAACATATTCGGTTTTACTCCGGACAACATCTTCAGCCACCCAATCCCTTTGCTTGAAGTCCAAATCCAGCGGAGGACAATAATCGTCATTTACTAAAATTGAAGGTTTTTCGTCCTAGTATAAAAGTTGTCTGGATCCCATTTTATACTCAATCTATAGTATAATACTATAGATATCATGTGAAACGTGACTTGGAAAAAAATCATTCAAATAAATCACAAAATAAAAATTTGAAACAATTTTAAAAGTTACGAAAAGCCCAATTATACGTCAAAATGACGCACAACATCCTCTTTACAACCAAATGGCGGAATTTACATGGATGAGCCAACTATGTACTGCTAGGTCTCGACGGCTAATGAGTTGATTCTGGATTTTGCAGCGATTCGATGGTAAATATAGAAGAGTTCATACGTCAAATTTACGTAGATTGGACTTCTAGGGTTAAATGCATAAATACCTAAATGATGTTTTGTTTTTATTATCTAATAACGATAAAAAAACCCGTTGATTTCATTCGTTTTTCAAGCTACGTGCATAGTTTTTCCACTAAAAAGCCTCAATTGAGTCATAAAGTACACAAATTTCAAGCATAATAAGTCACATCATTTCTATAAAACCAAAACTGGCAATAATATAAGTCGTGTTGTGCGATTATGAACATAGTGCATAAGGGCATAAGTCGTTATATTATATATAAATAGCTAACTTAATTGTCTTACCATTTAACAATACCTCAGTCATGACCCACAGATCCTCGCACTCCGATTCCCAATTTTGAATGCGATACGATGGAGTGTCGCGTGATATTGCAAAAAGTATTGTTATCGAGGGTACTTATAAAATTACTTACGTTTATCGAAACGTTTTTTGCTTAAAACGGTTTCACAATGCATTTTTCTAATTATTATTTTCATTTCAATAATTAGTTACCTAGCCAAATTATTACAAACAATATTTTCACTCCAACTCCAAGGTATCGTATTACGAGTAGGTACGAGTTAATTGTGTCTTTATGAAGTATAGTAATAAAAAAAAACAAAATAAATCTCGTGTAGAGCCATTTAAATCTCGATAATTATTTCTATTAATATTACCTATAGGTACAAACTTTTAGAACTGTCAATTAATGTCGATTGCGCGGCAAATTTGTATTTTTTTTTCTTTTTGAAAATTTCATCATCTGTTGTTTTACAGTATTTTTTTAATCATAATGATTAAAAGTATTAGAACTTATGAGATTGGTTCAAGTGTACCTTAGTTAACCTTTTGGGCTTGAAAAGTTAAAGTTACTACAATTTCCACTATCTTTAGCGTAAATCTGCGAAAGCGCCAGTAACGACTTTCAATTACGCATTTAGATGTTACTTACAAAATGAAGCAACAGCTGATCCCGACGAGGCAAAAATACCTCAAACTCAAACCTTTATTTATTCAATTAGAACTCTGCAGAAGCACAATTGAACCATCTTAACATAGAATTGCCACCTGTCTCAACTCACACAGTATTAACCCAACCGGACAAGAAGAGACCTTGGTCCTTACTTTTGGGGTCAGAAATAAATTTAAAAGGTCACCCCTTGAATAAGGCAATAAAATATCAAAACAGGTAAACGGTTTTAATTATAATACAGATTTTTAACATCCAACCAAACCGTGCGGTATCTATTAATGTTTAGAGCCAACGCCACCAATCATAATCTAAACATGGCTAGTACTTTCAGTACAATGCATGAATTATTTATTTAAAACTGATAGGTCATAAACTCTGTACTGGAAACAAATATACTGAACTCAAGAGACTAAAATGATAAGGAGCTTATCTGTGTCCCAAAACTGCAATTACTACAGCCAAGTACGTTACTTTTAATCAATTCGGTTTTAAAATATAATTATGATTTACATCAGAACTTATATACCGAAAGCCTCGGGCTGACTTATTTATAATAATTGTGTTTGTGCATAACACTAGGCAGTCAACAGCTATATGAACGTCAGATAGGAAAAGAGCCAAATTTATCCAGTCAGTAACAAAGGATTTTAACTATAGGTACTTTATTCTAATTCAACCAACTACTACTAGCTACTCCGTATGTCTTTTGGGTAGACGGAGGCAAATAGGATTTTTATTCCAACTATATCATTTGATATTTTGAAAATGTACGTTCGTGTACGGTAGGTACATTTTCATACCGTCAGAGTCATTTTGCAGATTATAGTGGTGCAGCACTGAACACTGTCTATTAGGTGGCTGGTGCTGCCGACCGGGCCTTCAGTTCCGCTTTCCAGAATACCTTCACCCTTCTAGGTGCTACTACTACTGAAATAGCGGTACTCTATCGCGTCGTTCAGGTCTCTAACTGACAGGATTTCTCATATTATCGTAACAACCTCGCTCGTTCTAACGAGAACAAATTATCGCCAAGGAATTCTGCTGCAGGATAATGGCAAGAGAGATTATAAGCTTAACTATGCATTATTATGTTCAGGAATATGGTGGATTTTGAATACTATCGTCGTCTGAAAGTATCTCCTTTCGATAAACTTCATTAAGGATGCAGATCTGATCCCATCTTTGTTCCGTAGGAATGCTACGACAGTCTAAACGTTACACTGTACAAAGAAAATTGCCCTAAATATAGTCGGTTGTTCCAACATCCGTAATATGGCTAGCCTGCCTTGCTAGCCCTTGATTGTAACTGCTACCAATGGAGGCATTGCTCTTGTGTTGTCCACAGTTGTGCGAGTGCAAAAATGAAGAACTGAGCTCGTGGGGAGCTATGTCGAATGAATCTGTGTTAAGATTATGACAGTATAGGACAGTTAGCTGTGGATGCGAAGACAGGACATTACTTTATTCATCCGTAAACACGCGAGGCAGCCACGGACAGCGATATAGCAAGAACTAAACTAGCAAAGTTTAGTTCGCTTACCAGACTTTGTCATGTTTTAAATGCAGTATATCCTCTGTATAGCATTGCATTTATGACTATTGATAAACTTAATTCACCCGTAAACACGAGAAGCAGGCACGGATAGCGATATAGCAAGAACTAAACCAGCAAAGTTTAGTTCGCTTACCAGACTTATATTTTAAAAGCCGTATAGTCTGTACATTTCATTTATTGCCCCCCCCCCCCCCCCTAAAAGCAAAGAAATGAGAAGTCATTTGGCAGAGCTTTCTCGTAAAGGGTAGGGGTTCCAAGTTTAAAGCAGATACGAATCTAACGCATTCTCATTTCAGTCACCTGTCGCACCCACTGCACTCACACCTTACGCTGGCTGCAGCGAGGCTCTCCGCGAAGCCTTCTTACGGAGAAACATCCCATCGGAAGCTGTCGAACTAATGTTGGCATCGCTTTCCAGTAACACTAAGAAGCAATATAACGTAACTTATAAACTATGGTGGCAATTTTGTCTAGATAGAAATATTTATATATTCCATATAAATATATTCCAATTTTGAAAGTACAGTAGCGACAGTTATATCGTTTTTAACAAATGAGTTTAACAAAGGGGCTTCATATGGTACTTTAAACTCGCACAGGTCTGCCTTGTCTTTAATCTTAGGAAATAATATCGGGTCGGATGAATGCATAAAACGACTCCTAAAGGGAGCATTCAAATTGAAACCCAGTAATCCTAAGTACAATAATTATTCTTGGGACCCACAATTAGTTTTGAACCATATCTCAAGCTGGTTTCCTAATATAAACATTAATTTGGAGCAGTTGACTAAAAAAATAGTAATTTTACTTGCGCTGTGTACAGCACAGCGGGTCCAAACTTTATCCCTTATCAATCTTAATAATATTTATTTCTCAGACAGTGGAGCTAAGATTTTCATAACAGACTTGATAAAAACTTCGGCTCCGGGTAGAGATCAACCCCTTCTTATACTTCCATACTTTAAAGAAAATATAAGTATTTGTCCCGCTACTGCACTTTCTGATTATATCAATGTCACAAAACATTTGAGGAATGAGGAGGACAATAGATTAATACTAACTTTTAAAAAACCTAATAAACCCGCCACAACTCAAACAATCAGTCTTTGGATCAAAAACGTGTTATCGGAAAGTGGTGTCAACATTTCAATATTTAGTTCACATAGCACAAGACACGCTTCAACATCTACTGCTTGTGCTAGTGGTGTATGCGTTGATAATATACGTAAAACTGCTGGCTGGACTAAACATTCCGAAACCTTTGCAAGGTTCTATAAACTTAATGTAGTTAATGAAAACGAATTTGCAGAATCAATTTTGCAAGAATAATGTTTGATTATATTTTTGTTAATATACAAAATAAAACTAATAATATCTATATATGTTTTATTCTAAACTTGCACCCAAAATGATTCTTACAAAACTTTTATCTCTTAACATCTACATAGTGAATAATATCTGAAGAATGAAGCGATGAAATATAATATATGATCAAACGAACTTCAGAGTGAAGTTCGATCATTATTATATGAATCGCTTCATTCGAAGATATTAACACCCACCACACCCTAACCCAAAGTTTTGTAAGATTACAGACTCTAAAAATAACGAATATCGTACAAAGCGAGCAAATACTTGTCAGGTCGTAATGCCCACAATTAATAAAAAATAAAATCTAAAGGCGTGCGTAGTTGCTAGCATTGAAAAAGGGAACTACATAGTAAATAATATCTTCGAATGAAACGATTCATATAATAATGATCAAACTTCACTCTGAAGTTCGTTTGATCATATATTAGTACATTTCGCATTCAAATCATTCAAAATTATTGTAAAATACACGATGAAATTCGAAAATTTAGTTAAAAACATACTTTGTATAGAACGAATTGTAAAAACGCGTTCACTCGAACTAAGTAAGTATCTAATATGATATCAATAAACTAATCTGAATTATTACTGACTCTACAATTCCTATTTTCATTAAGTATTCCAATTATCTTAATATTAGATACCCAATCTCGATTAAACGCGTTTCTATCTGTGCTTTTCCGTAAATCGTTGTTTCATTTTCGAATGTCACCTTTAAAGTAACAAAACACGGCTGACCTACCGTGTTTCGAACAAAATGCATGAAAACTTTCATTAGTAGATAGTTAAGTCTTGTATTTTAAAAGCATGCAATAATTTGTATTTCATTCAAAAACATAATTCGTTTATCGAAACGTTTTTTGCTTAAAACGGTTTCACAATGCATTTTTCTAATTATTATTTTCATTTCAATAATTAGTTACCTAGCCAAATTATTACAAACAATATTTTCGCTCCAACTCCAAGGTATCGTATTACGAGTAGGTACGAGTTAATTGTGTCTTTATGAAGTATAGTAATAAAAAAAACAAAATAAATCTCGTGTAGAGCCATTTAAATCTCGATAATTATTTCTATTAATATTACCTATAGGTACAAACTTTTAAAACTGTCAATTAATGTCAATTGCGCGGCAAATTTGTATTTTTTTTTTCTTTTTGAAAATTTCATCATCTGTTGTTTTACAGTATTTTTCTATGAAAATATGTGCAGTTTACAATAAAAACTACGTATATCGAAACAATACAGCTTTGTCTGAATATTAAAATATTATGTTCTCAGTTCAATTACATTATTACTATTTTCGTACATTTCGATATCAGTTGAAAATATTGTATCATATAAAATTTTTGGTTAATGCAGCTGGTATAACAAGGTAATGCGCTTTCGTGTTTTAACTACATAATTAGTTCAATATTAATTTAGCCGTAAAATACGTTATTTTGTTATTAATTTGAATAATATTATTGTAAGGAATCTAATTCAGTGTTAGATTTTCAAAATTAGATTAAGGATAATTTGTAATAATTGAAATAAATATTTTTGGATGTACATACTGGTATTTTTATTTTATTCCCCTGTGCTCATATTATGTCATGAAACCTTTCAGTAGATACATGGACGAAATCGCAGCCAGCGCCCAGCAGCAATTAGCTATAACATACCTATAACTTTAACTTCCTTGTTCCTTTTGGCGTCGTCCGTGACTGTAACTGTACCTAATTGTGATTGATTTAATTAAAACAGTTTCTAATAACTCGTAAATCCGTTTTTTATTTACAACAACAACTATAAATTGCCGCGTTCCTTTGACTCGTGGCGCATTCGTAAGAATCGTGCCTAGGGGCTCGGACGTTGTTTATACGACGTTCGACCCAACTACCCTCACATTTACTTATAAAAGTGACATTCGAAAATGAAACAACGATTTACGGAAAAGCACAGATAGAAACGCGTTTAATCGAGATTGGGTATCTAATATTAAGATAATTGGAATACTTAATGAAAATAGGAATTGTAGAGTCAGTAATAATTCAGATTAGTTTATTGATATCATATTAGATACTTACTTAGTTCGAGTGAACGCGTTTTTACAATTCGTTCTATACAAAGTATGTTTTTAACTAAATTTTCGAATTTCATCGTGTATTTTACAATAATTTTGAATGATTTGAATGCGAAATGTACTAATATATGATCAAACGAACTTTAGAGTGAAGTTTGATCATTATTATATGAATCGTTTCATTCGAAGATATTATTTACTATGTAGTTCCCTTTTTCAATGCTAGCAACTACGCACGCCTTTAGATTTTATTTTTTTTTAATTGTGGGTATTACGACCTGACAAGTATTTGCTCGCTTTGTACGATATTCGTTATTTTTAGAGTCTGTAATCTTACAAAACTTTGGGTTAGGGTGTGGTGGGTGTTAATATCTTCGAATGAAGCGATTCATATAATAATGATCGAACTTCACTCTGAAGTTCGTTTGATCATATATTATATTTCATCGCTTCATTCTTCAGATATTATTCACTATGTAGATGTTAAGAGATAAAAGTTTTGTAAGAATCATTTTGGGTGCAAGTTTAGAATAAAACATATATAGATATTATTAGTTTTATTTTGTATATTAACAAAAATATAATCAAACATTATTCTTGCAAAATTGATTCTGCAAATTCGTTTTCATTAACTACATTAAGTTTATAGAACCTTGCAAAGGTTTCGGAATGTTTAGTCCAGCCAGCAGTTTTACGTATATTATCAACGCATACACCACTAGCACAAGCAGTAGATGTTGAAGCGTGTCTTGTGCTATGTGAACTAAATATTGAAATGTTGACACCACTTTCCGATAACACGTTTTTGATCCAAAGACTGATTGTTTGAGTTGTGGCGGGTTTATTAGGTTTTTTAAAAGTTAGTATTAATCTATTGTCCTCCTCATTCCTCAAATGTTTTGTGACATTGATATAATCAGAAAGTGCAGTAGCGGGACAAATACTTATATTTTCTTTAAAGTATGGAAGTATAAGAAGGGGTTGATCTCTACCCGGAGCCGAAGTTTTTATCAAGTCTGTTATGAAAATCTTAGCTCCACTGTCTGAGAAATAAATATTATTAAGATTGATAAGGGATAAAGTTTGGACCCGCTGTGCTGTACACAGCGCAAGTAAAATTACTATTTTTTTAGTCAACTGCTCCAAATTAATGTTTATATTAGGAAACCAGCTTGAGATATGGTTCAAAACTAATTGTGGGTCCCAAGAATAATTATTGTATTTAGGATTACTGGGTTTCAATTTGAATGCTCCCTTTAGGAGTCGTTTTATGCATTCATCCGACCCGATATTATTTCCTAAGATTAAAGACAAGGCAGACCTGTGCGAGTTTAAAGTACCATATGAAGCCCCTTTGTTAAACTCATTTGTTAAAAACGATATAACTGTCGCTACTGTACTTTCAAAATTGGAAATATTTCTATCTAGACAAAATTGCCACCATAGTTTATAAGTTACGTTATATTGCTTCTTAGTGTTACTGGAAAGCGATGCCAACATTAGTTCGACAGCTTCCGATGGGATGTTTCTCCGTAAGAAGGCTTCGCGGAGAGCCTCGCTGCAGCCAGCGTAAGGTGTGAGTGCAGTGGGTGCGACAGGTGACTGAAATGAGAATGCGTTAGATTCGTATCTGCTTTAAACTTGGAACCCCTACCCTTTACGAGAAAGCTCCGCCAAATGACTTCTCATTTCTTTGCTTTTAGGGGGGGGGGGGGCAATAAATGAAATGTACAGACTATACGGCTTTTAAAATATAAGTCTGGTAAGCGAACTAAACTTTGCTGGTTTAGTTCTTGCTATATCGCTATCCGTGCCTGCTTCTCGTGTTTACGGGTGAATTAAGTTTATCAATAGTCATAAATGCAATGCTATACAGAGGATATACTGCATTTAAAACATGACAAAGTCTGGTAAGCGAACTAAACTTTGCTAGTTTAGTTCTTGCTATATCGCTGTCCGTGGCTGCCTCGCGTGTTTACGGATGAATAAAGTAATGTCCTGTCTTCGCTTCCACAGCTAACTGTCCTATACTGTCATAATCTTAACACAGATTCATTCGACATAGCTCCCCACGAGCTCAGTTCTTCATTTTTGCACTCGCACAACTGTGGACAACACAAGAGCAATGCCTCCATTGGTAGCAGTTACAATCAAGGGCTAGCAAGGCAGGCTAGCCATATTACGGATGTTGGAACAACCGACTATATTTAGGGCAATTTTCTTTGTACAGTGTAACGTTTAGACTGTCGTAGCATTCCTACGGAACAAAGATGGGATCAGATCTGCATCCTTAATGAAGTTTATCGAAAGGAGATACTTTCAGACGACGATAGTATTCAAAATCCACCATATTCCTGAACATAATAATGCATAGTTAAGCTTATAATCTCTCTTGCCATTATCCTGCAGCAGAATTCCTTGGCGATAATTTGTTCTCGTTAGAACGAGCGAGGTTGTTACGATAATATGAGAAATCCTGTCAGTTAGAGACCATAGTGGCAAACCATAATCTTCAACAGTCAACTGTTAAAACCATGCCAAACGCCCAAACAGCCAAAATACGCAAGTCGCAACTTGTAGGTACGCAACATTGATTTGAATTTTGACGTCTATCAAATTTATCTTCGAAGAGAGGTAACCTGCTTAGAAAGTGAAACATCGATTATAGTGAATTAATCGATACTGACTAGAAACATGTGTCGCTCGAACTTGATACACATGTCAATTTTAAAATTCATCAAGCGAATCCCTTTTAAAGTAGTATACTTTCTTTCGTAAATTTAAGGAGCAAAAAAAGGGCAAGTATAATAAAAAAACACAACGCATTTATTATTATGATGATTTTTAGGGTTCCGTAGCCAAAATGGCAAAAACGGAACCCTTATAGTTTCGTCATGTCCGTCTGTCCGTCTGTCCGTCTGTCCGTCTGTCACAGCCGATTTACTCGGAAACTATAAGTACTACAGTGATGAAATTTGATGGGAATATGTGTTGTATGAACCGCTACAAAAATATGACACTAAATAGTAAAAAAAAGAATTGGGGGTGGGGCCCCCCATACATGTAACTGAGGGATGAAATTTTTTTTTTCGATGTACATACCCGTGTGGGGTATCAATGGAAAGGTCTTTTAAAATGATATGGGTCATTATACAAAAATGGGGTAACTTTTGAGGATATTTTGTTTACTATATTTTTTATATCAGATTGTTACAAATTAGGGTGTATATGCTATAGCTAATCTAATGAATATATTGTTCCAAATCGGGCCAGCCACTTTTTTAAATAGATTGTGAGATATTTTAAATTTTCTGGATTTGGCCTCCAGGGGACTGACGAGGCTAACATGGTACTGATAAAAAACTATAACTTGTAATATTCTTAAAGAAATTCAATGAAAATTACTACAAATCTCTCAGTTTTAATAATGGCACATGTATTTTACGTACTTAACATGTTTAAAAATGATAATTTATAATATGTGATACTGGGAAAAACAATGTCTCAATTTTCAAAACAGCCTTCTGACATTTAACGCAACGTGAATATTCTTACTCTCTTACTTAACTTTTACTACTTTGAATTAGTTTTACTTGATATTTTAAGTAATTCACAAACAATAGAAACAAAAAAACGGCCAAGTGCGAGTTGGACTCCTAACAAACCTATTGTTTATTATGTTTGTAACTTAAAATTTACACTTTTAGCAATTTTTCCTTTATCTGTGTTATAAGACGTTGCTATTTACCGAGTAGAAGTAAACTATAGTAGACTGTATACACGGCAAGCATCCTGTGTGTTTTTTTATTCCCTTGCGAATATTGAATTTTGTGGAAATTTGCAGTATTAACGGATGTAGGTATCTTTTGATTGCGTTGCGTTATAAGTTTGATTATTTTACATCCCCAAGGGTTCTTAATCTTGAGTATCCAATATAAATTTCAGATTGATACCTCCACGCGTTCCAAAAAAACGTCTTAACAGACAAACGGACAACAAAGTGATCCTATAAGGGTTCTGTTTTTTCCTTTTGAGGTTCGGAGCCCTAAAAATCTACCAATATTTATGTTAAAAGTACTAATTATTATAAAATTAAAAACCAAAGGCTCGAATGAAAGTCTCATCTGAGTTTTCATAAGAGCCCCTTGACATTTTTATAATGTTATTAAGTACATATATTAATTAACTTTTATGTTATTTTGAGGTAATTTTACTTCACAGTATTATACGTATACGTATTTATCTGATAAATATAAAAAGCTATGCCCTGAAAGCATCAAAATCAATAATTAAAAGAAAATAAGATCTTTTTAATAAAATTATTAGTAGTTTGTTTCAATAGCTCTTTTCTTTGCTACTCTTTTTTAAATGTTTCTTCCCTAGTCAAATTCAGTTTCTTTTAGCGTGGCGCATGATGTTTTTAACTGAAATATAATATAGAAATGCTTATACCAATAGCAATCAAGATAAAAGTTCTCAAAAATGATAGAGTCATCAGTACTATGGGGCCCCGTCAGTCCTCTGGTGCGATATCTGACAAAGGACTGATGCCAGCGGATTGATGAAAAGGGACTTAATATGAGGTTATAATCACAAATTAGGTTTTTTTGCCTAATTTCTAATATCAACAAACTATATTTTTACAAATCATAGTTAACCATTTATAAATGAAAATAAAAATCGGATTAACAATAAAATAACGACTCACCATAGGACTGAAATGTTGACTGGCGCAGCAAGATTTTAGAGGACAAACACAACCCTAGCGCTGGTACAGTTATGACGGCCGTCAAAATATGCGGTGCACAAGTAACTTCATTACCAACATTAATACTTAGACAGGGATTTGACCTCGACTTGGTGATATTTAGCGAGAATTTCGAATTTAAAAAACACACAACGGACTGACTAGTGAAAACGATGACAAAGTTTAATTTTATTTTTTAAATAAAATGGAAAACATTGCGTTATGAAAGTTGTAGTATATAATACTATGTACATCAAAGATTGTAGTGAATTAGTAAGTTTTCTTAAATCGATGATAATGTTTAAACGATAGTCACTTGATTGTTGGATTTCGGAGTTGTGACATGCCAAAGTACTGACGTTTGAGGTATTAATTTATTATTTTTATTCATTTGTATTTTAAATAAAGAAGTGAAATTGAGTGACCAAATAAAGGACGCTTCATTGTTTTAAAATAGATTGTTATTTGAATAAAATATAATAAGACTTTGTTTAAATTGGCTGATGACATCGAGTTACCCCATTTTTGTATAATCACCCATATAAAGTTTTCTAAAAAACATTTTTCTTAAAGTGAACGGTTTTTGAGATATCAGCTCTCAAAGTCGTAAAAAGTATGTCCCCCCCCCTCTATTTTTATAACTACGGGGTATAAAATTCTAAAAAAAATAGAGGTGATGCATGCTAATTAACTCTTTCAACGATTTTTGGTTTGATCAAAGTATCTCTTATAGTTTTTGAGATAGGTTGATTTAACTGTAATTTATTATATTTGCTGCTACGGAACCCTTTGTGCGCGAGCCCGACTCGCACTTGGCCGGTTTTATATTATCTATATTTTATTATCTGTGGCGTTCCGAAACGGAACGCACTTGATCGAATTTTAAATTGATTCGACGATAGTGAAAATGATTCACTAGGACAATAGTTAATACGCAAAACGCAATACGCAGTTGATACGTATTTAATACCAATACTCAATGATTGTCTCCTGCTAACCTGTACAGACTAGACTCATTGTGGTGACTGGTGAAACATTGTATAGCATTAACAACATAGTACTGTATTA
The DNA here is from genome assembly GCF_061535395.1 of Colias eurytheme. Taxonomy (NCBI): domain Eukaryota; kingdom Metazoa; phylum Arthropoda; class Insecta; order Lepidoptera; family Pieridae; genus Colias; species Colias eurytheme. The sequence continues at coordinate 1,701,705 of NC_143011.1, read as the reverse complement.
TTGAAAGATCGATTAAAGGTTTATTTTACAATCTACGGCTTTCATTATACATGGGTAACAAAACCCCATAACATATTCGGTTTTACTCCGGACAACATCTTCAGCCACCCAATCCCTTTGCTTGAAGTCCAAATCCAGCGGAGGACAATAATCGTCATTTACTAAAATTGAAGGTTTTTCGTCCTAGTATAAAAGTTGTCTGGATCCCATTTTATACTCAATCTATAGTATAATACTATAGATATCATGTGAAACGTGACTTGGAAAAAAATCATTCAAATAAATCACAAAATAAAAATTTGAAACAATTTTAAAAGTTACGAAAAGCCCAATTATACGTCAAAATGACGCACAACATCCTCTTTACAACCAAATGGCGGAATTTACATGGATGAGCCAACTATGTACTGCTAGGTCTCGACGGCTAATGAGTTGGTTCTGGATTTTGCAGCGATTCGATGGTAAATATAGAAGAGTTCATACGTCAAATTTACGTAGATTGGACTTCTAGGGTTAAATGCATAAATACCTAAATGATGTTTTGTTTTTATTATCTAATAACGATAAAAAAACCCGTTGATTTCATTCGTTTTTCAAGCTACGTGCATAGTTTTTCCACTAAAAAGCCTCAATTGAGTCATAAAGTACACAAATTTCAAGCATAATAAGTCACATCATTTCTATAAAACCAAAACTGGCAATAATATAAGTCGTGTTGTGCGATTATGAACATAGTGCATAAGGGCATAAGTCGTTATATTATATATAAATAGCTAACTTAATTGTCTTACCATTTAACAATACCTCAGTCATGAACCACAGATCCTCGCACTCCGATTCCCAATTTTGAATGCGATACGATGGAGTGTCGCGTGATATTGCAAAAAGTATTGTTATCGAGGGTACTTATAAAATTACTTAAAATTAATTAAGTTTAGGTAAGTTGATATTCAACTAATAATCCATCGTGCTATTATCTCGAATAGCCTCCTGGATAAGCAGGTAATTATTAAATAATTAAATAAACAATTATATACCAATAAAATAACCATTGTGACCTATTTATTTACAATTATGTATATGTAATGAAGTAACATTTAATAAACTACTTATATGCTTTTAAAATTCCGTAAAATTATCATAATTACATATATAAACTTCGGAGATCATAATTATATCTCTGGACTACTGGGTTTTTCTACTGCATTTAATTCTACTGATTCTTTGTCAATAGTATCAGATTTCGGGGCATCACACCCTCTTCGATCTGCCGATATAATTTCCTTCATTTTTTTTCTCTAACTCCTGATAAAACTCTTCTGGGTCATCGTCATCTTTTCTTTTAGGTACCACTTCAATATTTAGCTCTGGTAAAGATTCACTCGAGTCAGTACTGCTGCGTCGCTCTCGCGATTCTGATGAGGGAGATAACCCTGAAAGTAAATGAACAATGATTTAGTTATTATACCTTTTCTTTATTTTTCCGATCGCATTGGAATCACTACATAGTATAAAACAAAGTCGCTTTCTCTGTCCCTATGTCCCTTTGTACGCTTAAATCTTTGAAACTACGCAACGGATTTTGATGCGGTTTTTTTAATAGATAGAGTGATTCAAGAGGAAGGTGTATATGTATAATAATTAAATTAAATAGTGGAGAAGTACTGTTATTTTTGAGGTTTCTAATGTGATGCCGTAAATAATTACATTTTTTCCTCTTACCTACATTGCAAACGCAGGCTAAACCCTACGAGTTTTATCAAAATAATGTACTAAGTATTGAAAAGGTCTACAGAAAAGTCCGTGATGGTATATATTATGTCTATCTCTTATGGATAACCCACAATAACTTTCTTTTGTCATTTACTTTAAAAATTGCGGGACGTAGCGTTTGCGGCGGTACCGGCCGGCCGCCATTGCACCCGTGCGAAGCCGGGGCGGGTAGCTAGTTTATATAATATAAAGAATAGTTTATGAGCAAACATAAACTACAAGTATCTTTTGCACATGATATCCCTCATAGAAGTGGACTTCATCACAGGGCCGTAGCTAGTCGAATTTGAGGTAGGGCAGCGGTTCATCATCATTATCTCCAGCAAAATTAGCCATAAGAGGTTAAAAAATACTAATAGCAGTACAGGCTTCTATTTTGATAAAATAAATATTGTCTCAACTTACTTGGTTCCTCCTCAAAATATTCTTCATTACTTAAGCGCGACATATTTAATTAATAGAGTTTTGTTTGATTTAACAATTAAATGAGATTATCGTGTTTAAAAAAATACTCTTGAAGAGGGTAGACGTGAATTAAAAGAATTCTAATTACGATGATCTGGGATCAGGAGTTGCCATTTGAAAAAAAAAGAAGAAGAAGAAGAATTACGATGATAGTCATGCCTAAACTGTGAACACGAAATGAAATGAGATAACTAAATAAACATTTAATTAAGTGTACAAATTGTATTTATCCATATAAAAATTTGCCAGTGTGATTCGTTTTTGGTTCAAGCAGTCACAAAATTCATCGATTTACCTATACTTTATATAATTATCTGTGTTCAGAGTATTCGGCCTGATTACCGGCTGTATGCCTATTTACCTAATATGTAGTATAAAAAATTGTCCCTGGAGTAGCATAAATGGCGAAAAATCGCCTACGTTGGCAACACTGATTAAAAACAAAAATTAGCATCAAACTTGTGTTTAGCTATCGGTTTAAATGTGTGGGTTTGGCGACAGTGGTTTTCATATTAATAATTATGACACTATAGCACTTCTATTTGTTTTAATTGCTCCGAGGTTTTTACTGTTCTGTGCCCGAGACCAGTGTTGCCAGCAAGACTAACATAAAATTTGCTAAATGGCTGTTAAAATTTTGCCAAAATTTTGCTAAAGGATTTATAATTAAGCTAAATATTTTGCTAAAAATTTTTAATGTCAAATAAAACGACATTTTACTTAAAATTTTATATATCCAACACATTTATTTACACATAATATGTAAATAATGACATCATAAATAATAACATCTCTTATTCGAGTGTGTTATTATCAAATAAAATATTAATATCTTGGTCTTCATCCGCAGCCGATAATGTTGACGTAGACGTGGAAGCCTCATTGCTAAGACTATATATCCTTGGTGCCTATAGAGCGCAGTACATTATCCGGAACTGTGTAAGAGTAGCAGCATTTTCCTGCCCTCTTTAGGTCGAATCTTATGTATAAAATGGCATTTAAAGTTTTTACCGACAAACGGTTGCGAAGCTTAGTTTTGACGACATTCATTTGGCTAAAAACACGTTCTATTTCCGCGTTGGAATGTGGTAGTGATAATAATGATATTGCCAGCTGTGATAAATCTGCAAAAGGGTTATTACCAGCTGCGTCTTTATAATCCATTACTTCATTCCAGAATTCCAAGGTGGAAGTTGTGCATGTCCATGAAATGTCGACTAAATTTACGTATGCAAGGTAGCAAAACTGTAGTTGGTTCCATATGGTTTCACTTTTATTATATAATATTTGATATGCTAAAAAATAAGCTATATGCTAGACAACAAATAAAAATGCTAAACAATGTAAAAATATGCTAAATTTAGCATAAATTATGCCAAATTGGCAACACTGCCCGAGACGTTACTCTAGAAATCGAAATCTGACATCAGTAATCGAATGCAGTGAATAAAAATCATCATAATAATAAATGCGTTGTGTTTTTTTATTATACTTGCCCTTTTTTTGCTCCTTAAATTTACGAAAGAAAGTATACTACTTTAAAAGGGATTCGCTTGATGAATTTTAAAATTGACATGTGTATCAAGTTCGAGCGACACATGTTTCTAGTCAGTATCGATTAATTCACTATAATCGATGTTTCACTTTCTAAGCAGGTTACCTCTCTTCGAAGATAAATTTGATAGACGTCAAAATTCAAATCAATGTTGCGTACCTACAAGTTGCGACTTGCGTATTTTGGCTGTTTGGGCGTTTGGCATGGTTTTAACAGTTGACTGTTGAAGATTATGAAAACAAAGAAAATAATAAGGTTGATGGTTCATAATATTGATGGTTGATGGTAAATAATCAGATACTGTTTCTATGAATGCAGCAATAAATGCTTATCATGCCTACGTTTCCTCTGTACTTTCGTATGGAATCATTCTTTGGGGACAATCTTGTGATGTGCGGAAAGTATTTGTCTCACAAAAAAAATGTATCAGAGCTCTGTGCGGTTTGAACCAAAGAGACAGTTGTAGACCTCTGTTTAGTAAATTACGGATCCTTACTTTAACTTGCATGTACATAAGAGAAGTATGTTTATTTGTAAAATATCACCCGGAATACTTTAAGAAGAAAGGAGAAGTAAATTCGCATATGTTGACAAGATACCAAAACAAATTACATTTCCCAACGTGTAGAATTAACAAAGCTAAAAACAGTGTAATATTTATGGCTATTAAAATATATAATAAAATACCGGACAATTTCAAGGAACTACCAGTAAATTTTTTCAAAAATAAACTGACGAACTGGTTGATGGTGAAACAATTTTATGACATTGAAGAATTTATGACTTTTAAGTAGTGTAAACTGAATTGTGTGTGATAAGTGTGTGATATAATCGTGTTAATCGTAGTGCGTTCGCGTAATTGTGAAAATTGAATTGTGTGTACATTTAAATAATTAGGCTAATCAACTTTCTTTTTCAATATTTGCACACCCAATCAATGGGTAGAATGTATTAGCCACATAATATTGTAATTAAAAACATCTATAATTTGTAACTACATTCTTGCAAATAAATATAATTTGAATTTGAATTTGAATTAATAATTTCATATCGCCGATCTTCTCATTACAGAAAGTGCATATATTGCTATTAATTATGTTCAGTCTTGCAAGGTGTGAAGTGATTTATTGGTTTATTGTGGCCAAATCTTAATCTGTTGATTGTGATGATAAACTCACGACTAGTTACATCCAGCTCATCATACCAAGGTCTTCTCTGTAAATCTTCTTGAATATTTCCATACCATTTTCCTTTAAATTTCTGATCCTACTTCCAGAATTCTAACCACGTACTATTTAACGAGACATTTACATCGGAATACTCTACTCTACTACTACTACTCTTACTACTACTACTACTCTTTCAAATAAACTCACCCGCAATTTTTTACTTTTTGTCAAGGTGTACAAGTTTATAATATTATTCTAAAACGTTAGAAGTGAATTGTAAATCCTTTGAAATAAATGTATCTAAATCTAATTTACTTTTTGGTTCTTATTTGATTAACTTTTCATCTGGGATTGTTAATATATTATATAATATAAAAATTTGTGTGATTTATTGGTAGGTATACTATCTGCACACCTTAGGCCTTTGACACACTAGACGGAAACTCCGTCGCCGAACTTCCGCGGCGGTCAATCCGTTCTATACGGTACCAGCCACACTGAATATTCAGTGGCAGATCATCAGTCGGCTAACTGCCCTTATACGGTGTGGTCGTCACTGCGAGTTATCCGCTGAATGTGGCGCGATGCATACAAATACCTGTAATGCAACGTTGCCGATCTTACGCTGACGGAAGATCGGTGCGCGGACGACCGATCAGACGCGAGCGAGTGACGGTCCGCTCGGAACGCGGGATCATCCGCGACGGAACGACCGATCTTCCGCGTAGTGTGCCCGTTATTTGTATTTTATATGCAATAACATGTATTGGCGTTCCGCCGCGGAAGTTCGGCGACGGAGTTTCCGTCTAGTGTGGCAAAGGCCTTACTCTTTCAAATAAAGAAATAAGTAATTACTTATGTATTCAAATTCACATTGGCGTCCATATATTCTGTGCCTCCAGTGAATAAGGGAATAACTCAAAAACAACACTTTTCAGGAGAGACAAAAAACTATATATCAATACTAAATCTTTATTAATTCAAAATTTTAAGCTTGTATGTGTAAGATATGATGTTAGACTATATTTTTACATATGAACACATGTTGTAACAACCCCAGAAATATACTTTTTTCGTGTTTTTTTGTAGTTGTGGCCTTATGAACGAGTACTTCATGGAATAACTCAATGTATTCACATAATTTTTTTTTTACTCTTTGCAATATAACGACTTATGCCCTTATGCACTATGTTCATAATCGCACAACACGACTTATATTATTGCCAGTTTTGGTTTTATAGAAATGATGTGACTTATTATGCTTGAAATTTGTGTACTTTATGACTCAATTGAGGCTTTTTAGTGGAAACACTATGCACGTAGCTTGAAAAACGAATGAAATCAACGGGTTTTTTTTATCGTTATTAGATAATAAAAACAAAACATCATTTAGGTATTTATGCATTTAACCCTAGAAGTCCAATCTACGTAAATTTGACGTATGAACTCTTCTATATTTACCATCGAATCGCTGCAAAATCCAGAACCAACTTATTAGCCGTCGAGACCTAGCAGTACATAGTTGGCTCATCCATGTAAATTCCGCCATTTGGTTGTAAAGAGGATGTTGTGCGTCATTTTGACGTATAATTGGGCTTTTCGTAACTTTTAAAATTGTTTCAAATTTTTATTTTGTGATTTATTTGAATGATTTTTTTCCAAGTCACGTTTCACATGATATCTATAGTATTATACTATAGATTGAGTATAAAATGGGATCCAGACAACTTTTATACTAGGACGAAAAACCTTCAATTTTAGTAAATGACGATTATTGTCCTCCGCTGGATTTGGACTTCAAGCAAAGGGATTGGGTGGCTGAAGATGTTGTCCGGAGTAAAACCGAATATGTTATGGGGTTTTGTTACCCATGTATAATGAAAGTCGTAGATTGTAAAATAAACCTTTAATCGATCTTTCAATAATACAGTACTATGTTGTTAATGCTATACAATGTTTCACCAGTCACCACAATGAGTCTAGTCTGTACAGGTTAGCAGGAGACAATCATTGAGTATTGGTATTAAATACGTATCAACTGCGTATTGCGTTTTGCGTATTAACTATTGTCCTAGTGAATCATTTTCACTATCGTCGAATCAATTTAAAATTCGATCAAGTGCGTTCCGTTTCGGAACGCCACAGATAATAAAATATAGATAATAAAAGTGGCAACGCCACAATGTCATGGTGGTATACATTGAGGCCGCGAATGCCATATGTGATTTCACTAAGCCCATCATCACACACGCATTCCACCGAATGCCAACTCTGGCTTTTCACTAAGCCCAACAACACACACGCATTCCTCCGAATGCAAACTCTGGCTTTTCACTAAGCCCCACAACAAACCTCATGTTTGTTCCACACGCATTCCTCCGAATGCCGAGTCCCACGGACTCCCATATTCCAATGGTCTCTCCAAGACCCAACCTCCGCCAGCGTCACCCGCGCACCGCGCATCCACGGTTTACTATAAGCAGCTATCTGTACTCCTAATAGCAGACGCCGGCTTCAACGGACTACGGTAATACCGCGCATCCACGGTTTACTATAAGCAGCCATAACCCCTTATAGCAGACACCGACTTCAACGGACTACGGCTACGAAATGACTACTGGCACACTCTGACCAATCGAACTAAGATTCACCGCTATCACTCAACTCAAATTCAAGTTTCAAACATTAATCAACTTCAAGTGGTACTTGGCCCTCAGGCATCCTCAGTATATTAACAAAGTGAAGTTACCCGAACATTGTATAAACAACATCTGTCTTTTCAAAGTGATTATTGGTGTTTAGTATTTCAATAGCTCAACAGTTAAAAAAAAAAGAGAAATCTTATCTGAACTGAATATTACTCATCCAACCGAATATTAAAACTCTAGGTATCTTCTATACAGCCATACTGACAATCATGCGTCCCCGTACGCCATTTCTCACACTACATTACTACGGTAATTCATCTCGGGATACCAAAATAACTACCATCCTGCCTCGGCCCACACTGACCTTACAGGGTTACCATACTGCCGCGGTCCTCCTGACCGGTCAGAACACACATCTACTATCCTGGACCTCATGCCAGATAGAACACCACAATCCTTCGATGAACTACATTACCATCACAATATTATTTCACGCAACACACATTTACTTCACAACGTACGAGACAACACAACTATCAGTATGCTACAACTCTACTCAACTAGAACTCTACTGAACTATACCTCCCAAATCTATCATTGTGCTAGCCTGTGCAGCTTGCTCAAATGTTAACAGCAGTTTTATTTTGTTGTTATGATCATTAACAAACAAATGTGACAACAGCACAAAAATAACATCTTAAAAAGTTTAAAACGAATAATTCGTAACTGAACCGCAGAAAACACTCAAAAAGTGGTGAAAGCTTATTCTCAACTGAATATTTACCAACTTGAATTTAAAGTAATCATGTGATAACATAATATCTGCCTACAAAAAAAAATCGCGAGAAACCCTTCAAAACTTTTTTTTATCGGCAAATTTGCATATGGCTAAATTCCTTAACGTTATGTTTACTTTTGAAAACTCAACTTAAAACAATTAATAAGTGTATACTATAAGCAGCTATAAGCAGCATCTGTGAATCTAATATCGAACGGCAAAAGGGCTGAGCTAAATTTTAGTTTCAACGTAATAAGAATGAACTACTCAACAACTACTGTACAACTACCTAATTGATGTATTCAGTTGATGTCAAACTGCAGCTAGTCACAAAAACTATTATCAAGAAATTACATTAAATGCACACAATGTAAATCGATTAGGTACTATCGAATACTCCACGTTTAGGACTTATTTGAAGCTAAAAACCAAAAAAAATGTGTGCGTGTGCTACGCGTACGTGTACACACGTAAGAAATGAAACTTCTTTTTGACCTTATTTTTTCAAAAAATAATTGATAGGGATAAGAAAAAAAATGTATGCGTGTACTAGAGTACACACGTAAGAAGTGAAACTTCTTTATGACCTTAAAAATGTCACGAGTATGGCGTAACGCAAAAATGTCACGCGTACGGCGTAACGCAAAAATGTCACGCTTACGGCGTAACGCAAAAATGTTACACTAAATTTTTGTCCAACCCCGATAAAGAAGTTTCACTTCAAAAACTTTCAGAAAACCTGGATGGGTTTTTCTTTTCTCTATTCAATTAAACAGACATTATCTGACGACAGTATGTAAACTGTAAAGGCGCTATTAACCTTAAGATTATTTCCAGTTTTTTTTTTTTTAAAGTCTTAATATCTTAACATTTAACGTACCCTAACGTTGATGGGATAGTTCTTAATTTTAAAGCAATCTAATGTACTAAAACCAAATGTAGATTCCAAAGATTTATCTTACGCTAGATGTTTATTTGAACACACGCTAATTATCTGTGACATTGTATTATGAACTGCCTAAATAAGGACCCAATAAATTCTCTGTAAAAATTCAAAACTAAATGCCTCGATTTACCTTTTATTCGATAAAACTAAATCTGCAACATTTCATAAAACTTCATATCGCAAAACTGTATACTGTGAATTGTTCACAACTTTATTTTAAGAAATTACCTCAAATATCACCTTAAATAAAACCTACGAAAAGTTTTTTTTTAAACCTCAAATGCACTAGTTAAGGCATTACTTTTCGTTTTTAATCGAATAGCAATAAGGCTGTCTTTGTGTAGCAATTAATTGCTATTTGTCAAGGGTTATAGCCTAAAAAACCAACGCAGGTAGTTTAAGAAATTAATGCGGGTAGTCAAGAAACTAACGCGGGTAGTTAAGAAACTAATTTGAAAGTAATTCGCATACTGTTTTTGTTCTGATACACGGACAAGTGAATGTTTATTGTTTACGTTCGATTGAAGGATCTGGATGCAGTGTACCAATTAATGTGCTTTCTTTGTTAGTGTTAGCTCACAAAATAACAAACATTAAAGCAATTCGTTACTTAATTTATCTTGATGGCAGTGCTTACGCCACAAAGTATTTTTTAAAATTACGTGAATTACCTACTAATGTAAACCCGTCCCTGAATAAGTGAAATAGGTACTGTTAATTTATCACTGCGTAAATAAGTTGAGTTAAATGTAATGCAATAAGATTAAACTATACACTGGTCTTGTAGGTTACAACTTTTAACAAAATCTGTAATCATTACATTCGGTACAGCCTGTAAATTAGCGATGTTTTTGTGCAGCATTTTGCCGAGGCTGTGACCATTTTCCTCAATTAATTTTAAAATAAATTTTGTAACTAATGTTTTTGGCAATAAATTTCTTTTTCTTTCGAATAAGTTGCTTGAAGTTACTACATTTTGAAAACCTACTTTCTTTATCTTACTGTACACTCAAAGTGGAATGTTATCTACTGACCGGTTTTGTATGAGATTGAAGGATAGTTGCACGACACGTCGACACGTCGCTCTGGTTCCGGTGATCTCAGGCTCGACGTGTTGATGGTAGTGATGGTAGCGCGACGCCCGGCGTGGTATTGCGGTGCCTGGCGTGGATGTGCAACACCTGGCGTGGTGTCGCGGAGCCCAGCTTGGTGCCGCGGCGCTCAGTATGGATGCGTAATGCACCACATGGCGCAACGCATGACGCTCGACGCATGATGCTCGACGCTCGACGCATGATGCTCGAAGCCGGATGCTCGACGCGATGGCACGGTGCACGACATGACACGGCGCTGCTCTCGATGATACGATGATGCTCGCTTCCGACTTCTTGCTGTTCCCGTTGAAACTGGATCGAAGTGCCACGTGGTTGCGGCGCTTTGACTTTTAATCAGGTTATCGTATATCGTATCGAGGTTATCGTCACGTGTTTTCTCATTTGCTCGATTTGATCCCAATTCTGATGTCGGAGCAAGATGTAGATTGTGAATCTATTTTCAAGCTGTGGGCGTTGCGTTGGGTAATCGAGCAAAGAAACACCTCAAACTCAATCATTTCTTTATTTACCACCGATTCGGAAAGCAGTATCTACAGAGAAGAACCGGCAAGAAACTCTATAGTTGCTCTTTTTAATCATGTCAGTTTTACAATACAGTCATTTTAATACAATCACTTTAAATACAATCACTTTTAATAACCGTTACGTTACACATTTAAATTAAACACTAGCAAAGAAAAGGTTAACAGTTCCTAGTAGTGGAAGATCCGAACTCTTCGATGTTCGAATGTGAAGTGCCGTCCCGAGGGCGAGCCTTCACGGGCTCGACCCGGTACAAGCATGAAGTAAGCCGCCAACTTCACTGTGCTGCCACCTCCCGGAACTCGTGCTTAGAGTCGTTTTACATCCGCGCTATTGACCGTCTCCGACATTAATAATAATAAATGAACCTGATTCGGATTTTTTTTTTTTATCAGATTGGTGATGGGCCGTGATTGGTCAAGGACTCCTTCACGCAGCCGAGACGGCAGTCGTGAGGGCAATGAACAGCGAAGCCGGCGTAGTAGAGAGCGCCGCAGTGAAAAGCGCTCAGACCGCCGCAGTCAGCGCCCAAGCCCGAACCGAAGTGCCAGTCACCGGAGCCGCCCTAACACTGAGCACCACCAAAGGAGTCCCGGTGAGCGACGTTCTAGGCGTAGTATTGAACGTCGCAGCCAACGATCAGGTGAACATCGAAGTCGTAGCCGCAGTCAGCTACGAAATCGCCACGATAGCAGAATTATGAATATTGATCGGGACCGTAGAAGTAGGAAACGTAGTAAGGACTGTTCTATTACAAGACCCCAAAAAGGTGATAAAAGCGATGTAACTAGTACTTTAATAGATTCATTTGTTGATGCGATTAAATCGATGAAATCTAGTTCTAGTGATAAATTTTCGTCTATTCACAATGTAATACCTGATTTTGATCCAATGGCAAAAGAACAGACTGTTAATGCGTGGTTATCGAAGGTTGAGGAATGTAAATTAATTTACGAATGGTCAGAAAAACAAGTCGTGCACTACGCTCTGCCTAAACTCTCGGGAATAGCTAAAACGTGGTACCAAAGTCTCCCCACTTTGCTGTATTCTTGGGAGGAATGGAAAGTTAAATTAATTGAAACTTTTCCATCTACCCAGAATTATGGTGAATTATTAACTGAAATGTTGAATAAAAAACTACGGTTTAGTGAATCTCCCGAATTATATTATTACACTAAAATTAACTTACTAAACCGTTGCAACATATATGGCAAAAATGCAGTTGATTGTCTAATTTATGGAATTGAAGATAGGGGTATTAGACTAGGAGCTCAAGCGGCACAATTTTCTGAACCTGAACAGTTACTCAAATTTTTTAAAACTGTTAAACCAGGCGTTTCTAGGGATACCGAAAGATCAATTCGAGATAGGGATAAACGGCCGGTACCAAATAATTCAAATAGGGTCTTGAATAAGCCGAATAGATTCGAACCGGGTCGGATAACTTGTTTCAATTGTAACGAAGTAGGTCACCCCAGCTATAAATGCAATAAACCGTTATTAAAGTGTAGTCGTTGTAATTTATTAGGTCATTTGTCTAATGCGTGTTCTAAAATGGAACCCGCTCAAAAGCTAGATAAGGAAAAAACCGTGTTGAAAATCTCTAGTCAACAATCGGCGAGTATTTACACTTTTCCTATACGTATTAACGGGGTAAATGTCCAATGTCATTTAGATTTAGGGAGCGAATGTACTCTAATTCGGTTGACGGACGCCCTAAATCTAGGGTTCGATTGGACCACAAATGATTTACCCTTACTAAAAGGCCTAGGCAATATACCGTACCAGCCTATCGGTAAGTCGTTAGTTAATATTGAGGTACAAGGAATTACTGAAAAAGATATAGAAATATTAGTTATTAATGATAACCTCATTAACTATCCAGTGCTTCTAGGGCATTCATTTTCAGAACGGCCGGGTATTAAAATTACTAAAACCGTAGATAAACTGGAGATTTGTAAGACCCAAAACGCTAAAATACACTTGTTATGTAGGGAGCAAACTTATATTAACCCTGAGGCAATACAAACTGTCGCAGTATTAGCAAAACCTGAACTTTCTTGTACTGTATATGTTAGAGGTGGTATGCGGGGACAAAATGGTTCTGAATTCTATTTGTTTCCGGGAGAATATGAATTAAAAGATGGATTAGGCTGTCTTCTTATCTTAAATCCTAGAACTAAGGGTTTAATTCTAGAACGTGAACAGTTGCTGATACGCAGTATGGTAATGAGTAATGATTGTAAATATGTAAATAACGTTAATTTCACTGACAGGAATGATATATCTGAGCCTGTTATAGGGGATAATCTTAGCGAATTAGAAAAACAAATGGTGAAGGACTTGCTCGCAAGATATAGCAGCTGTTTTTCTTCCTGTCTTAAGGATCTCGGATTTACAACTGTATTAGAAATGGATATACAATTAAAGAATGAAGAACCGGTAGTTTACAGGCCTTATAGACTCTCGTATGCAGAAAGAGAAGATGTCAGGCGCATGGTAGCAGAAATGTTAGATTGTGGTATAGTTAAGGAGTCTTCATCACCTTACGCGAGCCCCATTGTATTGGTAAGAAAGAAAAGTGGTGAGAGGCGAATGTGTGTTGACTACAGAGCCTTAAACAGCAGGACTAAGCGAGACCATTATCCTCTCCCTAGGGTAGAAGACCTTCTTGATCAATTAGCGGGCCATAAGATGTTCATATCGCGGATTTGGCTTCAGGGTACTATCAGATTCCCATCTCGGAGAAGTCTCAAGAGAAGACCGCGTTTGTTACGCCAGATGGACAATATGAATACACCAGAATGCCATTTGGCTTAGCAAACGCTCCTTCGGTTTTCCAAAGAGCCATGCATAAGATTCTTAATAAAGCACGGTTAAGTTATGTAATTGTGTATATGGATGATGTTTTGATACCCGCGCGTTGCTTTGATGAAGCGCTGCAAAGACTAGAAGAAGTTTTGTTATTATTAAAAGAAGGAGGCTTAACACTGAAAATGCAGAAATGTAAATTTATGTTTGATAAATTAGACTTTTTAGGGTTTGAAATAAGTGGTAATGGTATCCAACCAGGCTCTGCGAAAACTGGAGCAGTCTCAAAATTTCCTACTCCCTTAAATCAGCATGACGTTAGACGATTTTTAGGTCTTGCCAGCTTCTTTAGAAGATTTGTCAAGGATTTTGCTCTGATAGTAAAACCATTGACGGGTCTTCTAAAGAAAAATGCGCCTTGGAAATGGGGGGAAGAAGAAGCAACTGCATTTACAGAGATTAAAAAACGATTGACCAGCAGACCAATTCTCGCACTATACGACAAAAATTTAGAAACTCAGTTACACACGGATGCGTGTAGATTTGGCATCGCGGGTATTCTTCTTCAGAAAGACGAGAAAGGTTTATGGAGAGTTGTAGCATACTACAGTCGTCAAACCACGGTAGAAGAGCAGAAACTTCACTCGTTTGAGTTAGAAACTCTAGCTGTGATAGCGTCATTAAACAAGTTTAGGGTCTACTTGTTAGGCCTACGCTTCAAAATACTAACAGATTGTAATTCATTACGCACCACACTTACAAAACGAGATGTGATCCCGAAAATTGCAAGATGGTGGGTGCAGTTACAAGAATATGACTGTGAAATTGAGTATCGACCAGGAGATAAGATGTCACATGTGGATGCCCTGAGTCGAGCTCCATCAGACTCAAAAGTAGACGATTTGCACGTTATTGATATACTTAGTGTTACTGCTGAAGATTGGATTACTACTGTTCAATCTTCAGATGACGATATAAGGCGTATTAAAGAAATATTAAGTGATCCAGAATCCCCCAACATAGTAAGTACATTTCAAAATTACAAATTAAAAAATGGACGTGTATACAGGATCATAGCTGATGATAATATCAAATGGGTAGTGCCTAGAGGCGCACGCTGGCAAATTGTTAAAGCCAATCACGATGACGTAGGCCATTTTGGGTTAGAAAAGACTTTAGATCGTATTCGGGCATTATATTGGTTTCCTAAAATGAGAACCTTTGTCACCAAATATGTTTCAGCATGTTTAGAATGTGCTCACCATAAGATGCCAGGTGGTGCTCGACAAGGTCACCTACATTCCATAAAAAAAGTAGAAATCCCCTTTCACACGGTCCACGAGTTTTTTTTGTGACGTCGTGTATTGTCGTATTAATGCCTAACTGTATATCCGATAGATTATCATCCCATGTTCTAGGATCTTTGCCATGGTTCATGGTTCCCAATGATGCCAATATAGTTCGGTTTGACCTTTCTACTTGACCATTTGCTCGCGGCGTGGCTACTGCATTCATAACATGCTTTATGCCTAAGGCCTGTATAAACTTCCTAAACCTCTTGCTGGTAAAACAGCTACCTCTATCAGAAATGAGGCGTGTTGGAGTACCAAAATACCCAATAAGATTTTTTTTAATTACTTTTATAGTTTCCGACGTTTTGGTACTTTTGACGGCAGCCAAAGAAACAAATTTAGTAAAGGCATCGATGATTACTAAGATATATGAGTTCCCCTTCTTACTCTTAATGAAAGGCCCAACATGGTCCACGTGGACCGTGTGAAAGGGGATTTCTACTTTTTCTATGGAATGTAGGTGACCTTGTCGAGCACCACCTGGCATCTTATGGTGAGCACATTCTAAACATGCTGAAACATATTTGGTGACAAAGGTTCTCATTTTAGGAAACCAATATAATGCCCGAATACGATCTAAAGTCTTTTCTAACCCAAAATGGCCTACGTCATCGTGATTGGCTTTAACAATTTGCCAGCGTGCGCCTCTAGGCACTACCCATTTGATATTATCATCAGCTATGATCCTGTATACACGTCCATTTTTTAATTTGTAATTTTGAAATGTACTTACTATGTTGGGGGATTCTGGATCACTTAATATTTCTTTAATACGCCTTATATCGTCATCTGAAGATTGAACAGTAGTAATCCAATCTTCAGCAGTAACACTAAGTATATCAATAACGTGCAAATCGTCTACTTTTGAGTCTGATGGAGCTCGACTCAGGGCATCCACATGTGACATCTTATCTCCTGGTCGATACTCAATTTCACAGTCATATTCTTGTAACTGCACCCACCATCTTGCAATTTTCGGGATCACATCTCGTTTTGTAAGTGTGGTGCGTAATGAATTACAATCTGTTAGTATTTTGAAGCGTAGGCCTAACAAGTAGACCCTAAACTTGTTTAATGACGCTATCACAGCTAGAGTTTCTAACTCAAACGAGTGAAGTTTCTGCTCTTCTACCGTGGTTTGACGACTGTAGTATGCTACAACTCTCCATAAACCTTTCTCGTCTTTCTGAAGAAGAATACCCGCGATGCCGAATCTACACGCATCCGTGTGTAACTGAGTTTCTAAATTTTTGTCGTATAGTGCGAGAATTGGTCTGCTGGTCAATCGTTTTTTAATCTCTGTAAATGCAGTTGCTTCTTCTTCCCCCCATTTCCAAGGCGCATTTTTCTTTAGAAGACCCGTCAATGGTTTTACTATCAGAGCAAAATCCTTGACAAATCTTCTAAAGAAGCTGGCAAGACCTAAAAATCGTCTAACGTCATGCTGATTTAAGGGAGTAGGAAATTTTGAGACTGCTCCAGTTTTCGCAGAGCCTGGTTGGATACCATTACCACTTATTTCAAACCCTAAAAAGTCTAATTTATCAAACATAAATTTACATTTCTGCATTTTCAGTGTTAAGCCTCCTTCTTTTAATAAGTTCAAAACTTCTTCTAGTCTTTGCAGCGCTTCATCAAAGCAACGCGCGGGTATCAAAACATCATCCATATACACAATTACATAACTTAACCGTGCTTTATTAAGAATCTTATGCATGGCTCTTTGGAAAACCGAAGGAGCGTTTGCTAAGCCAAATGGCATTCTGGTGTATTCATATTGTCCATCTGGCGTAACAAACGCGGTCTTCTCTTGAGACTTCTCCGAGATGGGAATCTGATAGTACCCTGAAGCCAAATCCAGCGATATGAACATCTTATGGCCCGCTAATTGATCAAGAAGGTCTTCTACCCTAGGGAGAGGATAATGGTCTCGCTTAGTCCTGCTGTTTAAGGCTCTGTAGTCAACACACATTCGCCTCTCACCACTTTTCTTTCTTACCAATACAATGGGGCTCGCGTAAGGTGATGAAGACTCCTTAACTATACCACAATCTAACATTTCTGCTACCATGCGCCTGACATCTTCTCTTTCTGCATACGAGAGTCTATAAGGCCTGTAAACTACCGGTTCTTCATTCTTTAATTGTATATCCATTTCTAATACAGTTGTAAATCCGAGATCCTTAAGACAGGAAGAAAAACAGCTGCTATATCTTGCGAGCAAGTCCTTCACCATTTGTTTTTCTAATTCGCTAAGATTATCCCCTATAACAGGCTCAGATATATCATTCCTGTCAGTGAAATTAACGTTATTTACATATTTACAATCATTACTCATTACCATACTGCGTATCAGCAACTGTTCACGTTCTAGAATTAAACCCTTAGTTCTAGGATTTAAGATAAGAAGACAGCCTAATCCATCTTTTAATTCATATTCTCCCGGAAACAAATAGAATTCAGAACCATTTTGTCCCCGCATACCACCTCTAACATATACAGTACAAGAAAGTTCAGGTTTTGCTAATACTGCGACAGTTTGTATTGCCTCAGGGTTAATATAAGTTTGCTCCCTACATAACAAGTGTATTTTAGCGTTTTGGGTCTTACAAATCTCCAGTTTATCTACGGTTTTAGTAATTTTAATACCCGGCCGTTCTGAAAATGAATGCCCTAGAAGCACTGGATAGTTAATGAGGTTATCATTAATAACTAATATTTCTATATCTTTTTCAGTAATTCCTTGTACCTCAATATTAACTAACGACTTACCGATAGGCTGGTACGGTATATTGCCTAGGCCTTTTAGTAAGGGTAAATCATTTGTGGTCCAATAGAACCCTAGATTTAGGGCGTCCGTCAACCGAATTAGAGTACATTCGCTCCCTAAATCTAAATGACATTGGACATTTACCCCGTTAATACGTATAGGAAAAGTGTAAATACTCGCCGATTGTTGACTAGAGATTTTCAACACGGTTTTTTCCTTATCTAGCTTTTGAGCGGGTTCCATTTTAGAACACGCATTAGACAAATGACCTAATAAATTACAACGACTACACTTTAATAACGGTTTATTGCATTTATAGCTGGGGTGACCTACTTCGTTACAATTGAAACAAGTTATCCGACCCGGTTCGAATCTATTCGGCTTATTCAAGACCCTATTTGAATTATTTGGTACCGGCCGTTTATCCTTATCTCGAATTGATCTTTCGGTATCCCTAGAAACGCCTGGTTTAACAGTTTTAAAAAATTTGAGTAACTGTTCAGGTTCAGAAAATTGTGCCGCTTGAGCTCCTAGTCTAATACCCCTATCTTCAATTCCATAAATTAGACAATCAACTGCATTTTTGCCATATATGTTGCAACGGTTTAGTAAGTTAATTTTAGTGTAATAATATAATTCGGGAGATTCACTAAACCGTAGTTTTTTATTCAACATTTCAGTTAATAATTCACCATAATTCTGGGTAGATGGAAAAGTTTCAATTAATTTAACTTTCCATTCCTCCCAAGAATACAGCAAAGTGGGGAGACTTTGGTACCACGTTTTAGCTATTCCCGAGAGTTTAGGCAGAGCGTAGTGCACGACTTGTTTTTCTGACCATTCGTAAATTAATTTACATTCCTCAACCTTCGATAACCACGCATTAACAGTCTGTTCTTTTGCCATTGGATCAAAATCAGGTATTACATTGTGAATAGACGAAAATTTATCACTAGAACTAGATTTCATCGATTTAATCGCATCAACAAATGAATCTATTAAAGTACTAGTTACATCGCTTTTATCACCTTTTTGGGGTCTTGTAATAGAACAGTCCTTACTACGTTTCCTACTTCTACGGTCCCGATCAATATTCATAATTCTGCTATCGTGGCGATTTCGTAGCTGACTGCGGCTACGACTTCGATGTTCACCTGATCGTTGGCTGCGACGTTCAATACTACGCCTAGAACGTCGCTCACCGGGACTCCTTTGGTGGTGCTCAGTGTTAGGGCGGCTCCGGTGACTGGCACTTCGGTTCGGGCTTGGGCGCTGACTGCGGCGGTCTGAGCGCTTTTCACTGCGGCGCTCTCTACTACGCCGGCTTCGCTGTTCATTGCCCTCACGACTGCCGTCTCGGCTGCGTGAAGGAGTCCTTGACCAATCACGGCCCATCACCAATCTGATAAAAAAAAAAAAATCCGAATCAGGTTCATTTATTATTATTAATGTCGGAGACGGTCAATAGCGCGGATGTAAAACGACTCTAAGCACGAGTTCCGGGAGGTGGCAGCACAGTGAAGTTGGCGGCTTACTTCATGCTTGTACCGGGTCGAGCCCGTGAAGGCTCGCCCTCGGGACGGCACTTCACATTCGAACATCGAAGAGTTCGGATCTTCCACTACTAGGAACTGTTAACCTTTTCTTTGCTAGTGTTTAATTTAAATGTGTAACGTAACGGTTATTAAAAGTGATTGTATTTAAAGTGATTGTATTAAAATGACTGTATTGTAAAACTGACATGATTAAAAAGAGCAACTATAGAGTTTCTTGCCGGTTCTTCTCTGTAGATACTGCTTTCCGAATCGGTGGTAAATAAAGAAATGATTGAGTTTGAGGTGTTTCTTTGCTCGATTACCCAACGCAACGCCCACAGCTTGAAAATAGATTCACAATCTACATCTTGCTCCGACATCAGAATTGGGATCAAATCGAGCAAATGAGAAAACACGTGACGATAACCTCGATACGATATACGATAACCTGATTAAAAGTCAAAGCGCCGCAACCACGTGGCACTTCGATCCAGTTTCAACGGGAACAGCAAGAAGTCGGAAGCGAGCATCATCGTATCATCGAGAGCAGCGCCGTGTCATGTCGTGCACCGTGCCATCGCGTCGAGCATCCGGCTTCGAGCATCATGCGTCGAGCGTCGAGCATCATGCGTCGAGCGTCATGCGTTGCGCCATGTGGTGCATTACGCATCCATACTGAGCGCCGCGGCACCAAGCTGGGCTCCGCGACACCACGCCAGGTGTTGCACATCCACGCCAGGCACCGCAATACCACGCCGGGCGTCGCGCTACCATCACTACCATCAACACGTCGAGCCTGAGATCACCGGAACCAGAGCGACGTGTCGACGTGTCGTGCAACTATCCTTCAATCTCATACAAAACCGGTCAGTAGATAACATTCCACTTTGAGTGTACAGTAAGATAAAGAAAGTAGGTTTTCAAAATGTAGTAACTTCAAGCAACTTATTCGAAAGAAAAAGAAATTTATTGCCAAAAACATTAGTTACAAAATTTATTTTAAAATTAATTGAGGAAAATGGTCACAGCCTCGGCAAAATGCTGCACAAAAACATCGCTAATTTACAGGCTGTACCGAATGTAATGATTACAGATTTTGTTAAAAGTTGTAACCTACAAGACCAGTGTATAGTTTAATCTTATTGCATTACATTTAACTCAACTTATTTACGCAGTGATAAATTAACAGTACCTATTTCACTTATTCAGGGACGGGTTTACATTAGTAGGTAATTCACGTAATTTTAAAAAATACTTTGTGGCGTAAGCACTGCCATCAAGATAAATTAAGTAACGAATTGCTTTAATGTTTGTTATTTTGTGAGCTAACACTAACAAAGAAAGCACATTAATTGGTACACTGCATCCAGATCCTTCAATCGAACGTAAACAATAAACATTCACTTGTCCGTGTATCAGAACAAAAACAGTATGCGAATTACTTTCAAATTAGTTTCTTAACTACCCGCGTTAGTTTCTTGACTACCCGCATTAATTTCTTAAACTACCTGCGTTGGTTTTTTAGGCTATAACCCTTGACAAATAGCAATTAATTGCTACACAAAGACAGCCTTATTGCTATTCGATTAAAAACGAAAAGTAATGCCTTAACTAGTGCATTTGAGGTTTAAAAAAAAACTTTTCGTAGGTTTTATTTAAGGTGATATTTGAGGTAATTTCTTAAAATAAAGTTGTGAACAATTCACAGTATACAGTTTTGCGATATGAAGTTTTATGAAATGTTGCAGATTTAGTTTTATCGAATAAAAGGTAAATCGAGGCATTTAGTTTTGAATTTTTACAGAGAATTTATTGGGTCCTTATTTAGGCAGTTCATAATACAATGTCACAGATAATTAGCGTGTGTTCAAATAAACATCTAGCGTAAGATAAATCTTTGGAATCTACATTTGGTTTTAGTACATTAGATTGCTTTAAAATTAAGAACTATCCCATCAACGTTAGGGTACGTTAAATGTTAAGATATTAAGACTTTAAAAAAAAAAAAACTGGAAATAATCTTAAGGTTAATAGCGCCTTTACAGTTTACATACTGTCGTCAGATAATGTCTGTTTAATTGAATAGAGAAAAGAAAAACCCATCCAGGTTTTCTGAAAGTTTTTGAAGTGAAACTTCTTTATCGGGGTTGGACAAAAATTTAGTGTAACATTTTTGCGTTACGCCGTAAGCGTGACATTTTTGCGTTACGCCGTACGCGTGACATTTTTGCGTTACGCCATACTCGTGACATTTTTAAGGTCATAAAGAAGTTTCACTTCTTACGTGTGTACTCTAGTACACGCATACATTTTTTTTCTTATCCCTATCAATTATTTTTTGAAAAAATAAGGTCAAAAAGAAGTTTCATTTCTTACGTGTGTACACGTACGCGTAGCACACGCACACATTTTTTTTGGTTTTTAGCTTCAAATAAGTCCTAAACGTGGAGTATTCGATAGTACCTAATCGATTTACATTGTGTGCATTTAATGTAATTTCTTGATAATAGTTTTTGTGACTAGCTGCAGTTTGACATCAACTGAATACATCAATTAGGTAGTTGTACAGTAGTTGTTGAGTAGTTCATTCTTATTACGTTGAAACTAAAATTTAGCTCAGCCCTTTTGCCGTTCGATATTAGATTCACAGATGCTGCTTATAGCTGCTTATAGTATACACTTATTAATTGTTTTAAGTTGAGTTTTCAAAAGTAAACATAACGTTAAGGAATTTAGCCATATGCAAATTTGCCGATAAAAAAAAGTTTTGAAGGGTTTCTCGCGATTTTTTTTTTGTAGGCAGATATTATGTTATCACATGATTACTTTAAATTCAAGTTGGTAAATATTCAGTTGAGAATAAGCTTTCACCACTTTTTGAGTGTTTTCTGCGGTTCAGTTACGAATTATTCGTTTTAAACTTTTTAAGATGTTATTTTTGTGCTGTTGTCACATTTGTTTGTTAATGATCATAACAACAAAATAAAACTGCTGTTAACATTTGAGCAAGCTGCACAGGCTAGCACAATGATAGATTTGGGAGGTATAGTTCAGTAGAGTTCTAGTTGAGTAGAGTTGTAGCATACTGATAGTTGTGTTGTCTCGTACGTTGTGAAGTAAATGTGTGTTGCGTGAAATAATATTGTGATGGTAATGTAGTTCATCGAAGGATTGTGGTGTTCTATCTGGCATGAGGTCCAGGATAGTAGATGTGTGTTCTGACCGGTCAGGAGGACCGCGGCAGTATGGTAACCCTGTAAGGTCAGTGTGGGCCGAGGCAGGATGGTAGTTATTTTGGTATCCCGAGATGAATTACCGTAGTAATGTAGTGTGAGAAATGGCGTACGGGGACGCATGATTGTCAGTATGGCTGTATAGAAGATACCTAGAGTTTTAATATTCGGTTGGATGAGTAATATTCAGTTCAGATAAGATTTCTCTTTTTTTTTAACTGTTGAGCTATTGAAATACTAAACACCAATAATCACTTTGAAAAGACAGATGTTGTTTATACAATGTTCGGGTAACTTCACTTTGTTAATATACTGAGGATGCCTGAGGGCCAAGTACCACTTGAAGTTGATTAATGTTTGAAACTTGAATTTGAGTTGAGTGATAGCGGTGAATCTTAGTTCGATTGGTCAGAGTGTGCCAGTAGTCATTTCGTAGCCGTAGTCCGTTGAAGTCGGTGTCTGCTATAAGGGGTTATGGCTGCTTATAGTAAACCGTGGATGCGCGGTATTACCGTAGTCCGTTGAAGCCGGCGTCTGCTATTAGGAGTACAGATAGCTGCTTATAGTAAACCGTGGATGCGCGGTGCGCGGGTGACGCTGGCGGAGGTTGGGTCTTGGAGAGACCATTGGAATATGGGAGTCCGTGGGACTCGGCATTCGGAGGAATGCGTGTGGAACAAACATGAGGTTTGTTGTGGGGCTTAGTGAAAAGCCAGAGTTTGCATTCGGAGGAATGCGTGTGTGTTGTTGGGCTTAGTGAAAAGCCAGAGTTGGCATTCGGTGGAATGCGTGTGTGATGATGGGCTTAGTGAAATCACATATGGCATTCGCGGCCTCAATGTATACCACCATGACATTGTGGCGTTGCCACTTTTATTATCTATATTTTATTATCTGTGGCGTTCCGAAACGGAACGCACTTGATCGAATTTTAAATTGATTCGACGATAGTGAAAATGATTCACTAGGACAATAGTTAATACGCAAAACTATCATGAACTACATTACCATCACAATATTATTTCACGCAACACACATTTACTTCACAACGTACGAGACAACACAACTATCAGTATGCTACAACTCTACTCAACTAGAACTCTACTGAACTATACCTCCCAAATCTATCATTGTGCTAGCCTGTGCAGCTTGCTCAAATGTTAACAGCAGTTTTATTTTGTTGTTATGATAAATCATTCTACGTCAAACCGTTGATTTGAACACAAGTGCGACTGGTTATATTAAAATACCCTCATTAAGATGGTTTTCAAAAAATGCTTCAAGTGTAACAAAAGTATAACACGAAAGTCCCCTGGCTTAGAGTGTAGCAGATGTGAAAAAACAGTTCACGCTCAAACAGAATGTGCCAACCTGACAAACAAACAAATACAGGCTCTTCGTGCAACAGCGGGGCTGGAATGGAGTTGTGATGAATGCCAGAATCATACGCCGCGACGATCTTCATTCTTTGTTCCCTGTGAAGAAGATGACAATCCACACGCTCTAGCCGCCTCACATTCTCATCTAGACATTCAAAGTAGCCCTGGAAACGTGGCGATCGATATGAAAAAGCTAATTCACGATATGAGTGCTCAAATGGAGAAACTCCTCAAGAAAGAAATTGAGCCGCTTCAACATACGCTTACATTCATATCCGACGAACTATCGGACACCGTAGAAAAGCTAACCGAAAATGCGAATAAAATCAAAGCCTTGGAAAAGAAGAACGAGTATCTTACGAATCAAAATAAAGGACTTGAACTGAGAGTCAAAGCCTTGGAACAACGCCTAAATGAGATAGATCAAAACAAATTATGCAACTCGTTGGAAGTATCTGGAGTACCCGTCTGTCGTGAATATACTGATAAAAGTCTTATAGAAAATCTAGGAGAAAAAATTAAAGCAAATATGGAATGCATCAGAACAATCCGTAGGCTTCCCGGCCGTCAACAGCGGCCGAGTGTCATTCTAGTAGAATTAAAATCTCAAAGTGATCGTGATAATTGGATTTCGGCAGGAAGAGATTCTAAATTAAAAGTAAGTGACCTGAATATCCGTGGTTCAACCGACAATCCCGACAACCCTATCTACTTTCGAGAAGCTTTAACCTCCCAGACCAAAACTTTATTATATAACGCTAAGCAACGTCTACGGGAATCCTACAAATATATCTGGTGCAAAGAAGGACGTATCCTCGCACGTAAGTCTGATAATTGTAAAGTGTCCGTTATTCGATGTGTAAATGATATTGATAGTCTGCTGAATGATAAGTAATTAAACTAATACCTAACGGTTTTATTATGTAGTGTCTAAAAATATGTATACAAAAATGTCCTTTTCTCACACTGATAAATCACGTAATATAAGAGAGGTCACTGAATTATTAAACTGTACAGATTTAAATTATTACCTCAAAAACTTACCGTCTGGCAATTTACAATTATTTTGCATACATGTAAACATTCGTTCAATGCTTAAGAACTTTCCTAAGCTGCTGCAAATCATCTCATGTACAAAACATGCCCTCGACATCGTTGTGGTTACGGAAGCTAACATTTCTGAAGATATTTGTCATTTATATGGCTTACCGGACTATACAATGCACACACAACTTAGAAAAAATAAAAGGGGTGGTGGAATAATTTTATATATAAAAAAGCATTTAAAATTTACACGTTTCAACAGTAAATATAGTTCTTTTGAAAATATTTGTGGTAAAATTAAAAACAATCAGCAGTGTTTTTCCTTGTGTGCACTGTATAGACCGCCGTCTAGTTGTAAAACGTTATTTATCACAGAATTGAACAATCTGCTAGCCGATGTAAACAATATAAGTACTTTTAATTCACTTTTTTTACTAGGTGACATGAATATAGATTTAAAAACCACAACAATGCAAAAAAGCCGCTATGTAAATTTGTGAGCTGGGTATGGGTTGATGTGCGGTATATCAGATTATACGCGTATTGAAATGAGACAAAAACTAATAACTAAATCCTGCATCGACCACATCTTTATACGAACATACACATCTGACCCGTACACAGCCGCTATTGATACTGTGCTTGCCGATCACCGCGTTGTCGTACTTGCATGCATCGACACAACACCAACAGCATGTCATATACAGCGTGCTCCAACAAATAAAATTAAACAAGTGTTGGATTATAATAAATTAAATATTGAACTAAATGCTATTGACTTCTCACCAACAAACACAATGAATAATTCTAATAACATATTTGAATATATAACACAACAATTTCATAAAGCGTATAAAAAATCTACATTAAATAAAATAATACCACGAAAATTCATTCAACGAGAACCATGGATAAATACTAATTTAATAAAATTATGTGAAAAAAGAGACAAGCTTTTTAAGGAATGGAGACAGGATGAAACTAACGCACAGCTGAGACTACTGTATAATCAAACTCGTAACAAGACTAATAAAGCTCTTGAAACTGCCCGGAATCAATTCTATAGTAACAAAATAAAAGAAAATGATGGCGATCCTAGAAAGTTGTGGCAAGTTATTAATAGTATCTGTGGAAACAAAACCCGAACAATCGACACACAAATTGTACGTGCTTTCACTCCACTAAACTGTAAAGAAATCGCGGAAAAATTCGCATTGGAATTTAAAAATTCAATTAAAAACATAATGCCAAATTGCAAAATTGACTTAGTTCTTAAGAGATACAGTAGGCCGGTGGATGTTAGTATGCGATTTCAGCCAACCACTCACAAACATGTACAAAATATCATTAAAAACTTACATAATAACAAGGCTCCAGGCATGGATAAAATAAGGGCAATCGATATTAAGTCTATAAGTGATAAAATATCTGCCGTAATAGTCAATCTCATAAATACCTCAGTTCGGACTGGTAGATATCCGGATGCACTGAAGACTGGCTGCATAAGACCGGTTTTCAAAAAAGGTGAAAAAAATGATTGTCAGAACTATCGTCCAATTACCTTACTTTCCTGCATTAATAAAATTGCAGAAAAAGTAATAAGCAACCAAATTCACTCTTTTCTACGGAAAAATGATATTCTTTCTCCGCATCAATATGGTTTTCAATCCGGCAAAAGCACTACGGCACTTCTATCAAACTTTACCGACGAGGTTAATACTTACCTTAATGATAAAAAGCACGTACTCGCCCTTTTCATAGACTTCTCGCGTGCTTTTGATACGCTAGACCATCGCAAACTCGTTGACCAACTCGACTATTGCGGAATAAGGGGCAATCTCCTTGAGTGGTGTAAAGACTATTTGCATGGACGGAAATCTTGCGTCAGAATAGAAAACAGTTTCAGCGAAATGAGCAGCGTTGAAGTGGGTACAGCTCAGGGATCGGTGATGGGGCCGTTGCACTTTTTAACTTATGTCAACAATATGAGTGACCACCTCAGTCATTGTAAAATGTTTCAGTACGCTGATGATACCTGTATCCTTATAAACCATGAGAATGCAAATTTAGCCCTTAAATTTCTGCAATACGACTTCAACAATATATCTAAGTGGTGTCATAATGCGGGATTAGTCATCAATGCAAGTAAAACTAAATTATTGTACATCAAGTCTCCATATATGAAACAAGTTGACTTGCCGCAGCTTATCTGCCATTGTCACTCATGCTTGCATAACCAATGCTCACTATCGTGCTCTAACTGTAGTCAGATCGAACTCGTGAATCATTACAAATATTTGGGACTAATCATAGATCATAATTTCAACTGGGGCAAACAAATTGAAGCCGTATGTGACAAACTCCGCGCATTCGCAGCTAAAATATATGCAATAGGGAACAGACTAACATACAAGGTAAAATTATTACTATACAACACTTTAGTCGATTCGATTATATCCTACGGCCTTAGTAGCTATGGCAGAACGTATAAAACATATTTACAAAATATACTCAACCTCCAAATTCGCATCTTAAAACAAATAGTCCCAACTAGAATAAAAAAGAAATACGAAAACGATATAAGCAAACTTTTTAAGCACTGCAATGTGTTACCAATTTTTGAAAAAGTAGAAGTACATCTCTTAAAAGAACAACTTTTTAATAAAACATTTACTGAAAAAGTTACATCTCACAACCTTGGCACACGAAAAGTAACACAAAATAAATTATGTACTATCAGAGCCAATAACCGCTATGGCGAAAGAAGATGCTCATACATAATTCCACGTTTAATCAACAAATTAGATAATAACATTAAAAATAAAATAAACTGTAAAAATGTTAACCGTCAATTAAAATCATACTATATATCACGTTTATAAAGACTCGGCCAGCACAGTAGGTGATCGCAAATAATTTTTTCCACAAGTACCCTATTGTACGTCATATTTTTTCTGTTGTATAATTTACTTGCCATCTTAATGTATTTTTCAATGTAATTTCATAATGTTAATGTAATTTTCAAATGTAATGCAGCAAAATTTATATTGATCTGTCTAGTATTTGTTTGGCGTCTAGAATGCATGTGCACCACGATCAAATCGTGTCGATTTATGTGGTGTTTCTTCTGTATGCTTAATGTATGTTTATTTTTCTATCAATAAATGGTTTAAAAAAAAAAAAAAAAAAAAAACGCAATACGCAGTTGATACGTATTTAATACCAATACTCAATGATTGTCTGCTGCTAACCTGTACAGACTAGACTCATTGTGGTGACTGGTGAAACATTGTATAGCATTAACAACATAGTACTGTATTATTGAAAGATCGATTAAAGGTTTATTTTACAATCTACGACTTTCATTATACATGGGTAACAAAACCCCATAACATATTCGGTTTTACTCCGGACAACATCTTCAGCCACCCAATCCCTTTGCTTGAAGTCCAAATCCAGCGGAGGACAATAATCGTCATTTACTAAAATTGAAGGTTTTTCGTCCTAGTATAAAAGTTGTCTAGATCCCATTTTATACTCAATCTATAGTATAATACTATAGATATCATGTGAAACGTGACTTGGAAAAAAATCATTCAAATAAATCACAAAATAAAAATTTGAAACAATTTTAAAAGTTACGAAAAGCCCAATTATACGTCAAAATGACGCACAACATCCTCTTTACAACCAAATGGCGGAATTTACATGGATGAGCCAACTATGTACTGCTAGGTCTCGACGGCTAATAAGTTGGTTCTGGATTTTGCAGCGATTCGATGGTAAATATAGAAGAGTTCATACGTCAAATTTACGTAGATTGGACTTCTAGGGTTAAATGCATAAATACCTAAATGATGTTTTGTTTTTATTATCTAATAACGATAAAAAAAACCCGTTGATTTCATTCGTTTTTCAAGCTACGTGCATAGTGTTTCCACTAAAAAGCCTCAATTGAGTCATAAAGTACACAAATTTCAAGCATAATAAGTCACATCATTTCTATAAAACCAAAACTGGCAATAATATAAGTCGTGTTGTGCGATTATGAACATAGTGCATAAGGGCATAAGTCGTTATATTGCAAAGAGTAAAAAAAAAATTATGTGAATACATTGAGTTATTCCATGAAGTACTCGTTCATAAGGCCACAACTACAAAAAAACACGAAAAAAGTATATTTCTGGGGTTGTTACAACATGTGTTCATATGTAAAAATATAGTCTAACATCATATCTTACACATACAAGCTTAAAATTTTGAATTAATAAAGATTTAGTATTGATATATAGTTTTTTGTCTCTCCTGAAAAGTGCTGTTTTTGAGTTATTCCCTTATTCACTGGAGGCACAGAATATATGGACGCCAATGTGAATTTGAATACATAAGTAATTACTTATTTCTTTATTTGAAAGAGTAAGGTGTGCAGATAGTATACCTACCAATAAATCACACAAATTTTTATATTATATAATATATTAACAATCCCAGATGAAAAGATAATCAAATAAGAACCAAAAAGTAAATTAGATTTAGATACATTTATTTCAAAGGATTTACAATTCACTTCTAACGTTTTAGAATAATATTATAAACTTGTACACCTTGACAAAAAGTAAAAAATTGCGGGTGAGTTTATTTGAAAGAGTAGTAGTAGTAGTAAGAGTAGTAGTAGTAGAGTAGAGTATTCCGATGTAAATGTCTCGTTAAATAGTACGTGGTTAGAATTCTGGAAGTAGGATCAGAAATTTAAAGGAAAATGGTATGGAAATATTCAAGAAGATTTACAGAGAAGACCTTGGTATGATGAGCTGGATGTAACTAGTCGTGAGTTTATCATCACAATCAACAGATTAAGATTTGGCCACAATAAACCAATAAATCACTTCACACCTTGCAAGACTGAACATAATTAATAGCAATATATGCACTTTCTGTAATGAGAAGATCGGCGATATGAAATTATTATGAACCATCAACCTTATTATTTTCTTTGTTTTCATAATCTTCAACAGTCAACTGTTAAAACCATGCCAAACGCCCAAACAGCCAAAATACGCAAGTCGCAACTTGTAGGTACGCAACATTGATTTGAATTTTGACGTCTATCAAATTTATCTTCGAAGAGAGGTAACCTGCTTAGAAAGTGAAACATCGATTATAGTGAATTAATCGATACTGACTAGAAACATGTGTCGCTCGAACTTGATACACATGTCAATTTTAAAATTCATCAAGCGAATCCCTTTTAAAGTAGTATACTTTCTTTCGTAAATTTAAGGAGCAAAAAAAGGGCAAGTATAATAAAAAAACACAACGCATTTATTATTATGATGATTTTTATTCACTGCATTCGATTACTGATGTCAGATTTCGATTTCTAGAGTAACGTCTCGGGCAGTGTTGCCAATTTGGCATAATTTATGCTAAATTTAGCATATTTTTACATTGTTTAGCATTTTTATTTGTTGTCTAGCATATAGCTTATTTTTTAGCATATAAAATATTATAATATAATAAAAGTTAAACCATATGAAACCAACTACAGTTTTGCTACCTTGCATACGTAAATTTAGTCGACATTTCATGGACATGCACAACTTCCACCTTGGAATTCTGGAATGAAGTAATGGATTATAAAGACGCAGCTGGTAATAACCCTTTTGCAGATTTATCACAGCTGGCAATATCATTATTATCACTACCACATTCCAACGCGGAAATAGAACGTGTGTTCAATACCGTCGTTTAGTTACGTTTAGTTCCTTATCGCAAACTAGATGGCGCCACGTTAGAATTGTTCGATCTTATAACTGGCTAGTGTTTTGTTTTTCTAATATCATATGTATACTGTGTTTTGATTAATTAAATGCCTTACAGCAGCAGTGGTGTTTTATTAGGGAATCCAAGTATAGTGAATTAGTGACAGTGTACGCAGCGACATCTGGTGCCGAAACCCGGGAATAATGGAATAAAGGACTTGTAAAAACCGTGAGTAAAGTGAACTAAGTGGACAATAAAGACTTGTAAAAATTCAGTGTTGTGATAACTTGGACTTAGAAAAAATAGCTTAAATATTAACTTAGAAAATTTTGATTAAATATTGGACTTAGAAAAATTTGATAAAAATTAGTATGCATCTTGGACTTAGAAAAATTTGATAAAAAATAGTATGCATATGGGACTTAGAAAAATTTGATAAAAATTTGTATGCATATGGGACTTAGAAAAATTTCATAAAAATTTGTATACACTTTGGACTTAGAAATATTTTTGAATAAAATTAAAGATAGAAGAAATGGATCCATTCGTTGCTCAGCAAGTAGAGATACATGAACAAATAAATAAAAGTTTTTCAAATTATAAAAAGACCCCAAAAGAGAGACTGACAAACGTTTACATAGAAATAAAATTAGAATGTTTGGAGGCAAGTTGGAAGAAGTTTACCGAGAATCATTTGAATATTATATCAGTTGCATCAAAAAGGGAACGCGAAAAAACCCCCTATTTTACCGAAGAGATTTATGAAAACCTAGAAGAAATTTATATTAGTTACAAATCTAAAATGAAGGTTGATCTTGGTTCCAGCTCAGCGGGTTCTTCTAAAGTCAGTCCATCGAATGTCACCTGTGCAGCCAGTGAAGTGAAGCTCCCACAAATACAGTTACCTACATTTTCGGGTAATTATGAAGAATGGCAGAGCTTCCACGACATGTTTGTCTCTTTGATCGATAGAAATCCATCATTAAGCCAAGTTCAGAAGTTGCATTACCTGAAATGTAGTTTAAAAGGCGAACCAGAGAATTTATTAAGGAGTTTATCGACTACTGATACAAATTATGAAGAGGCGTGGGACAGGTTGAAGCGCAGGTATAATAACAAAAGATTCAATGTCAATGAAATTCTAAAACGTTTGTTCGGTCAAAAGCCTATGTCTAGCGAGTCGGCTACAGCAATCAAACATCTTATCGATACCACGGAGGCATGTTTGAAGGCTCTAAAGAATTTAGATATTGATGTGTCTTCGTGGGATGCGATCATCAATTTTTTAATAGTGTCAAAATTAGATTTAGAGTCCCCCCGCCAGTGGGAGACCGAGGCTGGCCGATCTCAAACCGACAGCATCCCAAAATGGAGTGAGCTCGTAACCTTCCTGGAAAGTAGATTTAGAACATTGGAGATGCTAGTAGGTGAATCTAAACCAAACATGAAGAATAGTATAAGTCCAAAGCAAACAAGACAAAAGGCGTTTCATATTATACAAGATAGTAAAAAGGATACTTACAAAGAAAATAGTAAAGTCTGCGTATGCTGTTCAGATGCTCATTTATTATACCAATGTAAACAATTTGGAGGCAAGTCTCCCGAAGAGAGATATGAGTTTATTCAAGCCAAGAGACTTTGCTTCAATTGTTTCTCATCCAACCACAACGTGAGGAGCTGTCACCAGTCGACGTGTTGCCGGCGTTGTGGCAGACGACACCACACCCTGCTGCATATAGAGAGAGATCCTCCCCCTGTGTCTGGGGAACCAAATACGAGTACTACCCACCAACCGACGAGTTTAGATGAGAATCGCCATTATGATAAGAAAGTAGGAGCTCATTTTGCGAAAGATACACATCAGGTCAAAGTGCTATTAGCTACAGCATTAGTTAGAATTAAATCCCCAAATGGCTGTGTCCAAACTGCGCGATTATTAATAGATCAAGGCTCTGAGGCCTCTTTTATTACCGAAAGTACTGTACAATATTTATGTCTTAAGCGTACACCAATAAATGGTTTAATAACTGGCGTAGGTGATGGTAAACTTAGATCTAAGCACATTGTTTCTTTTGAGTTAGAATCACTACATAATCATGAATTTTCTGTTTCAGTAAATGCATATGTGTTGCCATCTTTAACATCGTTTCTTCCGTCGAGTAAGGTTTCCATTTTTGATTGGCCAGAGCTCAGTAATTTACCGTTAGCCGATCCCGAATATGGTTCACCTGGTAAGATAGATATTATTTTAGGAGTAGATATTTTCAGTCAAATAATGTTGAGTGGTTTCTTGAAACATCCCATGCATGACGGTCCTATTGCACAGAATACTCATCTTGGCTGGATCTTGTCTGGAAGAATAGGCGAAAATGAAGAATCAAATCCTAGAGTAGTAAATTTACATTTACAGGTGAGAGAAGATAAGATTTTGACACAGTTTTGGGAAATTGAAAGAGAACCAGATTTAATAGGAAAGAAACTTACGAAGGAAGAAATTAGATGTGAAGAAATTTATGAGAGTACGACTACAAGAAATGAAGAAGGTCGTTACGTAGTGAGATTGCCATTTAAGGAGCCAGATCCAAAGTGTGTGTACGGAAATTCCAAGGAAGTTGCTTTGAAGAGGTTTAAGGTATTAGAAAGAAAGTTTAAAAAAAATTCTGACTTGCACGCTGAATATGAGAAGGTTATAGTCGACTACCAGAATCAGAAACACATGGAACCGATTTTAAGTAAGGAGGATATTGAGTATCCATTTTCCTTTTACCTACCTCATCACGCCGTGATAAGGGAAGACAAGGAAACCACCAAACTTCGTGTTGTTTTTGATGCGTCGTGCAAGGGGAATAACAACGTATCATTGAATGACACGTTACTCGTTGGACCTAAAATTCAACAAGATTTGCGCCACATTATAATGAGGTGGCGAACGCATATTTATTGTATTGTGGCAGACATCGTACAGATGTATAGACAAATAGTGGTACATGAAGATGATTCAAATTTCCAAAGAATTTTATGGCGAGCTGATCCATCACAACCTATACATCATTTTAAGCTATCGCGACTTACCTTCGGTACTGCTTGTGCTCCGTATTTGGCGGTTAAATCACTGCAACAATTGGCTCGAGATGAAGAGCTGAGATATCCACTTGCCGCAAAAGTTACACTTGAAGATTTTTATATGGACGATTTGTTGACCGGTTGTAATTCAGAAGAGAAAGCTATAGATATTTATAAAGAGATGAATCAATTAATGTCTAAAGGTGGGTTTAAGCTCCAAAAGTGGTGCAGTAATTGTCCAAAATTACTGAATCATATCGAAAATGATAATCAATCTTCAAAGGATACATTTATTTTTAAAATCAATGATACAATTAAGGTGTTGGGTATTTCCTGGAACAAAAACATAGATAAATTTGAGTATACTTACAACTTATCGGAGTTAGATGAGCCTGTAACCAAACGGAAAGTGTTGTCTGATATTGCGCGACTTTACGACCCTTTGGGTTGGGTTGCTCCAGTCCTTATTACGGCGAAGATCTTTATGCAAACACTGTGGAAATCTGGATTGAATTGGGATGAAAATCTTTCGTCAGAATTATTAAATCAATGGCTACACTTTAGAAAAGAGTTAGATGGTATTCGAGGTATAGCTGTTCCTAGGTGGCTTTCTACAACGAATGATGATCCAGTTGAGCTTCACGTATTTGCTGACGCTTCTCAGGTGGCTTATGCTGCTGTCGTCTATCTGAAAACCATGGACACCGATGGCAATACTCACATGAATGTAGTCACATCTAAAACTAAAGTCGCCCCAATTCAGAAGGAGATATCCATTCCGAGAATGGAACTATGCGCGGCGTTGTTGGCTGCCAAATTAATTTCTGAGGTTGCACAAGTACTGCAGGTACCTAAAGATAAGTTGTTTGCCTGGTCCGACTCGACCATAGTGCTTGCATGGCTCCGTGGAGAACCCAGCCGATGGACGACGTTTGTAAGCAACAGGGTTTCCGAGATTTTGACTGTTCTAGATAGTGATCAATGGAACCATGTTGCCACAGACCAAAATCCAGCCGATTGTGCCTCTCGAGGTATATCCTCTCGAGAACTAATCCATTATGATCTTTGGTGGCATGGTCCTAAGAGCCTACACGAAAACCATGTTTATAGTACACATTTAGATGTTGACACTGATGTTGAAGTACGACCGTTAAAGGTACTTACCAATACGACGCGATCTGCTGAAGAATTTATATGGGAACGGTTTTCAAATCTAACTAGAATGTTACGAGTTTTATCTTATTGTAGAAAATTCCTAAAACTAAGAGAACCTAAAGAATTAAGAGATATTAATAAAAGAATTACGACCAATGAAATGAACACTACATTAGATACAATTGTAAAAGCTACCCAAAGACTATATTTTGAAGATGAAATTAATAAGTTAATGTCTCGAACCGGAAGTGTTACTAAAGGAAGTCCACTGCACACTCTTGCACCCTTTCTTGATGAAAAAGGGTTGCTAAGTGTGGGCGGTCGAATACAACTGTCTTCTGTGCAGTTTAATAAGAAACATCCTCTAATAATGCCCAGTGAGTCTCATCTCACTAGGTTATTAATATTGGATGCGCACCACAGAACACTTCACGGGGGGCCACAGCTTATGATAAACTTCTTGAGAAGTAAATTTTGGATCCTACGACTTAGAGAAAAGGTGAAGAAGTGCTACAGAGAATGCATGACTTGCCTACGTTATTCTCGCCAGGATAACAACCAATTAATGGGCCAGTTACCTAAGGTTAGATTGACTCCGGATAAACCGTTTAGGTCATCAGGTGTTGATTTTACCGGGTACATAGATATTAGGTTCTCGCCTGGTAGAGGATCGAAATCCTATAAAGGCTATATTTGCCTATTTGTATGTATGGCGACTAAGGCGATCCACTTAGAGGCTGTGTCAGACCTTACCAGTTCTGGATTCATAGCTGCATTCAAACGCTTTGTGTCTCGAAGAGGGCACTGCCGCGATCTGTACAGCGACAATGGAACTAATTTCGTTGGCGCGGATAAAGAGCTGCGTAAAATGTTATGTCAAGCGAAATCAGAGTTGGCCGACGAAATTGCTAATTTACTTACCCAAGACGGAACCACTTGGCATTTTATACCACCACACGCGCCTAACTTTGGAGGGCTGTGGGAAGCTGGTGTTCGTTCAGCGAAAACACACCTGAAAAGAATAGTAGGAGACGCAATACTTACCTTCGAAGAACTGACAACTGTGTTGACCCAAGTAGAAGCGTGCTTAAACTCCCGTCCAATTTCTGCAATTAGTGATAATCCAGGTGACGAGATGCCCCTCACACCTGGGCACTTCTTAGTCGGTGAACCATTAGTTTTAATTCCTGAAAGCGATTATTCAAAGACCTCTCTCACAGGTCTTCAAAGGTGGAAACTTACTCAACGGATGGTTAATAATTTTTGGAAGACGTGGTCAAATGAGTATTTAGTGACGTTAAATAATAGGTACAAATGGTTTTCAAAAAAGACAGAACCTGACGTTGACGATATTGTTATTATAAGGGACCACAATGTTCCTCCAGCTAAATGGTTGTTAGGGAAAATCGTTGAAAAACATCCGGGTAAAGACAACCTTACCCGAGTTGTGACAATTAAAACTAAGAACGGTCTTTGTAAACGTCCTTGTAATAAGTTATGCATTTTACCAAAGGCCTAGCTCATTGTTATTGTGTAGAATTCTGAGTTAAGTTAATATAGCGGTATGTATTTTTAGTTCCTATTTTTACATTGGGAAATGTTGTTGTTTAGAAGTCAATATTGTTTAGTTCACTCTCAAGTTTATATTGTTTACGTTGAGTTTAGATGTATGTAATAAGAGTTACTATTGTTTACGTTGAGATGTTATAAGAATTACGTTGTGTTTATTAGGTTAAATGTACTATTCAACTGAATTGTTCTTTATGTTTCTTTTTGTTTAGAAAAGCACTAGGTGCTTTTGGTGGGCGGGATGTTCAATACCGTCGTTTAGTTACGTTTAGTTCCTTATCGCAAACTAGATGGCGCCACGTTAGAATTGTTCGATCTTATAACTGGCTAGTGTTTTGTTTTTCTAATATCATATGTATACTGTGTTTTGATTAATTAAATGCCTTACAGCAGCAGTGGTGTTTTATTAGTGAATCCAAGTATAGTGAATTAGTGACAGTGTACGCAGCGACACGTGTTTTTAGCCAAATGAATGTCGTCAAAACTAAGCTTCGCAACCGTTTATCGGTAAAAACTTTAAATGCCATTTTATACATAAGATTCGACCTAAAGAGGGCAGGAAAATGCTGCTACTCTTACACAGTTCCGGATAATGTACTGCGCTCTATAGGCACCAAGGAAATATATAGTCTTGGCAATGAGGCTTCCACGTCTACGTCAACATTATCGGCTGCGGATGAAGACCAAGATATTAATATTTTATTTGATAATAACACACTCGAATAAGAGATGTTATTATTTATGATGTCATTATTTACATATTATGTGTAAATAAATGTGTTGGATATATAAAATTTTAAGTAAAATGTCGTTTTATTTGACATTAAAAATTTTTAGCAAAATATTTAGCTTAATTATAAATCCTTTAGCAAAATTTTGGCAAAATTTTAACAGCCATTTAGCAAATTTTATGTTAGTCTTGCTGGCAACACTGGTCTCGGGCACAGAACAGTAAAAACCTCGGAGCAATTAAAACAAATAGAAGTGCTATAGTGTCATAATTATTAATATGAAAACCACTGTCGCCAAACCCACACATTTAAACCGATAGCTAAACACAAGTTTGATGCTAATTTTTGTTTTTAATCAGTGTTGCCAACGTAGGCGATTTTTCGCCATTTATGCTACTCCAGGGACAATTTTTTATACTACATATTAGGTAAATAGGCATACAGCCGGTAATCAGGCCGAATACTCTGAACACAGATAATTATATAAAGTATAGGTAAATCGATGAATTTTGTGACTGCTTGAACCAAAAACGAATCACACTGGCGAATTTTTATATGGATAAATACAATTTGTACACTTAATTAAATGTTTATTTAGTTATCTCATTTCATTTCGTGTTCACAGTTTAGGCATGACTATCATCGTAATTCTTCTTCTTCTTCTTTTTTTTTCAAATGGCAACTCCTGATCCCAGATCATCGTAATTAGAATTCTTTTAATTCACGTCTACCCTCTTCAAGAGTATTTTTTTAAACACGATAATCTCATTTAATTGTTAAATCAAACAAAACTCTATTAATTAAATATGTCGCGCTTAAGTAATGAAGAATATTTTGAGGAGGAACCAAGTAAGTTGAGACAATATTTATTTTATCAAAATAGAAGCCTGTACTGCTATTAGTATTTTTTAACCTCTTATGGCTAATTTTGCTGGAGATAATGATGATGAACCGCTGCCCTACCTCAAATTCGACTAGCTACGGCCCTGTGATGAAGTCCACTTCTATGAGGGATATCATGTGCAAAAGATACTTGTAGTTTATGTTTGCTCATAAACTATTCTTTATATATAAACTAGCTACCCGCCCCGGCTTCGCACGGGTGCAATGGCGGCCGGCCGGTACCGCCGCAAACGCTACGTCCCGCAATTTTTAAAGTAAATGACAAAAGAAAGTTATTGTGGGTTATCCATAAGAGATAGACATAATATATACCATCACGGACTTTTCTGTAGACCTTTTCAATACTTAGTACATTATTTTGATAAAACTCGTAGGGTTTAGCCTGCGTTTGCAATGTAGGTAAGAGGAAAAAATGTAATTATTTACGGCATCACATTAGAAACCTCAAAAATAACAGTACTTCTCCACTATTTAATTTAATTATTATACATATACACCTTCGTCTTGAATCACTCTATCTATTAAAAAAACCGCATCAAAATCCGTTGCGTAGTTTCAAAGATTTAAGCGTACAAAGGGACATAGGGACAGAGAAAGCGACTTTGTTTTATACTATGTAGTGATTCCAATGCGATCGGAAAAATAAAGAAAAGGTATAATAACTAAATCATTGTTCATTTACTTTCAGGGTTATCTCCCTCATCAGAATCGCGAGAGCGACGCAGCAGTACTGACTCGAGTGAATCTTTACCAGAGCTAAATATTGAAGTGGTACCTAAAAGAAAAGATGACGATGACCCAGAAGAGTTTTATCAGGAGTTAGAGAAAAAAATGAAGGAAATTATATCGGCAGATCGAAGAGGGTGTGATGCCCCGAAATCTGATACTATTGACAAAGAATCAGTAGAATTAAATGCAGTAGAAAAACCCAGTAGTCCAGAGATATAATTATGATCTCCGAAGTTTATATATGTAATTATGATAATTTTACGGAATTTTAAAAGCATATAAGTAGTTTATTAAATGTTACTTCATTACATATACATAATTGTAAATAAATAGGTCACAATGGTTATTTTATTGGTATATAATTGTTTATTTAATTATTTAATAATTACCTGCTTATCCAGGAGGCTATTCGAGATAATAGCACGATGGATTATTAGTTGAATATCAACTTACCTAAACTTAATTAATTTTAAGTAATTTTATAAGTACCCTCGATAACAATACTTTTTGCAATATCACGCGACACTCCATCGTATCGCATTCAAAATTGGGAATCGGAGTGCGAGGATCTGTGGTTCATGACTGAGGTATTGTTAAATGGTAAGACAATTAAGTTAGCTATATAACGACTTATGCCCTTATGCACTATGTTCATAATCGCACAACACGACTTATATTATTGCCAGTTTTGGTTTTATAGAAATGATGTGACTTATTATGCTTGAAATTTGTGTACTTTATGACTCAATTGAGGCTTTTTA
Organism: Colias eurytheme; assembly: GCF_061535395.1. Lineage (NCBI taxonomy): Eukaryota > Metazoa > Arthropoda > Insecta > Lepidoptera > Pieridae > Colias > Colias eurytheme. Next base: position 1,661,936 of record NC_143011.1, on the reverse strand, counting down.
GTGGAAAAACTATGCACGTAGCTTGAAAAACGAATGAAATCAACGGGTTTTTTTATCGTTATTAGATAATAAAAACAAAACATCATTTAGGTATTTATGCATTTAACCCTAGAAGTCCAATCTACGTAAATTTGACGTATGAACTCTTCTATATTTACCATCGAATCGCTGCAAAATCCAGAACCAACTCATTAGCCGTCGAGACCTAGCAGTACATAGTTGGCTCATCCATGTAAATTCCGCCATTTGGTTGTAAAGAGGATGTTGTGCGTCATTTTGACGTATAATTGGGCTTTTCGTAACTTTTAAAATTGTTTCAAATTTTTATTTTGTGATTTATTTGAATGATTTTTTTCCAAGTCACGTTTCACATGATATCTATAGTATTATACTATAGATTGAGTATAAAATGGGATCCAGACAACTTTTATACTAGGACGAAAAACCTTCAATTTTAGTAAATGACGATTATTGTCCTCCGCTGGATTTGGACTTCAAGCAAAGGGATTGGGTGGCTGAAGATGTTGTCCGGAGTAAAACCGAATATGTTATGGGGTTTTGTTACCCATGTATAATGAAAGCCGTAGATTGTAAAATAAACCTTTAATCGATCTTTCAATAATACAGTACTATGTTGTTAATGCTATACAATGTTTCACCAGTCACCACAATGAGTCTAGTCTGTACAGGTTAGCAGGAGACAATCATTGAGTATTGGTATTAAATACGTATCAACTGCGTATTGCGTTTTGCGTATTAACTATTGTCCTAGTGAATCATTTTCACTATCGTCGAATCAATTTAAAATTCGATCAAGTGCGTTCCGTTTCGGAACGCCACAGATAATAAAATATAGATAATAAAAGTGGCAACGCCACAATGTCATGGTGGTATACATTGAGGATACAAGCACTATAAAGAGATAAGAGAAGCCCGAAAACCATATTCCTGTATGTTCAGTTAATACAGGAAAAGTTATAGGTGGTCAGTGGCGATATTTTACGGCATGATATAGAATTTTAACAATTTCTATATCATATAATATCAAAATAATGTAGATAAATGCTAATGCTTCCTTCTAGGGAAGCGCGCTCCATCATAGGCCACATCTCAGCTTACCATTAGGCGAGATCGTGGTCAAGCGCTTCCCTATCACACAATAAAAAATAAAAAAAATAAATAAATAAAATACAATGAGCCGCAAAGATTTTATGAAAAAATTAAGCACAGATTTGAAGGTGCCTTGGATGCAAATACGACTTGTGGCACGCACTTTGAAGAGACTCTACGTGACAATAGCCCAATTTTTTCAAAATATGTGGTACCAGAGTATCCATAAAATGTTTACGAAAATGCAGGACCAAAGAAGTATCGATATTGCGGATTTTTTTCCCATAAAAAAGGCAAATTACCAAAGCACAGTGGCTAAAACGCTCATAAATTGTCAAGACTGGTTATAAATACTTTTTTTTTATGCGACTATTATAGACTATAGTATTATTGTCTTGATTATTGTAGTTAGATAATTTTTTTGAAAAAAGATTAAAAACGAGTTATTTTTTAAAAACTTACCCAATTATAAGAAGAAAATATAAGTTTAACATTTTTTGTTGGCTTTTTTTAGATGATTCAATTATCGTTCTGTATTTATATAAACAAAGAGTATAATATCATTAAATGCACTTAATGTGTTAACTGTATTTTTAATATCTATTGCAAAAAATAGTTAATTTCCATAGAAATATATTAGTATCCCAAGTTAACTGATAAATACCTTTTTTTAAAAATATAAAGATTTGTTGTTGCAGATTTATTGAAAAAAACGATTTAAAAATAATAAGGAATAGTGTGTGTTGTTTCCGTGCAGTATTCAATTAATAGACCAATAGCAACACGGCATTAATGCCAAACTGTCTCATGTCGTCACTTGAACCAATGACACTAAAAGAGTTGTTCCTTTATGCTCATGAAACTGTATATAATATTATGTAGTATTTAATAAACTATAATATTATGCTTTTAAAAATATACGTGTTTGTGAAAAAGTAAATTCTAGCCTATGTTCAAATAAAAATAGTAGGTAGCGTTTATTTCCCTCTGAGTAAGTAGTGTGTATTGTGTATCAAAAGTAACATTCAATTATGTATTGTGTTAATTTTATTTATTACGGATTCAACATCAAACAACTCTACGGTAAGTATCAAGGTGCGTATTAACTATAGAGCTATTATTTATTACCTTACCTAATACCTATAGGTATGTTATAGCTAATTGCTGCTGGGCGCTGGCTGCGATTTCGTCCATGTATCTACTGAAAGGTTTCATGACATAATATGAGCACAGGGGAATAAAATAAAAATACCAGTATGTACATCCAAAAATATTTATTTCAATTATTACAAATTATCCTTAATCTAATTTTGAAAATCTAACACTGAATTAGATTCCTTACAATAATATTATTCAAATTAATAACAAAATAACGTATTTTACGGCTAAATTAATATTGAACTAATTATGTAGTTAAAACACGAAAGCGCATTACCTTGTTATACCAGCTGCATTAACCAAAAATTTTATATGATACAATATTTTCAACTGATATCGAAATGTACGAAAATAGTAATAATGTAATTGAACTGAGAACATAATATTTTAATATTCAGACAAAGCTGTATTGTTTCGATATACGTAGTTTTTATTGTAAACTGCACATATTTTCATAGAAAAATACTGTAAAACAACAGATGATGAAATTTTCAAAAAGAAAAAAAAAATACAAATTTGCCGCGCAATTGACATTAATTGACAGTTTTAAAAGTTTGTACCTATAGGTAATATTAATAGAAATAATTATCGAGATTTAAATGGCTCTACACGAGATTTATTTTGTTTTTTTTATTACTATACTTCATAAAGACACAATTAACTCGTACCTACTCGTAATACGATACCTTAGAGTTGGAGCGAAAATATTGTTTGTAATAATTTGGCTAGGTAACTAATTATTGAAATGAAAATAATAATTAGAAAAATGCATTGTGAAACCGTTTTAAGCAAAAAACGTTTCGATAAACGAATTATGTTTTTGAATGAAATACAAATTATTGCATGCTTTTAAAATACAAGACTTAACTATCTACTAATGAAAGTTTTCATGCATTTTGTTCGAAACACGGTAGGTCAGCCGTGTTTTGTTACTTTAAAGGTGACATTCGAAAATGAAACAACGATTTACGGAAGAGCACAGATAGAAACGCGTTTAATCGAGATTGGGTATCTAATATTAAGATAATTGGAATACTTAATGAAAATAGGAATTGTAGAGTCAGTAATAATTCAGATTAGTTTATTGATATCATATTAGATACTTACTTAGTTCGAGTGAACGCGTTTTTACAATTCGTTCTATACAAAGTATGTTTTTAACTAAATTTTCGAATTTCATCGTGTATTTTACAATAATTTTGAATGATTTGAATGCGAAATGTACTAATATATGATCAAACGAACTTCAGAGTGAAGTTTGATCATTATTATATGAATCGTTTCATTCGAAGATATTATTTACTATGTAGTTCCCTTTTTCAATGCTAGCAACTACGCACGCCTTTAGATTTTATTTTTTATTAATTGTGGGTATTACGACCTGACAAGTATTTGCTCGCTTTGTACGATATTCGTTATTTTTAGAGTCTGTAATCTTACAAAACTTTGGGTTAGGGTGTGGTGGGTGTTAATATCTTCGAATGAAGCGATTCATATAATAATGATCGAACTTCACTCTGAAGTTCGTTTGATCATATATTATATTTCATCGCTTCATTCTTCAGATATTATTCACTATGTAGATGTTAAGAGATAAAAGTTTTGTAAGAATCATTTTGGGTGCAAGTTTAGAATAAAACATATATAGATATTATTAGTTTTATTTTGTATATTAACAAAAATATAATCAAACATTATTCTTGCAAAATTGATTCTGCAAATTCGTTTTCATTAACTACATTAAGTTTATAGAACCTTGCAAAGGTTTCGGAATGTTTAGTCCAGCCAGCAGTTTTACGTATATTATCAACGCATACACCACTAGCACAAGCAGTAGATGTTGAAGCGTGTCTTGTGCTATGTGAACTAAATATTGAAATGTTGACACCACTTTCCGATAACACGTTTTTGATCCAAAGACTGATTGTTTGAGTTGTGGCGGGTTTATTAGGTTTTTTAAAAGTTAGTATTAATCTATTGTCCTCCTCATTCCTCAAATGTTTTGTGACATTGATATAATCAGAAAGTGCAGTAGCGGGACAAATACTTATATTTTCTTTAAAGTATGGAAGTATAAGAAGGGGTTGATCTCTACCCGGAGCCGAAGTTTTTATCAAGTCTGTTATGAAAATCTTAGCTCCACTGTCTGAGAAATAAATATTATTAAGATTGATAAGGGATAAAGTTTGGACCCGCTGTGCTGTACACAGCGCAAGTAAAATTACTATTTTTTTAGTCAACTGCTCCAAATTAATGTTTATATTAGGAAACCAGCTTGAGATATGGTTCAAAACTAATTGTGGGTCCCAAGAATAATTATTGTACTTAGGATTACTGGGTTTCAATTTGAATGCTCCCTTTAGGAGTCGTTTTATGCATTCATCCGACCCGATATTATTTCCTAAGATTAAAGACAAGGCAGACCTGTGCGAGTTTAAAGTACCATATGAAGCCCCTTTGTTAAACTCATTTGTTAAAAACGATATAACTGTCGCTACTGTACTTTCAAAATTGGAATATATTTATATGGAATATATAAATATTTCTATCTAGACAAAATTGCCACCATAGTTTATAAGTTACGTTATATTGCTTCTTAGTGTTACTGGAAAGCGATGCCAACATTAGTTCGACAGCTTCCGATGGGATGTTTCTCCGTAAGAAGGCTTCGCGGAGAGCCTCGCTGCAGCCAGCGTAAGGTGTGAGTGCAGTGGGTGCGACAGGTGACTGAAATGAGAATGCGTTAGATTCGTATCTGCTTTAAACTTGGAACCCCTACCCTTTACGAGAAAGCTCTGCCAAATGACTTCTCATTTCTTTGCTTTTAGGGGGGGGGGGGCAATAAATGAAATGTACAGACTATACGGCTTTTAAAATATAAGTCTGGTAAGCGAACTAAACTTTGCTGGTTTAGTTCTTGCTATATCGCTATCCGTGCCTGCTTCTCGTGTTTACGGGTGAATTAAGTTTATCAATAGTCATAAATGCAATGCTATACAGAGGATATACTGCATTTAAAACATGACAAAGTCTGGTAAGCGAACTAAACTTTGCTAGTTTAGTTCTTGCTATATCGCTGTCCGTGGCTGCCTCGCGTGTTTACGGATGAATAAAGTAATGTCCTGTCTTCGCATCCACAGCTAACTGTCCTATACTGTCATAATCTTAACACAGATTCATTCGACATAGCTCCCCACGAGCTCAGTTCTTCATTTTTGCACTCGCACAACTGTGGACAACACAAGAGCAATGCCTCCATTGGTAGCAGTTACAATCAAGGGCTAGCAAGGCAGGCTAGCCATATTACGGATGTTGGAACAACCGACTATATTTAGGGCAATTTTCTTTGTACAGTGTAACGTTTAGACTGTCGTAGCATTCCTACGGAACAAAGATGGGATCAGATCTGCATCCTTAATGAAGTTTATCGAAAGGAGATACTTTCAGACGACGATAGTATTCAAAATCCACCATATTCCTGAACATAATAATGCATAGTTAAGCTTATAATCTCTCTTGCCATTATCCTGCAGCAGAATTCCGTGGCGATAATTTGTTCTCGTTAGAACGAGCGAGGTTGTTACGATAATATGAGAAATCCTGTCAGTTAGAGACCTGAACGACGCGATAGAGTACCGCTATTTCAGTAGTAGTAGCACCTAGAAGGGTGAAGGTATTCTGGAAAGCGGAACTGAAGGCCCGGTCGGCAGCACCAGCCACCTAATAGACAGTGTTCAGTGCTGCACCACTATAATCTGCAAAATGACTCTGACGGTATGAAAATGTACCTACCGTACACGAACGTACATTTTCAAAATATCAAATGATATAGTTGGAATAAAAATCCTATTTGCCTCCGTCTACCCAAAAGACATACGGAGTAGCTAGTAGTAGTTGGTTGAATTAGAATAAAGTACCTATAGTTAAAATCCTTTGTTACTGACTGGATAAATTTGGCTCTTTTCCTATCTGACGTTCATATAGCTGTTGACTGCCTAGTGTTATGCACAAACACAATTATTATAAATAAGTCAGCCCGAGGCTTTCGGTATATAAGTTCTGATGTAAATCATAATTATATTTTAAAACCGAATTGATTAAAAGTAACGTACTTGGCTGTAGTAATTGCAATTTTGGGACACAGATAAGCTCCTTATCATTTTAGTCTCTTGAGTTCAGTATATTTGTTTCCAGTACAGAGTTTATGACCTATCAGTTTTAAATAAATAATTCATGCATTGTACTGAAAGTACTAGCCATGTTTAGATTATGATTGGTGGCGTTGGCTCTAAACATTAATAGATACCGCACGGTTTGGTTGGATGTTAAAAATCTGTATTATAATTAAAACCGTTTACCTGTTTTGATATTTTATTGCCTTATTCAAGGGGTGACCTTTTAAATTTATTTCTGACCCCAAAAGTAAGGACCAAGGTCTCTTCTTGTCCGGTTGGGTTAATACTGTGTGAGTTGAGACAGGTGGCAATTCTATGTTAAGATGGTTCAATTGTGCTTCTGCAGAGTTCTAATTGAATAAATAAAGGTTTGAGTTTGAGGTATTTTTGCCTCGTCGGGATCAGCTGTTGCTTCATTTTGTAAGTAACATCTAAATGCGTAATTGAAAGTCGTTACTGGCGCTTTCGCAGATTTACGCTAAAGATAGTGGAAATTGTAGTAACTTTAACTTTTCAAGCCCAAAAGGTTAACTAAGGTACACTTGAACCAATCTCATAAGTTCTAATACTTTTAATCATTATGATTAAAAAAATACTGTAAAACAACAGATGATGAAATTTTCAAAAAGAAAAAAAAATACAAATTTGCCGCGCAATCGACATTAATTGACAGTTCTAAAAGTTTGTACCTATAGGTAATATTAATAGAAATAATTATCGAGATTTAAATGGCTCTACACGAGATTTATTTTGTTTTTTTTTATTACTATACTTCATAAAGACACAATTAACTCGTACCTACTCGTAATACGATACCTTGGAGTTGGAGTGAAAATATTGTTTGTAATAATTTGGCTAGGTAACTAATTATTGAAATGAAAATAATAATTAGAAAAATGCATTGTGAAACCGTTTTAAGCAAAAAACGTTTCGATAAACGTAAGTAATTTTATAAGTACCCTCGATAACAATACTTTTTGCAATATCACGCGACACTCCATCGTATCGCATTCAAAATTGGGAATCGGAGTGCGAGGATCTGTGGGTCATGACTGAGGTATTGTTAAATGGTAAGACAATTAAGTTAGCTATTTATATATAATATAACGACTTATGCCCTTATGCACTATGTTCATAATCGCACAACACGACTTATATTATTGCCAGTTTTGGTTTTATAGAAATGATGTGACTTATTATGCTTGAAATTTGTGTACTTTATGACTCAATTGAGGCTTTTTAGTGGAAAAACTATGCACGTAGCTTGAAAAACGAATGAAATCAACGGGTTTTTTTATCGTTATTAGATAATAAAAACAAAACATCATTTAGGTATTTATGCATTTAACCCTAGAAGTCCAATCTACGTAAATTTGACGTATGAACTCTTCTATATTTACCATCGAATCGCTGCAAAATCCAGAATCAACTCATTAGCCGTCGAGACCTAGCAGTACATAGTTGGCTCATCCATGTAAATTCCGCCATTTGGTTGTAAAGAGGATGTTGTGCGTCATTTTGACGTATAATTGGGCTTTTCGTAACTTTTAAAATTGTTTCAAATTTTTATTTTGTGATTTATTTGAATGATTTTTTTCCAAGTCACGTTTCACATGATATCTATAGTATTATACTATAGATTGAGTATAAAATGGGATCCAGACAACTTTTATACTAGGACGAAAAACCTTCAATTTTAGTAAATGACGATTATTGTCCTCCGCTGGATTTGGACTTCAAGCAAAGGGATTGGGTGGCTGAAGATGTTGTCCGGAGTAAAACCGAATATGTTATGGGGTTTTGTTACCCATGTATAATGAAAGTCGTAGATTGTAAAATAAACCTTTAATCGATCTTTCAATAATACAGTACTATGTTGTTAATGCTATACAATGTTTCACCAGTCACCACAATGAGTCTAGTCTGTACAGGTTAGCAGGAGACAATCATTGAGTATTGGTATTAAATACGTATCAACTGCGTATTGCGTTTTGCGTATTAACTATTGTCCTAGTGAATCATTTTCACTATCGTCGAATCAATTTAAAATTCGATCAAGTGCGTTCCGTTTCGGAACGCCACAGATAATAAAATATAGATAATAAAAGTGGCAACGCCACAATGTCATGGTGGTATACATTGAGGATACAAGCACTATAAAGAGATAAGAGAAGCCCGAAAACCATATTCCTGTATGTTCAGTTAATACAGGAAAAGTTATAGGTGGTCAGTGGCGATATTTTACGGCATGATATAGAATTTTAACAATTTCTATATCATATAATATCAAAATAATGTAGATAAATGCTAATGCTTCCTTCTAGGGAAGCGCGCTCCATCATAGGCCACATCTCAGCTTACCATTAGGCGAGATCGTGGTCAAGCGCTTCCCTATCACACAATAAAAAATAAAAAAAATAAATAAATAAAATACAATGAGCCGCAAAGATTTTATGAAAAAATTAAGCACAGATTTGAAGGTGCCTTGGATGCAAATACGACTTGTGGCACGCACTTTGAAGAGACTCTACGTGACAATAGCCCAATTTTTTCAAAATATGTGGTACCAGAGTATCCATAAAATGTTTACGAAAATGCAGGACCAAAGAAGTATCGATATTGCGGATTTTTTTCCCATAAAAAAGGCAAATTACCAAAGCACAGTGGCTAAAACGCTCATAAATTGTCAAGACTGGTTATAAATACTTTTTTTTTATGCGACTATTATAGACTATAGTATTATTGTCTTGATTATTGTAGTTAGATAATTTTTTTGAAAAAAGATTAAAAACGAGTTATTTTTTAAAAACTTACCCAATTATAAGAAGAAAATATAAGTTTAACATTTTTTGTTGGCTTTTTTTAGATGATTCAATTATCGTTCTGTATTTATATAAACAAAGAGTATAATATCATTAAATGCACTTAATGTGTTAACCGTATTTTTAATATCTATTGCAAAAAATAGTTAATTTCCATAGAAATATATTAGTATCCCAAGTTAACTGATAAATACCTTTTTTTAAAAATATAAAGATTTTTTGTTGCAGATTTATTGAAAAAAACGATTTAAAAATAATAAGGAATAGTGTGTGTTGTTTCCGTGCAGTATTCAATTAATAGACCAATAGCAACACGGCATTAATGCCAAACTGTCTCATGTCGTCACTTGAACCAATGACACTAAAAGAGTTGTTCCTTTATGCTCATGAAACTGTATATAATATTATGTAGTATTTAATAAACTATAATATTATGCTTTTAAAAATATACGTGTTTGTGAAAAAGTAAATTCTAGCCTATGTTCAAATAAAAATAGTAGGTAGCGTTTATTTCCCTCTGAGTAAGTAGTGTGTATTGTGTATCAAAAGTAACATTAAATACAATCAATTTTAATAACCGCCTATATACCAGGTATATAGTTGTAGCATACTGATGATCACAATACGTTGATCATATATTAGTACATTTCGCATTCAAATCATTCAAAATTATTGTAAAATACACGATGAAATTCGAAAATTTAGTTAAAAACATACTTTGTATAGAACGAATTGTAAAAACGCGTTCACTCGACCTAAGTAAGTATCTAATATGATATCAATAAACTAATCTGAATTATTACTGACTCTACAATTCCTATTTTCATTAAGTATTCCAATTATCTTAATATTAGATACCCAATCTCGATTAAACGCGTTTCTATCTGTGCTTTTCCGTAAATCGTTGTTTCATTTTCGAATGTCACTGTAGCGACGACAAGCCAATTTACGAGTTACCGAAATTTTATTTATTTATTTTATTTATTAGAGAACAAAAATTCACATTTATTTAAAACAATTTTGCGATGCGAAACCTTACGAGGTTTGTAGCAACGCTCACAGTCGCATAAACACCGTTTGTTATTCGTAAGGAAGACAAAAGAAGTGACTACATAAACCGGTTCCTTATCTATTCATGACATACAAATACAGGGTGTTCATTACAATGTTGTTTATTATGTTTATTTTATTGTTTTAATTAATTCGAGAAAATATCTTTTGTATATTATTTTGTAGTTTTTAATATTAACATCCTTCTTGACTTTTTGTGGCATAGAATTAAGTATAGTGGGTAATAAGAAATTAGCCGTACGCTTCCCATAAAGATTGTGTACTTTAGGAATAATTAATTTTTTATTAGTTATTTGTCTGGTAGCAAACTGATGCGAAATGGGATTTTGAAAGTTTATGTTATGAAATTGTTCTATGAGAAAAATCTTTTGAAACATTTGTCTTATTGGCAGTACATTACAATAGCTAAATAGTTCGAGAGGTTTATCTTTAAACTTGTTTTTAATATTAATAGGTACAATTTTTTTTATTAGTCTTAGTTGTAAATTTATGATTCTATCAATGTAAGTATTAAATGTACGTCCATAACTTGTGATACCGTATTGTATTATTGATTCTGCCAATGATCTATAGATACCGAGAAGAATTTTGTATGGTACTTTATTTCTGATGATATATAATTTTGAGAGTATGGCCCTAAGTTTATCACACAGATGGTCTATATGATGGTTCCAATTAAATCTGTTATCAACAATCAGTCCTAAGTAAGTATAATAAGGCACTTGGTCCACACATTCACACGAGCAGTCCGGGTTATAATATGTAGCTTTGTGAAGACATACGTGATTGTGTGCCGTGATTTTAAAATTATTAAAGTTTTTCAAATGACTCGAGTGTACATGTACTATTTTTGTTTTCTTAACATTTATGACAAGACCCGCATCGTGCGACCACATTAGGATACGCGTAAAATCTTCCTGTAACTGTTGAGCTGCAGTATTAATATTTTTGTCTGAGGCTATTAGACAGGTGTCATCAGCATATTGATAGATAGAACAGTGGTTGATGACATGTTCCATATCATTTACATACGCCAAGTACAATAAAGGTCCTAACACCGAGCCCTGTGCTGTACCCTCGGTGATGGTCATTTCATTGCTCATTTCATCGCCTACTTTAACACGAAATTTTCTATTAGCAAGATAATCTTTAAACCATCCCAGAAGAGGTCCACGGATACCGGAGTTGTCTAGTTTGTGTATAAGAGTGTCATGCCTGAGTGTATCGAATGCCCTACTATAATCGATAAATAATAGCAGTACATGTTTTTTGTTATCGAGACATGAGTTTACTTCATCTGTAAATTTTGACAAAAGTTGTGAAGTTGACTTACACGGTTGAAATCCAAATTGAGAGACAGATAAAATTTTATTTTCGGCATAGAAATTCTGCATTTGTTCGGCTATAAATTTTTCCACGATTTTGTCTAATACCGGAAGAATGGTAATCGGGCGATAATTTTCATACTCACTTCGCGTACCCTTTTTGTGAATAGGTCGGATTATTCCAGTTTTTAACTCTAAAGGATATTTAGCATTAACAATAGATGCATTAATAAATTTAACTATAATATCTACGATTTTAGTGCATATATTTTTTATGTCAATACATCGAATGTTGTCGAATCCGGGAGCTTTATTGATATTAAGTTTTTTAATTATATTACATACTTTATCTCTGTTAGCTTTTTTAAGTAGCATTGATTTATTTTGTGGATAATAATAATCATTTTCACATAATAGACGCTTATTGCATTTAGGAATGATTTTTTTAATACTATAATAAAATTCTTGTGCAAAATTATTAGCAATTGTTTTAATGTCTATGTTATTTTTATGAAATGCTTTTAAGATACAGTTGTCTATTGAATTTTTGCAGCGACCTGTTAATGAATTCAAAATTTGCCATAAAGCGTGACTATTGTTGTAGTTTTGATTAATTTGATTATGATAGTAATTATTTCTTGATTTTTCTATGAATTTACGCGTTTTATTACGTAATTTATTGTATTTTAATCGAAGTATTTTATTAGTCGGGTCATTTTTCCAGTCAATAAAAGATAAATCTTTTTTTTCACACATAGTTTTTATGGTGCTAGTAATCCAAGGATCTTTGTTTCTTTTACTTGATGTTGAAATTATTTGTTCAAATTGTGATTGATTATAACAATTTTGGATGGTATTTTTTAAGTTATCATATAATTTATATGGACACTCTGTATTCGTAAAATCATCCCAGCTAACATGATCAAGCAAATTATTAAGTTTATTGTTATCTATTTTTCGAATGACTTTAACGTCACCCTGTACATGTGCTAATGATTGTCCAATGCACGACAATACGATCATACGGTGATCAGCCATTGCAGTGCCGAGCGCGCCCGAGTACAGGTCTAACAATTGCGTCCTTACAAAAATGTGATCGATTACGCTACGCGTTATTATTTGGTTTCTTATTTCAATTCTTGTATAATCGGTTATAACACTTGTTAGACCGCACTCGGCCATGCTATTTATGTAAAAATCTTGAATGTTACCCTTTATTTTTATATCTATGTTCATGTCTCCTAAAACAAAAATATCTAAGTGTTTAAAAGGTTTACTAGATAAAAGATCCTTTATCTCCCTTACGAACAAGTATTTACTTTCGTTGGGTGGCCTATATATTGCACAAATTGTTGCAACGTATTTGTGATTAGTCGTTAAATGACCTATGATTGATTCACAGTGATTTAAAGTGTGATGTTTGAATGTAAATACGTGAACGTTCCGTATGTATATTATAATACCGCCACCTTTTTTATTCATAAGTAACTTTTTGTGCATTATATAGCCATTTACATTGAACATATTTGCGATATTATCTTTAATGTTTACTTCAGTTAATATGAGAATATCTATTGGTGAACATGAACTGTTTATTAATTCTAAAACATAACAAAAAATTTTAATTAGTGATCTTACATTTATATGGACTAAATTTAACTTAAATTGAGATTTCGCTAACGATGGAACATTTTTACAAAATGAGTTATATGTACTACAATTAAAAAGTTCTAAATTATTGCTTGGGATATTCGACTGAACTATGGTGACCTACATAAAATACTATATCTATTACCGCCGATGATGTGCTGGTGCTGCCTGGTTGAGGAGATTTTCAATGTCTGTTTCGCTTCTGATCACAATAGGTTTATTATTCTCTGATTTACGGATTAATATATTCCCATTCTGGAACCACACATATTTATAATTTGGTGTTAATTTTTGCTTAGCTTGCCACAGCAGGGTTTTATTCGCTTTAGTTAGGGCTTTGCGTACTATCACTTTGGTTTTAGCTGCTGGTACTGCTTCATCACATACCACCTGTCCCACAAGTACCTCTCTGCGTCTGGAAGCACGTACCCACATATTACATAATTCCTCCTGTTTGAACTCCAGTTCCGCGTAAATTCATAGAAAAATCAAGAAATAATTACTATCATAATCAAATTAATCAAAACTACAACAATAGTCACGCTTTATGGCAAATTTTGAATTCATTAACAGGTCGCTGCAAAAATTCAATAGACAACTGTATCTTAAAAGCATTTCATAAAAATAACATAGACATTAAAACAATTGCTAATAATTTTGCACAAGAATTTTATTATAGTATTAAAAAAATCATTCCTAAATGCAATAAGCGTCTATTATGTGAAAATGATTATTATTATCCACAAAATAAATCAATGCTACTTAAAAAAGCTAACAGAGATAAAGTATGTAATATAATTAAAAAACTTAATATCAATAAAGCTCCCGGATTCGACAACATTCGATGTATTGACATAAAAAATATATGCACTAAAATCGTAGATATTATAGTTAAATTTATTAATGCATCTATTGTTAATGCTAAATATCCTTTAGAGTTAAAAACTGGAATAATCCGACCTATTCACAAAAAGGGTACGCGAAGTGAGTATGAAAATTATCGCCCGATTACCATTCTTCCGGTATTAGACAAAATCGTGGAAAAATTTATAGCCGAACAAATGCAGAATTTCTATGCCGAAAATAAAATTTTATCTGTCTCTCAATTTGGATTTCAACCGTGTAAGTCAACTTCACAACTTTTGTCAAAATTTACAGATGAAGTAAACTCATGTCTCGATAACAAAAAACATGTACTGCTATCATTTATCGATTATAGTAGGGCATTCGATACACTCAGGCATGACACTCTTATACACAAACTAGACAACTCCGGTATCCGTGGACCTCTTCTGGGATGGTTTAAAGATTATCTTGCTAATAGAAAATTTCGTGTTAAAGTAGGCGATGAAATGAGCAATGAAATGACCATCACCGAGGGTACAGCACAGGGCTCGGTGTTAGGACCTTTATTGTACTTGGCGTATGTAAATGATATGGAACATGTCATCAACCACTGTTCTATCTATCAATATGCTGATGACACCTGTCTAATAGCCTCAGACAAAAATATTAATACTGCAGCTCAACAGTTACAGGAAGATTTTACGCGTATCCTAATGTGGTCGCACGATGCGGGTCTTGTCATAAATGTTAAGAAAACAAAAATAGTACATGTACACTCGAGTCATTTGAAAAACTTTAATAATTTTAAAATCACGGCACACAATCACGTATGTCTTCACAAAGCTACATATTATAACCCGGACTGCTCGTGTGAATGTGTGGACCAAGTGCCTTATTATACTTACTTAGGACTGATTGTTGATAACAGATTTAATTGGAACCATCATATAGACCATCTGTGTGATAAACTTAGGGCCATACTCTCAAAATTATATATCATCAGAAATAAAGTACCATACAAAATTCTTCTCGGTATCTATAGATCATTGGCAGAATCAATAATACAATACGGTATCACAAGTTATGGACGTACATTTAATACTTACATTGATAGAATCATAAATTTACAACTAAGACTAATAAAAAAAATTGTACCTATTAATATTAAAAACAAGTTTAAAGATAAACCTCTCGAACTATTTAGCTATTGTAATGTACTGCCAATAAGACAAATGTTTCAAAAGATTTTTCTCATAGAACAATTTCATAACATAAACTTTCAAAATCCCATTTCGCATCAGTTTGCTACCAGACAAATAACTAATAAAAAATTAATTATTCCTAAAGTACACAATCTTTATGGGAAGCGTACGGCTAATTTCTTATTACCCACTATACTTAATTCTATGCCACAAAAAGTCAAGAAGGATGTTAATATTAAAAACTACAAAATAATATACAAAAGATATTTTCTCGAATTAATTAAAACAATAAAATAAACATAATAAACAACATTGTAATGAACACCCTGTATTTGTATGTCATGAATAGATAAGGAACCGGTTTATGTAGTCACTTCTTTTGTCTTCCTTGCGAATAACAAACGGTGTTTATGCGACTGTGAGCGTTGCTACAAACCTCGTAAGGTTTCGCATCGCAAAATTGTTTTAAATAAATGTGAATTTTTGTTCTCTAATAAATAAAATAAATAAATAAAATTTCGGTAACTCGTAAATTGGCTTGTCGTCGCTACAGTGACATTCGAAAATGAAACAACGATTTACGGAAAAGCACAGATAGAAACGCGTTTAATCGAGATTGGGTATCTAATATTAAGATAATTGGAATACTTAATGAAAATAGGAATTGTAGAGTCAGTAATAATTCAGATTAGTTTATTGATATCATATTAGATACTTACTTAGGTCGAGTGAACGCGTTTTTACAATTCGTTCTATACAAAGTATGTTTTTAACTAAATTTTCGAATTTCATCGTGTATTTTACAATAATTTTGAATGATTTGAATGCGAAATGTACTAATATATGATCAACGTATTGTGATCATCAGTATGCTACAACTATATACCTGGTATATAGGCGGTTATTAAAATTGATTGTATTTAATGTTACTTTTGATACACAATACACACTACTTACTCAGAGGGAAATAAACGCTACCTACTATTTTTATTTGAACATAGGCTAGAATTTACTTTTTCACAAACACGTATATTTTTAAAAGCATAATATTATAGTTTATTAAATACTACATAATATTATATACAGTTTCATGAGCATAAAGGAACAACTCTTTTAGTGTCATTGGTTCAAGTGACGACATGAGACAGTTTGGCATTAATGCCGTGTTGCTATTGGTCTATTAATTGAATACTGCACGGAAACAACACACACTATTCCTTATTATTTTTAAATCGTTTTTTTCAATAAATCTGCAACAAAAAATCTTTATATTTTTAAAAAAAGGTATTTATCAGTTAACTTGGGATACTAATATATTTCTATGGAAATTAACTATTTTTTGCAATAGATATTAAAAATACGGTTAACACATTAAGTGCATTTAATGATATTATACTCTTTGTTTATATAAATACAGAACGATAATTGAATCATCTAAAAAAAGCCAACAAAAAATGTTAAACTTATATTTTCTTCTTATAATTGGGTAAGTTTTTAAAAAATAACTCGTTTTTAATCTTTTTTCAAAAAAATTATCTAACTACAATAATCAAGACAATAATACTATAGTCTATAATAGTCGCATAAAAAAAAAGTACTTGCCTGTCGTGGCAAGAAGTCAAAGCAAAAGCCCAAAATCGACGTGACTGGAAAAAGTTTACTGAGGCCCTATGCTCCTCGAGGAGTTAAAGGAACAATCATCATCACCATGTTTATCAAACAAGTAACTATTAAGGTTTGAAACGAGTTTCTTAAGAATAACAAAATGTAAAATAAATGACAGATTTCGGAAAAAACCTACCTTTCCATAAATTCTAATAGTAAACTAAATTGTTCGGGACTCGCACGAAGTCTGGATTCCATGGTTATCACAGAGCAATTAAGTAATATAGTAATTAGTAATAAGTTGACTGATTTCAGCGCGCGAGTTTGCGTTTGAACTTTGGCAGTAACAGATACTGACTCTTTGACAATTGACAGTTGACACTTGCTACACACTATTCCATAGACTAATTATAGAGTGTTTCGGATAACGCTGCGGAATGGGCGTTCAGCGTTCCATGTGTAACATGTCTACCAATTTCAACACGCTAATGTCAAGTCCTTAGCGTGAGCGGAAAACGCTTGCATTGAAAACGCTTGGTTTTTGTCTAGGCCCCCTGTACTCCTAATAGCAGACGCCGGCTTCAACGGACTACGGTAATACCGCGCATCCACGGTTTACTATAAGCAGCCATAATCCCCTTATAGCAGACACCGACTTCAACGGACTACGGCTACGAAATGACTACTGGCACACTGACCAATCGAACTAAGATTCACCGCTATCACTCAACTCAAACTCAAGTTTCAAACATTAATCAACTTCAAGTGGTACTTGGCCCTCAGGCATTCTCAATATATTGACAAAGTGAAGTTACCCGAACATTGTATAAACAACATCTTTCTTTTCAAAGTGATTATTGGTGTTTATAGGATTCAATAGCTCAACAGTTAAAAAAAATGAAATCTTATCTGAACTGAATATTACTCATCCAACAGTATATTAAAACTCAAGTTATCTCCTATACAGCCATACTGACAATCATGTGTCCCCGTACGCCATTTCTCACACTACATTACTACGGTAATTCATCTCGGGATACCAAAATAACTACCATCCTGCCTCAGCCCACACTGACCTTACAGGGTTACCATACTGCCCCGGTCCTCCTGACCGGTCAGAACACACATCTACTATCCTGGACCTCATGCCAGATAGAACACCACCATCCTTCGATGAACTACATTACCATCACAATATTATTTCACGCAACACACATTTACTTCACAACGTACGAGACAACACAACCATCAGTATGCTACAACTATATATCGTCGATGTACGTACGACTATGTATTTGGGCTTAGTGAAATCACATATAAATCACACATGTATTGTGTTAATTTTATTTATTACGGATTCAACATCAAACAACTCTACGGTAAGTATCAAGGTGCGTATTAACTATAGAGCTATTATTTATTACCTTACCTAATACCTATAGGTATGTTATAGCTAATTGCTGCTGGGCGCTGGCTGCGATTTCGTCCATGTATCTACTGAAAGGTTTCATGACATAATATGAGCACAGGGGAATAAAATAAAAATACCAGTATGTACATCCAAAAATATTTATTTCAATTATTACAAATTATCCTTAATCTAATTTTGAAAATCTAACACTGAATTAGATTCCTTACAATAATATTATTCAAATTAATAACAAAATAACGTATTTTACGGCTAAATTAATATTGAACTAATTATGTAGTTAAAACACGAAAGCGCATTACCTTGTTATACCAAAAATTTTATATGATACAATATTTTCAACTGATATCGAAATGTACGAAAATAGTAATAATGTAATTGAACTGAGAACATAATATTTTAATATTCAGACAAAGCTGTATTGTTTCGATATACGTAGTTTTTATTGTAAACTGCACATATTTTCATAGAAAAATACTGTAAAACAACAGATGATGAAATTTTCAAAGAGAATAAAAAAATACAAATTTGCCGCGCAATTGACATTAATTGACATTTTTAAAAGTTTGTACCTATAGGTAATATTAATAGAAATAATTATCGAGATTTAAATGGCTCTACACGAGATTTATTTTGTTTTTTTTATTACTATACTTCATAAAGACACAATTAACTCGTACCTACTCGTAATACGATACCTTGGAGTTGGAGCGAAAATATTGTTTGTAATAATTTGGCTAGGTAACTTATTATTGAAATGAAAATAATAATTAGAAAAATGCATTGTGAAACCGTTTTAAGCAAAAAACGTTTCGATAAACGAATTATGTTTTTGAATGAAATACAAATTATTGCATGCTTTTAAAATACAAGACTTAACTATCTACTAATGAAAGTTTTCATGCATTTTGTTCGAAACACGGTAGGTCAGCCGTGTTTTGTTACTTTAAAAGTGATGTAGGGGCTTGTTATGTGCGGGTGTAATAAAAGATGTAATAACTACGCAAAGGTTATATTTCGTTAACTACATATATATATTCGTATGTAATTAATATTCGACCTAATGCGACCAACCCGTGTCCCGACAAGCCCTTAACTAACTGTGCATAACGCACAAACTGTTTATATACGAGTTACCGTGTGAACCTATGGTGGGAACTTTCTTAGTAGGTACTACACTTGAAATATTTCGGTAACTCGTAAATTGGCTTGTCGTCGCTACATCATTCCCCCCTTAAAATAAAAAGGGTATACAAGTAAAAAAATCTTACAATAAAATTAAACAATAAACAAAGGGGTATATATAAAGTGTCGCTATATAAGATTACAAAATGTTTACAATATAAAGTATAAAAAATGTTCACAATATAAATCAATCATAACGTATACAAGTGGTTACAGTTAACACCTAATTTCGTTAAACTATTTATGTTATTACAAAAACTCGGTTGGGTCTTCTAAGTGGCGTGCGATTATTGTTACACGTCAATTAACACTTAGTAACGTCAACATTTCAAATCTCAATAGGTTCTTTACACTTGTATCGTTTAATATTACAAAGGCTATTACTATACACTCATAAGCCATAAATCAAAAGTACTTAAATTTCTAAGTAGTAAACATTTCAATCAAAACTCAACACAAACATAAATTTGAAATACCATACTTAAAACGTTAAACAATGAACTCGTTTCAAAATTACTTAAGTTCTATTATTTATTAAATACGATGTGTTGATTAGTAAGTATTTATTATACATTTCTAAGAAGACTTAATAATACTTATAATCATCGTAATTCTAATAAATATAAAATAGTTGAAAAAATTACAAATACAATACTATTACCTAAATCGTACTGGTAATCGTATAGCTCTTCCACTACGCGTGGTATGTGTATTAGGCAATTCGCTACTTGGAATTTGTAACGGAACCTCAGTATCTGCCCCAGATGTCGTATCACTATCATCATTCAAATAATATGCAGGTTTTAGACGGTCTACAGATATACTAACTTTCCTGCCAGTCATTTGAATATAAAATACCTTTTCCTCTCGACTCAACACACGATAAGGACCGTCGTATGTTGGTTGTAAAGGCTTACGTACTGCGTCGTTTCTTACAAAAACATAATCGCACTTTTGCAAATCGGGGTGAATAAATATGTTCCGTCTTTCATTCTGCCTAATAGCTACTGACTGATATTTCCTAATAGAGTCTCGTAATTTACTTACATACTCAAGACTGCTATCTATTTCAAAACTCGATTTTTTATCGTAATAATCACCTGGTAATCGTAAAGTTGTTCCGTACGTTATTTCTGCTGCGCTTATGCCGGTATCACTTCTTACTGCTGTTCTAAGTCCTAGCAACACAGTTGGTAATTCCGTAACCCAAGAAGATGATAATATATTGCATAAGCGAGCCGTTAATGCCGCTTTAAGCGACCTATGCCAACGCTCTACCGCCCCGTTACTCTGTGGGTGGTAAGGTGTCGTACGCAACTTATTAATACCTAATAACTTCATTAGTGTAGCAAATAATTGACTTTCGAATTGGCGTCCTTGATCGCTTATTAGCTTTTTCGGACAACCGAAACGAGAGATCCATCCTTCATATATTACACGCGAAATCGTTTCAGCAGTTATATCTCTCGTAGGAAAACATTCTGGCCATCGCGTCCCCCTATCACTATGGTTAGGCAATACGTCCTAAAACCTTCGGGTGAAGTGGGTAAAGGTCCAATTAAATCAACATGAATATGTTCAAACCTATCGCACTGCAGAAACGATCCTAAACCTGACATTGTATGTCGATTAACCTTCGATCGTTGACATTCAATGCATGTTTTAACTTTTAACCCATTGGCCAACGTGACGAATCATATTTGGCCAATAAAAACGATTTTGAATCAATTTGCGTGTAGTCCTTATTCCGGGATGACATAAATTATGTACACTATCAAAGGCAATACGTCGAAATTTATCAGTCAAGTAGGGTCTAATTTTATCATTATCTAAATTACAATAAATAAATGTACCACTTTCAGGTAACATTATTTTCTTTAACCTATTATTAGCGTCTTTCAAATTAGATAATTGTAACATATAAGAATCTTGTTGTTGATCCTTAGCAAGTTCTGCATAATCTATTACAGTGGGACAACTTATTGTTGCGACTCGTGATAACGAATCTGCAATGACATTATCTTGCCCACTTACGTGCCTCAAATCCGTTGTGAACTCACTAATGAATATCAAGTGTCGTGTACGTCTGGGTAACTCTTTCTCGCTATTTACTTTAGAAAATGCATAAATTAACGGTTTGTGATCCGTATACACCGTTAACTGTCGTCCTTCGACCATATTCCGAAAATGACGAATAGCTAAGTAAATTGCTAATAACTCCCTATCATACGTACTATACTTGCGTTCAGTCTTAGATAGATTCTTAGAAAAATAACCTACATGAGTATCCGATGCGTCCGTCATAAGTGCGAGCGATGCATCGGCCTTAGGGTGCTAAAAAAATCTGCACTTTATAAACAAAAATATAAGTTGAGTTACCTTGGTGATAATAAATAACCATTTATACGGTCGCCGTAAACTAAGATCTAAAGTCATTAACTTAGTACCAAATGTCTTAATTACACTAAACTACACTTTATAATCACTACACAGTACACTCACTCGCGGATTGGTTATTTTTCGACACTGGTAAAATTATTAAAAGTCGGCTCTCCTGCTGCTTCTGCCACGCACAAGGTTGACGATAGTACAATCTGGCGATATGCTTAAAGCAGTAATGAAAAAACATAGCCAATTGGGATTTTTCTGTTTTGATATCCCTGCACGATCGCGACTTCGGGATGCGGAGCGATGCGCGCGATTCCCATACCTTCGACCACTAAATGATCTGCCTCTCGAGCCTGCACATTCCAGCTGGTTTACCCGCTGCTTTAATTGTGCTAACTGCTCGAGAAGGTTTAACTGTACCGACGAAACTGCTCTAACTGGAACTGCCGGATTCATTTTGAATTAAATTTTTATTTAATCAATAAATTAAATAATCACACAAACGAAATCTATGCAATTCACTATAATAATGTTCACTTTTCGTCGGGGGTCACCAATGTAGGGGCTTGTTATGTGCGGGTGTAATAAAAGATGTAATAACTACGCAAAGGTTAACTACATATACTGGTGGCCAGAATGTTTTCCTACGAGAGATATAACTGCTGAAACGATTTCGCGTGTAATATATGAAGGATGGATCTCTCGTTTCGGTTGTCCGAAAAAGCTAATAAGCGATCAAGGACGCCAATTCGAAAGTCAATTATTTGCTACACTAATGAAGTTATTAGGTATTAATAAGTTGCGTACGACACCTTACCACCCACAGAGTAACGGGGCGGTAGAGCGTTGGCATAGGTCGCTTAAAGCGGCATTAACGGCTCGCTTATGCAATATATTATCATCTTCTTGGGTTACGGAATTACCAACTGTGTTGCTAGGACTTAGAACAGCAGTAAGAAGTGATACCGGCATAAGCGCAGCAGAAATAACGTACGGAACAACTTTACGATTACCAGGTGATTATTACGATAAAAAATCGAGTTTTGAAATAGATAGCAGTCTTGAGTATGTAAGTAAATTACGAGACTCTATTAGGAAATATCAGTCAGTAGCTATTAGGCAGAATGAAAGACGGAACATATTTATTCACCCCGATTTGCAAAAGTGCGATTATGTTTTTGTAAGAAACGACGCAGTACGTAAGCCTTTACAACCAACATACGACGGTCCTTATCGTGTGTTGAGTCGAGAGGAAAAGGTATTTTATATTCAAATGACTGGCAGGAAAGTTAGTATATCTGTAGACCGTCTAAAACCTGCATATTATTTGAATGATGATAGTGATACGACATCTGGGGCAGATACTGAGGTTCCGTTACAAATTCCAAGTAGCGAATTGCCTAATACACATACCACGCGTAGTGGAAGAGCTATACGATTACCAGTACGATTTAGGTAATAGTATTGTATTTGTAATTTTTTCAACTATTTTATATTTATTAGAATTACGATGATTATAAGTATTATTAAGTCTTCTTAGAAATGTATAATAAATACTTACTAATCAACACATCGTATTTAATAAATAATAGAACTTAAGTAATTTTGAAACGAGTTCATTGTTTAACGTTTTAAGTATGGTATTTCAAATTTATGTTTGTGTTGAGTTTTGATTGAAATGTTTACTACTTAGAAATTTAAGTACTTTTGATTTATGGCTTATGAGTGTATAGTAATAGCCTTTGTAATATTAAACGATACAAGTGTAAAGAACCTATTGAGATTTGAAATGTTGACGTTACTAAGTGTTAATTGACGTGTAACAATAATCGCACGCCACTTAGAAGACCCAACCGAGTTTTTGTAATAACATAAATAGTTTAACGAAATTAGGTGTTAACTGTAACCACTTGTATACGTTATGATTGATTTATATTGTGAACATTTTTTATACTTTATATTGTAAACATTTTGTAATCTTATATAGCGACACTTTATATATACCCCTTTGTTTATTGTTTAATTTTATTGTAAGATTTTTTTACTTGTATACCCTTTTTATTTTAAGGGGGGAATGATGTAGCGACGACAAGCCAATTTACGAGTTACCGAAATATTTCAAGTGTAGTACCTACTAAGAAAGTTCCCACCATAGGTTCACACGGTAACTCGTATATAAACAGTTTGTGCGTTATGCACAGTTAGTTAAGGGCTTGTCGGGACACGGGTTGGTCGCATTAGGTCGAATATTAATTACATACGAATATATATATGTAGTTAACGAAATATAACCTTTGCGTAGTTATTACATCTTTTATTACACCCGCACATAACAAGCCCCTACATCACTTTTAAAGTAACAAAACACGGCTGACCTACCGTGTTTCGAACAAAATGCATGAAAACTTTCATTAGTAGATAGTTAAGTCTTGTATTTTAAAAGCATGCAATAATTTGTATTTCATTCAAAAACATAATTCGTTTATCGAAACGTTTTTTGCTTAAAACGGTTTCACAATGCATTTTTCTAATTATTATTTTCATTTCAATAATAAGTTACCTAGCCAAATTATTACAAACAATATTTTCGCTCCAACTCCAAGGTATCGTATTACGAGTAGGTACGAGTTAATTGTGTCTTTATGAAGTATAGTAATAAAAAAAACAAAATAAATCTCGTGTAGAGCCATTTAAATCTCGATAATTATTTCTATTAATATTACCTATAGGTACAAACTTTTAAAAATGTCAATTAATGTCAATTGCGCGGCAAATTTGTATTTTTTTATTCTCTTTGAAAATTTCATCATCTGTTGTTTTACAGTATTTTTCTATGAAAATATGTGCAGTTTACAATAAAAACTACGTATATCGAAACAATACAGCTTTGTCTGAATATTAAAATATTATGTTCTCAGTTCAATTACATTATTACTATTTTCGTACATTTCGATATCAGTTGAAAATATTGTATCATATAAAATTTTTGGTATAACAAGGTAATGCGCTTTCGTGTTTTAACTACATAATTAGTTCAATATTAATTTAGCCGTAAAATACGTTATTTTGTTATTAATTTGAATAATATTATTGTAAGGAATCTAATTCAGTGTTAGATTTTCAAAATTAGATTAAGGATAATTTGTAATAATTGAAATAAATATTTTTGGATGTACATACTGGTATTTTTATTTTATTCCCCTGTGCTCATATTATGTCATGAAACCTTTCAGTAGATACATGGACGAAATCGCAGCCAGCGCCCAGCAGCAATTAGCTATAACATACCTATAGGTATTAGGTAAGGTAATAAATAATAGCTCTATAGTTAATACGCACCTTGATACTTACCGTAGAGTTGTTTGATGTTGAATCCGTAATAAATAAAATTAACACAATACATGTGTGATTTATATGTGATTTCACTAAGCCCAAATACATAGTCGTACGTACATCGACGATATATAGTTGTAGCATACTGATGGTTGTGTTGTCTCGTACGTTGTGAAGTAAATGTGTGTTGCGTGAAATAATATTGTGATGGTAATGTAGTTCATCGAAGGATGGTGGTGTTCTATCTGGCATGAGGTCCAGGATAGTAGATGTGTGTTCTGACCGGTCAGGAGGACCGGGGCAGTATGGTAACCCTGTAAGGTCAGTGTGGGCTGAGGCAGGATGGTAGTTATTTTGGTATCCCGAGATGAATTACCGTAGTAATGTAGTGTGAGAAATGGCGTACGGGGACACATGATTGTCAGTATGGCTGTATAGGAGATAACTTGAGTTTTAATATACTGTTGGATGAGTAATATTCAGTTCAGATAAGATTTCATTTTTTTTAACTGTTGAGCTATTGAATCCTATAAACACCAATAATCACTTTGAAAAGAAAGATGTTGTTTATACAATGTTCGGGTAACTTCACTTTGTCAATATATTGAGAATGCCTGAGGGCCAAGTACCACTTGAAGTTGATTAATGTTTGAAACTTGAGTTTGAGTTGAGTGATAGCGGTGAATCTTAGTTCGATTGGTCAGTGTGCCAGTAGTCATTTCGTAGCCGTAGTCCGTTGAAGTCGGTGTCTGCTATAAGGGGATTATGGCTGCTTATAGTAAACCGTGGATGCGCGGTATTACCGTAGTCCGTTGAAGCCGGCGTCTGCTATTAGGAGTACAGGGGGCCTAGACAAAAACCAAGCGTTTTCAATGCAAGCGTTTTCCGCTCACGCTAAGGACTTGACATTAGCGTGTTGAAATTGGTAGACATGTTACACATGGAACGCTGAACGCCCATTCCGCAGCGTTATCCGAAACACTCTATAATTAGTCTATGGAATAGTGTGTAGCAAGTGTCAACTGTCAATTGTCAAAGAGTCAGTATCTGTTACTGCCAAAGTTCAAACGCAAACTCGCGCGCTGAAATCAGTCAACTTATTACTAATTACTATATTACTTAATTGCTCTGTGATAACCATGGAATCCAGACTTCGTGCGAGTCCCGAACAATTTAGTTTACTATTAGAATTTATGGAAAGGTAGGTTTTTTCCGAAATCTGTCATTTATTTTACATTTTGTTATTCTTAAGAAACTCGTTTCAAACCTTAATAGTTACTTGTTTGATAAACATGGTGATGATGATTGTTCCTTTAACTCCTCGAGGAGCATAGGGCCTCAGTAAACTTTTTCCAGTCACGTCGATTTTGGGCTTTTGCTTTGACTTCTTGCCACGACAGGCCGGTTTTATTTAGTTCAGCAACCACGGATCTCCTCCACGATGCAGGGGGACGACCTTTTCTTCTACGACCATTCGGGGGCGTCCAGTCTAAAGCTGTTTTTGCTATATTTTGTTCCGGCCTCCTAAGGCAGTGTCCTATCCACCCCCACTTCCTGGAGCAGATTTGTTGGTCTATAGGTTGCTGATTGGTTATTTTCCAGAGTTCTTCATTGGAAATTGTATCAGGCCAAAAAATTCGTAATATACTTCTTAAGCATTTGTTCAGGCATACCTGGAGTCTGTTGGAGATAGCTTGTGTTACTTTCCAAGTCTCACAACCATATAGCAGTATCGACTTTACATTGCTCTCGAAGATTCGCAATTTAAGCTGACGGGATAAGCGACTTGATTTCCAAATCGGAGATAACTGTGCAAAAGCAGCTTTTGCTTTCTGTATTCTATTTTCAATATCAACCTCTGCACCACCGTTAGGGCTCAGAATACTTCCTAGATAGCAAAATGTAGGTACTTCTCGGATTGATTTTCCATTTAATGATATTTGCAGCTGTTCATTTGTCAATGCAGTTTTCATGACAACAGTTTTTTGGGTGTTGATTCTCAATCCGACTTTTGCTGCAGCAGATTGAAGTGCGCATGCATTTATATTAAGGTGTTCTATGCTATTTGATACCAAGCAAATATCATCTGCGTAGTCAAGATCTAGGAGTTGACTGCCGTTACCCCATGGAATGCCCGTTCGGTGCGCTGTAGCTTCGCACAGTACATCGTCAAGAAGAACAATGAACATAATTGGCGACAAAAGACATCCTTGTCTCACTCCAGAATTAAGCTTGATGGGATTGGAAAGCTGGCCATTATGAAGAACTCTGCAAGAGCTGTTGGTGTAGAAAGACCGAATGATATTTATGATTTTGGTAGGCAAACCTCTATTCTCAAGGGATTGCCAAAGTGCGGACCATCTTATTGTATCGAAGGCTTTTTCGAAGTCAACAAACATATAAAAGACATCAGATTGCCATTCTGTACATTGCTCAGCTATTATTCGTAGCGTACTGATATGGTCCACACATGACCTGCCCTTTCTGAATCCAGCTTGATTTTCTCTCAAAGTCGCTTCAAAGGCGAGTGAAAGGCGGTTTAAGATTATTTTAGTTAGCACCTTCGACACAATGGAGAGTAATGTTATCCCTCTCCAGTTATTACAATTGCTTCTATCTCCTTTTTTGGGAACTTTTATTAATATACCCTCCTTCCAATCATCGGGTGCTGTCTCCGTTTCCCATATTTGTTTAAGTAAGGGGAAGAGCATTTTTGCGGTGAAGGTGCTATCCACTCTTAACATCTCAGCAGTTATTCTGTCCTTGCCAGGAGCCTTACGGCACTTCAGTGAGTCTATAGCTTGCTTGATTTCTATGCAATTTGGGTGTTCTACGTTAAAATTAGAGAGCTTTGGGTGGTGAGAGTGCAAAGGAATTATGTCAGAACTCTCTGGATTGCCTGTTTCCAAGAGGTCGCGAAAATGGGTGAACCATCTCTTAAGCTGTTGTTCAGATGTTGTAAGAAGATCGCCATTTTCATTCTTAAGGGGTTTAGTATTGGACCGATGCCCCGATTGGTTGAGTAGAGTTTTTGTAGCTTTATAGATACCGGCCATATTCTTTGCAGCTGCAGCCTTTTGCGCTTGATCGGCTATTAGGTTCGTGTTATTTCGTCTGTCCCGTCGAACGCTGCGCTTCAAGCTTTTCCGTAGTAATGAATAGCGTAAATTTTGCTCTTCGTATGTGGGTGAGTTTTTTGATAGCTGTATCAGGGTTTCTTTTGTTTTACGCCTCTGTTCTATTAGCTCCCAAGTACTCTTTGACATCCAAGGCTTTGTGTCACGTCGGCGGAAGCCTAATACTGATTCCCCAACCACCTGAAAGACGCTCTTAATTGCCTCCCAGTTCCCGTTAACATCAAGATCATTAACATCCAGGCTATTGTATTTATTTTTCAGCTCTTGAGTGTATGCCTCAGAGGTTTCTGGTTGTTCCAATTTGGAGATATTATATAGAGCTGTAGTTTTTTCACTTATTGTCTTATGCGCCGCAAGTTTGAGTCGGAGTTCAGTATTAGAATGTTAGTAGCAAACTTTCGGCTAATATTCTCACTGTACACTAATCTTATGAATATTATTTTTAGCCACGGTGATCTTTCAAGGCCACAAGTTGGACTTCAAGGAAGGGTAAGGGGTGAAGGCTTGTGGCAAGAATTAGCCGAATTGTTAAATTCAGTGGGTGGAAATGGTGTTAGCAAAAATCCCGACAAATGGAAAAGGGTAATATGATAATTAATTATTAAGCAAAGTCTGCTGTTGCTTAGGTACCTCTGAACAGAGGCGGCGCAAGGCGTGGGTGGTGTGGGCGACCGTCCACGGCCTCGCGCCCCTTGGACGGCGCGTTTTTTTAGCATTTATGAGTATCAAAAAAAATATTTTAATTAAATCCGTCTTTTTGCATCATCCCTTAGGGGGCCTCGCCTAGTTAGGTCTTGCGCCGCCACTGCCTCTGAAGACCATTTATTTTAATGTTAATATTTTATATTTCGTGCTACAGGTATGGTCTGACTGGAAGACCAAAACAAAAAAGAAAGCCTCCCTTATAAATCGGGATATTCGTGGCACTGGTGGTGGGCCTGGTAGGGGAAAGCCTTTGAGTAGACTTGAGGAGAGAGTGTTAAGGTTAATTGGGATTACCGCAATTACTGGAACAGAAGCCATAGAAGAAGCGGGATTCCAAGTGAGTGAACATTCATATTATTATATTAATGTTATATCTTGTTTTGATAATTCTATAAAAACTTGCATATTTCTGGTCAACAATTATATTTTTGTACTTAGGAACCATCTCAACCTCAAGGTCCTCAAGTCAATAGAGGGGAAACAGAAGAAAGAATTATCACCTCCATACCAGCACCAGAAGAAATGACTATGGAGGCATTACCTCCAGAAAATACCCATGTAACATCAACTCCACGAGCTCATCCAGTCAGTCCTGTGCCAGGTCCTTCCAATAGTAGAACTATACAAGGAGGTAATTATTATAAAATTAGTATTGAAATAGGTAATTTGACAGAACAATTTTTTGTTTTAAAATTTTTGTAAATACCTATTCATTGATTTAACTAAAGAAAAAATCCAATAATTTTCAAAAGTAACTAAATAACGAACTCAATTTATTGATGCTGTCAAATAGCCTAGTGGTGGTAAATGCATAAAAGTGGTATTAGGATACCTACTACTAAATTATTGATTTATTTATTGAAACTAATTGAGTTATTGAAACTTAAAACTACCTACATTAAAACATAATACTTAACATTATTAAATAAATTAACTACCACCATATTTTGTTCGTTTTCTCTCCATGTTAGATTTTTTATTCATCCAATAAACTACACAATACAGAGTAATACAGCTTTTATCTATGTTCACAGGAAGATCGCCGGTATCTGCCGGCCCTTCTACACCTCGTCATCGCAGTCTCAGACAGCGAAGACGCCAAACACCATTTGACCGAGCCACCAGTGAGTTTGTGGCAATAGAGGAAAAAAGATTGCGTTTTGAAATGGATAGGGATGCGCGTCAATATGAGCTGGAAACTGAACGGCTCAAAATTGAAGCACAACGTATCCAAGTTGATAGAGAGCGAGTGCAAGTGGAAGCTGAGCGCGTACGGGTCGAAGAAGTCCGCACCCGCATAGAGGCAGACCTACGTGACTCCACGCAACATCTTAATTCAAGAATATCACAATTGATATTACTCCTCGAAGATCGTAATTTGAGACCAAATTAATTTATTTTTAACTGACTTCAAAAAAAAGGAGGTTATCAATTCGGCCGGTATCTTTTTTTTTTATATTATGTATGATGTGATTCTTTTTTGTTTGATGCGGGATGGTGTCGAATTGGTCCCATAAAAATTTTATACGCCTTAGCCCAGTAGTTTTTATTTTATAAGCATTTTTGTCTTGACTCGATGACTTAATTGGAATGTAGCAAGTAACTTTGATTCGCTTCCCGGTAACCAATTGAGCTGAAATTTTGTATATGTATGTAAATTGGATAGCGATGAAACATTATCATGACATAGAGCTGATTTGATGATGGAATCGGAAGGAGGCCATAGGAAATATATATAGCCATAGGATATAATATTGACTCAACTTTATCGAGTTTGGGCTGATTCGTATTGAAAAATACACTAAAAATTATTAAATAAAAATAACTGCGTTAAAAACAACCGACTTCAAACACGGAAAAGTAAAATATAAAAAAGATTTGATATTATTAATTACTACATATTATTTAGATGTGCTATTTACTAAAAAGGTTTGAAGTCGGTGCCAAGCACGAAACACTTAGTATTAAGCTGGTGCACCAACATCAAACATTTTTAGTAAATATCACATCTAAATAATATGTAGTAATTAAGAATATCAAATCTTTTTTATTTTTTACTTTTCCGTTTTTGAAGTCGGTTGTTTTTATATATTTTAATCTAATTTTAATTTAGGATATTTTGTATTTGAAGCTTTTTAATTATATTTTGTTATTATTTTTTAAGACTCCTTTTATACTACATATATTAATTTTATAAGTGCATATATTATTAATAAAACATATTATTTTAAAGAATATTTTTAATTTTTATCTTCAATGGAAATGAAATTATTACATTGCTTTCACAAATTACTCACTGTCATTACATATTTTAAAATTTACCACCGATTCGGAAAGCAGTATCTACGGAGAAGAACCGGCAAGAAACTCCATAGTTGCTCTTTTAAATCATGTCAGTGTACTAACACAATATACTGTTATACACTAATAATAATAAAAAAAAATGATACACAAGTAAGAAATACTTTAACTAGTACAAGTACTACATCAAATTAGAATATAAGTAACATAATTATTATGTTCTGGCTTTCATTCTCAATGGTCAGATAATTTTTACCAGGGGAATAAATGTTGCGGTTTGACAGCTTTTGTATAGATATCTGGCTATTGAAAAATCAGCCCTTATACTATGTATTCTAAGCCTAATGTAATTAAATATTGTATTTATTCATATTCACTTGTTGAATTCCTTAATGTATAAAATATGTTACAAAAGAATAAGATTAAAACTACATAAACAATTATAACTACTACTTATTAATATAAAATTAATTGAACAATAAAATATGCATAGAATTAGCCTTTTAGACGGTTATTTCTTATTTTCTTAAGCAAAATACTTCCAAAGAACAATCAAAATTTAAAATTAAATGTTAACAATTATTTCTACACAAAATGATATAATAAAGAGAAATAACTATTACAACTACTTAAAATTATACTCATGAATTAAAGTCTGGATAAAAGATTATTCAATACTGCCCTGCCTTGGAGTAGCTCACTTTGACTACTAGCAGCACCAACACTATCAGATGCATTCTCAGGTTGAGCATCATCTTCTTCTACTCCCATAATAGATGGAGAAGGTAAATTGGCCTCTAAAGCCATATTGTGTAACACACAACAGGCAAGTACAATTTTCCCAGCAACCACAGGATGATAGTGTAAGGTCCTGTGTCTTAATAAACATCTCCAACGTGACTTGAGCAATCCAAAACAGCGTTCTATACAATTCCTTGCTTGTACATGTCGCTGAGTATATGTGTCTTCAACAGAGCCAGGAATTGCATTTAATATAGGAGTCATCAGCCATGGCCGCTGAGGATATCCAGAATCACCTAAAAACACATAAATAAATATTTGTACTATGTAATGATTATTTGCGAATAAAATGCTTTCAACAAGTGTTATCTAAAAATATACCATAATATTATTTATTACCCTACCTAATAACCACACTTGTTCTCCATTTTGGTGCAATTCCCTCATAAATGTTTCCATTCTGCTAGATGCCCATATGAAAGAGTCGTGGGTAGCTCCGCCAAACTTTGGATTTACATTAAAAATTTTTAAATTACTGTCGCATACCTGTTGACAGGAAAAATATTATTTAACAATTATTATATTATATACCTATGTAATAATCTTATGAATGTTTCTGTAAGAGCTATATAAAGCTATTTACATAGTTGAGTCACAGACAAATGTAAACTTACCATTTGTACATTCAATGAATGATACCCTTTCCGATTAAAAAATAGGTGTTCATCATCTGATGGCTTGACTATTGCCACATGGGTACAGTCTATGCATCCAACTATACCCGGGAGTCTAAACCGCCTCTGAAACCTGTAGTTTTGGAAAATATAATACTTTATATTTTACTTTATAAGAGGACAGATTTTTTTACTAGTATTTTGAACCTAATGTACATACGAGGCTACATGAGGCATGTTCTAAGTGTACCTATTAGCCTTAAAGAAAGTATATTGTTTAGTGTAATGTACATCAGGAATATGCTACTACTTAAAAGTATTCTAGTATATCTTTAAACTTAAATACTTTTGTCCTATCATAACTTACTCAAGTCTTATTTGGGCTCGTTGTTGTTGCGACCTCGGAAACAGAATCCATTTATTTATAATGGCCGGATGGCTCAATGCTTCAACAACTTGACGAATACACCTACTAGTTGTTCTTTGTACCAAATGCTGCGTTAGTCCAACAATGCGTTGATATGATCCCGTAGCCAAAAAACTAAGAGTACACAAAACCTGAAACATGATTTCATTGAGAAATTACACTAAGTAACTTTATATTTTAAATAAGGTTAGAAGTAGGTATAAAACTTACCTTGACTTCTAAACTAATTTCCCGTGTACCTTTCAATAAGGTTAAACACCGAAGATCATCACAAAGACGACAAAAACTTTGTTTATCTATCCTAAAAAGATGAATAAACTCCAATTCCTCCATCTCCATAATTTGCACCATTTTACGTCGATTTATTCTTGTTTGACGTCTTTGCAATGCTGCTTCAATATTAGCAGCCCATGATAATCTTAAACTATGCATTTTCACTATTTAATTTGAATTAAAAACACAAAAATATCCGTTTACTCGTTAATAGCGTTAGCCACAGAGCAAGTAGGTAATGCGTTATGCGTTAGCGTCTGGGTCCGATCTCCCGCTAATTTATCGTGTTGCGGAAACGTCAAAATATCATTGGCGTTTGTCAAAAGTGGCACTTGTCTACCATTTTGATGAACATTTTTGTCGTTTGCGTGTCACGCTCACTTCGACGTTCCTTTCCGCAAGAGGAATATTGACTTTGTCTACCATTTAAGCAGCAATCACGTGACTTCTCGTTAGCAAATGTCAACTCCATACAATTAGATTTTTCCGTAGGCGTTAACGCTTACAGAAAATGGTTTTTGTCTAGGCCCCCAGATAGCTGCTTATAGTAAACCGTGGATGCGCGGTGCGCGGGTGACGCTGGCGGAGGTTGGGTCTTGTAGAGACCATTAGATATGGAATATGGAGTCCGTGGGACTCGGCATTCGGAGGAATGCGTGTGGAACAAACATGAGGTTTGTTGTGGGGCTTAGTGAAAAGCCAGAGTTTGCATTCGGAGGAATGCGTGTGTGTTGTTGGGCTTAGTGAAAAGCCATAGTTGGCATTCGGTGGAATGCGTGTGTGATGATGGGCTTAGTGAAAAGCCAGAGTTGGCATTCGGTGGAATGCGTGTGTGATGATGGGCTTAGTGAAAAGCCACAGGCCTCGGATAAGATTCATGCTCTAGTTTTTTTGTGATACTTTAATAATGATCTTCTGATGACAATAGCAGTGAAAGTGGTGTTTGGTCGCTTATGCGTTATTTTCTTTTAGTAGTAGTTCATAAATTTAATTGAAATGATCAGAATTCAATGTTTCATTATTTTAATCAAAATGGTTTATTTCAAAGGGTTGAAGTTGGAAATTATTTTAGGATATTCAAATTAAGAAAAAAACCTGTTTAGTGTTTTCATATGAACTTAAATTTTGTTTTATGAGATTCTTTGCTATAAGACGTTTCTTGTACAAATTTCATGATTCTGTGTTCACAAGAAATATCCTGAAGGTATCGATTCCATGTGTCCGCTGCGAATGTCGAAAACTGCTATCTTTTGATCGACTGTTATAACTTTTCAAAGCTTAACGGGACGATGGTATGCGATATGAATTTCAAAGGTCTTGATAGATAGACTGATAGACTTACGGACAACTAAGTGATCATAAGGATTTAGTTTTTCAGTTTTGTGGTTTAAAAGCCTAAAAATTAAATATCAGAGTTTAATTGTAAAAATTTGTCAGGATTGGCCGAAGAGCATGTACTGTGCGAGATGTTTTCTGTGTTACAGCACCCACAAACACGAGGACGTGTTCAGCGCAGGATGGCCGTGTCGGAGACGGTCAATAGCGCGGATGTAAAACGACTCTAAGCACGAGTTCCAGGGAGGTGGCAGCACAGTGAAGTTGGCGGCTTACTTCATGCTTGTACCGGGTCGAGCCCGTGAAGGCTCGCCCTCGGGACGGCACTTCACATTCGAACATCGAAGAGTTCGGATCTTCCACTACTAGGAACTGTTAACCATTTCTCTGCTAGTGTTTAATTTAAATGTGTAACGTAACGGTTATTAAAATTGATTGTATTTAAAGTGATTGTATTTAAAATGACTGTATTGTAAAACTGACATGATTAAAAGAGCAACTATGGAGTTTCTTGCCGGTTCTTCTCTGTAGATACTGCTTTCCGAATCGGTGGTAAATAAAGAAATGATTGAGTTTGAGGTGTTTCTTTGCTCGATTACCCAACGCAACGCCCACAGCTTGAAAATAGATTCACAATCTACACCTTGCTCCGACATCAGAATTGGGATCAAATCGAGCAAATGAGAAAACACGTGGCGATAACCTCGATACGATATACGATAACCTGATTAAAAGTCAAAGCGCCGCAACCACGTGGCACTTCGATCCAGTTTCAACGGGAAGAAGCATCCTACAGATCTACGAGCATACGTGTCACTGAGCAGCCGGAGACAAAGGGAGAGCTCGTTATGTGCGGGCAGGGTGGCAACTTCGCCTCGCGCTGCACGGATGACACTGCCGCTCGCATCACCGCGTCGGAAGCCGTATCATCGAGAGCAGCGCCGTGTCATCATGTCGTGCACCGTGCCATTGCGTCGAGCGTCCGGCTTCGAGCATCATGCGTCGATCGTCGAGCATCATGCGTCGAGCATCATGCGTCGAGCGTCGAGCGTCATGCGTGGCGCCATGTGGTGCTGCATCCATACTGTGCGCCGCGGCACCAAGCTGGGCTCCGCGACACCACGCCAGGCGTTGCGCATCCACGCCAGGCACCGCAATATCACGCCGGGCGTCGCGCTACCATCACTACCATCAACACGTCGAGCCTGAGATCACCGGAACCAGAGCGACGTGTCGACGTGTCGTGCAACTATCCTTCAATCTCATACAAAACCGGTCAGTAGATAACATTCCACTTTGAGTGTACAGTAAGATAAAGAAAGTAGGTTTTCAAAATGTAGTAACTTCAAGTAACTTATTCGAAAGAAAAAGAAATTTATTGCCAAAAACATTAGTTACAAAATTTATTTTAAATTAATTGAGGAAAATGGTCACAGCCGCGGCAAAATGCTGCACAACAAGTCAATAACTGCGTTAAAAACAACCGACTTCAAACTTGCACTTGCAACATTTACAAATACAGACAAAAATGCTCATAAAATAAAACTACGGGGCCTATCCGAATAAAATTTTTATGGGACCAATTCGACACCATCCCGCATCGAACAAAAAAAGAATCACGTAAATCGGTTCAGAAACCTCTGAGTAATCGGTGTACATACATAAAAAAAAAAAAACATACCGGCCGAATTGATAACCTCCTCCTTTTTTTTGAAGTCGGTTAAAAACAGTGCTGATTTACAGGTTGTACCGAATGTAACGATTAGATTTTGTTAAAAGTTGTAGCCTACAGACCAGTGTATAGTTAAATCGTATTGCATTACATTTAACTCAACTTATTTACGCAGTGTTGTTGTTATTAGGTCGTGCGATATTGCTTTACGGATTTGTAGTTAGTTAAAACTTATTCCATTACATTCAGCCCATCTTAGTAACGCAGTGATAAATTAACAGTACCTATTTCACTTATTCAGGGACGGGTTCACTTTAGTAGGTAATTCACGTAATTTTAAAAAATACTTTGTGGCGTAAGCACTGCCATCAAGATAAATTAAGTAACGAATTGCTTTAATGTTTGTTATTTTGTGAGCTAACACTAACAAAGAAAGCACATTAATTGGTACACTGCATCCAGATCCTTCAATCGAACGTAAACAATAAACATTCACTTGTCCGTGTATCAGAACAAAAACAGTATGCGAATTACTTTCAAATTAGTTTCTTAACTACCCGCGTTAGTTTCTTGACTACCCGCATTAATTTCTTAAACTACCTGCGTTAGTTTTTATTTAGGCTATAACCCTTGACAAATAACAATTAATTGCTACACAAAGACAGCCTTATTGCTATTCGATTAAAAACGAAAAGTAATGCCTTAACTAGTGCATTAGAGGTTGAAAAAAAAAACTTTTCGTAGGTTTTATTTAAGGTGATATTTGAGGTAATTTCTAAAAATAAAGTTGTGAACAATTCACAGTATACAGTTTTACGATATGAAGTTTTATGAAATGTAACAGATTTACTTTGATCGAATTTTAGCTCAGCCCTTTTGCCGTTCGATATTAGATTAACAGATGAGTTTAAGCCTACACTTATTGTTTTAAGTTGAGCTTTCAAAAGCAAACATACCGTTAAGGAATTTAGCCATATGCAAATTGCCGATAAAAAAACTTTTGAAGGGTTTCTCGCGATTTTTTTTTGTAGGCAGATATGTTATCACATGATTACTTTAAATTCAAGATGGTAAATATTCAGTTGAGAATAAGCTTTCACCACTTTTGAGTGTTTTCTGCGGTTCAGTTACGAATTATTCGTTTTAAACTTTTTAAGTGTTATTTTTGTGCTGTTGTCACATTTGTTTGTCAATGATCATAACAACAAAATAAAACTGCTGTTAAAATTTGAGCAAGCTGCACAGGCTATCACTATGATAGACTTGAGAGGTATAGTTCAGTAGAGTTGTAGCATACTGTTGGTTGTGTTGTCTCGTACGTTGTGAAGTAAATGTGTGTTGCGTGAAATAATATTGTGATGGTAATGTAGTTCATCGAAGGATTGTGGTGTTCTATCTGGCATGAGGTCCAGGATAGTAGATATGTGTTCTGACCGGTCAGGAGGACCGGGGCAGTATGGTAACCCTGTAAGGTCAGTGTGGGCCGAGGCAGGATAGTAGTTATTTTGGTATCCCGAGATGAATTACCGTAGTAATGTAGTGTGAGAAATGGCGTACGGGGACGCATGATTGTCAGTATGGCTGTATAGGAGATAACTTGAGTTAATTAAAACGAAAAACGATTAAGAATATTGATTCTGTTGGATGAGTAATATTCAGTTCAGATAAGATTTCACTTTTTTTTAACTGTTGAGCTATTGAATCCTATAAACACCAATAATCACTTTGAAAAGACAGATGTTGTTTATACTATGTTCGGGTAACTTCACCTTGTTAATATATTGAGGATGCCTGGGGACCAAGTACCACTTGAAGTTGATTAATGTTTGAAATTTGAGTTTGAGTTGAGTGATAGCGATGAATCTTAGTTCGGTTGGTCAGAGTGTGCCAGTAGTCATTTCGTAGCCGTAGTCCGTTGAAGTCGGTGTCTGCTATAAGGGGTTATGGCTGCTTATAGTAAACCGTGGATGCGCGGTATTACCGTAGTCCGTTGAAGTCGGCGTCTGCTATTAGGAGTACAGATAGCTGCTTATAGTAAACCGTGGATGCGCGGTGCGCGGGTGACGCTGGCGGAGGTTGGGTCTTGTAGAGACCATTGGATATGGAATATGGAGTCCGTGGGACTCGGCATTCGGAGGAATGCGTGTGGAACAAACATGAGGTTTGTTGTGGGGC
This sequence comes from Colias eurytheme, assembly GCF_061535395.1. NCBI lineage: Eukaryota > Metazoa > Arthropoda > Insecta > Lepidoptera > Pieridae > Colias > Colias eurytheme. Next base: position 1,623,197 of record NC_143011.1, on the reverse strand, counting down.
TTAGTGAAAAGCCAGAGTTTGCATTCGGTGGAATGCGTGTGTGTTGTTGGGCTTAGTGAAAAGCCAGAGTTGGCATTCGGTGGAATGCGTGTGTGTTGATGGGCTTAGTGAAAAGCCACAGGCCTCGGATAAGATTCATGCTCTAGTTTTTTTGTGATACTTTAATAATGATCTGCTGATGACAATAGCAGTGAAAGTGGTATTTGGTTGCTTAAGCGTTATTTTCTTTTAGTAGTTAGTAGTTCATAAATTTAATCGAAATGATCAGGATTCAATGTTTCATTACTTTAATCAAAATGGTTAATTTCAAAGGGTTGAAGTTGGAAATTATTTTAAGGTATTCAAATTAAGAAAAAAACCTGTTTTCATATGAACTTAAATTTTGTATTATGAGATTCTTTGCTATAGGACGTTTCTTGTACAAATTTCATGATTCTGTGTTCACAAGAAATATCCTGAAGGTATTGATTCCTCGTGTCCCCTGCGAATGTCGAAAACTACTATCTTTTGATCGACTGTTATAACTTTTCAAAGCTTAACGGGACGATGGTATGCGATATGAATTTCAAAGGTCTTGATAGATAGACTGATAGACGTACGGACAACTAAGTGATCTTAAGGATTTAGTTTTTTTCAGTTTTGTGGTTTAAAAGCCTAAAAATTAAATATCCGAGTTTAATTGTAAAAATTTGTCAGGATTGGCCGAAGAGCATGTACTGTGCGAGATGTTTTCTGTGTTACAGCACCCACAAACACGAGGACGTGTTCAGCGCAGGATGGCCGTGTCGGAGACGGTCAATAGCGCGGATGTAAAACGACTCTAAGCACGAGTTCCGGGAGGTGGCAGCACAGTGAAGTTGGCGGCTTACTTCATGCTTGTACCGGGTCGAGCCCGTGAAGGCTCGCCCTCGGGACGGCACTTCACATTCGAACATCGAAGAGTTCGGATCTTCCACTACTAGGAACTGTTAACCTTTTCTTTGCTAGTGTTTAATTTAAATGTGTAACGTAACGGTTATTAAAAGTGATTGTATTTAAAGTGATTGTATTAAAATGACTGTATTGTAAAACTGACATGATTAAAAAGAGCAACTATAGAGTTTCTTGCCGGTTCTTCTCTGTAGATACTGCTTTCCGAATCGGTGGTAAATAAAGAAATGATTGAGTTTGAGGTGTTTCTTTGCTCGATTACCCAACGCAACGCCCACAGCTTGAAAATAGATTCACAATCTACATCTTGCTCCGACATCAGAATTGGGATCAAATCGAGCAAATGAGAAAACACGTGACGATAACCTCGATACGATATACGATAACCTGATTAAAAGTCAAAGCGCCGCAACCACGTGGCACTTCGATCCAGTTTCAACGGGAACAGCAAGAAGTCGGAAGCGAGCATCATCGTATCATCGAGAGCAGCGCCGTGTCATGTCGTGCACCGTGCCATCGCGTCGAGCATCCGGCTTCGAGCATCATGCGTCGAGCGTCGAGCATCATGCGTCGAGCGTCATGCGTTGCGCCATGTGGTGCATTACGCATCCATACTGAGCGCCGCGGCACCAAGCTGGGCTCCGCGACACCACGCCAGGTGTTGCACATCCACGCCAGGCACCGCAATACCACGCCGGGCGTCGCGCTACCATCACTACCATCAACACGTCGAGCCTGAGATCACCGGAACCAGAGCGACGTGTCGACGTGTCGTGCAACTATCCTTCAATCTCATACAAAACCGGTCAGTAGATAACATTCCACTTTGAGTGTACAGTAAGATAAAGAAAGTAGGTTTTCAAAATGTAGTAACTTCAAGCAACTTATTCGAAAGAAAAAGAAATTTATTGCCAAAAAAATTAGTTACAAAATTTATTTTAAAATTAATTGAGGAAAATGGTCACAGCCTCGGCAAAATGCTGCACAAAAACAGCGCTAATTTACAGGCTGTACCGCTTTTCTTTAAACCTCAAATGCACTAGTTAAGGCATTACTTTTCGTTTTTAATCGAATAGCAATAAGGCTGTCTTTGTGTAGCAATTAATTGCTATTTGTCAAGGGTTATAGCCTAAAAAACTAACGCAGGTAGTTTAAGAAATTAATGCGGGTAGTCAAGAAACTAACGCGGGTAGTTAAGAAACTAATTTGAAAGTAATTCGCATACTGTTTTTGTTCTGATACACGGACAAGTGAATGTTTATTGTTTACGTTCGATTGAAGGATCTGGATGCAGTGTACCAATTAATGTGCTTTCTTTGTTAGTGTTAGCTCACAAAATAACAAACATTAAAGCAATTCGTTACTTAATTTATCTTGATGGCAGTGCTTACGCCACAAAGTATTTTTTAAAATTACGTGAATTACCTACTAATGTAAACCCGTCCCTGAATAAGTGAAATAGGTACTGTTAATTTATCACTGCGTAAATAAGTTGAGTTAAATGTAATGCAATAAGATTAAACTATACACTGGTCTTGTAGGTTACAACTTTTAACAAAATCTGTAATCATTACATTCGGTACAGCCTGTAAATTAGCGCTGTTTTTGTGCAGCATTTTGCCGAGGCTGTGACCATTTTCCTCAATTAATTTTAAAATAAATTTTGTAACTAATTTTTTTGGCAATAAATTTCTTTTTCTTTCGAATAAGTTGCTTGAAGTTACTACATTTTGAAAACCTACTTTCTTTATCTTACTGTACACTCAAAGTGGAATGTTATCTACTGACCGGTTTTGTATGAGATTGAAGGATAGTTGCACGACACGTCGACACGTCGCTCTGGTTCCGGTGATCTCAGGCTCGACGTGTTGATGGTAGTGATGGTAGCGCGACGCCCGGCGTGGTATTGCGGTGCCTGGCGTGGATGTGCAACACCTGGCGTGGTGTCGCGGAGCCCAGCTTGGTGCCGCGGCGCTCAGTATGGATGCGTAATGCACCACATGGCGCAACGCATGACGCTCGACGCATGATGCTCGACGCTCGACGCATGATGCTCGAAGCCGGATACTCGACGCGATGGCACGGTGCACGACATGACACGGCGCTGCTCTCGATGATACGATGATGCTCGCTTCCGACTTCTTGCTGTTCCCGTTGAAACTGGATCGAAGTGCCACGTGGTTGCGGCGCTTTGACTTTTAATCAGGTTATCGTATATCGTATCGAGGTTATCGTCACGTGTTTTCTCATTTGCTCGATTTGATCCCAATTCTGATGTCGGAGCAAGATGTAGATTGTGAATCTATTTTCAAGCTGTGGGCGTTGCGTTGGGTAATCAAGCAAAGAAACACCTCAAACTCAATCATTTCTTTATTTACCACCGATTCGGAAAGCAGTATCTACAGAGAAGAACCGGCAAGAAACTCTATAGTTGCTCTTTTTAATCATGTCAGTTTTACAATACAGTCATTTTAATACAATCACTTTAAATACAATCACTTTTAATAACCGTTACGTTACACATTTAAATTAAACACTAGCAAAGAAAAGGTTAACAGTTCCTAGTAGTGGAAGATCCGAACTCTTCGATGTTCGAATGTGAAGTGCCGTCCCGAGGGCGAGCCTTCACGGGCTCGACCCGGTACAAGCATGAAGTAAGCCGCCAACTTCACTGTGCTGCCACCTCCCGGAACTCGTGCTTAGAGTCGTTTTACATCCGCGCTATTGACCGTCTCCGACACGGCCATCCTGCGCTGAACACGTCCTCGTGTTTGTGGGTGCTGTAACACAGAAAACATCTCGCACAGTACATGCTCTTCGGCCAATCCTGATAAATTTTTACAATTAAACTCTGATATTTAATTTTTAGGCTTTTAAACCACAAAACTGAAAAAAACTAAATCCTTAAGATCACTTAGTTGTCCGTAAGTCTATCAGTCTATCTATCAAGACCTTTGAAATTCATATCGCATACCATCGTCCCGTTAAGCTTTGAAAAGTTATAACAGTCGATCAAAAGATAGCAGTTTTCGACATTCGCAGGGGACACGAGGAATCAATACCTTCAGGATATTTCTTGTGAACACAGAATCATGAAATTTGTACAAGAAACGTCCTATAGCAAAGAATCTCATAATACAAAATTTAAGTTCATATGAAAACAGGTTTTTTTTTCTTAATTTGAATATCCTAAAATAATTTCCAACTTCAACCCTTTGAAATTAACCATTTTGATTAAAATAATGAAACATTGAATTCTGATCATTTCAATTAAATTACTACTAAAAGAAAGTAACGCATAAGCGACCAAACACCACTTTCACTGCTATTGTCATCAGAAGATCATTATTAAAGTATCACAAAAAAACTAGAGCATGAATCTTATCCGAGGCCTGTGGCTTTTCACTAAGCCCATCATCACACACGCATTCCACCGAATGCCAACTCTGGCTTTTCACTAAGCCCAACAACACACACGCATTCCTCCGAATGCAAACTCTGGCTTTTCACTAAGCCCCACAACAAACCTCATGTTTGTTCCACACGCATTCCTCCGAATGCCGAGTCCCACGGACTCCCATATTCCAATGGTCTCTCCAAGACCCAACCTCCGCCAGCGTCACCCGCGCACCGCGCATCCACGGTTTACTATAAGCAGCTATCTGTACTCCTAATAGCAGACGCCGGCTTCAACGGACTACGGTAATACCGCGCATCCACGGTTTACTATAAGCAGCCATAACCCCTTATAGCAGACACCGACTTCAACGGACTACGGCTACGAAATGACTACTGGCACACTCTGACCAATCGAACTAAGATTCACCGCTATCACTCAACTCAAATTCAAGTTTCAAACATTAATCAACTTCAAGTGGTACTTGGCCCTCAGGCATCCTCAGTATATTAACAAAGTGAAGTTACCCGAACATTGTATAAACAACATCTGTCTTTTCAAAGTGATTATTGGTGTTTAGTATTTCAATAGCTCAACAGTTAAAAAAAAAGAGAAATCTTATCTGAACTGAATATTACTCATCCAACCGAATATTAAAACTCTAGGTATCTTCTATACAGCCATACTGACAATCATGCGTCCCCGTACGCCATTTCTCACACTACATTACTACGGTAATTCATCTCGGGATACCAAAATAACTACCATCCTGCCTCGGCCCACACTGACCTTACAGGGTTACCATACTGCCGCGGTCCTCCTGACCGGTCAGAACACACATCTACTATCCTGGACCTCATGCCAGATAGAACACCACAATCCTTCGATGAACTACATTACCATCACAATATTATTTCACGCAACACACATTTACTTCACAACGTACGAGACAACACAACTATCAGTATGCTACAACTCTACTCAACTAGAACTCTACTGAACTATACCTCCCAAATCTATCATTGTGCTAGCCTGTGCAGCTTGCTCAAATGTTAACAGCAGTTTTATTTTGTTGTTATGATCATTAACAAACAAATGTGACAACAGCACAAAAATAACATCTTAAAAAGTTTAAAACGAATAATTCGTAACTGAACCGCAGAAAACACTCAAAAAGTGGTGAAAGCTTATTCTCAACTGAATATTTACCAACTTGAATTTAAAGTAATCATGTGATAACATAATATCTGCCTACAAAAAAAAATCGCGAGAAACCCTTCAAAACTTTTTTTTATCGGCAAATTTGCATATGGCTAAATTCCTTAACGTTATGTTTACTTTTGAAAACTCAACTTAAAACAATTAATAAGTGTATACTATAAGCAGCTATAAGCAGCATCTGTGAATCTAATATCGAACGGCAAAAGGGCTGAGCTAAATTTTAGTTTCAACGTAATAAGAATGAACTACTCAACAACTACTGTACAACTACCTAATTGATGTATTCAGTTGATGTCAAACTGCAGCTAGTCACAAAAACTATTATCAAGAAATTACATTAAATGCACACAATGTAAATCGATTAGGTACTATCGAATACTCCACGTTTAGGACTTATTTGAAGCTAAAAACCAAAAAAAATGTGTGCGTGTGCTACGCGTACGTGTACACACGTAAGAAATGAAACTTCTTTTTGACCTTATTTTTTCAAAAAATAATTTACAATATGCAACTTTACAGAAATATATCAAATCACGCGTGATAGGGATAAGAAAAAAAATGTATGCGTGTACTAGAGTACACACGTAAGAAGTGAAACTTCTTTATGACCTTAAAAATGTCACGAGTATGGCGTAACGCAAAAATGTCACGCGTACGGCGTAACGCAAAAATGTCACGCTTACGGCGTAACGCAAAAATGTTACACTAAATTTTTGTCCAACCCCGATAAAGAAGTTTCACTTCAAAAACTTTCAGAAAACCTGGATGGGTTTTTCTTTTCTCTATTCAATTAAACAGACATTATCTGACGACAGTATGTAAACTGTAAAGGCGCTATTAACCTTAAGATTATTTCCAGTTTTTTTTTTTAAAGTCTTAATATCTTAACATTTAACGTACCCTAACGTTGATGGGATAGTTCTTAATTTTAAAGCAATCTAATGTACTAAAACCAAATGTAGATTCCAAAGATTTATCTTACGCTAGATGTTTATTTGAACACACGCTAATTATCTGTGACATTGTATTATGAACTGCCTAAATAAGGACCCAATAAATTCTCTGTAAAAATTCAAAACTAAATGCCTCGATTTACCTTTTATTCGATAAAACTAAATCTGCAACATTTCATAAAACTTCATATCGTAAAACTGTATACTGTGAATTGTTCACAACTTTATTTTAAGAAATTACCTCAAATATCACCTTAAATAAAACCTACGAAAAGTTTTTTTTTAAACCTCAAATGCACTAGTTAAGGCATTACTTTTCGTTTTTAATCGAATAGCAATAAGGCTGTCTTTGTGTAGCAATTAATTGCTATTTGTCAAGGGTTATAGCCTAAAAAACTAACGCAGGTAGTTTAAGAAATTAATGCGGGTAGTCAAGAAACTAACGCGGGTAGTTAAGAAACTAATTTGAAAGTAATTCGCATACTGTTTTTGTTCTGATACACGGACAAGTGAATGTTTATTGTTTACGTTCGATTGAAGGATCTGGATGCAGTGTACCAATTAATGTGCTTTCTTTGTTAGTGTTAGCTCACAAAATAACAAACATTAAAGCAATTCGTTACTTAATTTATCTTGATGGCAGTGCTTACGCCACAAAGTATTTTTTAAAATTACGTGAATTACCTACTAATGTAAACCCGTCCCTGAATAAGTGAAATAGGTACTGTTAATTTATCACTGCGTAAATAAGTTGAGTTAAATGTAATGCAATAAGATTAAACTATACACTGGTCTTGTAGGTTACAACTTTTAACAAAATCTGTAATCATTACATTCGGTACAGCCTGTAAATTAGCGATGTTTTTGTGCAGCATTTTGCCGAGGCTGTGACCATTTTCCTCAATTAATTTTAAAATAAATTTTGTAACTAATGTTTTTGGCAATAAATTTCTTTTTCTTTCGAATAAGTTGCTTGAAGTTACTACATTTTGAAAACCTACTTTCTTTATCTTACTGTACACTCAAAGTGGAATGTTATCTACTGACCGGTTTTGTATGAGATTGAAGGATAGTTGCACGACACGTCGACACGTCGCTCTGGTTCCGGTGATCTCAGGCTCGACGTGTTGATGGTAGTGATGGTAGCGCGACGCCCGGCGTGGTATTGCGGTGCCTGGCGTGGATGTGCAACACCTGGCGTGGTGTCGCGGAGCCCAGCTTGGTGCCGCGGCGCTCAGTATGGATGCGTAATGCACCACATGGCGCAACGCATGACGCTCGACGCATGATGCTCGACGCTCGACGCATGATGCTCGAAGCCGGATGCTCGACGCGATGGCACGGTGCACGACATGACACGGCGCTGCTCTCGATGATACGATGATGCTCGCTTCCGACTTCTTGCTGTTCCCGTTGAAACTGGATCGAAGTGCCACGTGGTTGCGGCGCTTTGACTTTTAATCAGGTTATCGTATATCGTATCGAGGTTATCGTCACGTGTTTTCTCATTTGCTCGATTTGATCCCAATTCTGATGTCGGAGCAAGATGTAGATTGTGAATCTATTTTCAAGCTGTGGGCGTTGCGTTGGGTAATCAAGCAAAGAAACACCTCAAACTCAATCATTTCTTTATTTACCACCGATTCGGAAAGCAGTATCTACAGAGAAGAACCGGCAAGAAACTCTATAGTTGCTCTTTTTAATCATGTCAGTTTTACAATACAGTCATTTTAATACAATCACTTTAAATACAATCACTTTTAATAACCGTTACGTTACACATTTAAATTAAACACTAGCAAAGAAAAGGTTAACAGTTCCTAGTAGTGGAAGATCCGAACTCTTCGATGTTCGAATGTGAAGTGCCGTCCCGAGGGCGAGCCTTCACGGGCTCGACCCGGTACAAGCATGAAGTAAGCCGCCAACTTCACTGTGCTGCCACCTCCCGGAACTCGTGCTTAGAGTCGTTTTACATCCGCGCTATTGACCGTCTCCGACACGGCCATCCTGCGCTGAACACGTCCTCGTGTTTGTGGGTGCTGTAACACAGAAAACATCTCGCACAGTACATGCTCTTCGGCCAATCCTGACAAATTTTTACAATTAAACTCGGATATTTAATTTTTAGGCTTTTAAACCACAAAACTGAAAAAAACTAAATCCTTAAGATCACTTAGTTGTCCGTACGTCTATCAGTCTATCTATCAAGACCTTTGAAATTCATATCGCATACCATCGTCCCGTTAAGCTTTGAAAAGTTATAACAGTCGATCAAAAGATAGTAGTTTTCGACATTCGCAGGGGACACGAGGAATCAATACCTTCAGGATATTTCTTGTGAACACAGAATCATGAAATTTGTACAAGAAACGTCCTATAGCAAAGAATCTCATAATACAAAATTTAAGTTCATATGAAAACAGGTTTTTTTCTTAATTTGAATACCTTAAAATAATTTCCAACTTCAACCCTTTGAAATTAACCATTTTGATTAAAGTAATGAAACATTGAATCCTGATCATTTCGATTAAATTTATGAACTACTAACTACTAAAAGAAAATAACGCTTAAGCAACCAAATACCACTTTCACTGCTATTGTCATCAGCAGATCATTATTAAAGTATCACAAAAAAACTAGAGCATGAATCTTATCCGAGTCCTGTGGCTTTTCACTAAACCCATCATCACGCACGCATTCCACCGAATGCCAACTCTGGCTTTTCACTAAGCCCAACATCACACACGCATTCCACCGAATGCCAACTCTGGCTTTTCACTAAGCCCAACAACACACACGCATTCCTCCGAATGCAAACTCTGGCTTTTCACTAAGCTCAACAACACACACGCATTCCTCCGAATGCAAACTCTGGCTTTTCACTAAGCCCCACAACAAACCTCATGTTTGTTCCACACGCATTCCTCCGAATGCCGAGTCCCACGGACTCCCATATTCCAATGGTCTCTACAAGACCCAACCTCCGCCAGCGTCACCCGCGCACCGCGTATCCACTAATTCATATTCTCCCGGAAACAAATAGAATTCAGAACCATTTTGTCCCCGCATACCACCTCTAACATATACAGTACAAGAAAGTTCAGGTTTTGCTAATACTGCGACAGTTTGTATTGCCTCAGGGTTAATATAAGTTTGCTCCCTACATAACAAGTGTATTTTAGCGTTTTGGGTCTTACAAATCTCCAGTTTATCTACGGTTTTAGTAATTTTAATACCCGGCCGTTCTGAAAATGAATGCCCTAGAAGCACTGGATAGTTAATGAGGTTATCATTAATAACTAATATTTCTATATCTTTTTCAGTAATTCCTTGTACCTCAATATTAACTAACGACTTACCGATAGGCTGGTACGGTATATTGCCTAGGCCTTTTAGTAAGGGTAAATCATTTGTGGTCCAATCGAACCCTAGATTTAGGGCGTCCGTCAACCGAATTAGAGTACATTCGCTCCCTAAATCTAAATGACATTGGACATTTACCCCGTTAATACGTATAGGAAAAGTGTAAATACTCGCCGATTGTTGACTAGAGATTTTCAACACGGTTTTTTCCTTATCTAGCTTTTGAGCGGGTTCCATTTTAGAACACGCATTAGACAAATGACCTAATAAATTACAACGACTACACTTTAATAACGGTTTATTGCATTTATAGCTGGGGTGACCTACTTCGTTACAATTGAAACAAGTTATCCGACCCGGTTCGAATCTATTCGGCTTATTCAAGACCCTATTTGAATTATTTGGTACCGGCCGTTTATCCCTATCTCGAATTGATCTTTCGGTATCCCTAGAAACGCCTGGTTTAACAGTTTTAAAAAATTTGAGTAACTGTTCAGGTTCAGAAAATTGTGCCGCTTGAGCTCCTAGTCTAATACCCCTATCTTCAATTCCATAAATTAGACAATCAACTGCATTTTTGCCATATATGTTGCAACGGTTTAGTAAGTTAATTTTAGTGTAATAATATAATTCGGGAGATTCACTAAACCGTAGTTTTTTATTCAACATTTCAGTTAATAATTCACCATAATTCTGGGTAGATGGAAAAGTTTCAATTAATTTAACTTTCCATTCCTCCCAAGAATACAGCAAAGTGGGGAGACTTTGGTACCACGTTTTAGCTATTCCCGAGAGTTTAGGCAGAGCGTAGTGCACGACTTGTTTTTCTGACCATTCGTAAATTAATTTACATTCCTCAACCTTCGATAACCACGCATTAACAGTCTGTTCTTTTGCCATTGGATCAAAATCAGGTATTACATTGTGAATAGACGAAAATTTATCACTAGAACTAGATTTCATCGATTTAATCGCATCAACAAATGAATCTATTAAAGTACTAGTTACATCGCTTTTATCACCTTTTTGGGGTCTTGTAATAGAACAGTCCTTACTACGTTTCCTACTTCTACGGTCCCGATCAATATTCATAATTCTGCTATCGTGGCGATTTCGTAGCTGACTGCGGCTACGACTTCGATGTTCACCCGATCGATGGCTGCGACGTTCAATACTACGCCTAGAACGTCGCTCACCGGGACTCCTTTGGTGGTGCTCAGTGTTAGGGCGGCTCCGGTGACTGGCACTTCGGTTCGGGCTTGGGCGCTGACTGCGGCGGTCTGAGCGCTTTTCACTGCGGCGCTCTCTACTACGCCGGCTTCGCTGTTCATTGCCCTCACGACTGCCGTCTCGGCTGCGTGAAGGAGTCCTTGACCAATCACGGCCCATCACCAATCTTGTTATCGTTATCCCACTTCTGAAGCTGTTGGGTTGTGGAATGAAACGCCTTCTTCACAATTGATATTTTAATATTCCTCCTTGTTACATTCACTTTTTACTATAATATTCGCAATCTTTCACAATCTTAAATAATAGATTTAAATAACCCTAAAACAAGCATGAGGCACGGCTAAGGCACTGACTTGTTGACCGCACTAGTCGGCTGTTCAGGATCAATTGCTAGCTGATCGTTTCTTCAAAAAATGTGAGCGATCGACTGACAACTAACCGACTGGAGGGGAGGTTAAGTTGTCAGGCGGTAGATTATAAATAACAGAAAACCTTGTCTATGGAAAATAATGTACTATGTATGATTTTAAGATTTGTAACAGCTCGGCCATCCGATCTTCAACGAGTGCCTTCGTTGGCTTAAATTAAATTTAAACAAAAATAAAATGTTAAAATATGGAAAACAAAATGCAACCATACTTACATGAAATTGAAACAAATACTTATAATAATATGTATTTACAACTAGTTCCCGAAGTTTGAATTGGTATGATTAGCTTTTACAAATAATCAAAATTACACAAGGAAACAAGCCTAGAATAAGATTTACAAATTTCGAAAAAAAAAGAAAATAAATAAATATATATATCTCTATTGGAACTACTTCGACAATCGCTACAAACATTTGTATAACAAAAACTCACTTCTCTATCCGTTTGATTAGGACTAATTCAAATTCAAATAATTTATTGCTCACCAATACATTTTTACATATTAGTGACCTTATGCAGGTATTGCAATACAATCATAATGTTATATTTAAATTACATAATACTATCTCATACATTTAAATTTGACAATAATTAGATCACAAAAATAACAATGTACAATAATAATTGTTGCTTTCTTATGGGCGGCACACCATTGTACCCAGCATGCCCTCAACAGTAATCAAAATCACTCAGAACTCACTGCTTGCACATAGACTGCATATTGTTACTCTTTGGGCGGCACATCATTGTACCCAGCATGCCCTCAACAGTAATAAAAATCACTCAGTACTCATTGCTTGCACATAGACTGCATATTGTTACTCTTTGGGCGGCACATCATGCCCGGCATGCCCACAGTATGTAAGCTATTCGTTTTGGGCGGCACATCATTGTGCCCGGCATACCCATAATAATCATACAAAATCACTCGGTACTCACTGTTCACACATATACTGCATTTTGGTTCTCGTTGGGCGGCATATTGTGCCCGGCATGCCCACAATATGCAAGCTATTTCAAATTCCATGTGTTTGTTATAAACGTCGATCATTCTTCGTTCATACCAAACACGTAGACTTGACTCGTCATTTATAGAAGGATGTGTATTACAACATACATAAAGAACTTTAAACTACCTAATGTGTATGTATAAAATTTAATTATTTTGATTCTCAATGGCATCAGAACAACTATCATCACCGTCATTATCGCTATCAGACATCGATTTAAAATTTAACCAAGGGTGCATTTTGTCGGCTGCCACGACAGCTTCGTACCGCCTACCTTTTCGAGATAAAGGGGTATCCTCTACCACATAACGGTCGTTTAGTAAAACTTTAATTACGCGGTACGGTCCCTGTAGTTTGGGTTCCAACTTTTTAGACTGCCCGCTGCCAGATGCAACTGCTCTCAAAATTCGCACTAGATCACCTACTTTATATACTTTTGCCGCTTTTCTTTTTCTATTATACCGTTCTTCACTGACCTTCGCTTGCTGTTGCATCAGGCAGCGTGCATCTAATCTAATATCGTCAATCTTACCGTCTACTATTCCATGTCCTACATCCGAAATTACTTCACTTAATATACCTTGCGAAGGATTTGTAACTCTACGCCCAAATAATAATTCACTAGGAGTTTTTTTTGTGACGTCGTGTATTGTCGTATTAATGCCTAACTGTATATCCGATAGATTATCATCCCATGTTCTAGGATCTTTGCCATGGTTCATGGTTCCCAATGATGCCAATATAGTTCGGTTTGACCTTTCTACTTGACCATTTGCTCGCGGCGTGGCTACTGCATTCATAACATGCTTTATGCCTAAGGCCTGTATAAACTTCCTAAACCTCTTGCTGGTAAAACAGCTACCTCTATCAGAAATGAGGCGTGTTGGAGTACCAAAATACCCAATAAGATTTTTTTTTAATTACTTTTATAGTTTCCGACGTTTTGGTACTTTTGACGGCAGCCAAAGAAACAAATTTAGTAAAGGCATCGATGATTACTAAGATATATGAGTTCCCCTTCTTACTCTTAATGAAAGGCCCAACATGGTCCACGTGGACCGTGTGAAAGGGGATTTCTACTTTTTTTATGGAATGTAGGTGACCTTGTCGAGCACCACCTGGCATCTTATGGTGAGCACATTCTAAACATGCTGAAACATATTTGGTGACAAAGGTTCTCATTTTAGGAAACCAATATAATGCCCGAATACGATCTAAAGTCTTTTCTAACCCAAAATGGCCTACGTCATCGTGATTGGCTTTAACAATTTGCCAGCGTGCGCCTCTAGGCACTACCCATTTGATATTATCATCAGCTATGATCCTGTATACACGTCCATTTTTTAATTTGTAATTTTGAAATGTACTTATGTTGGGGGATTCTGGATCACTTAATATTTCTTTAATACGCCTTATATCGTCATCTGAAGATTGAACAGTAGTAATCCAATCTTCAGCAGTAACACTAAGTATATCAATAACGTGCAAATCGTCTACTTTTGAGTCTGATGGAGCTCGACTCAGGGCATCCACATGTGACATCTTATCTCCTGGTCGATACTCAATTTCACAGTCATATTCTTGTAACTGCACCCACCATCTTGCAATTTTCGGGATCACATCTCGTTTTGTAAGTGTGGTGCGTAATGAATTACAATCTGTTAGTATTTTGAAGCGTAGGCCTAACAAGTAGACCCTAAACTTGTTTAATGACGCTATCACAGCTAGAGTTTCTAACTCAAACGAGTGAAGTTTCTGCTCTTCTACCGTGGTTTGACGACTGTAGTATGCTACAACTCTCCATAAACCTTTCTCGTCTTTCTGAAGAAGAATACCCGCGATGCCAAATCTACACGCATCCGTGTGTAACTGAGTTTCTAAATTTTTGTCGTATAGTGCGAGAATTGGTCTGCTGGTCAATCGTTTTTTAATCTCTGTAAATGCAGTTGCTTCTTCTTCCCCCCATTTCCAAGGCGCATTTTTCTTTAGAAGACCCGTCAATGGTTTTACTATCAGAGCAAAATCCTTGACAAATCTTCTAAAGAAGCTGGCAAGACCTAAAAATCGTCTAACGTCATGCTGATTTAAGGGAGTAGGAAATTTTGAGACTGCTCCAGTTTTCGCAGAGCCTGGTTGGATACCATTACCACTTATTTCAAACCCTAAAAAGTCTAATTTATCAAACATAAATTTACATTTCTGCATTTTCAGTGTTAAGCCTCCTTCTTTTAATAAGTTCAAAACTTCTTCTAGTCTTTGCAGCGCTTCATCAAAGCAACGCGCGGGTATCAAAACATCATCCATATACACAATTACATAACTTAACCGTGCTTTATTAAGAATCTTATGCATGGCTCTTTGGAAAACCGAAGGAGCGTTTGCTAAGCCAAATGGCATTCTGGTGTATTCATATTGTCCATCTGGCGTAACAAACGCGGTCTTCTCTTGAGACTTCTCCGAGATGGGAATCTGATAGTACCCTGAAGCCAAATCCAGCGATATGAACATCTTATGGCCCGCTAATTGATCAAGAAGGTCTTCTACCCTAGGGAGAGGATAATGGTCTCGCTTAGTCCTGCTGTTTAAGGCTCTGTAGTCAACACACATTCGCCTCTCACCACTTTTCTTTCTTACCAATACAATGGGGCTCGCGTAAGGTGATGAAGACTCCTTAACTATACCACAATCTAACATTTCTGCTACCATGCGCCTGACATCTTCTCTTTCTGCATACGAGAGTCTATAAGGCCTGTAAACTACCGGTTCTTCATTCTTTAATTGTATATCCATTTCTAATACA
The DNA here is from genome assembly GCF_061535395.1 of Colias eurytheme. Classification (NCBI taxonomy): domain Eukaryota; kingdom Metazoa; phylum Arthropoda; class Insecta; order Lepidoptera; family Pieridae; genus Colias; species Colias eurytheme. The sequence continues at coordinate 1,607,862 of NC_143011.1, read as the reverse complement.
GTTGTAAATCCGAGATCCTTAAGACAGGAAGAAAAACAGCTGCTATATCTTGCGAGCAAGTCCTTCACCATTTGTTTTTCTAATTCGCTAAGATTATCCCCTATAACAGGCTCAGATATATCATTCCTGTCAGTGAAATTAACGTTATTTACATATTTACAATCATGACTCATTACCATACTGCGTATCAGCAACTGTTCACGTTCTAGAATTAAACCCTTAGTTCTAGGATTTAAGATAAGAAGACAGCCTAATCCATCTTTTAATTCATATTCTCCCGGAAACAAATAGAATTCAGAACCATTTTGTCCCCGCATACCACCTCTAACATATACAGTACAAGAAAGTTCAGGTTTTGCTAATACTGCGACAGTTTGTATTGCCTCAGGGTTAATATAAGTTTGCTCCCTACATAACAAGTGTATTTTAGCGTTTTGGGTCTTACAAATCTCCAGTTTATCTACGGTTTTAGTAATTTTAATACCCGGCCGTTCTGAAAATGAATGCCCTAGAAGCACTGGATAGTTAATGAGGTTATCATTAATAACTAATATTTCTATATCTTTTTCAGTAATTCCTTGTACCTCAATATTAACTAACGACTTACCGATAGGCTGGTACGGTATATTGCCTAGGCCTTTTAGTAAGGGTAAATCATTTGTGGTCCAATCGAACCCTAGATTTAGGGCGTCCGTCAACCGAATTAGAGTACATTCGCTCCCTAAATCTAAATGACATTGGACATTTACCCCGTTAATACGTATAGGAAAAGTGTAAATACTCGCCGATTGTTGACTAGAGATTTTCAACACGGTTTTTTCCTTATCTAGCTTTTGAGCGGGTTCCATTTTAGAACACGCATTAGACAAATGACCTAATAAATTACAACGACTACACTTTAATAACGGTTTATTGCATTTATAGCTGGGGTGACCTACTTCGTTACAATTGAAACAAGTTATCCGACCCGGTTCGAATCTATTCGGCTTATTCAAGACCCTATTTGAATTATTTGGTACCGGCCGTTTATCCCTATCTCGAATTGATCTTTCGGTATCCCTAGAAACGCCTGGTTTAACAGTTTTAAAAAATTTGAGTAACTGTTCAGGTTCAGAAAATTGTGCCGCTTGAGCTCCTAGTCTAATACCCCTATCTTCAATTCCATAAATTAGACAATCAACTGCATTTTTGCCATATATGTTGCAACGGTTTAGTAAGTTAATTTTAGTGTAATAATATAATTCGGGAGATTCACTAAACCGTAGTTTTTTATTCAACATTTCAGTTAATAATTCACCATAATTCTGGGTAGATGGAAAAGTTTCAATTAATTTAACTTTCCATTCCTCCCAAGAATACAGCAAAGTGGGGAGACTTTGGTACCACGTTTTAGCTATTCCCGAGAGTTTAGGCAGAGCGTAGTGCACGACTTGTTTTTCTGACCATTCGTAAATTAATTTACATTCCTCAACCTTCGATAACCACGCATTAACAGTCTGTTCTTTTGCCATTGGATCAAAATCAGGTATTACATTGTGAATAGACGAAAATTTATCACTAGAACTAGATTTCATCGATTTAATCGCATCAACAAATGAATCTATTAAAGTACTAGTTACATCGCTTTTATCACCTTTTTGGGGTCTTGTAATAGAACAGTCCTTACTACGTTTCCTACTTCTACGGTCCCGATCAATATTCATAATTCTGCTATCGTGGCGATTTCGTAGCTGACTGCGGCTACGACTTCGATGTTCACCTGATCGTTGGCTGCGACGTTCAATACTACGCCTAGAACGTCGCTCACCGGGACTCCTTTGGTGGTGCTCAGTGTTAGGGCGGCTCCGGTGACTGGCACTTCGGTTCGGGCTTGGGCGCTGACTGCGGCGGTCTGAGCGCTTTTCACTGCGGCGCTCTCTACTACGCCGGCTTCGCTGTTCATTGCCCTCACGACTGCCGTCTCGGCTGCGTGAAGGAGTCCTTGACCAATCACGGCCCATCACCAATCTTGTTATCGTTATCCCACTTCTGAAGCTGTTGGGTTGTGGAATGAAACGCCTTCTTCACAATTGATATTTTAATATTCCTCCTTGTTACATTCACTTTTTACTATAATATTCGCAATCTTTCACAATCTTAAATAATAGATTTAAATAACCCTAAAACAAGCATGAGGCACGGCTAAGGCACTGACTTGTTGACCGCACTAGTCGGCTGTTCAGGATCAATTGCTAGCTGATCGTTTCTTCAAAAAATGTGAGCGATCGACTGACAACTAACCGACTGGAGGGGAGGTTAAGTTGTCAGGCGGTAGATTATAAATAACAGAAAACCTTGTCTATGGAAAATAATGTACTATGTATGATTTTAAGATTTGTAACAGCTCGGCCATCCGATCTTCAACGAGTGCCTTCGTTGGCTTAAATTAAATTTAAACAAAAATAAAATGTTAAAATATGGAAAACAAAATGCAACCATACTTACATGAAATTGAAACAAATACTTATAATAATATGTATTTACAACTAGTTCCCGAAGTTTGAATTGGTATGATTAGCTTTTACAAATAATCAAAATTACACAAGGAAACAAGCCTAGAATAAGATTTACAAATTTCGAAAAAAAAAAGAAAATAAATAAATATATATATCTCTATTGGAACTACTTCGACAATCGCTACAAACATTTGTATAACAAAAACTCACTTCTCTATCCGTTTGATTAGGACTAATTCAAATTCAAATAATTTATTGCTCACCAATACATTTTTACATATTAGTGACCTTATGCAGGTATTGCAATACAATCATAATGTTATATTTAAATTACATAATACTATCTCATACATTTAAATTTGACAATAATTAGATCACAAAAATAACAATGTACAATAATAATTGTTGCTTTCTTATGGGCGGCACACCATTGTACCCAGCATGCCCTCAACAGTAATCAAAATCACTCAGAACTCACTGCTTGCACATAGACTGCATATTGTTACTCTTTGGGCGGCACATCATTGTACCCAGCATGCCCTCAACAGTAATAAAAATCACTCAGTACTCATTGCTTGCACATAGACTGCATATTGTTACTCTTTGGGCGGCACATCATGCCCGGCATGCCCACAGTATGTAAGCTATTCGTTTTGGGCGGCACATCATTGTGCCCGGCATACCCATAATAATCATACAAAATCACTCGGTACTCACTGTTCACACATATACTGCATTTTGGTTCTCGTTGGGCGGCATATTGTGCCCGGCATGCCCACAATATGCAAGCTATTTCAAATTCCATGTGTTTGTTATAAACGTCGATCATTCTTCGTTCATACCAAACACGTAGACTTGACTCGTCATTTATAGAAGGATGTGTATTACAACATACATAAAGAACTTTAAACTACCTAATGTGTATGTATAAAATTTAATTATTTTGATTCTCAATGGCATCAGAACAACTATCATCACCGTCATTATCGCTATCAGACATCGATTTAAAATTTAACCAAGGGTGCATTTTGTCGGCTGCCACGACAGCTTCGTACCGCCTACCTTTTCGAGATAAAGGGGTATCCTCTACCACATAACGGTCGTTTAGTAAAACTTTAATTACGCGGTACGGTCCCTGTAGTTTGGGTTCCAACTTTTTAGACTGCCCGCTGCCAGATGCAACTGCTCTCAAAATTCGCACTAGATCACCTACTTTATATACTTTTGCCGCTTTTCTTTTTCTATTATACCGTTCTTCACTGACCTTCGCTTGCTGTTGCATCAGGCAGCGTGCATCTAATCTAATATCGTCAATCTTACCGTCTACTATTCCATGTCCTACATCCGAAATTACTTCACTTAATATACCTTGCGAAGGATTTGTAACTCTACGCCCAAATAATAATTCACTAGGAGTTTTTTTTGTGACGTCGTGTATTGTCGTATTAATGCCTAACTGTATATCCGATAGATTATCATCCCATGTTCTAGGATCTTTGCCATGGTTCATGGTTCCCAATGATGCCAATATAGTTCGGTTTGACCTTTCTACTTGACCATTTGCTCGCGGCGTGGCTACTGCATTCATAACATGCTTTATGCCTAAGGCCTGTATAAACTTCCTAAACCTCTTGCTGGTAAAACAGCTACCTCTATCAGAAATGAGGCGTGTTGGAGTACCAAAATACCCAATAAGATTTTTTTTTAATTACTTTTATAGTTTCCGACGTTTTGGTACTTTTGACGGCAGCCAAAGAAACAAATTTAGTAAAGGCATCGATGATTACTAAGATATATGAGTTCCCCTTCTTACTCTTAATGAAAGGCCCAACATGGTCCACGTGGACCGTGTGAAAGGGGATTTCTACTTTTTTTATGGAATGTAGGTGACCTTGTCGAGCACCACCTGGCATCTTATGGTGAGCACATTCTAAACATGCTGAAACATATTTGGTGACAAAGGTTCTCATTTTAGGAAACCAATATAATGCCCGAATACGATCTAAAGTCTTTTCTAACCCAAAATGGCCTACGTCATCGTGATTGGCTTTAACAATTTGCCAGCGTGCGCCTCTAGGCACTACCCATTTGATATTATCATCAGCTATGATCCTGTATACACGTCCATTTTTTAATTTGTAATTTTGAAATGTACTTATGTTGGGGGATTCTGGATCACTTAATATTTCTTTAATACGCCTTATATCGTCATCTGAAGATTGAATAGTAGTAATCCAATCTTCAGCAGTAACACTAAGTATATCAATAACGTGCAAATCGTCTACTTTTGAGTCTGATGGAGCTCGACTCAGGGCATCCACATGTGACATCTTATCTCCTGGTCGATACTCAATTTCACAGTCATATTCTTGTAACTGCACCCACCATCTTGCAATTTTCGGGATCACATCTCGTTTTGTAAGTGTGGTGCGTAATGAATTACAATCTGTTAGTATTTTGAAGCGTAGGCCTAACAAGTAGACCCTAAACTTGTTTAATGACGCTATCACAGCTAGAGTTTCTAACTCAAACGAGTGAAGTTTCTGCTCTTCTACCGTGGTTTGACGACTGTAGTATGCTACAACTCTCCATAAACCTTTCTCGTCTTTCTGAAGAAGAATACCCGCGATGCCAAATCTACACGCATCCGTGTGTAACTGAGTTTCTAAATTTTTGTCGTATAGTGCGAGAATTGGTCTGCTGGTCAATCGTTTTTTAATCTCTGTAAATGCAGTTGCTTCTTCTTCCCCCCATTTCCAAGGCGCATTTTTCTTTAGAAGACCCGTCAATGGTTTTACTATCAGAGCAAAATCCTTGACAAATCTTCTAAAGAAGCTGGCAAGACCTAAAAATCGTCTAACGTCATGCTGATTTAAGGGAGTAGGAAATTTTGAGACTGCTCCAGTTTTCGCAGAGCCTGGTTGGATACCATTACCACTTATTTCAAACCCTAAAAAGTCTAATTTATCAAACATAAATTTACATTTCTGCATTTTCAGTGTTAAGCCTCCTTCTTTTAATAAGTTCAAAACTTCTTCTAGTCTTTGCAGCGCTTCATCAAAGCAACGCGCGGGTATCAAAACATCATCCATATACACAATTACATAACTTAACCGTGCTTTATTAAGAATCTTATGCATGGCTCTTTGGAAAACCGAATGGTTCTGAATTCTATTTGTTTCCGGGAGAATATGAATTAAAAGATGGATTAGGCTGTCTTCTTATCTTAAATCCTAGAACTAAGGGTTTAATTCTAGAACGTGAACAGTTGCTGATACGCAGTATGGTAATGAGTAATGATTGTAAATATGTAAATAACGTTAATTTCACTGACAGGAATGATATATCTGAGCCTGTTATAGGGGATAATCTTAGCGAATTAGAAAAACAAATGGTGAAGGACTTGCTCGCAAGATATAGCAGCTGTTTTTCTTCCTGTCTTAAGGATCTCGGATTTACAACTGTATTAGAAATGGATATACAATTAAAGAATGAAGAACCGGTAGTTTACAGGCCTTATAGACTCTCGTATGCAGAAAGAGAAGATGTCAGGCGCATGGTAGCAGAAATGTTAGATTGTGGTATAGTTAAGGAGTCTTCATCACCTTACGCGAGCCCCATTGTATTGGTAAGAAAGAAAAGTGGTGAGAGGCGAATGTGTGTTGACTACAGAGCCTTAAACAGCAGGACTAAGCGAGACCATTATCCTCTCCCTAGGGTAGAAGACCTTCTTGATCAATTAGCGGGCCATAAGATGTTCATATCGCTGGATTTGGCTTCAGGGTACTATCAGATTCCCATCTCGGAGAAGTCTCAAGAGAAGACCGCGTTTGTTACGCCAGATGGACAATATGAATACACCAGAATGCCATTTGGCTTAGCAAACGCTCCTTCGGTTTTCCAAAGAGCCATGCATAAGATTCTTAATAAAGCACGGTTAAGTTATGTAATTGTGTATATGGATGATGTTTTGATACCCGCGCGTTGCTTTGATGAAGCGCTGCAAAGACTAGAAGAAGTTTTGAACTTATTAAAAGAAGGAGGCTTAACACTGAAAATGCAGAAATGTAAATTTATGTTTGATAAATTAGACTTTTTAGGGTTTGAAATAAGTGGTAATGGTATCCAACCAGGCTCTGCGAAAACTGGAGCAGTCTCAAAATTTCCTACTCCCTTAAATCAGCATGACGTTAGACGATTTTTAGGTCTTGCCAGCTTCTTTAGAAGATTTGTCAAGGATTTTGCTCTGATAGTAAAACCATTGACGGGTCTTCTAAAGAAAAATGCGCCTTGGAAATGGGGGGAAGCAACTGCATTTACAGAGATTAAAAAACGATTGACCAGCAGACCAATTCTCGCACTATACGACAAAAATTTAGAAACTCAGTTACACACGGATGCGTGTAGATTTGGCATCGCGGGTATTCTTCTTCAGAAAGACGAGAAAGGTTTATGGAGAGTTGTAGCATACTACAGTCGTCAAACCACGGTAGAAGAGCAGAAACTTCACTCGTTTGAGTTAGAAACTCTAGCTGTGATAGCGTCATTAAACAAGTTTAGGGTCTACTTGTTAGGCCTACGCTTCAAAATACTAACAGATTGTAATTCATTACGCACCACACTTACAAAACGAGATGTGATCCCGAAAATTGCAAGATGGTGGGTGCAGTTACAAGAATATGACTGTGAAATTGAGTATCGACCAGGAGATAAGATGTCACATGTGGATGCCCTGAGTCGAGCTCCATCAGACTCAAAAGTAGACGATTTGCACGTTATTGATATACTTAGTGTTACTGCTGAAGATTGGATTACTACTATTCAATCTTCAGATGACGATATAAGGCGTATTAAAGAAATATTAAGTGATCCAGAATCCCCCAACATAAGTACATTTCAAAATTACAAATTAAAAAATGGACGTGTATACAGGATCATAGCTGATGATAATATCAAATGGGTAGTGCCTAGAGGCGCACGCTGGCAAATTGTTAAAGCCAATCACGATGACGTAGGCCATTTTGGGTTAGAAAAGACTTTAGATCGTATTCGGGCATTATATTGGTTTCCTAAAATGAGAACCTTTGTCACCAAATATGTTTCAGCATGTTTAGAATGTGCTCACCATAAGATGCCAGGTGGTGCTCGACAAGGTCACCTACATTCCATAAAAAAAGTAGAAATCCCCTTTCACACGGTCCACGTGGACCATGTTGGGCCTTTCATTAAGAGTAAGAAGGGGAACTCATATATCTTAGTAATCATCGATGCCTTTACTAAATTTGTTTCTTTGGCTGCCGTCAAAAGTACCAAAACGTCGGAAACTATAAAAGTAATTAAAAAAAAATCTTATTGGGTATTTTGGTACTCCAACACGCCTCATTTCTGATAGAGGTAGCTGTTTTACCAGCAAGAGGTTTAGGAAGTTTATACAGGCCTTAGGCATAAAGCATGTTATGAATGCAGTAGCCACGCCGCGAGCAAATGGTCAAGTAGAAAGGTCAAACCGAACTATATTGGCATCATTGGGAACCATGAACCATGGCAAAGATCCTAGAACATGGGATGATAATCTATCGGATATACAGTTAGGCATTAATACGACAATACACGACGTCACAAAAAAAACTCCTAGTGAATTATTATTTGGGCGTAGAGTTACAAATCCTTCGCAAGGTATATTAAGTGAAGTAATTTCGGATGTAGGACATGGAATAGTAGACGGTAAGATTGACGATATTAGATTAGATGCACGCTGCCTGATGAAACAGCAAGCGAAGGTCAGTGAAGAACGGTATAATAGAAAAAGAAAAGCGGCAAAAGTATATAAAGTAGGTGATCTAGTGCGAATTTTGAGAGCAGTTGCATCTGGCAGCGGGCAGTCTAAAAAGTTGGAACCCAAACTACAGGGACCGTACCGCGTAATTAAAGTTTTACCAAACGACCGTTATGTGGTAGAGGATACCCCTTTATCTCGAAAAGGTAGGCGGTACGAAGCTGTCGTGGCAGCCGACAAAATGCACCCTTGGTTAAATTTTAAATCGATGTCTGATAGCGATAATGACGGTGATGATAGTTGTTCTGATGCCATTGAGAATCAAAATAATTAAATTTTATACATACACATTAGGTAGTTTAAAGTTCTTTATGTATGTTGTAATACACATCCTTCTATAAATGACGAGTCAAGTCTACGTGTTTGGTATGAACGAAGAATGATCGACGTTTATAACAAACACATGGAATTTGAAATAGCTTGCATATTGTGGGCATGCCGGGCACAATATGCCGCCCAACGAGAACCAAAATGCAGTATATGTGTGAACAGTGAGTACCGAGTGATTTTGTATGATTATTATGGGTATGCCGGGCACAATGATGTGCCGCCCAAAACGAATAGCTTACATACTGTGGGCATGCCGGGCATGATGTGCCGCCCAAAGAGTAACAATATGCAGTCTATGTGCAAGCAATGAGTACTGAGTGATTTTTATTACTGTTGAGGGCATGCTGGGTACAATGATGTGCCGCCCAAAGAGTAACAATATGCAGTCTATGTGCAAGCAGTGAGTTCTGAGTGATTTTGATTACTGTTGAGGGCATGCTGGGTACAATGGTGTGCCGCCCATAAGAAAGCAACAATTATTATTGTACATTGTTATTTTTGTGATCTAATTATTGTCAAATTTAAATGTATGAGATAGTATTATGTAATTTAAATATAACATTATGATTGTATTGCAATACCTGCATAAGGTCACTAATATGTAAAAATGTATTGGTGAGCAATAAATTATTTGAATTTGAATTAGTCCTAATCAAACGGATAGAGAAGTGAGTTTTTGTTATACAAATGTTTGTAGCGATTGTCGAAGTAGTTCCAATAGAGATATATATATTTATTTATTTTCTTTTTTTTTTTCGAAATTTGTAAATCTTATTCTAGGCTTGTTTCCTTGTGTAATTTTGATTATTTGTAAAAGCTAATCATACCAATTCAAACTTCGGGAACTAGTTGTAAATACATATTATTATAAGTATTTGTTTCAATTTCATGTAAGTATGGTTGCATTTTGTTTTCCATATTTTAACATTTTATTTTTGTTTAAATTTAATTTAAGCCAACGAAGGCACTCGTTGAAGATCGGATGGCCGAGCTGTTACAAATCTTAAAATCATACATAGTACATTATTTTCCATAGACAAGGTTTTCTGTTATTTATAATCTACCGCTTGACAACTTAACCTCCCCTCCAGTCGGTTAGTTGTCAGTCGATCGCTCACATTTTTTGAAGAAACGATCAGCTAGCAATTGATCCTGAACAACCGACTAGTGCGGTCAACAAGTCAGTGCCTTAGTCGTGCCTCATGCTTGTTTTAGGGTTATTTAAATCTATTATTTAAGATTGTGAAAGATTGCGAATATTATAGTAAAAAGTGAATGTAACAAGGAGGAATATTAAAATATCAATTGTGAAGAAGGCGTTTCATTCCACAACCCAACAGCTTCAGAAGTGGGATAACGATAACAAGATTGGTGATGGGCCGTGATTGGTCAAGGACTCCTTCACGCAGCCGAGACGGCAGTCGTGAGGGCAATGAACAGCGAAGCCGGCGTAGTAGAGAGCGCCGCAGTGAAAAGCGCTCAGACCGCCGCAGTCAGCGCCCAAGCCCGAACCGAAGTGCCAGTCACCGGAGCCGCCCTAACACTGAGCACCACCAAAGGAGTCCCGGTGAGCGACGTTCTAGGCGTAGTATTGAACGTCGCAGCCAACGATCAGGTGAACATCGAAGTCGTAGCCGCAGTCAGCTACGAAATCGCCACGATAGCAGAATTATGAATATTGATCGGGACCGTAGAAGTAGGAAACGTAGTAAGGACTGTTCTATTACAAGACCCCAAAAAGGTGATAAAAGCGATGTAACTAGTACTTTAATAGATTCATTTGTTGATGCGATTAAATCGATGAAATCTAGTTCTAGTGATAAATTTTCGTCTATTCACAATGTAATACCTGATTTTGATCCAATGGCAAAAGAACAGACTGTTAATGCGTGGTTATCGAAGGTTGAGGAATGTAAATTAATTTACGAATGGTCAGAAAAACAAGTCGTGCACTACGCTCTGCCTGAACTCTCGGGAATAGCTAAAACGTGGTACCAAAGTCTCCCCACTTTGCTGTATTCTTGGGAGGAATGGAAAGTTAAATTAATTGAAACTTTTCCATCTACCCAGAATTATGGTGAATTATTAACTGAAATGTTGAATAAAAAACTACGGTTTAGTGAATCTCCCGAATTATATTATTACACTAAAATTAACTTACTAAACCGTTGCAACATATATGGCAAAAATGCAGTTGATTGTCTAATTTATGGAATTGAAGATAGGGGTATTAGACTAGGAGCTCAAGCGGCACAATTTTCTGAACCTGAACAGTTACTCAAATTTTTTAAAACTGTTAAACCAGGCGTTTCTAGGGATACCGAAAGATCAATTCGAGATAGGGATAAACGGCCGGTACCAAATAATTCAAATAGGGTCTTGAATAAGCCGAATAGATTCGAACCGGGTCGGATAACTTGTTTCAATTGTAACGAAGTAGGTCACCCCAGCTATAAATGCAATAAACCGTTATTAAAGTGTAGTCGTTGTAATTTATTAGGTCATTTGTCTAATGCGTGTTCTAAAATGGAACCCGCTCAAAAGCTAGATAAGGAAAAAACCGTGTTGAAAATCTCTAGTCAACAATCGGCGAGTATTTACACTTTTCCTATACGTATTAACGGGGTAAATGTCCAATGTCATTTAGATTTAGGGAGCGAATGTACTCTAATTCGGTTGACGGACGCCCTAAATCTAGGGTTCGATTGGACCACAAATGATTTACCCTTACTAAAAGGCCTAGGCAATATACCGTACCAGCCTATCGGTAAGTCGTTAGTTAATATTGAGGTACAAGGAATTACTGAAAAAGATATAGAAATATTAGTTATTAATGATAACCTCATTAACTATCCAGTGCTTCTAGGGCATTCATTTTCAGAACGGCCGGGTATTAAAATTACTAAAACCGTAGATAAACTGGAGATTTGTAAGACCCAAAACGCTAAAATACACTTGTTATGTAGGGAGCAAACTTATATTAACCCTGAGGCAATACAAACTGTCGCAGTATTAGCAAAACCTGAACTTTCTTGTACTGTATATGTTAGAGGTGGTATGCGGGGACAAAATGGTTCTGAATTCTATTTGTTTCCGGGAGAATATGAATTAAAAGATGGATTAGGCTGTCTTCTTATCTTAAATCCTAGAACTAAGGGTTTAATTCTAGAACGTGAACAGTTGCTGATACGCAGTATGGTAATGAGTAATGATTGTAAATATGTAAATAACGTTAATTTCACTGACAGGAATGATATATCTGAGCCTGTTATAGGGGATAATCTTAGCGAATTAGAAAAACAAATGGTGAAGGACTTGCTCGCAAGATATAGCAGCTGTTTTTCTTCCTGTCTTAAGGATCTCGGATTTACAACTGTATTAGAAATGGATATACAATTAAAGAATGAAGAACCGGTAGTTTACAGGCCTTATAGACTCTCGTATGCAGAAAGAGAAGATGTCAGGCGCATGGTAGCAGAAATGTTAGATTGTGGTATAGTTAAGGAGTCTTCATCACCTTACGCGAGCCCCATTGTATTGGTAAGAAAGAAAAGTGGTGAGAGGCGAATGTGTGTTGACTACAGAGCCTTAAACAGCAGGACTAAGCGAGACCATTATCCTCTCCCTAGGGTAGAAGACCTTCTTGATCAATTAGCGGGCCATAAGATGTTCATATCGCTGGATTTGGCTTCAGGGTACTATCAGATTCCCATCTCGGAGAAGTCTCAAGAGAAGACCGCGTTTGTTACGCCAGATGGACAATATGAATACACCAGAATGCCATTTGGCTTAGCAAACGCTCCTTCGGTTTTCCAAAGAGCCATGCATAAGATTCTTAATAAAGCACGGTTAAGTTATGTAATTGTGTATATGGATGATGTTTTGATACCCGCGCGTTGCTTTGATGAAGCGCTGCAAAGACTAGAAGAAGTTTTGTTATTATTAAAAGAAGGAGGCTTAACACTGAAAATGCAGAAATGTAAATTTATGTTTGATAAATTAGACTTTTTAGGGTTTGAAATAAGTGGTAATGGTATCCAACCAGGCTCTGCGAAAACTGGAGCAGTCTCAAAATTTCCTACTCCCTTAAATCAGCATGACGTTAGACGATTTTTAGGTCTTGCCAGCTTCTTTAGAAGATTTGTCAAGGATTTTGCTCTGATAGTAAAACCATTGACGGGTCTTCTAAAGAAAAATGCGCCTTGGAAATGGGGGGAAGAAGAAGCAACTGCATTTACAGAGATTAAAAAACGATTGACCAGCAGACCAATTCTCGCACTATACGACAAAAATTTAGAAACTCAGTTACACACGGATGCGTGTAGATTTGGCATCGCGGGTATTCTTCCAGAAAGACGAGAAAGGTTTATGGAGAGTTGTAGCATACTACAGTCGTCAAACCACGGTAGAAGAGCAGAAACTTCACTCGTTTGAGTTAGAAACTCTAGCTGTGATAGCGTCATTAAACAAGTTTAGGGTCTACTTGTTAGGCCTACGCTTCAAAATACTAACAGATTGTAATTCATTACGCACCACACTTACAAAACGAGATGTGATCCCGAAAATTGCAAGATGGTGGGTGCAGTTACAAGAATATGACTGTGAAATTGAGTATCGACCAGGAGATAAGATGTCACATGTGGATGCCCTGAGTCGAGCTCCATCAGACTCAAAAGTAGACGATTTGCACGTTATTGATATACTTAGTGTTACTGCTGAAGATTGGATTACTACTGTTCAATCTTCAGATGACGATATAAGGCGTATTAAAGAAATATTAAGTGATCCAGAATCCCCCAACATAGTAAGTACATTTCAAAATTACAAATTAAAAAATGGACGTGTATACAGGATCATAGCTGATGATAATATCAAATGGGTAGTGCCTAGAGGCGCACGCTGGCAAATTGTTAAAGCCAATCACGATGACGTAGGCCATTTTGGGTTAGAAAAGACTTTAGATCGTATTCGGGCATTATATTGGTTTCCTAAAATGAGAACCTTTGTCACCAAATATGTTTCAGCATGTTTAGAATGTGCTCACCATAAGATGCCAGGTGGTGCTCGACAAGGTCACCTACATTCCATAGAAAAAGTAGAAATCCCCTTTCACACGGTCCACGTGGACCATGTTGGGCCTTTCATTAAGAGTAAGAAGGGGAACTCATATATCTTAGTAATCATCGATGCCTTTACTAAATTTGTTTCTTTGGCTGCCGTCAAAAGTACCAAAACGTCGGAAACTATAAAAGTAATTAAAAAAAATCTTATTGGGTATTTTGGTACTCCAACACGCCTCATTTCTGATAGAGGTAGCTGTTTTACCAGCAAGAGGTTTAGGAAGTTTATACAGGCCTTAGGCATAAAGCATGTTATGAATGCAGTAGCCACGCCGCGAGCAAATGGTCAAGTAGAAAGGTCAAACCGAACTATATTGGCATCATTGGGAACCATGAACCATGGCAAAGATCCTAAAACATGGGATGATAATCTATCGGATATACAGTTAGGCATCCCGCTGCCAGATGCAACTGCTCTCAAAATTCGCACTAGATCACCTACTTTATATACTTTTGCCGCTTTTCTTTTTCTATTATACCGTTCTTCACTGACCTTCGCTTGCTGTTGCATCAGGCAGCGTGCATCTAATCTAATATCGTCAATCTTACCGTCTACTATTCCATGTCCTACATCCGAAATTACTTCACTTAATATACCTTGCGAAGGATTTGTAACTCTACGCCCAAATAATAATTCACTAGGAGTTTTTTTTGTGACGTCGTGTATTGTCGTATTAATGCCTAACTGTATATCCGATAGATTATCATCCCATGTTCTAGGATCTTTGCCATGGTTCATGGTTCCCAATGATGCCAATATAGTTCGGTTTGACCTTTCTACTTGACCATTTGCTCGCGGCGTGGCTACTGCATTCATAACATGCTTTATGCCTAAGGCCTGTATAAACTTCCTAAACCTCTTGCTGGTAAAACAGCTACCTCTATCAGAAATGAGGCGTGTTGGAGTACCAAAATACCCAATAAGATTTTTTTTTAATTACTTTTATAGTTTCCGACGTTTTGGTACTTTTGACGGCAGCCAAAGAAACAAATTTAGTAAAGGCATCGATGATTACTAAGATATATGAGTTCCCCTTCTTACTCTTAATGAAAGGCCCAACATGGTCCACGTGGACCGTGTGAAAGGGGATTTCTACTTTTTTTATGGAATGTAGGTGACCTTGTCGAGCACCACCTGGCATCTTATGGTGAGCACATTCTAAACATGCTGAAACATATTTGGTGACAAAGGTTCTCATTTTAGGAAACCAATATAATGCCCGAATACGATCTAAAGTCTTTTCTAACCCAAAATGGCCTACGTCATCGTGATTGGCTTTAACAATTTGCCAGCGTGCGCCTCTAGGCACTACCCATTTGATATTATCATCAGCTATGATCCTGTATACACGTCCATTTTTTAATTTGTAATTTTGAAATGTACTTATGTTGGGGGATTCTGGATCACTTAATATTTCTTTAATACGCCTTATATCGTCATCTGAAGATTGAACAGTAGTAATCCAATCTTCAGCAGTAACACTAAGTATATCAATAACGTGCAAATCGTCTACTTTTGAGTCTGATGGAGCTCGACTCAGGGCATCCACATGTGACATCTTATCTCCTGGTCGATACTCAATTTCACAGTCATATTCTTGTAACTGCACCCACCATCTTGCAATTTTCGGGATCACATCTCGTTTTGTAAGTGTGGTGCGTAATGAATTACAATCTGTTAGTATTTTGAAGCGTAGGCCTAACAAGTAGACCCTAAACTTGTTTAATGACGCTATCACAGCTAGAGTTTCTAACTCAAACGAGTGAAGTTTCTGCTCTTCTACCGTGGTTTGACGACTGTAGTATGCTACAACTCTCCATAAACCTTTCTCGTCTTTCTGAAGAAGAATACCCGCGATGCCAAATCTACACGCATCCGTGTGTAACTGAGTTTCTAAATTTTTGTCGTATAGTGCGAGAATTGGTCTGCTGGTCAATCGTTTTTTAATCTCTGTAAATGCAGTTGCTTCTTCTTCCCCCCATTTCCAAGGCGCATTTTTCTTTAGAAGACCCGTCAATGGTTTTACTATCAGAGCAAAATCCTTGACAAATCTTCTAAAGAAGCTGGCAAGACCTAAAAATCGTCTAACGTCATGCTGATTTAAGGGAGTAGGAAATTTTGAGACTGCTCCAGTTTTCGCAGAGCCTGGTTGGATACCATTACCACTTATTTCAAACCCTAAAAAGTCTAATTTATCAAACATAAATTTACATTTCTGCATTTTCAGTGTTAAGCCTCCTTCTTTTAATAATAACAAAACTTCTTCTAGTCTTTGCAGCGCTTCATCAAAGCAACGCGCGGGTATCAAAACATCATCCATATACACAATTACATAACTTAACCGTGCTTTATTAAGAATCTTATGCATGGCTCTTTGGAAAACCGAAGGAGCGTTTGCTAAGCCAAATGGCATTCTGGTGTATTCATATTGTCCATCTGGCGTAACAAACGCGGTCTTCTCTTGAGACTTCTCCGAGATGGGAATCTGATAGTACCCTGAAGCCAAATCCAGCGATATGAACATCTTATGGCCCGCTAATTGATCAAGAAGGTCTTCTACCCTAGGGAGAGGATAATGGTCTCGCTTAGTCCTGCTGTTTAAGGCTCTGTAGTCAACACACATTCGCCTCTCACCACTTTTCTTTCTTACCAATACAATGGGGCTCGCGTAAGGTGATGAAGACTCCTTAACTATACCACAATCTAACATTTCTGCTACCATGCGCCTGACATCTTCTCTTTCTGCATACGAGAGTCTATAAGGCCTGTAAACTACCGGTTCTTCATTCTTTAATTGTATATCCATTTCTAATACAGTTGTAAATCCGAGATCCTTAAGACAGGAAGAAAAACAGCTGCTATATCTTGCGAGCAAGTCCTTCACCATTTGTTTTTCTAATTCGCTAAGATTATCCCCTATAACAGGCTCAGATATATCATTCCTGTCAGTGAAATTAACGTTATTTACATATTTACAATCATGACTCATTACCATACTGCGTATCAGCAACTGTTCACGTTCTAGAATTAAACCCTTAGTTCTAGGATTTAAGATAAGAAGACAGCCTAATCCATCTTTTAATTCATATTCTCCCGGAAACAAATAGAATTCAGAACCATTTTGTCCCCGCATACCACCTCTAACATATACAGTACAAGAAAGTTCAGGTTTTGCTAATACTGCGACAGTTTGTATTGCCTCAGGGTTAATATAAGTTTGCTCCCTACATAACAAGTGTATTTTAGCGTTTTGGGTCTTACAAATCTCCAGTTTATCTACGGTTTTAGTAATTTTAATACCCGGCCGTTCTGAAAATGAATGCCCTAGAAGCACTGGATAGTTAATGAGGTTATCATTAATAACTAATATTTCTATATCTTTTTCAGTAATTCCTTGTACCTCAATATTAACTAACGACTTACCGATAGGCTGGTACGGTATATTGCCTAGGCCTTTTAGTAAGGGTAAATCATTTGTGGTCCAATCGAACCCTAGATTTAGGGCGTCCGTCAACCGAATTAGAGTACATTCGCTCCCTAAATCTAAATGACATTGGACATTTACCCCGTTAATACGTATAGGAAAAGTGTAAATACTCGCCGATTGTTGACTAGAGATTTTCAACACGGTTTTTTCCTTATCTAGCTTTTGAGCGGGTTCCATTTTAGAACACGCATTAGACAAATGACCTAATAAATTACAACGACTACACTTTAATAACGGTTTATTGCATTTATAGCTGGGGTGACCTACTTCGTTACAATTGAAACAAGTTATCCGACCCGGTTCGAATCTATTCGGCTTATTCAAGACCCTATTTGAATTATTTGGTACCGGCCGTTTATCCCTATCTCGAATTGATCTTTCGGTATCCCTAGAAACGCCTGGTTTAACAGTTTTAAAAAATTTGAGTAACTGTTCAGGTTCAGAAAATTGTGCCGCTTGAGCTCCTAGTCTAATACCCCTATCTTCAATTCCATAAATTAGACAATCAACTGCATTTTTGCCATATATGTTGCAACGGTTTAGTAAGTTAATTTTAGTGTAATAATATAATTCGGGAGATTCACTAAACCGTAGTTTTTTATTCAACATTTCAGTTAATAATTCACCATAATTCTGGGTAGATGGAAAAGTTTCAATTAATTTAACTTTCCATTCCTCCCAAGAATACAGCAAAGTGGGGAGACTTTGGTACCACGTTTTAGCTATTCCCGAGAGTTTAGGCAGAGCGTAGTGCACGACTTGTTTTTCTGACCATTCGTAAATTAATTTACATTCCTCAACCTTCGATAACCACGCATTAACAGTCTGTTCTTTTGCCATTGGATCAAAATCAGGTATTACATTGTGAATAGACGAAAATTTATCACTAGAACTAGATTTCATCGATTTAATCGCATCAACAAATGAATCTATTAAAGTACTAGTTACATCGCTTTTATCACCTTTTTGGGGTCTTGTAATAGAACAGTCCTTACTACGTTTCCTACTTCTACGGTCCCGATCAATATTCATAATTCTGCTATCGTGGCGATTTCGTAGCTGACTGCGGCTACGACTTCGATGTTCACCTGATCGTTGGCTGCGACGTTCAATACTACGCCTAGAACGTCGCTCACCGGGACTCCTTTGGTGGTGCTCAGTGTTAGGGCGGCTCCGGTGACTGGCACTTCGGTTCGGGCTTGGGCGCTGACTGCGGCGGTCTGAGCGCTTTTCACTGCGGCGCTCTCTACTACGCCGGCTTCGCTGTTCATTGCCCTCACGACTGCCGTCTCGGCTGCGTGAAGGAGTCCTTGACCAATCACGGCCCATCACCAATCTGATAAAAAAAAAAAAATCCGAATCAGGTTCATTTATTATTATTAATGTCGGAGACGGTCAATAGCGCGGATGTAAAACGACTCTAAGCACGAGTTCCGGGAGGTGGCAGCACAGTGAAGTTGGCGGCTTACTTCATGCTTGTACCGGGTCGAGCCCGTGAAGGCTCGCCCTCGGGACGGCACTTCACATTCGAACATCGAAGAGTTCGGCTGCCTTATTACGGATCTTGCAGACGATCAGCAACAACCAAAAATTGCGCAATAGTTGTTGTCAAACGTCTATTTCTTATTACGTAAAAGCAGACAACAAGCAGACAATCTGCCGTCAACAGTGCTGCCTCTGTCGAGCAACTGAAAAACTAAAAATGCAGTTGTCGCTAATAAAAACTCAAAGGTTGCTTTGCAAATGGTATTAGCTATGACTTGCGACAGCCACACGACAGCAACTACCAAGCAATTGATTTGTCAAATATGCGACAGCTCTAATGCTTGTTGTTGACTTGTTGCTGGTTGTAATAGGAACAATCTAAGGGAACAATAAAGTATATAAAAATCTCAAAATAAAATAAAAATTATAGTTTAGAAGATTGATTCTTAACTGAGATCATCGAATACTTAAAAAACTTATTAAAATATATTACGGTAAGTGTGCAAAATATTTTCATCGGTCTAGAAAAGGTGTTCGACAAGTTTTCGAATATAATTATTTTACTAATAATTACATATTAAATTTACTTTCGGGAATATTAATCATACCTTCTTAGACAGTTTTATATAAAATGGCACGAGCATTCTTATTAATTGAGGCACTCGAGGCCGAAGTTAGAAGACAAGAAGCTCATGATGTGGCTCAGTTACGGCGAAGTCTTCGTAACCAAGCAAGGACTTTGAGCATGACAGATGTTGAGTTCAAGGCACACTACAGAATCTCCCAAGATTCATTTGAAGAGTTGTGTTATGGACTAGCTCCACTAATGGCTAGATCAAAGAGGCAAACAAAGGTTTCTGTAGAGTGTAAGGTAAGAAATTGTTATAAATTCTTGACTTGAATGCATTCATAATATTGTTAGCAGCATTGCAAGACCATGTTTGTAGTCTGCCCATTTATTAAATTATAATAATCACTTTTCAGGTCTTAACAGCTCTGTCTTTCTATGCAACGGGTTCATACCAAAAGCCAGTAGGAATGAGCTTTTTGCATGGTTTAAGCCAGCCTAGTGTGTCAAATGCTGTGAGAGAAGTGACAACAGCACTAAACAATATTAATATACTGAATAAGTATATTAAATTTCCACAAACACAGCAAGAAAGAAATATCATCATTAACAAGTAAATTTCTATACCTATTTGATATGTACCATGAAAGTTTCACATATCATTAATTTTGTCTATAATTCCAGATTTTATAATAAATTTGGAATTCCTGGTGTCCTGGGCTGTGTTGATGGTACACATGTGGCATTAGTGAAGCCTTCAGAGCATGAAGAACGTTTTTTTAACAGAAAACATTATCATTCTAGAAATGTTCAAATAGTAAGTACTCACTTACTTAACTAAGCTTTAATTTATTTATTACCTATATTAAGTTTGTACGAACCTTTTATTACTACAATTATTAAAAAACTGACTTGCACAATGTTTCTAATACTGTGAGAATATAAGAATTAATTTCTTGTAAATAATGTTTTTTTAGATATGTGACAGTGACCTTAATATTTTAAATGTGGATGCTACTTTTGGCGGAGCTACTCATGATGCATATATTTGGCGCAATTCGGAAATAAATAATCATTTGCAGCAGCTTCATAATAATGGTGAAAGCATTTGGTTATTAGGTAATTATTTTTTGTATTATTAATGTAGTGTGTGTGTTAAGTGTAACAGAATTAATGTTCAAAAATACCTGTTTACTAAATATTTTAATTTTATTATTTATTTTATTTATTTCATTTTTAGATATCAATTTTGTAGTAATTTATACATTATAAAACACTGACTATGCTTTACATTTGCAGGCGACTCTGGATATCCACTGCGGCCATGGCTTCTGACTCCTATTGTTAACGCTGTTCCTGGGACTGCAGAAGAGCATTACACAAATGTCCACTGCAGTGCTAGGAATACTGTTGAACGTTGCATAGGAGTTTTGAAAACTCGTTGGCGATGTTTGTTGGCACATAGAGTACTGCATTATGACCATCACACTGTAGCAAAAATCATAAATGCATGCTGTGTTTTACACAACATCGCTAACCAACAAGGAACAGAAGTCATAGAGCTATCAGATGAATATACTAGACATGATTCTGACCGCCAAATATCTGACACCATCAGCATTGATGATGAAACACACCAATTAGAACGTGGTCGTTTACAGCGATCACTTATTATGCAGCGTCTATGGAGGGAGAGGAGACCATAGCCTTTATTTAGCGTTGTACAAACTTTTTCTAGTATTTAAACCTAAGAATATTTATATTTATATAGCAGAAACCAATGATGATATCATTGTTAATATTTGTGTGTGGTTAATAAATATACTGAAATAAAGGCACTAACTCACCACCTGTAATGTAACGTTACAAAGTCGAGCATTACATAGGCAAGCTAGGAAAAACTGTCATCACAAAATCGAACCTGAAATGTTAGATTATAGATTGTGAGGAAGCACCTTATTCAAAAAGAATGTACTTGAACTATCTGTAGGTACTTACTAATAATTGTGTAGAGATAAAAATATTATACATAGCAAAAGTAGTTTATGATAATAAGTAGTTAATTTAATACTGTTCACTGATGATATTATTTTAAATTTAAGAGTTTAGTTTGGGCATATAATATGTAATTGTAATAATTATTTAAATTTTTTCTGGTTATTATTGTATCGTTATTATTTGGTTACTTATTTTTAGTTTTACAATTTTTAGATTATTAGAAGATTTAGATTATGTTTAGATTATAAATATAATGATTATCTTGTGTACTGAACCTTTCTATTTTTGTGGTGTGATTGTGTGATGCAATAAACATGTCTATGTATAAGTCAATGTGTACTGAAACCTTAGGTATGTACCTTCTACCTTCATATTTCACTTGTGTAAATTAATTCAATTTTTTATATCAGATATTTCAAATATTAGTAACTATATTACTTAGTAAAAAAAATGAAATATTTTCAAATAAAACAATTTTAAAAATGTGAATGAGAAAAATGTCACAATATAGAATGTGAATAATAATTAATCAGATTTTGAATACTTAATGTCAAAAATAATGAATTTGGAATTAAAATAATGATAACACAAACAATTAAATAAAATAAATGTTATTTATTTTCTAAACAATTTTTTAATACATTGGTTAGTTCGCGCAGCGCCTGAGCCAGAGTCTCTGTAAGGGCTAGTTGTCTGCGCGATATATCTAACTCGTCCCTCCTAGCCTCTGCAATTATCATCATTGCATCTACCAGCTTCTGCTCCGCGTCGATCCGTCTATTTTCCATATCAACGATCCAAGACGGGTCAACTCTTTGACGAGTCCTGAGATCAGATATATTGCGGCTCCTAATAGAGCTCCTGGGTAGTCGCCGTGACACTGGACTATCTGTAAAGAAAAAAATATTATAATTACAACTAAATAATTTAAAGCATTCGTATTTCAACTTTCAGTTCATAGGAAGCACCACCAGCTTTCAAGTAAAAAAAAAGAAAAATTAAAATTTGTTCAACCAGTCGATAGTTCTGACTTCTGACATCAAAAATATTAAAAAATAAAAGTGACAATTAGAACTATATCTGACCAGCATTTGATCTAGGACCCCGCGTCCTGTTAGGGTCAGCAGAAGCCGGTGCCTGCACTCTATCTGAAACTAATAAGATAGGATATTTTGAAGCAACAGTATGTTTGCAATTTTGAAATATTTGAATCATTTGTCAGGTTTAAAACAATATAATATATAATAAATATTATACATGCGAAAGTAACTCTGTCTGTCTGTCTGTTACGCAATCACGCCTTAACTACTAAACCAATTTGCATTAAATTTGGTATAGAGATATTTTGATACCCGAGAAAAGACATAGGCTACTTTTTACCCCGGGACATAGGATAGGTTTTATTCCGGAAATCCCACGGGAACAGGAACTATGCGGGTTTTTCTTTGACTGCGCGGGCGATGCCGCGGGTGGAAAGCTAGTTCAATATAAATCTCTATGTAAATACCAAATTTTACCTAAATTGTTAAGAGTTACATATAATAACAACTGATTGTTTATGTAGGTATGTTTTTCTTATATTATTTATGTAATGTAGATAGTATAAGCTCAACTAACTAACTTTACCAGTATTTCCTCTCGTTGATGGTGATATTGGCGTTGTGGTCTGCCCAATATCTATGAGCCGTTCACTGGCTGGTGGTGGTGGAGAAGACTCTAAAATTGAAAGGGTTTTGGATAAATTATATACTTAAGTAACAGATTTTTTTTCACTCCGAAGTTGGTTAAAATAAATGTCTGTTTACCTATGGTTATCTCTACACATTCAGTTGCTATATCCTCATAGATGGCCGAGGAGGTACTTGGTGTTGGTATAGGCTGCAATGCAAAAATATGATTATAATCATTACATATTAATTTCAAGGATAAAAGACTATTTTTTTTCTCTTACAAATGCTGGCACTCTATGCTGAGTATCTCCATATGCAGCACCCTCTCCAATAATGGCCAACACCTTTTTATCAATTTCTGATAAGTCGTCTTTACAAGCCGGCCCACCACCAGTGCCAGAAGCTGCCCGTCTTTGGGCTGATGCCCTCGCCTTTACCTTATGCTTCAGGTCAGCCCAATACTGTAAGCATAATGCATGCAAGCTTATTTAAATTTATTTGTTTGAAACCCACAGCTCTTAATATATATATGTTACGGCTAAAGGTAGGTGAGAACATAAACTTAAGATTAGCCGGCTAAACTTAGGTTTATTTTCGACGAGGTGTTAATGTTAGTTTGTTCTATCTTTAGCCGGCTAAACTTAAGTGTAACCGCAGGCCCGTGGCTAAAAATGTCGGGGTGGGTAGATTTGGTTACTATAATACATGTAAGGAACAGGGCGAGTGTTTTCTGGCACTTCGCCGGCTGCTGCCGCAGCACGCTCGCTGCGCTCGCTCGGCTCGTGCGGGTCTTAAGAGTTCTAACCTAACCTAACCTAGCCACCAGCTTTCTGCCCTGAGTCGGGGTGGGTAGATTTGGTTACTATAATACATGTAAGGAACAGGGCGAGTGTTTTCTGGCACTGTGCGGGCCCCTCAAGCCCTCCACCGGCCCGGCGCTAACCAAATCTACCCACCCCGACATTTTTAGCCACGGGCCTGCGGTTACACTTAAGTTTAGCCGGCTAAAGATAGAACAAACTAACATTAACACCTCGTCGAAAATAAACCTAAGTTTAGCCGGCTAATCTTAAGTTTATGTTCTCACCTACCTTTAGCCGTGACATATATATATATATATATATAGTTATATATATATTATATATAAGTAGTTTATATAAACTTTTTTTTAACCTTTTATAAACTATAATTTTATGCATCAATATGGAATTGATGTACTAAAAATGCAAGTAGGCAGCTGGTATAGACAGCTATTTAGTATTTCTATTTTCTGTGGTGTAAAAATACACACATGGCGGTGTGAAATCAAGTGATGTGTTAGAAATATGAGCAAAAAGGATTCAAATTGTATAGAAATAGCAAATAAATAATTATTTATCAAATATACTTACACGTTTCCAGCGATATCCAGATTTTGAGGCACCACTGCCATGGGCGTTTAATTTGGAAGCTAGTTCTTCCCACTGGCGATCGACTGTTTCTTTCGATCGTGGACCCAAACCAACGCCTTTGGCCAGAGCCTGATGCTCCATTAAATAATTAAGGAGGTCCTCTAATTGAGACTTGGAAACTCGGTGTTCCATTTTTTTCAACTGAAAAATTCACAATATTTTGTGAGTAAATAAGTAACGTTTAATGCATATATTGTAACTAGCGCCTTCATAAACAAAGAGTTAGACTTACCTACTTGTGCAAAATTACGAAAATTGTAACACTAATATTCACCGCTGAGCACAAACCACGACAAATCACATTCACGAACCTACTGAATACCTTTCCCATATCCCAGTAATAATATATTACGTTGTTTATGTGACAAGACCCACTTACAAGGGTTATCGCAAAAAAAATCCCTGGAGTGGTCATGCTGGGATCCATCCACTTCACAAGTTTCTTAATCCATCAGTCCTCGGAATCACAGACACAATAGAAAATCTATTGTGTCGCGCCCCGATCGGGCCTTACGGTGGTCAATGGGTTAATCTTAACTTTCATATTAGTTTTTTGCTAACGCAGATCACAGATGTGACGCAGTTATGAATATGAGAGCGAGTATTGTTTAATGTTTAACAAACATACGTAGTACCACCAGTTGCCACCTGATTGTGAGTGGCGCTGCTTTCCATACAAAATCAAGTGCATCGGTCGCAGGAAGCAGATGTTGTGCGACAGCGGCGCAACAGCTTACATAATACGAAATTTTTTGACGTTTCGCGACCAGTCGCAAACCTGTCGCGTTGCTGTTGCGCGTCGCTTGCTATCTGCTAATTTTTAGCTAATAAGGCTGCGGATCTTCCACTACTAGGAACTGTTAACCTTTTCTTTGCTAGTGTTTAATTTAAATGTGTAACGTAACGGTTATTAAAAGTGATTGTATTTAAAGTGATTGTATTAAAATGACTGTATTGTAAAACTGACATGATTAAAAAGAGCAACTATAGAGTTTCTTGCCGGTTCTTCTCTGTAGATACTGCTTTCCGAATCGGTGGTAAATAAAGAAATGATTGAGTTTGAGGTGTTTCTTTGCTCGATTACCCAACGCAACGCCCACAGCTTGAAAATAGATTCACAATCTACATCTTGCTCCGACATCAGAATTGGGATCAAATCGAGCAAATGAGAAAACACGTGACGATAACCTCGATACGATATACGATAACCTGATTAAAAGTCAAAGCGCCGCAACCACGTGGCACTTCGATCCAGTTTCAACGGGAACAGCAAGAAGTCGGAAGCGAGCATCATCGTATCATCGAGAGCAGCGCCGTGTCATGTCGTGCACCGTGCCATCGCGTCGAGCATCCGGCTTCGAGCATCATGCGTCGAGCGTCGAGCATCATGCGTCGAGCGTCATGCGTTGCGCCATGTGGTGCATTACGCATCCATACTGAGCGCCGCGGCACCAAGCTGGGCTCCGCGACACCACGCCAGGTGTTGCACATCCACGCCAGGCACCGCAATACCACGCCGGGCGTCGCGCTACCATCACTACCATCAACACGTCGAGCCTGAGATCACCGGAACCAGAGCGACGTGTCGACGTGTCGTGCAACTATCCTTCAATCTCATACAAAACCGGTCAGTAGATAACATTCCACTTTGAGTGTACAGTAAGATAAAGAAAGTAGGTTTTCAAAATGTAGTAACTTCAAGCAACTTATTCGAAAGAAAAAGAAATTTATTGCCAAAAACATTAGTTACAAAATTTATTTTAAAATTAATTGAGGAAAATGGTCACAGCCTCGGCAAAATGCTGCACAAAAACATCGCTAATTTACAGGCTGTACCGAATGTAATGATTACAGATTTTGTTAAAAGTTGTAACCTACAAGACCAGTGTATAGTTTAATCTTATTGCATTACATTTAACTCAACTTATTTACGCAGTGATAAATTAACAGTACCTATTTCACTTATTCAGGGACGGGTTTACATTAGTAGGTAATTCACGTAATTTTAAAAAATACTTTGTGGCGTAAGCACTGCCATCAAGATAAATTAAGTAACGAATTGCTTTAATGTTTGTTATTTTGTGAGCTAACACTAACAAAGAAAGCACATTAATTGGTACACTGCATCCAGATCCTTCAATCGAACGTAAACAATAAACATTCACTTGTCCGTGTATCAGAACAAAAACAGTATGCGAATTACTTTCAAATTAGTTTCTTAACTACCCGCGTTAGTTTCTTGACTACCCGCATTAATTTCTTAAACTACCTGCGTTGGTTTTTTAGGCTATAACCCTTGACAAATAGCAATTAATTGCTACACAAAGACAGCCTTATTGCTATTCGATTAAAAACGAAAAGTAATGCCTTAACTAGTGCATTTGAGGTTTAAAAAAAAACTTTTCGTAGGTTTTATTTAAGGTGATATTTGAGGTAATTTCTTAAAATAAAGTTGTGAACAATTCACAGTATACAGTTTTACGATATGAAGTTTTATGAAATGTTGCAGATTTAGTTTTATCGAATAAAAGGTAAATCGAGGCATTTAGTTTTGAATTTTTACAGAGAATTTATTGGGTCCTTATTTAGGCAGTTCATAATACAATGTCACAGATAATTAGCGTGTGTTCAAATAAACATCTAGCGTAAGATAAATCTTTGGAATCTACATTTGGTTTTAGTACATTAGATTGCTTTAAAATTAAGAACTATCCCATCAACGTTAGGGTACGTTAAATGTTAAGATATTAAGACTTTAAAAAAAAAAACTGGAAATAATCTTAAGGTTAATAGCGCCTTTACAGTTTACATACTGTCGTCAGATAATGTCTGTTTAATTGAATAGAGAAAAGAAAAACCCATCCAGGTTTTCTGAAAGTTTTTGAAGTGAAACTTCTTTATCGGGGTTGGACAAAAATTTAGTGTAACATTTTTGCGTTACGCCGTAAGCGTGACATTTTTGCGTTACGCCGTACGCGTGACATTTTTGCGTTACGCCATACTCGTGACATTTTTAAGGTCATAAAGAAGTTTCACTTCTTACGTGTGTACTCTAGTACACGCATACATTTTTTTTCTTATCCCTATCAATTATTTTTTGAAAAAATAAGGTCAAAAAGAAGTTTCATTTCTTACGTGTGTACACGTACGCGTAGCACACGCACACATTTTTTTTGGTTTTTAGCTTCAAATAAGTCCTAAACGTGGAGTATTCGATAGTACCTAATCGATTTACATTGTGTGCATTTAATGTAATTTCTTGATAATAGTTTTTGTGACTAGCTGCAGTTTGACATCAACTGAATACATCAATTAGGTAGTTGTACAGTAGTTGTTGAGTAGTTCATTCTTATTACGTTGAAACTAAAATTTAGCTCAGCCCTTTTGCCGTTCGATATTAGATTCACAGATGCTGCTTATAGCTGCTTATAGTATACACTTATTAATTGTTTTAAGTTGAGTTTTCAAAAGTAAACATAACGTTAAGGAATTTAGCCATATGCAAATTTGCCGATAAAAAAAAGTTTTGAAGGGTTTCTCGCGATTTTTTTTTGTAGGCAGATATTATGTTATCACATGATTACTTTAAATTCAAGTTGGTAAATATTCAGTTGAGAATAAGCTTTCACCACTTTTTGAGTGTTTTCTGCGGTTCAGTTACGAATTATTCGTTTTAAACTTTTTAAGATGTTATTTTTGTGCTGTATTTTTTTTGTCAATGATCATAATTATTAACAACAAAATAAAACTGCTGTTAACATTTGAGCAAGCTGCACAGGCTAGCACAATGATAGATTTGGGAGGTATAGTTCAGTAGAGTTCTAGTTGAGTAGAGTTGTAGCATACTGATAGTTGTGTTGTCTCGTACGTTGTGAAGTAAATGTGTGTTGCGTGAAATAATATTGTGATGGTAATGTAGTTCATCGAAGGATTGTGGTGTTCTATCTGGCATGAGGTCCAGGATAGTAGATGTGTGTTCTGACCGGTCAGGAGGACCGCGGCAGTATGGTAACCCTGTAAGGTCAGTGTGGGCCGAGGCAGGATGGTAGTTATTTTGGTATCCCGAGATGAATTACCGTAGTAATGTAGTGTGAGAAATGGCGTACGGGGACGCATGATTGTCAGTATGGCTGTATAGAAGATACCTAGAGTTTTAATATTCGGTTGGATGAGTAATATTCAGTTCAGATAAGATTTCTCTTTTTTTTTAACTGTTGAGCTATTGAAATACTAAACACCAATAATCACTTTGAAAAGACAGATGTTGTTTATACAATGTTCGGGTAACTTCACTTTGTTAATATACTGAGGATGCCTGAGGGCCAAGTACCACTTGAAGTTGATTAATGTTTGAAACTTGAATTTGAGTTGAGTGATAGCGGTGAATCTTAGTTCGATTGGTCAGAGTGTGCCAGTAGTCATTTCGTAGCCGTAGTCCGTTGAAGTCGGTGTCTGCTATAAGGGGTTATGGCTGCTTATAGTAAACCGTGGATGCGCGGTATTACCGTAGTCCGTTGAAGCCGGCGTCTGCTATTAGGAGTACAGATAGCTGCTTATAGTAAACCGTGGATGCGCGGTGCGCGGGTGACGCTGGCGGAGGTTGGGTCTTGGAGAGACCATTGGAATATGGGAGTCCGTGGGACTCGGCATTCGGAGGAATGCGTGTGGAACAAACATGAGGTTTGTTGTGGGGCTTAGTGAAAAGCCAGAGTTTGCATTCGGAGGAATGCGTGTGTGTTGTTGGGCTTAGTGAAAAGCCAGAGTTGGCATTCGGTGGAATGCGTGTGTGATGATGGGCTTAGTGAAATCACATATGGCATTCGCGGCCTCAATGTATACCACCATGACATTGTGGCGTTGCCACTTTTATTATCTATATTTTATTATCTGTGGCGTTCCGAAACGGAACGCACTTGATCGAATTTTAAATTGATTCGACGATAGTGAAAATGATTCACTAGGACAATAGTTAACCCTTAAATTGTCACCCCTAGATAACTTGTGTGTATAATGTCCAAATTTGGAGGATGTGTTGGAATTAGGATAGAAAAGAGGAAAATGAAAAAAAAATTTTAAAATTTTAATTTTTTCTATTGTTTTCACTATGTCACATAAAAAGGACATTGCCAATTATATGTACATGTTCGAACCGTCACATATAACGGACATTGCACATTATTCCTGCAACCGTGGTACATATATACAATGCACATTTTCAACTCTGTAATTCAAAATTATTATCAAATTATAATTATGGACGATCTAGTACAAGCTTTTCAAACATCTGTCTTAAAATATTGGTTAAAACTTTAACGATATCGTTAAAAATAATGGATTTTAAAAAAACGACACTATCAAAAGTCACAGCATAAGAATATGCTAAGAATTGGAATAGAAATAGTATTACATAGCCTGAGAACTTATTCTAATACACCAAGAAAGTCCTCTTCCCATTCACTAAATTGTACAGATTGTAATGTGTTTGCTTCATCGTATGCAAAGAAGTCGTATACCATGCCTGAAGTACCAAAACAAACAGGAAATTTAAATCGCTTTTCTTTGGATTCTTTGGCATATTATATATCCATTTGCTGCCAGTTTTTTAATTTGTAAGGTATTATTATTTAAATTTTCAAATATTGGGTGGTATTTCTGGTAAGTAACATGATGCTGTGGCTGAAGAACTACTGAGAAGTAGGGAAGATTCATCTCGCACCGCATGTAATGGCTGTAATTCTACAGCAATAATATTTTGTTGATGGTAAAAATTCTGACTTTTTGGGTCTTCATTGTGTCTCAAATCAATATGTCGTATAATTCCGGAGGTATAGTGCTGGGAATAAATGATTGACACTGTTATCATAGTGAAATCACTCCCGTAGGTCAACATTTCCTTCGAAATCGTCATCTCAACTCAACGCCAGACTCTTCAGCTTCCGCCAGAGGTAGTGAGGGAATTTTTTATTGAGTGCCAAGTCATGCTCCTGTAAAATATAATAAAAATAGAGAAAAATATATCAAAATGATGATGTTGAAAATGGAGGGCCTTATTGGCAACGTCCGTTACATAGGACATGTGAAGAATACCCTAGTGTATACTCCAAGTTGTCAACGTCCGTTTTATGGGACATCATAAACAAACTAAGATTTTTATTACAAATATTGTAAGATATGTAAAAATTATGTCAAAATACTATACTTACAATCGTATTCTAACTAATAATATAACATTATAAGCAAAATAGCCAAAATACTTACAATTATAACCAATTTTGTCAGGAGAGTCAAAAGATCCGTTTTTTGCAAATTTCAAATGGACACCATTCGCGACTGTACTTCGCTTCGCTAACGAAACCTGCATATACGCGAAGGACATAGCTAGTACCTTCCTAATATACCAATTGGCAATGCCAAGGTCTACTGTAACAGAGCCAGCATGTGTATAAATACTATGTCCTTTAAAACGGACGAAATCAATTTAAGGGTTAATACGCAAAACGCAATACGCAGTTGATACGTATTTAATACCAATACTCAATGATTGTCTCCTGCTAACCTGTACAGACTAGACTCATTGTGGTGACTGGTGAAACATTGTATAGCATTAACAACATAGTACTGTATTATTGAAAGATCGATTAAAGGTTTATTTTACAATCTACGACTTTCATTATACATGGGTAACAAAACCCCATAACATATTCGGTTTTACTCCGGACAACATCTTCAGCCACCCAATCCCTTTGCTTGAAGTCCAAATCCAGCGGAGGACAATAATCGTCATTTACTAAAATTGAAGGTTTTTCGTCCTAGTATAAAAGTTGTCTGGATCCCATTTTATACTCAATCTATAGTATAATACTATAGATATCATGTGAAACGTGACTTGGAAAAAAATCATTCAAATAAATCACAAAATAAAAATTTGAAACAATTTTAAAAGTTACGAAAAGCCCAATTATACGTCAAAATGACGCACAACATCCTCTTTACAACCAAATGGCGGAATTTACATGGATGAGCCAACTATGTACTGCTAGGTCTCGACGGCTAATAAGTTGGTTCTGGATTTTGCAGCGATTCGATGGTAAATATAGAAGAGTTCATACGTCAAATTTACGTAGATTGGACTTCTAGGGTTAAATGCATAAATACCTAAATGATGTTTTGTTTTTATTATCTAATAACGATAAAAAAAACCCGTTGATTTCATTCGTTTTTCAAGCTACGTGCATAGTGTTTCCACTAAAAAGCCTCAATTGAGTCATAAAGTACACAAATTTCAAGCATAATAAGTCACATCATTTCTATAAAACCAAAACTGGCAATAATATAAGTCGTGTTGTGCGATTATGAACATAGTGCATAAGGGCATAAGTCGTTATATTGCAAAGAGTAAAAAAAAAATTATGTGAATACATTGAGTTATTCCATGAAGTACTCGTTCATAAGGCCACAACTACAAAAAAACACGAAAAAAGTATATTTCTGGGGTTGTTACAACATGTGTTCATATGTAAAAATATAGTCTAACATCATATCTTACACATACAAGCTTAAAATTTTGAATTAATAAAGATTTAGTATTGATATATAGTTTTTTGTCTCTCCTGAAAAGTGCTGTTTTTGAGTTATTCCCTTATTCACTGGAGGCACAGAATATATGGACGCCAATGTGAATTTGAATACATAAGTAATTACTTATTTCTTTATTTGAAAGAGTAAGGTGTGCAGATAGTATACCTACCAATAAATCACACAAATTTTTATATTATATAATATATTAACAATCCCAGATGAAAAGTTAATCAAATAAGAACCAAAAAGTAAATTAGATTTAGATACATTTATTTCAAAGGATTTACAATTCACTTCTAACGTTTTAGAATAATATTATAAACTTGTACACCTTGACAAAAAGTAAAAAATTGCGGGTGAGTTTATTTGAAAGAGTAGTAAAGAGTATTCCGATGTAAATGTCTCGTTAAATAGTACGTGGTTAGAATTCTGGAAGTAGGATCAGAAATTTAAAGGAAAATGGTATGGAAATATTCAAGAAGATTTACAGAGAAGACCTTGGTATGATGAGCTGGATGTAACTAGTCGTGAGTTTATCATCACAATCAACAGATTAAGATTTGGCCACAATAAACCAATAAATCACTTCACACCTTGCAAGACTGAACATAATTAATAGCAATATATGCACTTTCTGTAATGAGAAGATCGGCGATATGAAATTATTATGAACCATCAACCTTATTATTTTCTTTGTTTTCATAATCTTCAACAGTCAACTGTTAAAACCATGCCAAACGCCCAAACAGCCAAAATACGCAAGTCGCAACTTGTAGGTACGCAACATTGATTTGAATTTTGACGTCTATCAAATTTATCTTCGAAGAGAGGTAACCTGCTTAGAAAGTGAAACATCGATTATAGTGAATTAATCGATACTGACTAGAAACATGTGTCGCTCGAACTTGATACACATGTCAATTTTAAAATTCATCAAGCGAATCCCTTTTAAAGTAGTATACTTTCTTTCGTAAATTTAAGGAGCAAAAAAAGGGCAAGTATAATAAAAAAACACAACGCATTTATTATTATGATGATTTTTATTCACTGCATTCGATTACTGATGTCAGATTTCGATTTCTAGAGTAACGTCTCGGGCAGTGTTGCCAATTTGGCATAATTTATGCTAAATTTAGCATATTTTTACATTGTTTAGCATTTTTATTTGTTGTCTAGCATATAGCTTATTTTTTAGCATATAAAATATTATAATATAATAAAAGTTAAACCATATGAAACCAACTACAGTTTTGCTACCTTGCATACGTAAATTTAGTCGACATTTCATGGACATGCACAACTTCCACCTTGGAATTCTGGAATGAAGTAATGGATTATAAAGACGCAGCTGGTAATAACCCTTTTGCAGATTTATCACAGCTGGCAATATCATTATTATCACTACCACATTCCAACGCGGAAATAGAACGTGTTTTTAGCCAAATGAATGTCGTCAAAACTAAGCTTCGCAACCGTTTATCGGTAAAAACTTTAAATGCCATTTTATACATAAGATTCGACCTAAAGAGGGCAGGAAAATGCTGCTACTCTTACACAGTTCCGGATAATGTACTGCGCTCTATAGGCACCAAGGAAATATAATATAGTCTTGGCAATGAGGCTTCCACGTCTACGTCAACATTATCGGCTGCGGATGAAGACCAAGATATTAATATTTTATTTGATAATAACACACTCGAATAAGAGATGTTATTATTTATGATGTCATTATTTACATATTATGTGTAAATAAATGTGTTGGATATATAAAATTTTAAGTAAAATGTCGTTTTATTTGACATTAAAAATTTTTAGCAAAATATTTAGCTTAATTATAAATCCTTTAGCAAAATTTTGGCAAAATTTTAACAGCCATTTAGCAAATTTTATGTTAGTCTTGCTGGCAACACTGGTCTCGGGCACAGAACAGTAAAAACCTCGGAGCAATTAAAACAAATAGAAGTGCTATAGTGTCATAATTATTAATATGAAAACCACTGTCGCCAAACCCACACATTTAAACCGATAGCTAAACACAAGTTTGATGCTAATTTTTGTTTTTAATCAGTGTTGCCAACGTAGGCGATTTTTCGCCATTTATGCTACTCCAGGGACAATTTTTTATACTACATATTAGGTAAATAGGCATACAGCCGGTAATCAGGCCGAATACTCTGAACACAGATAATTATATAAAGTATAGGTAAATCGATGAATTTTGTGACTGCTTGAACCAAAAACGAATCACACTGGCGAATTTTTATATGGATAAATACAATTTGTACACTTAATTAAATGTTTATTTAGTTATCTCATTTCATTTCGTGTTCACAGTTTAGGCATGACTATCATCGTAATTCTTCTTCTTCTTCTTTTTTTTTCAAATGGCAACTCCTGATCCCAGATCATCGTAATTAGAATTCTTTTAATTCACGTCTACCCTCTTCAAGAGTATTTTTTTAAACACGATAATCTCATTTAATTGTTAAATCAAACAAAACTCTATTAATTAAATATGTCGCGCTTAAGTAATGAAGAATATTTTGAGGAGGAACCAAGTAAGTTGAGACAATATTTATTTTATCAAAATAGAAGCCTGTACTGCTATTAGTATTTTTTAACCTCTTATGGCTAATTTTGCTGGAGATAATGATGATGAACCGCTGCCCTACCTCAAATTCGACTAGCTACGGCCCTGTGATGAAGTCCACTTCTATGAGGGATATCATGTGCAAAAGATACTTGTAGTTTATGTTTGAACATAAACTATTCTTTATATATAAACTAGCTACCCGCCCCGGCTTCGCACGGGTGCAATGGCGGCCGGCCGGTACCGCCGCAAACGCTACGTCCCGCAATTTTTAAAGTAAATGACAAAAGAAAGTTATTGTGGGTTATCCATAAGAGATAGACATAATATATACCATCACGGACTTTTCTGTAGACCTTTTCAATACTTAGTACATTATTTTGATAAAACTCGTAGGGTTTAGCCTGCGTTTGCAATGTAGGTAAGAGGAAAAAATGTAATTATTTACGGCATCACATTAGAAACCTCAAAAATAACAGTACTTCTCCACTATTTAATTTAATTATTATACATATACACCTTCCTCTTGAATCACTCTATCTATTAAAAAAACCGCATCAAAATCCGTTGCGTAGTTTCAAAGATTTAAGCGTACAAAGGGACATAGGGACAGAGAAAGCGACTTTGTTTTATACTATGTAGTGATTCCAATGCGATCGGAAAAATAAAGAAAAGGTATAATAACTAAATCATTGTTCATTTACTTTCAGGGTTATCTCCCTCATCAGAATCGCGAGAGCGACGCAGCAGTACTGACTCGAGTGAATCTTTACCAGAGCTAAATATTGAAGTGGTACCTAAAAGAAAAGATGACGATGACCCAGAAGAGTTTTATCAGGAGTTAGAGAAAAAAATGAAGGAAATTATATCGGCAGATCGAAGAGGGTGTGATGCCCCGAAATCTGATACTATTGACAAAGAATCAGTAGAATTAAATGCAGTAGAAAAACCCAGTAGTCCAGAGATATAATTATGATCTCCGAAGTTTATATATGTAATTATGATAATTTTACGGAATTTTAAAAGCATATAAGTAGTTTATTAAATGTTACTTCATTACATATACATAATTGTAAATAAATAGGTCACAATGGTTATTTTATTGGTATATAATTGTTTATTTAATTATTTAATAATTACCTGCTTATCCAGGAGGCTATTCGAGATAATAGCACGATGGATTATTAGTTGAATATCAACTTACCTAAACTTAATTAATTTTAAGTAATTTTATAAGTACCCTCGATAACAATACTTTTTGCAATATCACGCGACACTCCATCGTATCGCATTCAAAATTGGGAATCGGAGTGCGAGGATCTGTGGTTCATGACTGAGGTATTGTTAAATGGTAAGACAATTAAGTTAGCTATATAACGACTTATGCCCTTATGCACTATGTTCATAATCGCACAACACGACTTATATTATTGCCAGTTTTGGTTTTATAGAAATGATGTGACTTATTATGCTTGAAATTTGTGTACTTTATGACTCAATTGAGGCTTTTTAGTGGAAAAACTATGCACGTAGCTTGAAAAACGAATGAAATCAACGGGTTTTTTTATCGTTATTAGATAATAAAAACAAAACATCATTTAGGTATTTATGCATTTAACCCTAGAAGTCCAATCTACGTAAATTTGACGTATGAACTCTTCTATATTTACCATCGAATCGCTGCAAAATCCAGAATCAACTCATTAGCCGTCGAGACCTAGCAGTACATAGTTGGCTCATCCATGTAAATTCCGCCATTTGGTTGTAAAGAGGATGTTGTGCGTCATTTTGACGTATAATTGGGCTTTTCGTAACTTTTAAAATTGTTTCAAATTTTTATTTTGTGATTTATTTGAATGATTTTTTTCCAAGTCACGTTTCACATGATATCTATAGTATTATACTATAGATTGAGTATAAAATGGGATCCAGACAACTTTTATACTAGGACGAAAAACCTTCAATTTTAGTAAATGACGATTATTGTCCTCCGCTGGATTTGGACTTCAAGCAAAGGGATTGGGTGGCTGAAGATGTTGTCCGGAGTAAAACCGAATATGTTATGGGGTTTTGTTACCCATGTATAATGAAAGCCGTAGATTGTAAAATAAACCTTTAATCGATCTTTCAATAATACAGTACTATGTTGTTAATGCTATACAATGTTTCACCAGTCACCACAATGAGTCTAGTCTGTACAGGTTAGCAGGAGACAATCATTGAGTATTGGTATTAAATACGTATCAACTGCGTATTGCGTTTTGCGTATTAACTATTGTCCTAGTGAATCATTTTCACTATCGTCGAATCAATTTAAAATTCGATCAAGTGCGTTCCGTTTCGGAACGCCACAGATAATAAAATATAGATAATAAAAGTGGCAACGCCACAATGTCATGGTGGTATACATTGAGGATACAAGCACTATAAAGAGATAAGAGAAGCCCGAAAACCATATTCCTGTATGTTCAGTTAATACAGGAAAAGTTATAGGTGGTCAGTGGCGATATTTTACGGCATGATATAGAATTTTAACAATTTCTATATCATATAATATCAAAATAATGTAGATAAATGCTAATGCTTCCTTCTAGGGAAGCGCGCTCCATCATAGGCCACATCTCAGCTTACCATTAGGCGAGATCGTGGTCAAGCGCTTCCCTATCACACAATAAAAAATAAAAAAAATAAATAAATAAAATACAATGAGCCGCAAAGATTTTATGAAAAAATTAAGCACAGATTTGAAGGTGCCTTGGATGCAAATACGACTTGTGGCACGCACTTTGAAGAGACTCTACGTGACAATAGCCCAATTTTTTCAAAATATGTGGTACCAGAGTATCCATAAAATGTTTACGAAAATGCAGGACCAAAGAAGTATCGATATTGCGGATTTTTTTCCCATAAAAAAGGCAAATTACCAAAGCACAGTGGCTAAAACGCTCATAAATTGTCAAGACTGGTTATAAATACTTTTTTTTTATGCGACTATTATAGACTATAGTATTATTGTCTTGATTATTGTAGTTAGATAATTTTTTTGAAAAAAGATTAAAAACGAGTTATTTTTTAAAAACTTACCCAATTATAAGAAGAAAATATAAGTTTAACATTTTTTGTTGGCTTTTTTTAGATGATTCAATTATCGTTCTGTATTTATATAAACAAAGAGTATAATATCATTAAATGCACTTAATGTGTTAACTGTATTTTTAATATCTATTGCAAAAAATAGTTAATTTCCATAGAAATATATTAGTATCCCAAGTTAACTGATAAATACCTTTTTTTAAAAATATAAAGATTTGTTGTTGCAGATTTATTGAAAAAAACGATTTAAAAATAATAAGGAATAGTGTGTGTTGTTTCCGTGCAGTATTCAATTAATAGACCAATAGCAACACGGCATTAATGCCAAACTGTCTCATGTCGTCACTTGAACCAATGACACTAAAAGAGTTGTTCCTTTATGCTCATGAAACTGTATATAATATTATGTAGTATTTAATAAACTATAATATTATGCTTTTAAAAATATACGTGTTTGTGAAAAAGTAAATTCTAGCCTATGTTCAAATAAAAATAGTAGGTAGCGTTTATTTCCCTCTGAGTAAGTAGTGTGTATTGTGTATCAAAAGTAACATTCAATTATGTATTGTGTTAATTTTATTTATTACGGATTCAACATCAAACAACTCTACGGTAAGTATCAAGGTGCGTATTAACTATAGAGCTATTATTTATTACCTTACCTAATACCTATAGGTATGTTATAGCTAATTGCTGCTGGGCGCTGGCTGCGATTTCGTCCATGTATCTACTGAAAGGTTTCATGACATAATATGAGCACAGGGGAATAAAATAAAAATACCAGTATGTACATCCAAAAATATTTATTTCAATTATTACAAATTATCCTTAATCTAATTTTGAAAATCTAACACTGAATTAGATTCCTTACAATAATATTATTCAAATTAATAACAAAATAACGTATTTTACGGCTAAATTAATATTGAACTAATTATGTAGTTAAAACACGAAAGCGCATTACCTTGTTATACCAGCTGCATTAACCAAAAATTTTATATGATACAATATTTTCAACTGATATCGAAATGTACGAAAATAGTAATAATGTAATTGAACTGAGAACATAATATTTTAATATTCAGACAAAGCTGTATTGTTTCGATATACGTAGTTTTTATTGTAAACTGCACATATTTTCATAGAAAAATACTGTAAAACAACAGATGATGAAATTTTCAAAAAGAAAAAAAAATACAAATTTGCCGCGCAATTGACATTAATTGACAGTTTTAAAAGTTTGTACCTATAGGTAATATTAATAGAAATAATTATCGAGATTTAAATGGCTCTACACGAGATTTATTTTGTTTTTTTTATTACTATACTTCATAAAGACACAATTAACTCGTACCTACTCGTAATACGATACCTTGGAGTTGGAGCGAAAATATTGTTTGTAATAATTTGGCTAGGTAACTAATTATTGAAATGAAAATAATAATTAGAAAAATGCATTGTGAAACCGTTTTAAGCAAAAAACGTTTCGATAAACGAATTATGTTTTTGAATGAAATACAAATTATTGCATGCTTTTAAAATACAAGACTTAACTATCTACTAATGAAAGTTTTCATGCATTTTGTTCGAAACACGGTAGGTCAGCCGTGTTTTGTTACTTTAAAGGTGACATTCGAAAATGAAACAACGATTTACGGAAAAGCACAGATAGAAACGCGTTTAATCGAGATTGGGTATCTAATATTAAGATAATTGGAATACTTAATGAAAATAGGAATTGTAGAGTCAGTAATAATTCAGATTAGTTTATTGATATCATATTAGATACTTACTTAGTTCGAGTGAACGCGTTTTTACAATTCGTTCTATACAAAGTATGTTTTTAACTAAATTTTCGAATTTCATCGTGTATTTTACAATAATTTTGAATGATTTGAATGCGAAATGTACTAATATATGATCAAACGAACTTCAGAGTGAAGTTTGATCATTATTATATGAATCGTTTCATTCGAAGATATTATTTACTATGTAGTTCCCTTTTTCAATGCTAGCAACTACGCACGCCTTTAGATTTTATTTTTTATTAATTGTGGGTATTACGACCTGACAAGTATTTGCTCGCTTTGTACGATATTCGTTATTTTTAGAGTCTGTAATCTTACAAAACTTTGGGTTAGGGTGTGGTGGGTGTTAATATCTTCGAATGAAGCGATTCATATAATAATGATCGAACTACACTCTGAAGTTCGTTTGATCATATATTATATTTCATCGCTTCATTCTTCAGATATTATTCACTATGTAGATGTTAAGAGATAAAAGTTTTGTAAGAATCATTTTGGGTGCAAGTTTAGAATAAAACATATATAGATATTATTAGTTTTATTTTGTATATTAACAAAAATATAATCAAACATTATTCTTGCAAAATTGATTCTGCAAATTCGTTTTCATTAACTACATTAAGTTTATAGAACCTTGCAAAGGTTTCAGAATGTTTAGTCCAGCCAGCAGTTTTACGTATATTATCAACGCATACACCACTAGCACAAGCAGTAGATGTTGAAGCGTGTCTTGTGCTATGTGAACTAAATATTGAAATGTTGACACCACTTTCCGATAACACGTTTTTGATCCAAAGACTGATTGTTTGAGTTGTGGCGGGTTTATTAGGTTTTTTAAAAGTTAGTATTAATCTATTGTCCTCCTCATTCCTCAAATGTTTTGTGACATTGATATAATCAGAAAGTGCAGTAGCGGGACAAATACTTATATTTTCTTTAAAGTATGGAAGTATAAGAAGGGGTTGATCTCTACCCGGAGCCGAAGTTTTTATCAAGTCTGTTATGAAAATCTTAGCTCCACTGTCTGAGAAATAAATATTATTAAGATTGATAAGGGATAAAGTTTGGACCCGCTGTGCTGTACACAGCGCAAGTAAAATTACTATTTTTTTAGTCAACTGCTCCAAATTAATGTTTATATTAGGAAACCAGCTTGAGATATGGTTCAAAACTAATTGTGGGTCCCAAGAATAATTATTGTACTTAGGATTACTGGGTTTCAATTTGAATGCTCCCTTTAGGAGTCGTTTTATGCATTCATCCGACCCGATATTATTTCCTAAGATTAAAGACAAGGCAGACCTGTGCGAGTTTAAAGTACCATATGAAGCCCCTTTGTTAAACTCATTTGTTAAAAACGATATAACTGTCGCTACTGTACTTTCAAAATTGGAATATATTTATATGGAATATATAAATATTTCTATCTAGACAAAATTGCCACCATAGTTTATAAGTTACGTTATATTGCTTCTTAGTGTTACTGGAAAGCGATACCAACATTAGTTCGACAGCTTCCGATGGGATGTTTCTCCGTAAGAAGGCTTCGCGGAGAGCCTCGCTGCAGCCAGCGTAAGGTGTGAGTGCAGTGGGTGCGACAGGTGACTGAAATGAGAATGCGTTAGATTCGTATCTGCTTTAAACTTGGAACCCCTACCCTTTACGAGAAAGCTCCGCCAAATGACTTCTCATTTCTTTGCTTTTAGGGGGGGGGGGGGGGGCAATAAATGAAATGTACAGACTATACGGCTTTTAAAATATAAGTCTGGTAAGCGAACTAAACTTTGCTGGTTTAGTTCTTGCTATATCGCTATCCGTGCCTGCTTCTCGTGTTTACGGGTGAATTAAGTTTATCAATAGTCATAAATGCAATGCTATACAGAGGATATACTGCATTTAAAACATGACAAAGTCTGGTAAGCGAACTAAACTTTGCTAGTTTAGTTCTTGCTATATCGCTGTCCGTGGCTGCCTCGCGTGTTTACGGATGAATAAAGTAATGTCCTGTCTTCGCATCCACAGCTAACTGTCCTATACTGTCATAATCTTAACACAGATTCATTCGACATAGCTCCCCACGAGCTCAGTTCTTCATTTTTGCACTCGCACAACTGTGGACAACACAAGAGCAATGCCTCCATTGGTAGCAGTTACAATCAAGGGCTAGCAAGGCAGGCTAGCCATATTACGGATGTTGGAACAACCGACTATATTTAGGGCAATTTTCTTTGTACAGTGTAACGTTTAGACTGTCGTAGCATTCCTACGGAACAAAGATGGGATCAGATCTGCATCCTTAATGAAGTTTATCGAAAGGAGATACTTTCAGACGACGATAGTATTCAAAATCCACCATATTCCTGAACATAATAATGCATAGTTAAGCTTATAATCTCTCTTGCCATTATCCTGCAGCAGAATTCCTTGGCGATAATTTGTTCTCGTTAGAACGAGCGAGGTTGTTACGATAATATGAGAAATCCTGTCAGTTAGAGACCTGAACGACGCGATAGAGTACCGCTATTTCAGTAGTAGTAGCACCTAGAAGGGTGAAGGTATTCTGGAAAGCGGAACTGAAGGCCCGGTCGGCAGCACCAGCCACCTAATAGACAGTGTTCAGTGCTGCACCACTATAATCTGCAAAATGACTCTGACGGTATGAAAATGTACCTACCGTACACGAACGTACATTTTCAAAATATCAAATGATATAGTTGGAATAAAAATCCTATTTGCCTCCGTCTACCCAAAAGACATACGGAGTAGCTAGTAGTAGTTGGTTGAATTAGAATAAAGTACCTATAGTTAAAATCCTTTGTTACTGACTGGATAAATTTGGCTCTTTTCCTATCTGACGTTCATATAGCTGTTGACTGCCTAGTGTTATGCACAAACACAATTATTATAAATAAGTCAGCCCGAGGCTTTCGGTATATAAGTTCTGATGTAAATCATAATTATATTTTAAAACCGAATTGATTAAAAGTAACGTACTTGGCTGTAGTAATTGCAGTTTTGGGACACAGATAAGCTCCTTATCATTTTAGTCTCTTGAGTTCAGTATATTTGTTTCCAGTACAGAGTTTATGACCTATCAGTTTTAAATAAATAATTCATGCATTGTACTGAAAGTACTAGCCATGTTTAGATTATGATTGGTGGCGTTGGCTCTAAACATTAATAGATACCGCACGGTTTGGTTGGATGTTAAAAATCTGTATTATAATTAAAACCGTTTACCTGTTTTGATATTTTATTGCCTTATTCAAGGGGTGACCTTTTAAATTTATTTCTGACCCCAAAAGTAAGGACCAAGGTCTCTTCTTGTCCGGTTGGGTTAATACTGTGTGAGTTGAGACAGGTGGCAATTCTATGTTAAGATGGTTCAATTGTGCTTCTGCAGAGTTCTAATTGAATAAATAAAGGTTTGAGTTTGAGGTATTTTTGCCTCGTTGGGATCAGCTGTTGCTTCATTTTGTAAGTAACATCTAAATGCGTAATTGAAAGTCGTTACTGGCGCTTTCGCAGATTTACGCTAAAGATAGTGGAAATTGTAGTAACTTTAACTTTTCAAGCCCAAAAGGTTAACTAAGGTACACTTGAACCAATCTCATAAGTTCTAATACTTTTAATCATTATGATTAAAAAAATACTGTAAAACAACAGATGATGAAATTTTCAAAAAGAAAAAAAAATACAAATTTGCCGCGCAATCGACATTAATTGACAGTTCTAAAAGTTTGTACCTATAGGTAATATTAATAGAAATAATTATCGAGATTTAAATGGCTCTACACGAGATTTATTTTGTTTTTTTTTTATTACTATACTTCATAAAGACACAATTAACTCGTACCTACTCGTAATACGATACCTTGGAGTTGGAGTGAAAATATTGTTTGTAATAATTTGGCTAGGTAACTAATTATTGAAATGAAAATAATAATTAGAAAAATGCATTGTGAAACCGTTTTAAGCAAAAAACGTTTCGATAAACGTAAGTAATTTTATAAGTACCCTCGATAACAATACTTTTTGCAATATCACGCGACACTCCATCGTATCGCATTCAAAATTGGGAATCGGAGTGCGAGGATCTGTGGGTCATGACTGAGGTATTGTTAAATGGTAAGACAATTAAGTTAGCTATTTATATATAATATAACGACTTATGCCCTTATGCACTATGTTCATAATCGCACAACACGACTTATATTATTGCCAGTTTTGGTTTTATAGAAATGATGTGACTTATTATGCTTGAAATTTGTGTACTTTATGACTCAATTGAGGCTTTTTAGTGGAAAAACTATGCACGTAGCTTGAAAAACGAATGAAATCAACGGGTTTT
This sequence comes from Colias eurytheme, assembly GCF_061535395.1. NCBI lineage: Eukaryota > Metazoa > Arthropoda > Insecta > Lepidoptera > Pieridae > Colias > Colias eurytheme. Next base: position 1,564,001 of record NC_143011.1, on the reverse strand, counting down.
TTTATCGTTATTAGATAATAAAAACAAAACATCATTTAGGTATTTATGCATTTAACCCTAGAAGTCCAATCTACGTAAATTTGACGTATGAACTCTTCTATATTTACCATCGAATCGCTGCAAAATCCAGAATCAACTCATTAGCCGTCGAGACCTAGCAGTACATAGTTGGCTCATCCATGTAAATTCCGCCATTTGGTTGTAAAGAGGATGTTGTGCGTCATTTTGACGTATAATTGGGCTTTTCGTAACTTTTAAAATTGTTTCAAATTTTTATTTTGTGATTTATTTGAATGATTTTTTTCCAAGTCACGTTTCACATGATATCTATAGTATTATACTATAGATTGAGTATAAAATGGGATCCAGACAACTTTAATACTAGGACGAAAAACCTTCAATTTTAGTAAATGACGATTATTGTCCTCCGCTGGATTTGGACTTCAAGCAAAGGGATTGGGTGGCTGAAGATGTTGTCCGGAGTAAAACCGAATATGTTATGGGGTTTTGTTACCCATGTATAATGAAAGTCGTAGATTGTAAAATAAACCTTTAATCGATCTTTCAATAATACAGTACTATGTTGTTAATGCTATACAATGTTTCACCAGTCACCACAATGAGTCTAGTCTGTACAGGTTAGCAGGAGACAATCATTGAGTATTGGTATTAAATACGTATCAACTGCGTATTGCGTTTTGCGTATTAACTATTGTCCTAGTGAATCATTTTCACTATCGTCGAATCAATTTAAAATTCGATCAAGTGCGTTCCGTTTCGGAACGCCACAGATAATAAAATATAGATAATAAAAGTGGCAACGCCACAATGTCATGGTGGTATACATTGAGGATACAAGCACTATAAAGAGATAAGAGAAGCCCGAAAACCATATTCCTGTATGTTCAGTTAATACAGGAAAAGTTATAGGTGGTCAGTGGCGATATTTTACGGCATGATATAGAATTTTAACAATTTCTATATCATATAATATCAAAATAATGTAGATAAATGCTAATGCTTCCTTCTAGGGAAGCGCGCTCCATCATAGGCCACATCTCAGCTTACCATTAGGCGAGATCGTGGTCAAGCGCTTCCCTATCACACAATAAAAAATAAAAAAAATAAATAAATAAAATACAATGAGCCGCAAAGATTTTATGAAAAAATTAAGCACAGATTTGAAGGTGCCTTGGATGCAAATACGACTTGTGGCACGCACTTTGAAGAGACTCTACGTGACAATAGCCCAATTTTTTCAAAATATGTGGTACCAGAGTATCCATAAAATGTTTACGAAAATGCAGGACCAAAGAAGTATCGATATTGCGGATTTTTTTCCCATAAAAAAGGCAAATTACCAAAGCACAGTGGCTAAAACGCTCATAAATTGTCAAGACTGGTTATAAATACTTTTTTTTTATGCGACTATTATAGACTATAGTATTATTGTCTTGATTATTGTAGTTAGATAATTTTTTTGAAAAAAGATTAAAAACGAGTTATTTTTTAAAAACTTACCCAATTATAAGAAGAAAATATAAGTTTAACATTTTTTGTTGGCTTTTTTTAGATGATTCAATTATCGTTCTGTATTTATATAAACAAAGAGTATAATATCATTAAATGCACTTAATGTGTTAACTGTATTTTTAATATCTATTGCAAAAAATAGTTAATTTCCATAGAAATATATTAGTATCCCAAGTTAACTGATAAATACCTTTTTTTAAAAATATAAAGATTTTTTGTTGCAGATTTATTGAAAAAAAAACGATTTAAAAATAATAAGGAATAGTGTGTGTTGTTTCCGTGCAGTATTCAATTAATAGACCAATAGCAATACGGCATTAATGCCAAACTGTCTCATGTCGTCACTTGAACCAATGACACTAAAAGAGTTGTTCCTTTATGCTCATGAAACTGTATATAATATTATGTAGTATTTAATAAACTATAATATTATGCTTTTAAAAATATACGTGTTTGTGAAAAAGTAAATTCTAGCCTATGTTCAAATAAAAATAGTAGGTAGCGTTTATTTCCCTCTGAGTAAGTAGTGTGTATTGTGTATCAAAAGTAACATTAAATACAATCAATTTTAATAACCGCCTATATACCAGGTATATAGTTGTAGCATACTGATGATCACAATACGTTGATCATATATTAGTACATTTCGCATTCAAATCATTCAAAATTATTGTAAAATACACGATGAAATTCGAAAATTTAGTTAAAAACATACTTTGTATAGAACGAATTGTAAAAACGCGTTCACTCGACCTAAGTAAGTATCTAATATGATATCAATAAACTAATCTGAATTATTACTGACTCTACAATTCCTATTTTCATTAAGTATTCCAATTATCTTAATATTAGATACCCAATCTCGATTAAACGCGTTTCTATCTGTGCTTTTCCGTAAATCGTTGTTTCATTTTCGAATGTCACTGTAGCGACGACAAGCCAATTTACGAGTTACCGAAATTTTATTTATTTATTTTATTTATTAGAGAACAAAAATTCACATTTATTTAAAACAATTTTGCGATGCGAAACCTTACGAGGTTTGTAGCAACGCTCACAGTCGCATAAACACCGTTTGTTATTCGCAAGGAAGACAAAAGAAGTGACTACATAAACCGGTTCCTTATCTATTCATGACATACAAATACAGGGTGTTCATTACAATGTTGTTTATTATGTTTATTTTATTGTTTTAATTAATTCGAGAAAATATCTTTTGTATATTATTTTGTAGTTTTTAATATTAACATCCTTCTTGACTTTTTGTGGCATAGAATTAAGTATAGTGGGTAATAAGAAATTAGCCGTACGCTTCCCATAAAGATTGTGTACTTTAGGAATAATTAATTTTTTATTAGTTATTTGTCTGGTAGCAAACTGATGCGAAATGGGATTTTGAAAGTTTATGTTATGAAATTGTTCTATGAGAAAAATCTTTTGAAACATTTGTCTTATTGGCAGTACATTACAATAGCTAAATAGTTCGAGAGGTTTATCTTTAAACTTGTTTTTAATATTAATAGGTACAATTTTTTTTATTAGTCTTAGTTGTAAATTTGTGATTCTATCAATGTAAGTATTAAATGTACGTCCATAACTTGTGATACCGTATTGTATTATTGATTCTGCCAATGATCTATAGATACCGAGAAGAATTTTGTATGGTACTTTATTTCTGATGATATATAATTTTGAGAGTATGGCCCTAAGTTTATCACACAGATGGTCTATATGATGGTTCCAATTAAATCTGTTATCAACAATCAGTCCTAAGTAAGTATAATAAGGCACTTGGTCCACACATTCACACGAGCAGTCCGGGTTATAATATGTAGCTTTGTGAAGACATACGTGATTGTGTGCCGTGATTTTAAAATTATTAAAGTTTTTCAAATGACTCGAGTGTACATGTACTATTTTTGTTTTCTTAACATTTATGACAAGACCCGCATCGTGCGACCACATTAGGATACGCGTAAAATCTTCCTGTAACTGTTGAGCTGCAGTATTAATATTTTTGTCTGAGGCTATTAGACAGGTGTCATCAGCATATTGATAGATAGAACAGTGGTTGATGACATGTTCCATATCATTTACATACGCCAAGTACAATAAAGGTCCTAACACCGAGCCCTGTGCTGTACCCTCGGTGATGGTCATTTCATTGCTCATTTCATCGCCTACTTTAACACGAAATTTTCTATTAGCAAGATAATCTTTAAACCATCCCAGAAGAGGTCCACGGATACCGGAGTTGTCTAGTTTGTGTATAAGAGTGTCATGCCTGAGTGTATCGAATGCCCTACTATAATCGATAAATAATAGCAGTACATGTTTTTTGTTATCGAGACATGAGTTTACTTCATCTGTAAATTTTGACAAAAGTTGTGAAGTCGACTTACACGGTTGAAATCCAAATTGAGAGACAGATAAAATTTTATTTTCGGCATAGAAATTCTGCATTTGTTCGGCTATAAATTTTTCCACGATTTTGTCTAATACCGGAAGAATGGTAATCGGGCGATAATTTTCATACTCACTTCGCGTACCCTTTTTGTGAATAGGTCGGATTATTCCAGTTTTTAACTCTAAAGGATATTTAGCATTAACAATAGATGCATTAATAAATTTAACTATAATATCTACGATTTTAGTGCATATATTTTTTATGTCAATACATCGAATGTTGTCGAATCCGGGAGCTTTATTGATATTAAGTTTTTTGTTGTTAGCTTTTTTAAGTAGCATTGATTTATTTTGTGGATAATAATAATCATTTTCACATAATAGACGCTTATTGCATTTAGGAATGATTTTTTTAATACTATAATAAAATTCTTGTGCAAAATTATTAGCAATTGTTTTAATGTCTATGTTATTTTTATGAAATGCTTTTAAGATACAGTTGTCTATTGAATTTTTGCAGCGACCTGTTAATGAATTCAAAATTTGCCATAAAGCGTGACTATTGTTGTAGTTTTGATTAATTTGATTATGATAGTAATTATTTCTTGATTTTTCTATGAATTTACGCGTTTTATTACGTAATTTATTGTATTTTAATCGAAGTATTTTATTAGTCGGGTCATTTTTCCAGTCAATAAAAGATAAATCTTTTTTTTCACACATAGTTTTTATGGTGCTAGTAATCCAAGGATCTTTGTTTCTTTTACTTGATGTTGAAATTATTTGTTCAAATTGTGATTGATTATAACAATTTTGGATGGTATTTTTTAAGTTATCATATAATTTATATGGACACTCTGTATTCGTAAAATCATCCCAGCTAACATGATCAAGCAAATTATTAAGTTTATTGTTATCTATTTTTCGAATGACTTTAACGTCACCCTGTACATGTGCTAATGATTGTCCAATGCACGACAATACGATCATACGGTGATCAGCCATTGCAGTGCCGAGCGCGCCCGAGTACAGGTCTAACAATTGCGTCCTTACAAAAATGTGATCGATTACGCTACGCGTTATTATTTGGTTTCTTATTTCAATTCTTGTATAATCGGTTATAACACTTGTTAGACCGCACTCGGCCATGCTATTTATGTAAAAATCTTGAATGTTACCCTTTATTTTTATATCTATGTTCATGTCTCCTAAAACAAAAATATCTAAGTGTTTAAAAGGTTTACTAGATAAAAGATCCTTTATCTCCCTTACGAACAAGTATTTACTTTCGTTGGGTGGCCTATATATTGCACAAATTGTTGCAACGTATTTGTGATTAGTCGTTAAATGACCTATGATTGATTCACAGTGATTTAAAGTGTGATGTTTGAATGTAAATACGTGAACGTTCCGTATGTATATTATAATACCGCCACCTTTTTTATTCTTACGTAACTTTTTGTGCATTATATAGCCATTTACATTGAACATATTTGCGATATTATCTTTAATGTTTACTTCAGTTAATATGAGAATATCTATTGGTGAACATGAACTGTTTATTAATTCTAAAACATAACAAAAATTTTTAATTAGTGATCTTACATTTATATGGACTAAATTTAACTTAACCTTTAACTGACGTGGTATACGTCTCACAGACGTCATTATTTTTATTATGACAATATTTTTCAAAAAACGCGACGCGTAGCGTTACCCCTCCCGCTACCTTCCTATCCCGCCATCTTGTTGCCGTCAGTCGCGGCCGCGAGCGCGACGAGTGCACAGGTTCTCCCACAGGAGCGATCGCCGTCTCACAGACGTAAGTACGGTGTTTATATACAAAAACTAAGCATGTCTCTTGGTCGTCACCTCTGTGTTTACGTAGGTAGCCACATAGGGTCTCGTTGACGTCACATCGGTTTTAATTTTATTAAATTTCGCAGAATGCCTAGAAAAAATGAAATCTGCACCTAAGAGTATGCCTCAAACACCTATGCTAGCTAGGAGTATGCCAAGGAAACGGGAAAGAACCCCAGTTGAAAGATCAACTTCTGCATTGGACCAACCGACATGCCTGAACCTCCTCCGTCTCTAAAAAGCCAAGCTAATCCGCAACCTGGAACTCTGAAGACGTGTGCAATATGTCCAAGTCGCCTAAAAAGAAGAACAAAGTACTATTGCTATCAATGCAGCAAGCCAATGTGTCTTACATGCTGTCTTCAAATATGCAATGACTGTACTACGACGTTGAAAATGTACCGAATATGTGCCTTGTCATTTTTTTTGTTATTGAAGAAAGACTAATTATTTTTGTTATTTATTAATTATAATACAAAGAAGTAACGATAATTTAAGTTCATTTGTCGATTGATGAATAGTTTTAGAAAAAAAAAGAGTTCCTAAATTTAGATAAGCAATTATAGTGTATTCATGAATAAATGTTGACTATTATTAAATTAAGGACAGTAGTTTTATTTTATCCGTAATAAATTGTTCTTATACATGTATGAATCAATTTGTAAAACCGTTACAGTATAGTATTGTTTAATTTATATTATTTTATTTCAATTTAATTTTTAACGTCTATGAGACGGTACCGCGGCGTTAAAGTTACATTTAGACCAGTACGTCAGCCAAAGGTTAAATTGAGATTTCGCTAACGATGGAACATTTTTACAAAATGAGTTATATGTACTACAATTAAAAAGTTCTAAATTATTGCTTGGGATATTCGACTGAACTATGGTGACCTACATAAAATACTATATCTATTACCGCCGATGATGTGCTGGTGCTGCCTGGTTGAGGAGATTTTCAATGTCTGTTTCGCTTCTGATCACAATAGGTTTATTATTCTCTGATTTACGGATTAATATATTCCCATTCTGGAACCACACATATTTATAATTTGGTGTTAATTTTTGCTTAGCTTGCCACAGCAGGGTTTTATTCGCTTTAGTTAGGGCTTTGCGTACTATCACTTTGGTTTTAGCTGCTGGTACTGCTTCATCACATACCACCTGTCCCACAAGTACCTCTCTGCGTCTGGAAGCACGTACCCACATATTACATAATTCCTCCTGTTTGAACTCCAGTTGAATACATCCATCCTGTCCGTTTCTTCCTTCCAGGCGCTTCACGTTGGAGATTCCTTCTTTGGTTAGATTTAGGTTATCAGCTAACTTGTTACATAAGTCATTAAGGTCTTCATTAGGACGAGACGGAATGTTGGCAACTTCTATGACGGTATCCAGACGCTGCTGTTCCATATAGCGCACGTGTTGTTTTAATGCATTTATTTCTAGATCGAGGTGTGAATATGTGCGTGTACTACGCACGAAATGAAACTTCTTTATGACCTTATTTTTTCAAAAAAAATAATTTACTATATGCAACTTTACAGAAATATGTCGAATCACGCGTGATAGGGATAAGAAAAAAAATGGTGCGTAACGGAAAAATGTCACGCTAAATTTTTTTTCAACCCCGATAAAGAAGTTTCACTTCAAAAACCTTCAGAAAACCTGGATGGGTTTTTCTTTTCTCTATGCAATTAAACAGACATTATCTGACGATAGTATGTAAACTGTAAAGGCGCTATTAACCTTAAGATTATTTTCAACAGTCTTAAATCTTAATATCTTTACATTGAACGGACCCAAACGTCGATGAGATAGTTAAAATAATTTTAAAGCAATCAAGTTACGTACTCAAACTAAATCTAGACCCGTATTCCAATCATAACATTTATCTTAGGCCAGCTGTTTATTTGAACACGCTAATTATCTGCGACATTGTATTATGAACTGCCTAAATAAGGACCTAATAAATTCTCCCAAGTAAAAATTCAAAACTAAATGCCTCGATTTACCTTTTATTCGATCAAAGTAAATCTGTAACATTTCATAAAACTTCATATCGTAAAACTGTATACTGTGAATTGTTCACAACTTTATTTTAAGAAATTACCTCAAATATCACCTTAAATAAAACCTACGAAAAGTTTTTTTTTTAAACCTCTAATGCACTAGTTAAGGCATTACTTTTCGTTTTTAATCGAATAGCAATAAGGCTGTCTTTGTGTAGCAATTAATTGTTATTTGTCAAGGGTTATAGCCTAAATAAAAACTAACGCAGGTAGTTTAAGAAATTAATGCGGGTAGTCAAGAAACTAACGCGGGTAGTTAAGAAACTAATTTGAAAGTAATTCGCATACTGTTTTTGTTCTGATACACGGACAAGTGAATGTTTATTGTTTACGTTCGATTGAAGGATCTGGATGCAGTGTACCAATTAATGTGCTTTCTTTGTTAGTGTTAGCTCACAAAATAACAAACATTAAAGCAATTCGTTACTTAATTTATCTTGATGGCAGTGCTTACGCCACAAAGTATTTTTTAAAATTACGTGAATTACCTACTAAAGTGAACCCGTCCCTGAATAAGTGAAATAGGTACTGTTAATTTATCACTGCGTAACTAAGATGGGCTGAATGTAATGGAATAAGTTTTAACTAACTACAAAACCGTAAAGCAATATCGCACGACCTAATAACAACAACACTGCGTAAATAAGTTGAGTTAAATGTAATGCAATACGATTTAACTATACACTGGTCTGTAGGCTACAACTTTTAACAAAATCTAATCGTTACATTCGGTACAACCTGTAAATCAGCACTGTTTTTAACCGACTTCAAAAAAAAGGAGGAGGTTATCAATTCGGCCGGTATGTTTTTTTTTTTTTTTATGTATGTACACCGATTACTCAGAGGTTTCTGAACCGATTTACGTGATTCTTTTTTTGTTCGATGCGGGATGGTGTCGAATTGGTCCCATAAAAATTTTATTCGGATAGGCCCCGTAGTTTTATTTTATGAGCATTTTTGTCTGTATTTGTAAATGTTGCAAGTGCAAGTTTGAAGTCGGTTGTTTTTAACGCAGTTATTGACTTGTTGTGCAGCATTTTGCCGCGGCTGTGACCATTTTCCTCAATTAATTTAAAATAAATTTTGTAACTAATGTTTTTGGCAATAAATTTCTTTTTCTTTCGAATAAGTTACTTGAAGTTAACTACATTTTGAAAACCTACTTTCTTTATCTTACTGTACACTCAAAGTGGAATGTTATCTACTGACCGGTTTTGTATGAGATTGAAGGATAGTTGCACGACACGTCGACACGTCGCTCTGGTTCCGGTGATCTCAGGCTCGACGTGTTGATGGTAGTGATGGTAGCGCGACGCCCGGCGTGATATTGCGGTGCCTGGCGTGGATGCGCAACGCCTGGCGTGGTGTCGCGGAGCCCAGCTTGGTGCCGCGGCGCACAGTATGGATGCAGCACCACATGGCGCCACGCATGACGCTCGACGCTCGACGCATGATGCTCGACGCATGATGCTCGACGATCGACGCATGATGCTCGAAGCCGGACGCTCGACGCAATGGCACGGTGCACGACATGATGACACGGCGCTGCTCTCGATGATACGGCTTCCGACGCGGTGATGCGAGCGGCAGTGTCATCCGTGCAGCGCGAGGCGAAGTTGCCACCCTGCCCGCACATAACGAGCTCTCCCTTTGTCTCCGGCTGCTCAGTGACACGTATGCTCGTAGATCTGTAGGATGCTTCTTCCCGTTGAAACTGGATCGAAGTGCCACGTGGTTGCGGCGCTTTGACTTTTAATCAGGTTATCGTATATCGTATCGAGGTTATCGCCACGTGTTTTCTCATTTGCTCGATTTGATCCCAATTCTGATGTCGGAGCAAGGTGTAGATTGTGAATCTATTTTCAAGCTGTGGGCGTTGCGTTGGGTAATCGAGCAAAGAAACACCTCAAACTCAATCATTTCTTTATTTACCACCGATTCGGAAAGCAGTATCTACAGAGAAGAACCGGCAAGAAACTCCATAGTTGCTCTTTTAATCATGTCAGTTTTACAATACAGTCATTTTAAATACAATCACTTTAAATACAATCAATTTTAATAACCGTTACGTTACACATTTAAATTAAACACTAGCAGAGAAATGGTTAACAGTTCCTAGTAGTGGAAGATCCGAACTCTTCGATGTTCGAATGTGAAGTGCCGTCCCGAGGGCGAGCCTTCACGGGCTCGACCCGGTACAAGCATGAAGTAAGCCGCCAACTTCACTGTGCTGCCACCTCCCTGGAACTCGTGCTTAGAGTCGTTTTACATCCGCGCTATTGACCGTCTCCGACACGGCCATCCTGCGCTGAACACGTCCTCGTGTTTGTGGGTGCTGTAACACAGAAAACATCTCGCACAGTACATGCTCTTCGGCCAATCCTGACAAATTTTTACAATTAAACTCTGATATTTAATTTTTAGGCTTTTAAACCACAAAACTGAAAAACTAAATCCTTATGATCACTTAGTTGTCCGTAAGTCTATCAGTCTATCTATCAAGACCTTTGAAATTCATATCGCATACCATCGTCCCGTTAAGCTTTGAAAAGTTATAACAGTCGATCAAAAGATAGCAGTTTTCGACATTCGCAGCGGACACATGGAATCGATACCTTCAGGATATTTCTTGTGAACACAGAATCATGAAATTTGTACAAGAAACGTCTTATAGCAAAGAATCTCATAAAACAAAATTTAAGTTCATATGAAAACACTAAACAGGTTTTTTTCTTAATTTGAATATCCTAAAATAATTTCCAACTTCAACCCTTTGAAATTAACCATTTTGATTAAAATAATGAAACATTGAATTCTGATCATTTCAATTAAATTTATGAACTACTACTAAAAGAAAATAACGCATAAGCGACCAAACACCACTTTCACTGCTATTGTCATCAGAAGATCATTATTAAAGTATCACAAAAAAACTAGAGCATGAATCTTATCCGAGGCCTGTGGCTTTTCACTAAGCCCATCATCACACACGCATTCCACCGAATGCCAACTCTGGCTTTTCACTAAGCCCATCATCACACACGCATTCCACCGAATGCCAACTATGGCTTTTCACTAAGCCCAACAACACACACGCATTCCTCCGAATGCAAACTCTGGCTTTTCACTAAGCCCCACAACAAACCTCATGTTTGTTCCACACGCATTCCTCCGAATGCCGAGTCCCACGGACTCCATATTCCATATCTAATGGTCTCTACAAGACCCAACCTCCGCCAGCGTCACCCGCGCACCGCGCATCCACGGTTAACTATAAGCAGCTATCTGGGGGCCTAGACAAAAACCATTTTCTGTAAGCGTTAACGCCTACGGAAAAATCTAATTGTATGGAGTTGACATTTGCTAACGAGAAGTCACGTGATTGCTGCTTAAATGGTAGACAAAGTCAATATTCCTCTTGCGGAAAGGAACGTCGAAGTGAGCGTGACACGCAAACGACAAAAATGTTCATCAAAATGGTAGACAAGTGCCACTTTTGACAAACGCCAATGATATTTTGACGTTTCCGCAACACGATAAATTAGCGGGAGATCGGACCCAGACGCTAACGCATAACGCATTACCTACTTGCTCTGTGGCTAACGCTATTAACGAGTAAACGGATATTTTTGTGTTTTTAATTCAAATTAAATAGTGAAAATGCATAGTTTAAGATTATCATGGGCTGCTAATATTGAAGCAGCATTGCAAAGACGTCAAACAAGAATAAATCGACGTAAAATGGTGCAAATTATGGAGATGGAGGAATTGGAGTTTATTCATCTTTTTAGGATAGATAAACAAAGTTTTTGTCGTCTTTGTGATGATCTTCGGTGTTTAACCTTATTGAAAGGTACACGGGAAATTAGTTTAGAAGTCAAGGTAAGTTTTATACCTACTTCTAACCTTATTTAAAATATAAAGTTACTTAGTGTAATTTCTCAATGAAATCATGTTTCAGGTTTTGTGTACTCTTAGTTTTTTGGCTACGGGATCATATCAACGCATTGTTGGACTAACGCAGCATTTGGTACAAAGAACAACTAGTAGGTGTATTCGTCAAGTTGTTGAAGCATTGAGCCATCCGGCCATTATAAATAAATGGATTCTGTTTCCGAGGTCGCAACAACAACGAGCCCAAATAAGACTTGAGTAAGTTATGATAGGACAAAAGTATTTAAGTTTAAAGATATACTAGAATACTTTTAAGTAGTAGCATATTCCTGATGTACATTACACTAAACAATATACTTTCTTTAAGGCTAATAGGTACACTTAGAACATGCCTCATGTAGCCTCGTATGTACATTAGGTTCAAAATACTAGTAAAAAAATCTGTCCTCTTATAAAGTAAAATATAAAGTATTATATTTTCCAAAACTACAGGTTTCAGAGGCGGTTTAGACTCCCGGGTATAGTTGGATGCATAGACTGTACCCATGTGGCAATAGTCAAGCCATCAGATGATGAACACCTATTTTTTAATCGGAAAGGGTATCATTCATTGAATGTACAAATGGTAAGTTTACATTTGTCTGTGACTCAACTATGTAAATAGCTTTATATAGCTCTTACAGAAACATTCATAAGATTATTACATAGGTATATAATATAATAATTGTTAAATAATATTTTTCCTGTCAACAGGTATGCGACAGTAATTTAAAAATTTTTAATGTAAATCCAAAGTTTGGCGGAGCTACCCACGACTCTTTCATATGGGCATCTAGCAGAATGGAAACATTTATGAGGGAATTGCACCAAAATGGAGAACAAGTGTGGTTATTAGGTAGGGTAATAAATAATATTATGGTATATTTTTAGATAACACTTGTTGAAAGCATTTTATTCGCAAATAATCATTACATAGTACAAATATTTATTTATGTGTTTTTAGGTGATTCTGGATATCCTCAGCGGCCATGGCTGATGACTCCTATATTAAATGCAATTCCTGGCTCTGTTGAAGACACATATACTCAGCGACATGTACAAGCAAGGAATTGTATAGAACGCTGTTTTGGATTGCTCAAGTCACGTTGGAGATGTTTATTAAGACACAGGACCTTACACTATCATCCTGTGGTTGCTGGGAAAATTGTACTTGCCTGTTGTGTGTTACACAATATGGCTTTAGAGGCCAATTTACCTTCTCCATCTATTATGGGAGTAGAAGAAGATGATGCTCAACCTGAGAATGCATCTGATAGTGTTGGTGCTGCTAGTAGTCAAAGTGAGCTACTCCAAGGCAGGGCAGTATTGAATAATCTTTTATCCAGACTTTAATTCATGAGTATAATTTTAAGTAGTTGTAATAGTTATTTCTCTTTATTATATCATTTTGTGTAGAAATAATTGTTAACATTTAATTTTAAATTTTGATTGTTCTTTGGAAGTATTTTGCTTAAGAAAATAAGAAATAACCGTCTAAAAGGCTAATTCTATGCATATTTTATTGTTCAATTAATTTTATATTAATAAGTAGTAGTTATAATTGTTTATGTAGTTTTAATCTTATTCTTTTGTAACATATTTTATACATTAAGGAATTCAACAAGTGAATATGAATAAATACAATATTTAATTACATTAGGCTTAGAATACATAGTATAAGGGCTGATTTTTCAATAGCCAGATATCTATACAAAAGCTGTCAAACCGCAACATTTATTCCCCTGGTAAAAATTATCTGACCATTGAGAATGAAAGCCAGAACATAATAATTATGTTACTTATATTCTAATTTGATGTAGTACTTGTACTAGTTAAAGTATTTCTTACTTGTGTATCATTTTTTTTTATTATTATTAGTGTATAACAGTATATTGTGTTAGTACACTGACATGATTTAAAAGAGCAACTATGGAGTTTCTTGCCGGTTCTTCTCCGTAGATACTGCTTTCCGAATCGGTGGTAAATTTTAAAATATGTAATGACAGTGAGTAATTTGTGAAAGCAATGTAATAATTTCATTTCCATTGAAGATAAAAATTAAAAATATTCTTTAAAATAATATGTTTTATTAATAATATATGCACTTATAAAATTAATATATGTAGTATAAAAGGAGTCTTAAAAAATAATAACAAAATATAATTAAAAAGCTTCAAATACAAAATATCCTAAATTAAAATTAGATTAAAATATATAAAAACAACCGACTTCAAAAACGGAAAAGTAAAAAATAAAAAAGATTTGATATTCTTAATTACTACATATTATTTAGATGTGATATTTACTAAAAATGTTTGATGTTGGTGCACCAGCTTAATACTAAGTGTTTCGTGCTTGGCACCGACTTCAAACCTTTTTAGTAAATAGCACATCTAAATAATATGTAGTAATTAATAATATCAAATCTTTTTTATATTTTACTTTTCCGTGTTTGAAGTCGGTTGTTTTTAACGCAGTTATTTTTATTTAATAATTTTTAGTGTATTTTTCAATACGAATCAGCCCAAACTCGATAAAGTTGAGTCAATATTATATCCTATGGCTATATATATTTCCTATGGCCTCCTTCCGATTCCATCATCAAATCAGCTCTATGTCATGATAATGTTTCATCGCTATCCAATTTACATACATATACAAAATTTCAGCTCAATTGGTTACCGGGAAGCGAATCAAAGTTACTTGCTACATTCCAATTAAGTCATCGAGTCAAGACAAAAATGCTTATAAAATAAAAACTACTGGGCTAAGGCGTATAAAATTTTTATGGGACCAATTCGACACCATCCCGCATCAAACAAAAAAGAATCACATCATACATAATATAAAAAAAAAAGATACCGGCCGAATTGATAACCTCCTTTTTTTTGAAGTCAGTTAAAAATAAATTAATTTGGTCTCAAATTACGATCTTCGAGGAGTAATATCAATTGTGATATTCTTGAATTAAGATGTTGCGTGGAGTCACGTAGGTCTGCCTCTATGCGGGTGCGGACTTCTTCGACCCGTACGCGCTCAGCTTCCACTTGCACTCGCTCTCTATCAACTTGGATACGTTGTGCTTCAATTTTGAGCCGTTCAGTTTCCAGCTCATATTGACGCGCATCCCTATCCATTTCAAAACGCAATCTTTTTTCCTCTATTGCCACAAACTCACTGGTGGCTCGGTCAAATGGTGTTTGGCGTCTTCGCTGTCTGAGACTGCGATGACGAGGTGTAGAAGGGCCGGCAGATACCGGCGATCTTCCTGTGAACATAGATAAAAGCTGTATTACTCTGTATTGTGTAGTTTATTGGATGAATAAAAAATCTAACATGGAGAGAAAACGAACAAAATATGGTGGTAGTTAATTTATTTAATAATGTTAAGTATTATGTTTTAATGTAGGTAGTTTTAAGTTTCAATAACTCAATTAGTTTCAATAAATAAATCAATAATTTAGTAGTAGGTATCCTAATACCACTTTTATGCATTTACCACCACTAGGCTATTTGACAGCATCAATAAATTGAGTTCGTTATTTAGTTACTTTTGAAAATTATTGGATTTTTTCTTTAGTTAAATCAATGAATAGGTATTTACAAAAATTTTAAAACAAAAAATTGTTCTGTCAAATTACCTATTTCAATACTAATTTTATAATAATTACCTCCTTGTATAGTTCTACTATTGGAAGGACCTGGCACAGGACTGACTGGATGAGCTCGTGGAGTTGATGTTACATGGGTATTTTCTGGAGGTAATGCCTCCATAGTCATTTCTTCTGGTGCTGGTATGGAGGTGATAATTCTTTCTTCTGTTTCCCCTCTATTGACTTGAGGACCTTGAGGTTGAGATGGTTCCTAAGTACAAAAATATAATTGTTGACCAGAAATATGCAAGTTTTTATAGAATTATCAAAACAAGATATAACATTAATATAATAATATGAATGTTCACTCACTTGGAATCCCGCTTCTTCTATGGCTTCTGTTCCAGTAATTGCGGTAATCCCAATTAACCTTAACACTCTCTCCTCAAGTCTACTCAAAGGCTTTCCCCTACCAGGCCCACCACCAGTGCCACGAATATCCCGATTTATAAGGGAGGCTTTCTTTTTTGTTTTGGTCTTCCAGTCAGACCATACCTGTAGCACGAAATATAAAATATTAACATTAAAATAAATGGTCTTCAGAGGCAGTGGCGGCGCAAGACCTAACTAGGCGAGGCCCCCTAAGGGATGATGCAAAAAGACGGATTTAATTAAAAGATTTTTTTTGATACTCATAAATGCTAAAAAAACGCGCCGTCCAAGGGGCGCGAGGCCGTGGACGGTCGCCCACACCACCCACGCCTTGCGCCGCCTCTGTTCAGAGGTACCTAAGCAACAGCAGACTTTGCTTAATAATTAATTATCATATTACCCTTTTCCATTTGTCGGGATTTTTGCTAACACCATTTCCACCCACTGAATTTAACAATTCGGCTAATTCTTGCCACAAGCCTTCACCCCTTACCCTTCCTTGAAGTCCAACTTGTGGCCTTGAAAGATCACCGTGGCTAAAAATAATATTCATAAGATTAGTGTACAGTGAGAATATTAGCCGAAAGTTTGCTACTAACATTCTAATACCATGTTTATCAAACAAGTAACTATTAAGGTTTGAAACGAGTTTCTTAAGAATAACAAAATGTAAAATAAATGACAGATTTCGGAAAAAACCTACCTTTCCATAAATTCTAATAGTAAACTAAATTGTTCGGGACTCGCACGAAGTCTGGATTCCATGGTTATCACAGAGCAATTAAGTAATATAGTAATTAGTAATAAGTTGACTGATTTCAGCGCGCGAGTTTGCGTTTGAACTTTGGCAGTAACAGATACTGACTCTTTGACAATTGACAGTTGACACTTGCTACACACTATTCCATAGACTAATTATAGAGTGTTTCGGATAACGCTGCGGAATGGGCGTTCAGCGTTCCATGTGTAACATGTCTACCAATTTCAACACGCTAATGTCAAGTCCTTAGCGTGAGCGGAAAACGCTTGCATTGAAAACGCTTGGTTTTTGTCTAGGCCCCCTGTACTCCTAATAGCAGACGCCGGCTTCAACGGACTACGGTAATACCGCGCATCCACGGTTTACTATAAGCAGCCATAATCCCCTTATAGCAGACACCGACTTCAACGGACTACGGCTACGAAATGACTACTGGCACACTGACCAATCGAACTAAGATTCACCGCTATCACTCAACTCAAACTCAAGTTTCAAACATTAATCAACTTCAAGTGGTACTTGGCCCTCAGGCATTCTCAATATATTGACAAAGTGAAGTTACCCGAACATTGTATAAACAACATCTTTCTTTTCAAAGTGATTATTGGTGTTTATAGGATTCAATAGCTCAACAGTTAAAAAAAATGAAATCTTATCTGAACTGAATATTACTCATCCAACAGTATATTAAAACTCAAGTTATCTCCTATACAGCCATACTGACAATCATGTGTCCCCGTACGCCATTTCTCACACTACATTACTACGGTAATTCATCTCGGGATACCAAAATAACTACCATCCTGCCTCAGCCCACACTGACCTTACAGGGTTACCATACTGCCCCGGTCCTCCTGACCGGTCAGAACACACATCTACTATCCTGGACCTCATGCCAGATAGAACACCACCATCCTTCGATGAACTACATTACCATCACAATATTATTTCACGCAACACACATTTACTTCACAACGTACGAGACAACACAACCATCAGTATGCTACAACTATATATCGTCGATGTACGTACGACTATGTATTTGGGCTTAGTGAAATCACATATAAATCACACATGTATTGTGTTAATTTTATTTATTACGGATTCAACATCAAACAACTCTACGGTAAGTATCAAGGTGCGTATTAACTATAGAGCTATTATTTATTACCTTACCTAATACCTATAGGTATGTTATAGCTAATTGCTGCTGGGCGCTGGCTGCGATTTCGTCCATGTATCTACTGAAAGGTTTCATGACATAATATGAGCACAGGGGAATAAAATAAAAATACCAGTATGTACATCCAAAAATATTTATTTCAATTATTACAAATTATCCTTAATCTAATTTTGAAAATCTAACACTGAATTAGATTCCTTACAATAATATTATTCAAATTAATAACAAAATAACGTATTTTACGGCTAAATTAATATTGAACTAATTATGTAGTTAAAACACGAAAGCGCATTACCTTGTTATACCAAAAATTTTATATGATACAATATTTTCAACTGATATCGAAATGTACGAAAATAGTAATAATGTAATTGAACTGAGAACATAATATTTTAATATTCAGACAAAGCTGTATTGTTTCGATATACGTAGTTTTTATTGTAAACTGCACATATTTTCATAGAAAAATACTGTAAAACAACAGATGATGAAATTTTCAAAGAGAATAAAAAAATACAAATTTGCCGCGCAATTGACATTAATTGACAGTTTTAAAAGTTTGTACCTATAGGTAATATTAATAGAAATAATTATCGAGATTTAAATGGCTCTACACGAGATTTATTTTGTTTTTTTTATTACTATACTTCATAAAGACACAATTAACTCGTACCTACTCGTAATACGATACCTTGGAGTTGGAGCGAAAATATTGTTTGTAATAATTTGGCTAGGTAACTTATTATTGAAATGAAAATAATAATTAGAAAAATGCATTGTGAAACCGTTTTAAGCAAAAAACGTTTCGATAAACGAATTATGTTTTTGAATGAAATACAAATTATTGCATGCTTTTAAAATACAAGACTTAACTATCTACTAATGAAAGTTTTCATGCATTTTGTTCGAAACACGGTAGGTCAGCCGTGTTTTGTTACTTTAAAAGTGATGTAGGGGCTTGTTATGTGCGGGTGTAATAAAAGATGTAATAACTACGCAAAGGTTATATTTCGTTAACTACATATATATATTCGTATGTAATTAATATTCGACCTAATGCGACCAACCCGTGTCCCGACAAGCCCTTAACTAACTGTGCATAACGCACAAACTGTTTATATACGAGTTACCGTGTGAACCTATGGTGGGAACTTTCTTAGTAGGTACTACACTTGAAATATTTCGGTAACTCGTAAATTGGCTTGTCGTCGCTACATCATTCCCCCCTTAAAATAAAAAGGGTATACAAGTAAAAAAATCTTACAATAAAATTAAACAATAAACAAAGGGGTATATATAAAGTGTCGCTATATAAGATTACAAAATGTTTACAATATAAAGTATAAAAAATGTTCACAATATAAATCAATCATAACGTATACAAGTGGTTACAGTTAACACCTAATTTCGTTAAACTATTTATGTTATTACAAAAACTCGGTTGGGTCTTCTAAGTGGCGTGCGATTATTGTTACACGTCAATTAACACTTAGTAACGTCAACATTTCAAATCTCAATAGGTTCTTTACACTTGTATCGTTTAATATTACAAAGGCTATTACTATACACTCATAAGCCATAAATCAAAAGTACTTAAATTTCTAAGTAGTAAACATTTCAATCAAAACTCAACACAAACATAAATTTGAAATACCATACTTAAAACGTTAAACAATGAACTCGTTTCAAAATTACTTAAGTTCTATTATTTATTAAATACGATGTGTTGATTAGTAAGTATTTATTATACATTTCTAAGAAGACTTAATAATACTTATAATCATCGTAATTCTAATAAATATAAAATAGTTGAAAAAATTACAAATACAATACTATTACCTAAATCGTACTGGTAATCGTATAGCTCTTCCACTACGCGTGGTATGTGTATTAGGCAATTCGCTACTTGGAATTTGTAACGGAACCTCAGTATCTGCCCCAGATGTCGTATCACTATCATCATTCAAATAATATGCAGGTTTTAGACGGTCTACAGATATACTAACTTTCCTGCCAGTCATTTGAATATAAAATACCTTTTCCTCTCGACTCAACACACGATAAGGACCGTCGTATGTTGGTTGTAAAGGCTTACGTACTGCGTCGTTTCTTACAAAAACATAATCGCACTTTTGCAAATCGGGGTGAATAAATATGTTCCGTCTTTCATTCTGCCTAATAGCTACTGACTGATATTTCCTAATAGAGTCTCGTAATTTACTTACATACTCAAGACTGCTATCTATTTCAAAACTCGATTTTTTATCGTAATAATCACCTGGTAATCGTAAAGTTGTTCCGTACGTTATTTCTGCTGCGCTTATGCCGGTATCACTTCTTACTGCTGTTCTAAGTCCTAGCAACACAGTTGGTAATTCCGTAACCCAAGAAGATGATATATTGCATAAGCGAGCCGTTAATGCCGCTTTAAGCGACCTATGCCAACGCTCTACCGCCCCGTTACTCTGTGGGTGGTAAGGTGTCGTACGCAACTTATTAATACCTAATAACTTCATTAGTGTAGCAAATAATTGACTTTCGAATTGGCGTCCTTGATCGCTTATTAGCTTTTTCGGACAACCGAAACGAGAGATCCATCCTTCATATATTACACGCGAAATCGTTTCAGCAGTTATATCTCTCGTAGGAAAACATTCTGGCCATCGCGTCCCCCTATCACTATGGTTAGGCAATACGTCCTAAAACCTTCGGGTGAAGTGGGTAAAGGTCCAATTAAATCAACATGAATATGTTCAAACCTATCGCACTGCAGAAACGATCCTAAACCTGACATTGTATGTCGATTAACCTTCGATCGTTGACATTCAATGCATGTTTTAACTTTTAACCCATTGGCCAACGTGACGAATCATATTTGGCCAATAAAAACGATTTTGAATCAATTTGCGTGTAGTCCTTATTCCGGGATGACATAAATTATGTACACTATCAAAGGCAATACGTCGAAATTTATCAGTCAAGTAGGGTCTAATTTTATCATTATCTAAATTACAATAAATAAATGTACCACTTTCAGGTAACATTATTTTCTTTAACCTATTATTAGCGTCTTTCAAATTAGATAATTGTAACATATAAGAATCTTGTTGTTGATCCTTAGCAAGTTCTGCATAATCTATTACAGTGGGACAACTTATTGTTGCGACTCGTGATAACGAATCTGCAATGACATTATCTTGCCCACTTACGTGCCTCAAATCCGTTGTGAACTCACTAATGAATATCAAGTGTCGTGTACGTCTGGGTAACTCTTTCTCGCTATTTACTTTAGAAAATGCATAAATTAACGGTTTGTGATCCGTATACACCGTTAACTGTCGTCCTTCGACCATATTCCGAAAATGACGAATAGCTAAGTAAATTGCTAATAACTCCCTATCATACGTACTATACTTGCGTTCAGTCTTAGATAGATTCTTAGAAAAATAACCTACATGAGTATCCGATGCGTCCGTCATAAGTGCGAGCGATGCATCGGCCTTAGGGTGCTAAAAAAATCTGCACTTTATAAACAAAAATATAAGTTGAGTTACCTTGGTGATAATAAATAACCATTTATACGGTCGCCGTAAACTAAGATCTAAAGTCATTAACTTAGTACCAAATGTCTTAATTACACTAAACTACACTTTATAATCACTACACAGTACACTCACTCGCGGATTGGTTATTTTTCGACACTGGTAAAATTATTAAAAGTCGGCTCTCCTGCTGCTTCTGCCACGCACAAGGTTGACGATAGTACAATCTGGCGATATGCTTAAAGCAGTAATGAAAAAACATAGCCAATTGGGATTTTTCTGTTTTGATATCCCTGCACGATCGCGACTTCGGGATGCGGAGCGATGCGCGCGATTCCCATACCTTCGACCACTAAATGATCTGCCTCTCGAGCCTGCACATTCCAGCTGGTTTACCCGCTGCTTTAATTGTGCTAACTGCTCGAGAAGGTTTAACTGTACCGACGAAACTGCTCTAACTGGAACTGCCGGATTCATTTTGAATTAAATTTTTATTTAATCAATAAATTAAATAATCACACAAACGAAATCTATGCAATTCACTATAATAATGTTCACTTTTCGTCGGGGGTCACCAATGTAGGGGCTTGTTATGTGCGGGTGTAATAAAAGATGTAATAACTACGCAAAGGTTAACTACATATATATATTCGTATGTAATTAATATTCGACCTAATGCGACCAACCCGCGTCCCGACAAGCCCTTAACTAACTGTGCATAACGCACAAACTGTTTATATACGAGTTACCGTGTGAACCTATGGTGGGAACTTTCTTAGTAGGTACTACACTTGAGTCTTATACGCGCCGCTACGCTGACCGGTTCTGCTGTGCAATACATCTCGTGCAATAATTACATTGTCAAAGTGTGATAACTGTAACAAGGGCCTAACGAAAAGAACACCAGGATTGGAATGCAGCAAGTGCGGAAAGGTTGTTCATGCAACCCAATCATGTACTGGACTGTCCTCCAAACAGCTCTCCGCCTTGCGTGGCGCCGGGAGCCTGGAATGGACCTGTGACGATTGTCAAATTAACTCGCCTCACAAAAAATCATCTTTTATAATACCTTTAGAGGAGGAAGAAGATGATACTATTTCAGAAGGGAACCAAGGTACAAGTTGTATAGATACTAACAAATTCCTAAAAGATATTACTTTAGAAATGAAAAGAATACTTAAGAAGGAGCTTCAGCCCATCGAAACATCGTTAAGCTTCTGCTGTGACAAAATCGACGAACTAACAAGAACTGTTGAAGCCCAAAATAAACAAATAAAAGAGCTAGAGAAAAAATATACTAACCTCAAAAACGAAAAATCACACCTCGATCTAGAAATAAATGCATTAAAACAACACGTGCGCTATATGGAACAGCAGCGTCTGGATACCGT
Organism: Colias eurytheme; assembly: GCF_061535395.1. Taxonomy (NCBI): domain Eukaryota; kingdom Metazoa; phylum Arthropoda; class Insecta; order Lepidoptera; family Pieridae; genus Colias; species Colias eurytheme. The sequence continues at coordinate 1,541,297 of NC_143011.1, read as the reverse complement.
CATAGAAGTTGCCAACATTCCGTCTCGTCCTAATGAAGACCTTAATGACTTATGTAACAAGTTAGCTGATAACCTAAATCTAACCAAAGAAGGAATCTCCAACGTGAAGCGCCTGGAAGGAAGAAACGGACAGGATGGATGTATTCAACTGGAGTTCAAACAGGAGGAATTATGTAATATGTGGGTACGTGCTTCCAGACGCAGAGAGGTACTTGTGGGACAGGTGGTATGTGATGAAGCAGTACCAGCAGCTAAAACCAAAGTGATAGTACGCAAAGCCCTAACTAAAGCGAATAAAACCCTGCTGTGGCAAGCTAAGCAAAAATTAACACCAAATTATAAATATGTGTGGTTCCAGAATGGGAATATATTAATCCGTAAATCAGAGAATAATAAACCTATTGTGATCAGAAGCGAAACAGACATTGAAAATCTCCTCAACCAGGCAGCACCAGCACATCATCGGCGGTAATAGATGTAGTATTTTATGTAGGTCACCATAGTTCAGTCGAATATCCCAAGCAATAATTTAGAACTTTTTAATTGTAGTACATATAACTCATTTTGTAAAAATGTTCCATCGTTAGCGAAATCTCAATTTAAGTTAAATTTAGTCCATATAAATGTAAGATCACTAATTAAAAATTTTTGTTATGTTTTAGAATTAATAAACAGTTCATGTTCACCAATAGATATTCTCATATTAACTGAAGTAAACATTAAAGATAATATCGCAAATATGTTCAATGTAAATGGCTATATAATGCACAAAAAGTTACGTAAGAATAAATAAAACCGGCCAAGTGCGAGTCGGGCTCGCGCACAAAGGGTTCCGTAGCAGCAAATATAATAAATTACAGTTAAATCAACCTATCTCAAAAACTATAAGAGATACTTTGATCAAACCAAAAATCGTTGAAAGAGTTAATTAGCATGCATCACCTCTATTTTTTTTAGAATTTTATACCCCGTAGTTATAAAAATAGAGGGGGGGGGACATACTTTTTACGACTTTGAGAGCTGATATCTCAAAAACCGTTCACTTTAAGAAAAATGTTTTTTAGAAAACTTTATATCATTTTAAAAGACCTTTCCATTGATACCCCACACGGGTATGTACATCGAAAAAAAAAATTTCATCCCTCAGTTACATGTATGGGGGGCCCCACCCCCAATTCTTTTTTTTACTATTTAGTGTCATATTTTTGTAGCGGTTCATACAACACATATTCCCATCAAATTTCATCACTGTAGTACTTATAGTTTCCGAGTAAATCGGCTGTGACAGACGGACAGACGGACAGACGGACAGACGGACATGACGAAACTATAAGGGTTCCGTTTTTGCCATTTTGGCTACGGAACCCTAAAAAGGTGGCGGTATTATAATATACATACGGAACGTTCACGTATTTACATTCAAACATCACACTTTAAATCACTGTGAATCAATCATAGGTCATTTAACGACTAATCACAAATACGTTGCAACAATTTGTGCAATATATAGGCCACCCAACGAAAGTAAATACTTGTTCGTAAGGGAGATAAAGGATCTTTTATCTAGTAAACCTTTTAAACACTTAGATATTTTTGTTTTAGGAGACATGAACATAGATATAAAAATAAAGGGTAACATTCAAGATTTTTACATAAATAGCATGGCCGAGTGCGGTCTAACAAGTGTTATAACCGATTATACAAGAATTGAAATAAGAAACCAAATAATAACGCGTAGCGTAATCGATCACATTTTTGTAAGGACGCAATTGTTAGACCTGTACTCGGGCGCGCTCGGCACTGCAATGGCTGATCACCGTATGATCGTATTGTCGTGCATTGGACAATCATTAGCACATGTACAGGGTGACGTTAAAGTCATTCGAAAAATAGATAACAATAAACTTAATAATTTGCTTGATCATGTTAGCTGGGATGATTTTACGAATACAGAGTGTCCATATAAATTATATGATAACTTAAAAAATACCATCCAAAATTGTTATAATCAATCACAATTTGAACAAATAATTTCAACATCAAGTAAAAGAAACAAAGATCCTTGGATTACTAGCACCATAAAAACTATGTGTGAAAAAAAAGATTTATCTTTTATTGACTGGAAAAATGACCCGACTAATAAAATACTTCGATTAAAATACAATAAATTACGTAATAAAACGCGTAAATTCATAGAAAAATCAAGAAATAATTACTATCATAATCAAATTAATCAAAACTACAACAATAGTCACGCTTTATGGCAAATTTTGAATTCATTAACAGGTCGCTGCAAAAATTCAATAGACAACTGTATCTTAAAAGCATTTCATAAAAATAACATAGACATTAAAACAATTGCTAATAATTTTGCACAAGAATTTTATTATAGTATTAAAAAAATCATTCCTAAATGCAATAAGCGTCTATTATGTGAAAATGATTATTATTATCCACAAAATAAATCAATGCTACTTAAAAAAGCTAACAACAAAAAACTTAATATCAATAAAGCTCCCGGATTCGACAACATTCGATGTATTGACATAAAAAATATATGCACTAAAATCGTAGATATTATAGTTAAATTTATTAATGCATCTATTGTTAATGCTAAATATCCTTTAGAGTTAAAAACTGGAATAATCCGACCTATTCACAAAAAGGGTACGCGAAGTGAGTATGAAAATTATCGCCCGATTACCATTCTTCCGGTATTAGACAAAATCGTGGAAAAATTTATAGCCGAACAAATGCAGAATTTCTATGCCGAAAATAAAATTTTATCTGTCTCTCAATTTGGATTTCAACCGTGTAAGTCGACTTCACAACTTTTGTCAAAATTTACAGATGAAGTAAACTCATGTCTCGATAACAAAAAACATGTACTGCTATTATTTATCGATTATAGTAGGGCATTCGATACACTCAGGCATGACACTCTTATACACAAACTAGACAACTCCGGTATCCGTGGACCTCTTCTGGGATGGTTTAAAGATTATCTTGCTAATAGAAAATTTCGTGTTAAAGTAGGCGATGAAATGAGCAATGAAATGACCATCACCGAGGGTACAGCACAGGGCTCGGTGTTAGGACCTTTATTGTACTTGGCGTATGTAAATGATATGGAACATGTCATCAACCACTGTTCTATCTATCAATATGCTGATGACACCTGTCTAATAGCCTCAGACAAAAATATTAATACTGCAGCTCAACAGTTACAGGAAGATTTTACGCGTATCCTAATGTGGTCGCACGATGCGGGTCTTGTCATAAATGTTAAGAAAACAAAAATAGTACATGTACACTCGAGTCATTTGAAAAACTTTAATAATTTTAAAATCACGGCACACAATCACGTATGTCTTCACAAAGCTACATATTATAACCCGGACTGCTCGTGTGAATGTGTGGACCAAGTGCCTTATTATACTTACTTAGGACTGATTGTTGATAACAGATTTAATTGGAACCATCATATAGACCATCTGTGTGATAAACTTAGGGCCATACTCTCAAAATTATATATCATCAGAAATAAAGTACCATACAAAATTCTTCTCGGTATCTATAGATCATTGGCAGAATCAATAATACAATACGGTATCACAAGTTATGGACGTACATTTAATACTTACATTGATAGAATCACAAATTTACAACTAAGACTAATAAAAAAAATTGTACCTATTAATATTAAAAACAAGTTTAAAGATAAACCTCTCGAACTATTTAGCTATTGTAATGTACTGCCAATAAGACAAATGTTTCAAAAGATTTTTCTCATAGAACAATTTCATAACATAAACTTTCAAAATCCCATTTCGCATCAGTTTGCTACCAGACAAATAACTAATAAAAAATTAATTATTCCTAAAGTACACAATCTTTATGGGAAGCGTACGGCTAATTTCTTATTACCCACTATACTTAATTCTATGCCACAAAAAGTCAAGAAGGATGTTAATATTAAAAACTACAAAATAATATACAAAAGATATTTTCTCGAATTAATTAAAACAATAAAATAAACATAATAAACAACATTGTAATGAACACCCTGTATTTGTATGTCATGAATAGATAAGGAACCGGTTTATGTAGTCACTTCTTTTGTCTTCCTTGCGAATAACAAACGGTGTTTATGCGACTGTGAGCGTTGCTACAAACCTCGTAAGGTTTCGCATCGCAAAATTGTTTTAAATAAATGTGAATTTTTGTTCTCTAATAAATAAAATAAATAAATAAAATTTCGGTAACTCGTAAATTGGCTTGTCGTCGCTACAGTGACATTCGAAAATGAAACAACGATTTACGGAAAAGCACAGATAGAAACGCGTTTAATCGAGATTGGGTATCTAATATTAAGATAATTGGAATACTTAATGAAAATAGGAATTGTAGAGTCAGTAATAATTCAGATTAGTTTATTGATATCATATTAGATACTTACTTAGGTCGAGTGAACGCGTTTTTACAATTCGTTCTATACAAAGTATGTTTTTAACTAAATTTTCGAATTTCATCGTGTATTTTACAATAATTTTGAATGATTTGAATGCGAAATGTACTAATATATGATCAACGTATTGTGATCATCAGTATGCTACAACTATATACCTGGTATATAGGCGGTTATTAAAATTGATTGTATTTAATGTTACTTTTGATACACAATACACACTACTTACTCAGAGGGAAATAAACGCTACCTACTATTTTTATTTGAACATAGGCTAGAATTTACTTTTTCACAAACACGTATATTTTTAAAAGCATAATATTATAGTTTATTAAATACTACATAATATTATATACAGTTTCATGAGCATAAAGGAACAACTCTTTTAGTGTCATTGGTTCAAGTGACGACATGAGACAGTTTGGCATTAATGCCGTATTGCTATTGGTCTATTAATTGAATACTGCACGGAAACAACACACACTATTCCTTATTATTTTTAAATCGTTTTTTTTTCAATAAATCTGCAACAAAAAATCTTTATATTTTTAAAAAAAGGTATTTATCAGTTAACTTGGGATACTAATATATTTCTATGGAAATTAACTATTTTTTGCAATAGATATTAAAAATACAGTTAACACATTAAGTGCATTTAATGATATTATACTCTTTGTTTATATAAATACAGAACGATAATTGAATCATCTAAAAAAAGCCAACAAAAAATGTTAAACTTATATTTTCTTCTTATAATTGGGTAAGTTTTTAAAAAATAACTCGTTTTTAATCTTTTTTCAAAAAAATTATCTAACTACAATAATCAAGACAATAATACTATAGTCTATAATAGTCGCATAAAAAAAAAGTATTTATAACCAGTCTTGACAATTTATGAGCGTTTTAGCCACTGTGCTTTGGTAATTTGCCTTTTTTATGGGAAAAAAATCCGCAATATCGATACTTCTTTGGTCCTGCATTTTCGTAAACATTTTATGGATACTCTGGTACCACATATTTTGAAAAAATTGGGCTATTGTCACGTAGAGTCTCTTCAAAGTGCGTGCCACAAGTCGTATTTGCATCCAAGGCACCTTCAAATCTGTGCTTAATTTTTTCATAAAATCTTTGCGGCTCATTGTATTTTATTTATTTATTTTTTTTATTTTTTATTGTGTGATAGGGAAGCGCTTGACCACGATCTCGCCTAATGGTAAGCTGAGATGTGGCCTATGATGGAGCGCGCTTCCCTAGAAGGAAGCATTAGCATTTATCTACATTATTTTGATATTATATGATATAGAAATTGTTAAAATTCTATATCATGCCGTAAAATATCGCCACTGACCACCTATAACTTTTCCTGTATTAACTGAACATACAGGAATATGGTTTTCGGGCTTCTCTTATCTCTTTATAGTGCTTGTATCCTCAATGTATACCACCATGACATTGTGGCGTTGCCACTTTTATTATCTATATTTTATTATCTGTGGCGTTCCGAAACGGAACGCACTTGATCGAATTTTAAATTGATTCGACGATAGTGAAAATGATTCACTAGGACAATAGTTAATACGCAAAACGCAATACGCAGTTGATACGTATTTAATACCAATACTCAATGATTGTCTCCTGCTAACCTGTACAGACTAGACTCATTGTGGTGACTGGTGAAACATTGTATAGCATTAACAACATAGTACTGTATTATTGAAAGATCGATTAAAGGTTTATTTTACAATCTACGACTTTCATTATACATGGGTAACAAAACCCCATAACATATTCGGTTTTACTCCGGACAACATCTTCAGCCACCCAATCCCTTTGCTTGAAGTCCAAATCCAGCGGAGGACAATAATCGTCATTTACTAAAATTGAAGGTTTTTCGTCCTAGTATTAAAGTTGTCTGGATCCCATTTTATACTCAATCTATAGTATAATACTATAGATATCATGTGAAACGTGACTTGGAAAAAAATCATTCAAATAAATCACAAAATAAAAATTTGAAACAATTTTAAAAGTTACGAAAAGCCCAATTATACGTCAAAATGACGCACAACATCCTCTTTACAACCAAATGGCGGAATTTACATGGATGAGCCAACTATGTACTGCTAGGTCTCGACGGCTAATGAGTTGATTCTGGATTTTGCAGCGATTCGATGGTAAATATAGAAGAGTTCATACGTCAAATTTACGTAGATTGGACTTCTAGGGTTAAATGCATAAATACCTAAATGATGTTTTGTTTTTATTATCTAATAACGATAAAAAAACCCGTTGATTTCATTCGTTTTTCAAGCTACGTGCATAGTTTTTCCACTAAAAAGCCTCAATTGAGTCATAAAGTACACAAATTTCAAGCATAATAAGTCACATCATTTCTATAAAACCAAAACTGGCAATAATATAAGTCGTGTTGTGCGATTATGAACATAGTGCATAAGGGCATAAGTCGTTATATTATATATAAATAGCTAACTTAATTGTCTTACCATTTAACAATACCTCAGTCATGACCCACAGATCCTCGCACTCCGATTCCCAATTTTGAATGCGATACGATGGAGTGTCGCGTGATATTGCAAAAAGTATTGTTATCGAGGGTACTTATAAAATTACTTACGTTTATCGAAACGTTTTTTGCTTAAAACGGTTTCACAATGCATTTTTCTAATTATTATTTTCATTTCAATAATTAACGCTAGAACACTAACCTTATTTTTCACCGTTTAATACTAACCTTCGTCGCTTCGACTACGCTTTTTATTGGAGGGGATTAAGGGGTTTAATTAAAACAATATATTTGTAGTTATGTTTTTTATTTTAAGGACAATGTATTAATCTACATATAAAAATATTAAAATACTTATATTACCATATTTTTTATTCAAACAGTCATCAAAATGAGATCATAGTTTACATGCTTTATGAAAGTTCTTAAAATATTTGAAAAATTCGTACACATAATATATACCCCTAATTGCTCGAAATAAACTTTTAATTGTAAAAATAATATCTGAAAAATTAAAAAAAAAATATAATTTTGATAATAGCTTATGATCTAAAACATTTGTGACACACATCAAGTTTGTGTTCCGCACACAACGATTTTTTGCACTTAGTGCACCTATTTTTAGTCTACCTTTGCTTTACGGTGGGACATATAGCATATTTATGTTTCTTTTATTTTGCTGTGGAGGGACATAAGCATCATTACTTTGCTCAGTCTCATTTATAACATTCATATTACTTCTTTCTGGCATGTTTAAAATTTATGTGATTGAGTCCCGCAGAGTATCAGTAATGTCATCAGTAATTATACCTGAAAAACATGGAAGAGGATCTAAAATATCTTGAAAAAACCGTACAGGCTCTCGTGTTATGTTTCTATGTTCCTTGAAGGCCTTCTGCTTTGTGACCTTGACTATTGTGGTGACCATATGTGTTTATCTTTCCCAAGAAGAATGGTACGTGATGGTCTTATAATCAAATCACTTGGGTCAGCTGAAGTGTTACGTTTTTCGTCTTCAATGTCACGTGGGCAGATGTATTACTACATGCCTCATAATCTTGATCTGGAAATTTCTCTTTATTTACAATAGAAACTTCATCATCACCCACTCCATTTCATGCCTCATCAGCCTCAAAATGGTCTTCAGGCTCTCTCGCAGATGAATTTTCCTCATCGCTTTCGACTTCTAATAATAACACATGAATCGTATCTAAAAAATAAAATAATAGGCACCATTATAAAAGATAAAATAACGTAATTTTAACTTAACTAAATAGTACGAAAAGTTACGTTAATACTAACCTTCGTCGATGTGACGAGCCATGGTTGCTGGTACAGCGCGTGTGGACCTTCCACACACAAAGCACTACCGTCCATCGCAAGAGCAATGGGTCGGCTGAGATTAGCTGAAGTTAGAAAACCATACGGTCGCGCGCGTAAAAGTTATAGCGATTTTTTTGGTGACGCGTCGTCGAATCGACGAAGGGTAGTAATCTAGGGTTAGTTACCTAGCCAAATTATTACAAACAATATTTTCACTCCAACTCCAAGGTATCGTATTACGAGTAGGTACGAGTTAATTGTGTCTTTATGAAGTATAGTAATAAAAAAAAAACAAAATAAATCTCGTGTAGAGCCATTTAAATCTCGATAATTATTTCTATTAATATTACCTATAGGTACAAACTTTTAGAACTGTCAATTAATGTCGATTGCGCGGCAAATTTGTATTTTTTTTTCTTTTTGAAAATTTCATCATCTGTTGTTTTACAGTATTTTTTTAATCATAATGATTAAAAGTATTAGAACTTATGAGATTGGTTCAAGTGTACCTTAGTTAACCTTTTGGGCTTGAAAAGTTAAAGTTACTACAATTTCCACTATCTTTAGCGTAAATCTGCGAAAGCGCCAGTAACGACTTTCAATTACGCATTTAGATGTTACTTACAAAATGAAGCAACAGCTGATCCCAACGAGGCAAAAATACCTCAAACTCAAACCTTTATTTATTCAATTAGAACTCTGCAGAAGCACAATTGAACCATCTTAACATAGAATTGCCACCTGTCTCAACTCACACAGTATTAACCCAACCGGACAAGAAGAGACCTTGGTCCTTACTTTTGGGGTCAGAAATAAATTTAAAAGGTCACCCCTTGAATAAGGCAATAAAATATCAAAACAGGTAAACGGTTTTAATTATAATACAGATTTTTAACATCCAACCAAACCGTGCGGTATCTATTAATGTTTAGAGCCAACGCCACCAATCATAATCTAAACATGGCTAGTACTTTCAGTACAATGCATGAATTATTTATTTAAAACTGATAGGTCATAAACTCTGTACTGGAAACAAATATACTGAACTCAAGAGACTAAAATGATAAGGAGCTTATCTGTGTCCCAAAACTGCAATTACTACAGCCAAGTACGTTACTTTTAATCAATTCGGTTTTAAAATATAATTATGATTTACATCAGAACTTATATACCGAAAGCCTCGGGCTGACTTATTTATAATAATTGTGTTTGTGCATAACACTAGGCAGTCAACAGCTATATGAACGTCAGATAGGAAAAGAGCCAAATTTATCCAGTCAGTAACAAAGGATTTTAACTATAGGTACTTTATTCTAATTCAACCAACTACTACTAGCTACTCCGTATGTCTTTTGGGTAGACGGAGGCAAATAGGATTTTTATTCCAACTATATCATTTGATATTTTGAAAATGTACGTTCGTGTACGGTAGGTACATTTTCATACCGTCAGAGTCATTTTGCAGATTATAGTGGTGCAGCACTGAACACTGTCTATTAGGTGGCTGGTGCTGCCGACCGGGCCTTCAGTTCCGCTTTCCAGAATACCTTCACCCTTCTAGGTGCTACTACTACTGAAATAGCGGTACTCTATCGCGTCGTTCAGGTCTCTAACTGACAGGATTTCTCATATTATCGTAACAACCTCGCTCGTTCTAACGAGAACAAATTATCGCCAAGGAATTCTGCTGCAGGATAATGGCAAGAGAGATTATAAGCTTAACTATGCATTATTATGTTCAGGAATATGGTGGATTTTGAATACTATCGTCGTCTGAAAGTATCTCCTTTCGATAAACTTCATTAAGGATGCAGATCTGATCCCATCTTTGTTCCGTAGGAATGCTACGACAGTCTAAACGTTACACTGTACAAAGAAAATTGCCCTAAATATAGTCGGTTGTTCCAACATCCGTAATATGGCTAGCCTGCCTTGCTAGCCCTTGATTGTAACTGCTACCAATGGAGGCATTGCTCTTGTGTTGTCCACAGTTGTGCGAGTGCAAAAATGAAGAACTGAGCTCGTGGGGAGCTATGTCGAATGAATCTGTGTTAAGATTATGACAGTATAGGACAGTTAGCTGTGGATGCGAAGACAGGACATTACTTTATTCATCCGTAAACACGCGAGGCAGCCACGGACAGCGATATAGCAAGAACTAAACTAGCAAAGTTTAGTTCGCTTACCAGACTTTGTCATGTTTTAAATGCAGTATATCCTCTGTATAGCATTGCATTTATGACTATTGATAAACTTAATTCACCCGTAAACACGAGAAGCAGGCACGGATAGCGATATAGCAAGAACTAAACCAGCAAAGTTTAGTTCGCTTACCAGACTTATATTTTAAAAGCCGTATAGTCTGTACATTTCATTTATTGCCCCCCCCCCCCCCCTAAAAGCAAAGAAATGAGAAGTCATTTGGCGGAGCTTTCTCGTAAAGGGTAGGGGTTCCAAGTTTAAAGCAGATACGAATCTAACGCATTCTCATTTCAGTCACCTGTCGCACCCACTGCACTCACACCTTACGCTGGCTGCAGCGAGGCTCTCCGCGAAGCCTTCTTACGGAGAAACATCCCATCGGAAGCTGTCGAACTAATGTTGGCATCGCTTTCCAGTAACACTAAGAAGCAATATAACGTAACTTATAAACTATGGTGGCAATTTTGTCTAGATAGAAATATTTCCAATTTTGAAAGTACAGTAGCGACAGTTATATCGTTTTTAACAAATGAGTTTAACAAAGGGGCTTCATATGGTACTTTAAACTCGCACAGGTCTGCCTTGTCTTTAATCTTAGGAAATAATATCGGGTCGGATGAATGCATAAAACGACTCCTAAAGGGAGCATTCAAATTGAAACCCAGTAATCCTAAGTACAATAATTATTCTTGGGACCCACAATTAGTTTTGAACCATATCTCAAGCTGGTTTCCTAATATAAACATTAATTTGGAGCAGTTGACTAAAAAAATAGTAATTTTACTTGCGCTGTGTACAGCACAGCGGGTCCAAACTTTATCCCTTATCAATCTTAATAATATTTATTTCTCAGACAGTGGAGCTAAGATTTTCATAACAGACTTGATAAAAACTTCGGCTCCGGGTAGAGATCAACCCCTTCTTATACTTCCATACTTTAAAGAAAATATAAGTATTTGTCCCGCTACTGCACTTTCTGATTATATCAATGTCACAAAACATTTGAGGAATGAGGAGGACAATAGATTAATACTAACTTTTAAAAAACCTAATAAACCCGCCACAACTCAAACAATCAGTCTTTGGATCAAAAACGTGTTATCGGAAAGTGGTGTCAACATTTCAATATTTAGTTCACATAGCACAAGACACGCTTCAACATCTACTGCTTGTGCTAGTGGTGTATGCGTTGATAATATACGTAAAACTGCTGGCTGGACTAAACATTCCGAAACCTTTGCAAGGTTCTATAAACTTATTTATTAGATACTAATTTATTAGATATTTTATATGTAATGAAGTAACATTTAATAAACTACTTATATGCTTTTAAAATTCCGTAAAATTATCATAATTACATATATAAACTTCGGAGATCATAATTATATCTCTGGACTACTGGGTTTTTCTACTGCATTTAATTCTACTGATTCTTTGTCAATAGTATCAGATTTCGGGGCATCACACCCTCTTCGATCTGCCGATATAATTTCCTTCATTTTTTTCTCTAACTCCTGATAAAACTCTTCTGGGTCATCGTCATCTTTTCTTTTAGGTACCACTTCAATATTTAGCTCTGGTAAAGATTCACTCGAGTCAGTACTGCTGCGTCGCTCTCGCGATTCTGATGAGGGAGATAACCCTGAAAGTAAATGAACAATGATTTAGTTATTATACCTTTTCTTTATTTTTCCGATCGCATTGGAATCACTACATAGTATAAAACAAAGTCGCTTTCTCTGTCCCTATGTCCCTTTGTACGCTTAAATCTTTGAAACTACGCAACGGATTTTGATGCGGTTTTTTTAATAGATAGAGTGATTCAAGAGGAAGGTGTATATGTATAATAATTAAATTAAATAGTGGAGAAGTACTGTTATTTTTGAGGTTTCTAATGTGATGCCGTAAATAATTACATTTTTTCCTCTTACCTACATTGCAAACGCAGGCTAAACCCTACGAGTTTTATCAAAATAATGTACTAAGTATTGAAAAGGTCTACAGAAAAGTCCGTGATGGTATATATTATGTCTATCTCTTATGGATAACCCACAATAACTTTCTTTTAGATAATTAGAAAAATGCATTGTGAAATAATAATAATTAGAAAAATGCATTGTGAAACCGTTTTAAGCAAAAAACGTTTCGATAAACGAATTATGTTTTTGAATGAAATACAAATTATTGCATGCTTTTAAAATACAAGACTTAACTATCTACTAATGAAAGTTTTCATGCATTTTGTTCGAAACACGGTAGGTCAGCCGTGTTTTGTTACTTTAAAAGTGATGTAGGGGCTTGTTATGTGCGGGTGTAATAAAAGATGTAATAACTACGCAAAGGTTATATTTCGTTAACTACATATATATATTCGTATGTAATTAATATTCGACCTAATGCGACCAACCCGTGTCCCGACAAGCCCTTAACTAACTGTGCATAACGCACAAACTGTTTATATACGAGTTACCGTGTGAACCTATGGTGGGAACTTTCTTAGTAGGTACTACACTTGAAATATTTCGGTAACTCGTAAATTGGCTTGTCGTCGCTACATCATTCCCCCCTTAAAATAAAAAGGGTATACAAGTAAAAAAATCTTACAATAAAATTAAACAATAAACAAAGGGGTATATATAAAGTGTCGCTATATAAGATTACAAAATGTTTACAATATAAAGTATAAAAAATGTTCACAATATAAATCAATCATAACGTATACAAGTGGTTACAGTTAACACCTAATTTCGTTAAACTATTTATGTTATTACAAAAACTCGGTTGGGTCTTCTAAGTGGCGTGCGATTATTGTTACACGTCAATTAACACTTAGTAACGTCAACATTTCAAATCTCAATAGGTTCTTTACACTTGTATCGTTTAATATTACAAAGGCTATTACTATACACTCATAAGCCATAAATCAAAAGTACTTAAATTTCTAAGTAGTAAACATTTCAATCAAAACTCAACACAAACATAAATTTGAAATACCATACTTAAAACGTTAAACAATGAACTCGTTTCAAAATTACTTAAGTTCTATTATTTATTAAATACGATGTGTTGATTAGTAAGTATTTATTATACATTTCTAAGAAGACTTAATAATACTTATAATCATCGTAATTCTAATAAATATAAAATAGTTGAAAAAATTACAAATACAATACTATTACCTAAATCGTACTGGTAATCGTATAGCTCTTCCACTACGCGTGGTATGTGTATTAGGCAATTCGCTACTTGGAATTTGTAACGGAACCTCAGTATCTGCCCCAGATGTCGTATCACTATCATCATTCAAATAATATGCAGGTTTTAGACGGTCTACAGATATACTAACTTTCCTGCCAGTCATTTGAATATAAAATACCTTTTCCTCTCGACTCAACACACGATAAGGACCGTCGTATGTTGGTTGTAAAGGCTTACGTACTGCGTCGTTTCTTACAAAAACATAATCGCACTTTTGCAAATCGGGGTGAATAAATATGTTCCGTCTTTCATTCTGCCTAATAGCTACTGACTGATATTTCCTAATAGAGTCTCGTAATTTACTTACATACTCAAGACTGCTATCTATTTCAAAACTCGATTTTTTATCGTAATAATCACCTGGTAATCGTAAAGTTGTTCCGTACGTTATTTCTGCTGCGCTTATGCCGGTATCACTTCTTACTGCTGTTCTAAGTCCTAGCAACACAGTTGGTAATTCCGTAACCCAAGAAGATGATATATTGCATAAGCGAGCCGTTAATGCCGCTTTAAGCGACCTATGCCAACGCTCTACCGCCCCGTTACTCTGTGGGTGGTAAGGTGTCGTACGCAACTTATTAATACCTAATAACTTCATTAGTGTAGCAAATAATTGACTTTCGAATTGGCGTCCTTGATCGCTTATTAGCTTTTTCGGACAACCGAAACGAGAGATCCATCCTTCATATATTACACGCGAAATCGTTTCAGCAGTTATATCTCTCGTAGGAAAACATTCTGGCCATCGCGTCCCCCTATCACTATGGTTAGGCAATACGTCCTAAAACCTTCGGGTGAAGTGGGTAAAGGTCCAATTAAATCAACATGAATATGTTCAAACCTATCGCACTGCAGAAACGATCCTAAACCTGACATTGTATGTCGATTAACCTTCGATCGTTGACATTCAATGCATGTTTTAACTTTTAACCCATTGGCCAACGTGACGAATCATATTTGGCCAATAAAAACGATTTTGAATCAATTTGCGTGTAGTCCTTATTCCGGGATGACATAAATTATGTACACTATCAAAGGCAATACGTCGAAATTTATCAGTCAAGTAGGGTCTAATTTTATCATTATCTAAATTACAATAAATAAATGTACCACTTTCAGGTAACATTATTTTCTTTAACCTATTATTATATGAAAAAAATGAAAAAACATAGCCAATTGGGATTTTTCTGTTTTGATATCCCTGCACGATCGCGACTTCGGGATGCGGAGCGATGCGCGCGATTCCCATACCTTCGACCACTAAATGATCTGCCTCTCGAGCCTGCACATTCCAGCTGGTTTACCCGCTGCTTTAATTGTGCTAACTGCTCGAGAAGGTTTAACTGTACCGACGAAACTGCTCTAACTGGAACTGCCGGATTCATTTTGAATTAAATTTTTATTTAATCAATAAATTAAATAATCACACAAACGAAATCTATGCAATTCACTATAATAATGTTCACTTTTCGTCGGGGGTCACCAATGTAGGGGCTTGTTATGTGCGGGTGTAATAAAGGATGTAATAACTACGCAAAGGTTAACTACATATATATATTCGTATGTAATTAATATTCGACCTAATGCGACCAACCCGCGTCCCGACAAGCCCTTAACTAACTGTGCATAACGCACAAACTGTTTATATACGAGTTACCGTGTGAACCTATGGTGGGAACTTTCTTAGTAGGTACTACACTTGAGTCTTATACGCGCCGCTACGCTGACCGGTTCTGCTGTGCAATACATCTCGTGCAATAATTACATTGTCAAAGTGTGATAACTGTAACAAGGGCCTAACGAAAAGAACACCAGGATTGGAATGCAGCAAGTGCGGAAAGGTTGTTCATGCAACCCAATCATGTACTGGACTGTCCTCCAAACAGCTCTCCGCCTTGCGTGGCGCCGGGAGCCTGGAATGGACCTGTGACGATTGTCAAATTAACTCGCCTCACAAAAAATCATCTTTTATAATACCTTTAGAGGAGGAAGAAGATGATACTATTTCAGAAGGGAACCAAGGTACAAGTTGTATAGATACTAACAAATTCCTAAAAGATATTACTTTAGAAATGAAAAGAATACTTAAGAAGGAGCTTCAGCCCATCGAAACATCGTTAAGCTTCTGCTGTGACAAAATCGACGAACTAACAAGAACTGTTGAAGCCCAAAATAAACAAATAAAAGAGCTAGAGAAAAAATATACTAACCTCAAAAACGAAAAATCACACCTCGATCTAGAAATAAATGCATTAAAACAACACGTGCGCTATATGGAACAGCAGCGTCTGGATACCGTCATAGAAGTTGCCAACATTCCGTCTCGTCCTAATGAAGACCTTAATGACTTATGTAACAAGTTAGCTGATAACCTAAATCTAACCAAAGAAGGAATCTCCAACGTGAAGCGCCTGGAAGGAAGAAACGGACAGGATGGATGTATTCAACTGGAGTTCAAACAGGAGGAATTATGTAATATGTGGGTACGTGCTTCCAGACGCAGAGAGGTACTTGTGGGACAGGTGGTATGTGATGAAGCAGTACCAGCAGCTAAAACCAAAGTGATAGTACGCAAAGCCCTAACTAAAGCGAATAAAACCCTGCTGTGGCAAGCTAAGCAAAAATTAACACCAAATTATAAATATGTGTGGTTCCAGAATGGGAATATATTAATCCGTAAATCAGAGAATAATAAACCTATTGTGATCAGAAGCGAAACAGACATTGAAAATCTCCTCAACCAGGCAGCACCAGCACATCATCGGCGGTAATAGATGTAGTATTTTATGTAGGTCACCATAGTTCAGTCGAATATCCCAAGCAATAATTTAGAACTTTTTAATTGTAGTACATATAACTCATTTTGTAAAAATGTTCCATCGTTAGCGAAATCTCAATTTAAGTTAAATTTAGTCCATATAAATGTAAGATCACTAATTAAAAATTTTTGTTATGTTTTAGAATTAATAAACAGTTCATGTTCACCAATAGATATTCTCATATTAACTGAAGTAAACATTAAAGATAATATCGCAAATATGTTCAATGTAAATGGCTATATAATGCACAAAAAGTTACGTAAGAATAAAAAAGGTGGCGGTATTATAATATACATACGGAACGTTCACGTATTTACATTCAAACATCACACTTTAAATCACTGTGAATCAATCATAGGTCATTTAACGACTAATCACAAATACGTTGCAACAATTTGTGCAATATATAGGCCACCCAACGAAAGTAAATACTTGTTCGTAAGGGAGATAAAGGATCTTTTATCTAGTAAACCTTTTAAACACTTAGATATTTTTGTTTTAGGAGACATGAACATAGATATAAAAATAAAGGGTAACATTCAAGATTTTTACATAAATAGCATGGCCGAGTGCGGTCTAACAAGTGTTATAACCGATTATACAAGAATTGAAATAAGAAACCAAATAATAACGCGTAGCGTAATCGATCACATTTTTGTAAGGACGCAATTGTTAGACCTGTACTCGGGCGCGCTCGGCACTGCAATGGCTGATCACCGTATGATCGTATTGTCGTGCATTGGACAATCATTAGCACATGTACAGGGTGACGTTAAAGTCATTCGAAAAATAGATAACAATAAACTTAATAATTTGCTTGATCATGTTAGCTGGGATGATTTTACGAATACAGAGTGTCCATATAAATTATATGATAACTTAAAAAATACCATCCAAAATTGTTATAATCAATCACAATTTGAACAAATAATTTCAACATCAAGTAAAAGAAACAAAGATCCTTGGATTACTAGCACCATAAAAACTATGTGTGAAAAAAAAGATTTATCTTTTATTGACTGGAAAAATGACCCGACTAATAAAATACTTCGATTAAAATACAATAAATTACGTAATAAAACGCGTAAATTCATAGAAAAATCAAGAAATAATTACTATCATAATCAAATTAATCAAAACTACAACAATAGTCACGCTTTATGGCAAATTTTGAATTCATTAACAGGTCGCTGCAAAAATTCAATAGACAACTGTATCTTAAAAGCATTTCATAAAAATAACATAGACATTAAAACAATTGCTAATAATTTTGCACAAGAATTTTATTATAGTATTAAAAAAATCATTCCTAAATGCAATAAGCGTCTATTATGTGAAAATGATTATTATTATCCACAAAATAAATCAATGCTACTTAAAAAAGCTAACAACAAAAAACTTAATATCAATAAAGCTCCCGGATTCGACAACATTCGATGTATTGACATAAAAAATATATGCACTAAAATCGTAGATATTATAGTTAAATTTATTAATGCATCTATTGTTAATGCTAAATATCCTTTAGAGTTAAAAACTGGAATAATCCGACCTATTCACAAAAAGGGTACGCGAAGTGAGTATGAAAATTATCGCCCGATTACCATTCTTCCGGTATTAGACAAAATCGTGGAAAAATTTATAGCCGAACAAATGCAGAATTTCTATGTCGAAAATAAAATTTTATCTGTCTCTCAATTTGGATTTCAACCGTGTAAGTCGACTTCACAACTTTT
Organism: Colias eurytheme; assembly: GCF_061535395.1. NCBI lineage: Eukaryota > Metazoa > Arthropoda > Insecta > Lepidoptera > Pieridae > Colias > Colias eurytheme. Next base: position 1,522,967 of record NC_143011.1, on the reverse strand, counting down.
GTCAAAATTTACAGATGAAGTAAACTCATGTCTCGATAACAAAAAACATGTACTGCTATTATTTATCGATTATAGTAGGGCATTCGATACACTCAGGCATGACACTCTTATACACAAACTAGACAACTCCGGTATCCGTGGACCTCTTCTGGGATGGTTTAAAGATTATCTTGCTAATAGAAAATTTCGTGTTAAAGTAGGCGATGAAATGAGCAATGAAATGACCATCACCGAGGGTACAGCACAGGGCTCGGTGTTAGGACCTTTATTGTACTTGGCGTATGTAAATGATATGGAACATGTCATCAACCACTGTTCTATCTATCAATATGCTGATGACACCTGTCTAATAGCCTCAGACAAAAATATTAATACTGCAGCTCAACAGTTACAGTCAACAGTCAGAAGCCATGGCCGCAGTGGATATCCAGAGTCGCCTGCAAATGTAAAGCATAGTCAGTGTTTTATAATGTATAAATTACTACAAAATTGATATCTAAAAATGAAATAAATAAAATAAATAATAAAATTAAAATATTTAGTAAACAGGTATTTTTGAACATTAATTCTGTTACACTTAACACACACACTACATTAATAATACAAAAAATAATTACCTAATAACCAAATGCTTTCACCATTATTATGAAGCTGCTGCAAATGATTATTTATTTCCGAATTGCGCCAAATATATGCATCATGAGTAGCTCCGCCAAAAGTAGCATCCACATTTAAAATATTAAGGTCACTGTCACATATCTAAAAAAACATTATTTACAAGAAATTAATTCTTATATTCTCACAGTATTAGAAACATTGTGCAAGTCAGTTTTTTAATAATTGTAGTAATAAAAGGTTCGTACAAACTTAATATAGGTAATAAATAAATTAAAGCTTAGTTAAGTAAGTGAGTACTTACTATTTGAACATTTCTAGAATGATAATGTTTTCTGTTAAAAAAACGTTCTTCATGCTCTGAAGGCTTCACTAATGCCACATGTGTACCATCAACACAGCCCAGGACACCAGGAATTCCAAATTTATTATAAAATCTGGAATTATAGACAAAATTAATGATATGTGAAACTTTCATGGTACATATCAAATAGGTATAGAAATTTACTTGTTAATGATGATATTTCTTTCTTGCTGTGTTTGTGGAAATTTAATATACTTATTCAGTATATTAACCCTTAATTCACTACCTGAGTCCATTGGACTCACATCGAACTTTCAAACTATTATAATTTTTTCCCCTAGTGATTTATTTCCTCCACCGTCTCAGTACCTTCCTGCAATGACGCAGGCACCATGGTAGCGAGAGGACGTGCGCCTGCGCTGCGTAATTGGTAAGTTATTACGTCGAGTGAGTCCCATGGACTCATACTAGTGAATTAAGTTATATTTTATTTATTTGTTACGATTCTTAAATGTTGCTTATTTGTCGTATTAATGATATAAAAATATTTATTTGAATTTTTGTTGTTGTTGTAGGTTTGTAAAATGGATCTAAAACAACATAAAGTTGTAAATATGAATGAAGACCAGGCAGATTCTGTTTTGGAATCATGGATCACACAAATTATGAATGATGAGACTGACGAAAAACAGGTTACCTAAGACAGAAAGAAAGTATTGTTATCTATGTAATTACAAAAAGAGAACAAAGACTGCACATTTATGCACTAGATATCTTAAGCCTGTATGTTTGAGTTGCTCAAAAAAGGTATGCCATCGTTGTCTGTAATCGGTGGTAATACCCCATTGCACGTTTATTTTTTTTGTATAGAAGCGTACATTTTTGTTGTTTATTTTCGGTTTTGTATTCCTTAAGAAGTCTTATAAAATTAAAAACAATTATTTGTTAAAAATATTTGTTATTATTATAGGGCTTTGAAAATAACTCTGTTTTTTAAGACTGTTAGAATAAGTTTTTTTTATTTTTAAGAGTATTTCAGAAGTTTATCCAGTTTTGTTATTTTTTTGTTATTTTAAGGCACTAGCCTTAATAAACATTTAAAAATAATAATAAAAAAAATTAATTAAAAAAAGAGTTTTATTTGGAAAAACCACGCTACGAAAATATATGAGTCCAGTGGACTCATGGAAGCTGTTTATGTTAGCAAATTTCACGTAGTGAATTGAGGGTTAATATTGTTTAGTGCTGTTGTCACTTCTCTCACAGCATTTGACACACTAGGCTGGCTTAAACCATGCAAAAAGCTCATTCCTACTGGCTTTTGGTATGAACCCGTTGCATAGAAAGACAGAGCTGTTAAGACCTGAAAAGTGATTATTATAATTTAATAAATGGGCAGACTACAAACATGGTCTTGCAATGCTGCTAACAATATTATGAATGCATTCAAGTCAAGAATTTATAACAATTTCTTACCTTACACTCTACAGAAACCTTTGTTTGCCTCTTTGATCTAGCCATTAGTGGAGCTAGTCCATAACACAACTCTTCAAATGAATCTTGGGAGATTCTGTAGTGTGCCTTGAACTCAACATCTGTCATGCTCAAAGTCCTTGCTTGGTTACGAAGACTTCGCCGTAACTGAGCCACATCATGAGCTTCTTGTCTTCTAACTTCGGCCTCGAGTGCCTCAATTAATAAGAATGCTCGTGCCATTTTATATAAAACTGTCTAAGAAGGTATGATTAATATTCCCGAAAGTAAATTTAATATGTAATTATTAGTAAAATAATTATATTCGAAAACTTGTCGAACACCTTTTCTAGACCGATGAAAATATTTTGCACACTTACCGTAATATATTTTAATAAGTTTTTTAAGTATTCGATGATCTCAGTTAAGAATCAATCTTCTAAACTATAATTTTTATTTTATTTTGAGATTTTTATATACTTTATTGTTCCCTTAGATTGTTCCTATTACAACCAGCAACAAGTCAACAACAAGCATTAGAGCTGTCGCATATTTGACAAATCAATTGCTTGGTAGTTGCTGTCGTGTGGCTGTCGCAAGTCATAGCTAATACCATTTGCAAAGCAACCTTTGAGTTTTTATTAGCGACAACTGCATTTTTAGTTTTTCAGTTGCTCGACAGAGGCAGCACTGTTGACGGCAGATTGTCTGCTTGTTGTCTGCTTTTACGTAATAAGAAATAGACGTTTGACAACAACTATTGCGCAATTTTTGGTTGTTGCTGATCGTCTGCAAGATCCGTAATAAGGCAGCCGAACTCTTCGATGTTCGAATGTGAAGTGCCGTCCCGAGGGCGAGCCTTCACGGGCTCGACCCGGTACAAGCATGAAGTAAGCCGCCAACTTCACTGTGCTGCCACCTCCCGGAACTCGTGCTTAGAGTCGTTTTACATCCGCGCTATTGACCGTCTCCGACATTAATAATAATAAATGAACCTGATTCGGATTTTTTTTTTTTTATCAGATTGGTGATGGGCCGTGATTGGTCAAGGACTCCTTCACGCAGCCGAGACGGCAGTCGTGAGGGCAATGAACAGCGAAGCCGGCGTAGTAGAGAGCGCCGCAGTGAAAAGCGCTCAGACCGCCGCAGTCAGCGCCCAAGCCCGAACCGAAGTGCCAGTCACCGGAGCCGCCCTAACACTGAGCACCACCAAAGGAGTCCCGGTGAGCGACGTTCTAGGCGTAGTATTGAACGTCGCAGCCAACGATCAGGTGAACATCGAAGTCGTAGCCGCAGTCAGCTACGAAATCGCCACGATAGCAGAATTATGAATATTGATCGGGACCGTAGAAGTAGGAAACGTAGTAAGGACTGTTCTATTACAAGACCCCAAAAAGGTGATAAAAGCGATGTAACTAGTACTTTAATAGATTCATTTGTTGATGCGATTAAATCGATGAAATCTAGTTCTAGTGATAAATTTTCGTCTATTCACAATGTAATACCTGATTTTGATCCAATGGCAAAAGAACAGACTGTTAATGCGTGGTTATCGAAGGTTGAGGAATGTAAATTAATTTACGAATGGTCAGAAAAACAAGTCGTGCACTACGCTCTGCCTAAACTCTCGGGAATAGCTAAAACGTGGTACCAAAGTCTCCCCACTTTGCTGTATTCTTGGGAGGAATGGAAAGATTCTGTAAATCTTCTTGGAATTCTGGAATGAAGTAATGGATTATAAAGACGCAGCTGGTAATAACCCTTTTGCAGATTTATCACAGCTGGCAATATCATTATTATCACTACCACATTCCAACGCGGAAATAGAACGTGTTTTTAGCCAAATGAATGTCGTCAAAACTAAGCTTCGCAACCGTTTATCGGTAAAAACTTTAAATGCCATTTTATACATAAGATTCGACCTAAAGAGGGCAGGAAAATGCTGCTACTCTTACACAGTTCCGGATAATGTACTGCGCTCTATAGGCACCAAGGAAATATATAGTCTTGGCAATGAGGCTTCCACGTCTACGTCAACATTATCGGCTGCGGATGAAGACCAAGATATTAATATTTTATTTGATAATAACACACTCGAATAAGAGATGTTATTATTTATGATGTCATTATTTACATATTATGTGTAAATAAATGTGTTGGATATATAAAATTTTAAGTAAAATGTCGTTTTATTTGACATTAAAAATTTTTAGCAAAATATTTAGCTTAATTATAAATCCTTTAGCAAAATTTTGGCAAAATTTTAACAGCCATTTAGCAAATTTTATGTTAGTCTTGCTGGCAACACTGGTCTCGGGCACAGAACAGTAAAAACCTCGGAGCAATTAAAACAAATAGAAGTGCTATAGTGTCATAATTATTAATATGAAAACCACTGTCGCCAAACCCACACATTTAAACCGATAGCTAAACACAAGTTTGATGCTAATTTTTGTTTTTAATCAGTGTTGCCAACGTAGGCGATTTTTCGCCATTTATGCTACTCCAGGGACAATTTTTTATACTACATATTAGGTAAATAGGCATACAGCCGGTAATCAGGCCGAATACTCTGAACACAGATAATTATATAAAGTATAGGTAAATCGATGAATTTTGTGACTGCTTGAACCAAAAACGAATCACACTGGCGAATTTTTATATGGATAAATACAATTTGTACACTTAATTAAATGTTTATTTAGTTATCTCATTTCATTTCGTGTTCACAGTTTAGGCATGACTATCATCGTAATTCTTCTTCTTCTTCTTTTTTTTTCAAATGGCAACTCCTGATCCCAGATCATCGTAATTAGAATTCTTTTAATTCACGTCTACCCTCTTCAAGAGTATTTTTTTAAACACGATAATCTCATTTAATTGTTAAATCAAACAAAACTCTATTAATTAAATATGTCGCGCTTAAGTAATGAAGAATATTTTGAGGAGGAACCAAGTAAGTTGAGACAATATTTATTTTATCAAAATAGAAGCCTGTACTGCTATTAGTATTTTTTAACCTCTTATGGCTAATTTTGCTGGAGATAATGATGATGAACCGCTGCCCTACCTCAAATTCGACTAGCTACGGCCCTGTGATGAAGTCCACTTCTATGAGGGATATCATGTGCAAAAGATACTTGTAGTTTATGTTTGAACATAAACTATTCTTTATATATAAACTAGCTACCCGCCCCGGCTTCGCACGGGTGCAATGGCGGCCGGCCGGTACCGCCGCAAACGCTACGTCCCGCAATTTTTAAAGTAAATGACAAAAGAAAGTTATTGTGGGTTATCCATAAGAGATAGACATAATATATACCATCACGGACTTTTCTGTAGACCTTTTCAATACTTAGTACATTATTTTGATAAAACTCGTAGGGTTTAGCCTGCGTTTGCAATGTAGGTAAGAGGAAAAAATGTAATTATTTACGGCATCACATTAGAAACCTCAAAAATAACAGTACTTCTCCACTATTTAATTTAATTATTATACATATACACCTTCCTCTTGAATCACTCTATCTATTAAAAAAACCGCATCAAAATCCGTTGCGTAGTTTCAAAGATTTAAGCGTACAAAGGGACATAGGGACAGAGAAAGCGACTTTGTTTTATACTATGTAGTGATTCCAATGCGATCGGAAAAATAAAGAAAAGGTATAATAACTAAATCATTGTTCATTTACTTTCAGGGTTATCTCCCTCATCAGAATCGCGAGAGCGACGCAGCAGTACTGACTCGAGTGAATCTTTACCAGAGCTAAATATTGAAGTGGTACCTAAAAGAAAAGATGACGATGACCCAGAAGAGTTTTATCAGGAGTTAGAGAAAAAAATGAAGGAAATTATATCGGCAGATCGAAGAGGGTGTGATGCCCCGAAATCTGATACTATTGACAAAGAATCAGTAGAATTAAATGCAGTAGAAAAACCCAGTAGTCCAGAGATATAATTATGATCTCCGAAGTTTATATATGTAATTATGATAATTTTACGGAATTTTAAAAGCATATAAGTAGTTTATTAAATGTTACTTCATTACATATACATAATTGTAAATAAATAGGTCACAATGGTTATTTTATTGGTATATAATTGTTTATTTAATTATTTAATAATTACCTGCTTATCCAGGAGGCTATTCGAGATAATAGCACGATGGATTATTAGTTGAATATCAACTTACCTAAACTTAATTAATTTTAAGTAATTTTATAAGTACCCTCGATAACAATACTTTTTGCAATATCACGCGACACTCCATCGTATCGCATTCAAAATTGGGAATCGGAGTGCGAGGATCTGTGGTTCATGACTGAGGTATTGTTAAATGGTAAGACAATTAAGTTAGCTATATAACGACTTATGCCCTTATGCACTATGTTCATAATCGCACAACACGACTTATATTATTGCCAGTTTTGGTTTTATAGAAATGATGTGACTTATTATGCTTGAAATTTGTGTACTTTATGACTCAATTGAGGCTTTTTAGTGGAAAAACTATGCACGTAGCTTGAAAAACGAATGAAATCAACGGGTTTTTTTATCGTTATTAGATAATAAAACAAAACATCATTTAGGTATTTATGCATTTAACCCTAGAAGTCCAATCTACGTAAATTTGACGTATGAACTCTTCTATATTTACCATCGAATCGCTGCAAAATCCAGAATCAACTCATTAGCCGTCGAGACCTAGCAGTACATAGTTGGCTCATCCATGTAAATTCCGCCATTTGGTTGTAAAGAGGATGTTGTGCGTCATTTTGACGTATAATTGGGCTTTTCGTAACTTTTAAAATTGTTTCAAATTTTTATTTTGTGATTTATTTGAATGATTTTTTTCCAAGTCACGTTTCACATGATATCTATAGTATTATACTATAGATTGAGTATAAAATGGGATCCAGACAACTTTTATACTAGGACGAAAAACCTTCAATTTTAGTAAATGACGATTATTGTCCTCCGCTGGATTTGGACTTCAAGCAAAGGGATTGGGTGGCTGAAGATGTTGTCCGGAGTAAAACCGAATATGTTATGGGGTTTTGTTACCCATGTATAATGAAAGCCGTAGATTGTAAAATAAACCTTTAATCGATCTTTCAATAATACAGTACTATGTTGTTAATGCTATACAATGTTTCACCAGTCACCACAATGAGTCTAGTCTGTACAGGTTAGCAGGAGACAATCATTGAGTATTGGTATTAAATACGTATCAACTGCGTATTGCGTTTTGCGTATTAACTATTGTCCTAGTGAATCATTTTCACTATCGTCGAATCAATTTAAAATTCGATCAAGTGCGTTCCGTTTCGGAACGCCACAGATAATAAAATATAGATAATAAAAGTGGCAACGCCACAATGTCATGGTGGTATACATTGAGGATACAAGCACTATAAAGAGATAAGAGAAGCCCGAAAACCATATTCCTGTATGTTCAGTTAATACAGGAAAAGTTATAGGTGGTCAGTGGCGATATTTTACGGCATGATATAGAATTTTAACAATTTCTATATCATATAATATCAAAATAATGTAGATAAATGCTAATGCTTCCTTCTAGGGAAGCGCGCTCCATCATAGGCCACATCTCAGCTTACCATTAGGCGAGATCGTGGTCAAGCGCTTCCCTATCACACAATAAAAAATAAAAAAAATAAATAAATAAAATACAATGAGCCGCAAAGATTTTATGAAAAAATTAAGCACAGATTTGAAGGTGCCTTGGATGCAAATACGACTTGTGGCACGCACTTTGAAGAGACTCTACGTGACAATAGCCCAATTTTTTCAAAATATGTGGTACCAGAGTATCCATAAAATGTTTACGAAAATGCAGGACCAAAGAAGTATCGATATTGCGGATTTTTTTCCCATAAAAAAGGCAAATTACCAAAGCACAGTGGCTAAAACGCTCATAAATTGTCAAGACTGGTTATAAATACTTTTTTTTTATGCGACTATTATAGACTATAGTATTATTGTCTTGATTATTGTAGTTAGATAATTTTTTTGAAAAAAGATTAAAAACGAGTTATTTTTTAAAAACTTACCCAATTATAAGAAGAAAATATAAGTTTAACATTTTTTGTTGGCTTTTTTTAGATGATTCAATTATCGTTCTGTATTTATATAAACAAAGAGTATAATATCATTAAATGCACTTAATGTGTTAACTGTATTTTTAATATCTATTGCAAAAAATAGTTAATTTCCATAGAAATATATTAGTATCCCAAGTTAACTGATAAATACCTTTTTTTAAAAATATAAAGATTTGTTGTTGCAGATTTATTGAAAAAAACGATTTAAAAATAATAAGGAATAGTGTGTGTTGTTTCCGTGCAGTATTCAATTAATAGACCAATAGCAACACGGCATTAATGCCAAACTGTCTCATGTCGTCACTTGAACCAATGACACTAAAAGAGTTGTTCCTTTATGCTCATGAAACTGTATATAATATTATGTAGTATTTAATAAACTATAATATTATGCTTTTAAAAATATACGTGTTTGTGAAAAAGTAAATTCTAGCCTATGTTCAAATAAAAATAGTAGGTAGCGTTTATTTCCCTCTGAGTAAGTAGTGTGTATTGTGTATCAAAAGTAACATTCAATTATGTATTGTGTTAATTTTATTTATTACGGATTCAACATCAAACAACTCTACGGTAAGTATCAAGGTGCGTATTAACTATAGAGCTATTATTTATTACCTTACCTAATACCTATAGGTATGTTATAGCTAATTGCTGCTGGGCGCTGGCTGCGATTTCGTCCATGTATCTACTGAAAGGTTTCATGACATAATATGAGCACAGGGGAATAAAATAAAAATACCAGTATGTACATCCAAAAATATTTATTTCAATTATTACAAATTATCCTTAATCTAATTTTGAAAATCTAACACTGAATTAGATTCCTTACAATAATATTATTCAAATTAATAACAAAATAACGTATTTTACGGCTAAATTAATATTGAACTAATTATGTAGTTAAAACACGAAAGCGCATTACCTTGTTATACCAGCTGCATTAACCAAAAATTTTATATGATACAATATTTTCAACTGATATCGAAATGTACGAAAATAGTAATAATGTAATTGAACTGAGAACATAATATTTTAATATTCAGACAAAGCTGTATTGTTTCGATATACGTAGTTTTTATTGTAAACTGCACATATTTTCATAGAAAAATACTGTAAAACAACAGATGATGAAATTTTCAAAAAGAAAAAAAAATACAAATTTGCCGCGCAATTGACATTAATTGACAGTTTTAAAAGTTTGTACCTATAGGTAATATTAATAGAAATAATTATCGAGATTTAAATGGCTCTACACGAGATTTATTTTGTTTTTTTTATTACTATACTTCATAAAGACACAATTAACTCGTACCTACTCGTAATACGATACCTTGGAGTTGGAGCGAAAATATTGTTTGTAATAATTTGGCTAGGTAACTAATTATTGAAATGAAAATAATAATTAGAAAAATGCATTGTGAAACCGTTTTAAGCAAAAAACGTTTCGATAAACGAATTATGTTTTTGAATGAAATACAAATTATTGCATGCTTTTAAAATACAAGACTTAACTATCTACTAATGAAAGTTTTCATGCATTTTGTTCGAAACACGGTAGGTCAGCCGTGTTTTGTTACTTTAAAGGTGACATTCGAAAATGAAACAACGATTTACGGAAAAGCACAGATAGAAACGCGTTTAATCGAGATTGGGTATCTAATATTAAGATAATTGGAATACTTAATGAAAATAGGAATTGTAGAGTCAGTAATAATTCAGATTAGTTTATTGATATCATATTAGATACTTACTTAGTTCGAGTGAACGCGTTTTTACAATTCGTTCTATACAAAGTATGTTTTTAACTAAATTTTCGAATTTCATCGTGTATTTTACAATAATTTTGAATGATTTGAATGCGAAATGTACTAATATATGATCAAACGAACTTCAGAGTGAAGTTTGATCATTATTATATGAATCGTTTCATTCGAAGATATTATTTACTATGTAGTTCCCTTTTTCAATGCTAGCAACTACGCACGCCTTTAGATTTTATTTTTTATTAATTGTGGGTATTACGACCTGACAAGTATTTGCTCGCTTTGTACGATATTCGTTATTTTTAGAGTCTGTAATCTTACAAAACTTTGGGTTAGGGTGTGGTGGGTGTTAATATCTTCGAATGAAGCGATTCATATAATAATGATCGAACTTCACTCTGAAGTTCGTTTGATCATATATTATATTTCATCGCTTCATTCTTCAGATATTATTCACTATGTAGATGTTAAGAGATAAAAGTTTTGTAAGAATCATTTTGGGTGCAAGTTTAGAATAAAACATATATAGATATTATTAGTTTTATTTTGTATATTAACAAAAATATAATCAAACATTATTCTTGCAAAATTGATTCTGCAAATTCGTTTTCATTAACTACATTAAGTTTATAGAACCTTGCAAAGGTTTCAGAATGTTTAGTCCAGCCAGCAGTTTTACGTATATTATCAACGCATACACCACTAGCACAAGCAGTAGATGTTGAAGCGTGTCTTGTGCTATGTGAACTAAATATTGAAATGTTGACACCACTTTCCGATAACACGTTTTTGATCCAAAGACTGATTGTTTGAGTTGTGGCGGGTTTATTAGGTTTTTTAAAAGTTAGTATTAATCTATTGTCCTCCTCATTCCTCAAATGTTTTGTGACATTGATATAATCAGAAAGTGCAGTAGCGGGACAAATACTTATATTTTCTTTAAAGTATGGAAGTATAAGAAGGGGTTGATCTCTACCCGGAGCCGAAGTTTTTATCAAGTCTGTTATGAAAATCTTAGCTCCACTGTCTGAGAAATAAATATTATTAAGATTGATAAGGGATAAAGTTTGGACCCGCTGTGCTGTACACAGCGCAAGTAAAATTACTATTTTTTTAGTCAACTGCTCCAAATTAATGTTTATATTAGGAAACCAGCTTGAGATATGGTTCAAAACTAATTGTGGGTCCCAAGAATAATTATTGTACTTAGGATTACTGGGTTTCAATTTGAATGCTCCCTTTAGGAGTCGTTTTATGCATTCATCCGACCCGATATTATTTCCTAAGATTAAAGACAAGGCAGACCTGTGCGAGTTTAAAGTACCATATGAAGCCCCTTTGTTAAACTCATTTGTTAAAAACGATATAACTGTCGCTACTGTACTTTCAAAATTGGAATATATTTATATGGAATATATAAATATTTCTATCTAGACAAAATTGCCACCATAGTTTATAAGTTACGTTATATTGCTTCTTAGTGTTACTGGAAAGCGATGCCAACATTAGTTCGACAGCTTCCGATGGGATGTTTCTCCGTAAGAAGGCTTCGCGGAGAGCCTCGCTGCAGCCAGCGTAAGGTGTGAGTGCAGTGGGTGCGACAGGTGACTGAAATGAGAATGCGTTAGATTCGTATCTGCTTTAAACTTGGAACCCCTACCCTTTACGAGAAAGCTCTGCCAAATGACTTCTCATTTCTTTGCTTTTAGGGGGGGGGGGGGGGCAATAAATGAAATGTACAGACTATACGGCTTTTAAAATATAAGTCTGGTAAGCGAACTAAACTTTGCTGGTTTAGTTCTTGCTATATCGCTATCCGTGCCTGCTTCTCGTGTTTACGGGTGAATTAAGTTTATCAATAGTCATAAATGCAATGCTATACAGAGGATATACTGCATTTAAAACATGACAAAGTCTGGTAAGCGAACTAAACTTTGCTAGTTTAGTTCTTGCTATATCGCTGTCCGTGGCTGCCTCGCGTGTTTACGGATGAATAAAGTAATGTCCTGTCTTCGCATCCACAGCTAACTGTCCTATACTGTCATAATCTTAACACAGATTCATTCGACATAGCTCCCCACGAGCTCAGTTCTTCATTTTTGCACTCGCACAACTGTGGACAACACAAGAGCAATGCCTCCATTGGTAGCAGTTACAATCAAGGGCTAGCAAGGCAGGCTAGCCATATTACGGATGTTGGAACAACCGACTATATTTAGGGCAATTTTCTTTGTACAGTGTAACGTTTAGACTGTCGTAGCATTCCTACGGAACAAAGATGGGATCAGATCTGCATCCTTAATGAAGTTTATCGAAAGGAGATACTTTCAGACGACGATAGTATTCAAAATCCACCATATTCCTGAACATAATAATGCATAGTTAAGCTTATAATCTCTCTTGCCATTATCCTGCAGCAGAATTCCTTGGCGATAATTTGTTCTCGTTAGAACGAGCGAGGTTGTTACGATAATATGAGAAATCCTGTCAGTTAGAGACCTGAACGACGCGATAGAGTACCGCTATTTCAGTAGTAGTAGCACCTAGAAGGGTGAAGGTATTCTGGAAAGCGGAACTGAAGGCGCGGTCGGCAGCACCAGCCACCTAATAGACAGTGTTCAGTGCTGCACCACTATAATCTGCAAAATGACTCTGACGGTATGAAAATGTACCTACCGTACACGAACGTACATTTTCAAAATATCAAATGATATAGTTGGAATAAAAATCCTATTTGCCTCCGTCTACCCAAAAGACATACGGAGTAGCTAGTAGTAGTTGGTTGAATTAGAATAAAGTACCTATAGTTAAAATCCTTTGTTACTGACTGGATAAATTTGGCTCTTTTCCTATCTGACGTTCATATAGCTGTTGACTGCCTAGTGTTATGCACAAACACAATTATTATAAATAAGTCAGCCCGAGGCTTTCGGTATATAAGTTCTGATGTAAATCATAATTATATTTTAAAACCGAATTGATTAAAAGTAACGTACTTGGCTGTAGTAATTGCAGTTTTGGGACACAGATAAGCTCCTTATCATTTTAGTCTCTTGAGTTCAGTATATTTGTTTCCAGTACAGAGTTTATGACCTATCAGTTTTAAATAAATAATTCATGCATTGTACTGAAAGTACTAGCCATGTTTAGATTATGATTGGTGGCGTTGGCTCTAAACATTAATAGATACCGCACGGTTTGGTTGGATGTTAAAAATCTGTATTATAATTAAAACCGTTTACCTGTTTTGATATTTTATTGCCTTATTCAAGGGGTGACCTTTTAAATTTATTTCTGACCCCAAAAGTAAGGACCAAGGTCTCTTCTTGTCCGGTTGGGTTAATACTGTGTGAGTTGAGACAGGTGGCAATTCTATGTTAAGATGGTTCAATTGTGCTTCTGCAGAGTTCTAATTGAATAAATAAAGGTTTGAGTTTGAGGTATTTTTGCCTCGTCGGGATCAGCTGTTGCTTCATTTTGTAAGTAACATCTAAATGCGTAATTGAAAGTCGTTACTGGCGCTTTCGCAGATTTACGCTAAAGATAGTGGAAATTGTAGTAACTTTAACTTTTCAAGCCCAAAAGGTTAACTAAGGTACACTTGAACCAATCTCATAAGTTCTAATACTTTTAATCATTATGATTAAAAAAATACTGTAAAACAACAGATGATGAAATTTTCAACAGCTATCGCTATTGCTAAGCCAAATGGCATTCTGGTGTATTCATATTGTCCATCTGGCGTAACAAACGCGGTCTTCTCTTGAGACTTCTCCGAGATGGGAATCTGATAGTACCCTGAAGCCAAATCCAGCGATATGAACATCTTATGGCCCGCTAATTGATCAAGAAGGTCTTCTACCCTAGGGAGAGGATAATGGTCTCGCTTAGTCCTGCTGTTTAAGGCTCTGTAGTCAACACACATTCGCCTCTCACCACTTTTCTTTCTTACCAATACAATGGGGCTCGCGTAAGGTGATGAAGACTCCTTAACTATACCACAATCTAACATTTCTGCTACCATGCGCCTGACATCTTCTCTTTCTGCATACGAGAGTCTATAAGGCCTGTAAACTACCGGTTCTTCATTCTTTAATTGTATATCCATTTCTAATACAGTTGTAAATCCGAGATCCTTAAGACAGGAAGAAAAACAGCTGCTATATCTTGCGAGCAAGTCCTTCACCATTTGTTTTTCTAATTCGCTAAGATTATCCCCTATAACAGGCTCAGATATATCATTCCTGTCAGTGAAATTAACGTTATTTACATATTTACAATCATTACTCATTACCATACTGCGTATCAGCAACTGTTCACGTTCTAGAATTAAACCCTTAGTTCTAGGATTTAAGATAAGAAGACAGCCTAATCCATCTTTTAATTCATATTCTCCCGGAAACAAATAGAATTCAGAACCATTTTGTCCCCGCATACCACCTCTAACATATACAGTACAAGAAAGTTCAGGTTTTGCTAATACTGCGACAGTTTGTATTGCCTCAGGGTTAATATAAGTTTGCTCCCTACATAACAAGTGTATTTTAGCGTTTTGGGTCTTACAAATCTCCAGTTTATCTACGGTTTTAGTAATTTTAATACCCGGCCGTTCTGAAAATGAATGCCCTAGAAGCACTGGATAGTTAATGAGGTTATCATTAATAACTAATATTTCTATATCTTTTTCAGTAATTCCTTGTACCTCAATATTAACTAACGACTTACCGATAGGCTGGTACGGTATATTGCCTAGGCCTTTTAGTAAGGGTAAATCATTTGTGGTCCAATCGAACCCTAGATTTAGGGCGTCCGTCAACCGAATTAGAGTACATTCGCTCCCTAAATCTAAATGACATTGGACATTTACCCCGTTAATACGTATAGGAAAAGTGTAAATACTCGCCGATTGTTGACTAGAGATTTTCAACACGGTTTTTTCCTTATCTAGCTTTTGAGCGGGTTCCATTTTAGAACACGCATTAGACAAATGACCTAATAAATTACAACGACTACACTTTAATAACGGTTTATTGCATTTATAGCTGGGGTGACCTACTTCGTTACAATTGAAACAAGTTATCCGACCCGGTTCGAATCTATTCGGCTTATTCAAGACCCTATTTGAATTATTTGGTACCGGCCGTTTATCCCTATCTCGAATTGATCTTTCGGTATCCCTAGAAACGCCTGGTTTAACAGTTTTAAAAAATTTGAGTAACTGTTCAGGTTCAGAAAATTGTGCCGCTTGAGCTCCTAGTCTAATACCCCTATCTTCAATTCCATAAATTAGACAATCAACTGCATTTTTGCCATATATGTTGCAACGGTTTAGTAAGTTAATTTTAGTGTAATAATATAATTCGGGAGATTCACTAAACCGTAGTTTTTTATTCAACATTTCAGTTAATAATTCACCATAATTCTGGGTAGATGGAAAAGTTTCAATTAATTTAACTTTCCATTCCTCCCAAGAATACAGCAAAGTGGGGAGACTTTGGTACCACGTTTTAGCTATTCCCGAGAGTTTAGGCAGAGCGTAGTGCACGACTTGTTTTTCTGACCATTCGTAAATTAATTTACATTCCTCAACCTTCGATAACCACGCATTAACAGTCTGTTCTTTTGCCATTGGATCAAAATCAGGTATTACATTGTGAATAGACGAAAATTTATCACTAGAACTAGATTTCATCGATTTAATCGCATCAACAAATGAATCTATTAAAGTACTAGTTACATCGCTTTTATCACCTTTTTGGGGTCTTGTAATAGAACAGTCCTTACTACGTTTCCTACTTCTACGGTCCCGATCAATATTCATAATTCTGCTATCGTGGCGATTTCGTAGCTGACTGCGGCTACGACTTCGATGTTCACCTGATCGTTGGCTGCGACGTTCAATACTACGCCTAGAACGTCGCTCACCGGGACTCCTTTGGTGGTGCTCAGTGTTAGGGCGGCTCCGGTGACTGGCACTTCGGTTCGGGCTTGGGCGCTGACTGCGGCGGTCTGAGCGCTTTTCACTGCGGCGCTCTCTACTACGCCGGCTTCGCTGTTCATTGCCCTCACGACTGCCGTCTCGGCTGCGTGAAGGAGTCCTTGACCAATCACGGCCCATCACCAATCTTGTTATCGTTATCCCACTTCTGAAGCTGTTGGGTTGTGGAATGAAACGCCTTCTTCACAATTGATATTTTAATATTCCTCCTTGTTACATTCACTTTTTACTATAATATTCGCAATCTTTCACAATCTTAAATAATAGATTTAAATAACCCTAAAACAAGCATGAGGCACGACTAAGGCACTGACTTGTTGACCGCACTAGTCGGTTGTTCAGGATCAATTGCTAGCTGATCGTTTCTTCAAAAAATGTGAGCGATCGACTGACAACTAACCGACTGGAGGGGAGGTTAAGTTGTCAAGCGGTAGATTATAAATAACAGAAAACCTTGTCTATGGAAAATAATGTACTATGTATGATTTTAAGATTTGTAACAGCTCGGCCATCCGATCTTCAACGAGTGCCTTCGTTGGCTTAAATTAAATTTAAACAAAAATAAAATGTTAAAATATGGAAAACAAAATGCAACCATACTTACATGAAATTGAAACAAATACTTATAATAATATGTATTTACAACTAGTTCCCGAAGTTTGAATTGGTATGATTAGCTTTTACAAATAATCAAAATTACACAAGGAAACAAGCCTAGAATAAGATTTACAAATTTCGAAAAAAAAAAAGAAAATAAATAAATATATATATCTCTATTGGAACTACTTCGACAATCGCTACAAACATTTGTATAACAAAAACTCACTTCTCTATCCGTTTGATTAGGACTAATTCAAATTCAAATAATTTATTGCTCACCAATACATTTTTACATATTAGTGACCTTATGCAGGTATTGCAATACAATCATAATGTTATATTTAAATTACATAATACTATCTCATACATTTAAATTTGACAATAATTAGATCACAAAAATAACAATGTACAATAATAATTGTTGCTTTCTTATGGGCGGCACACCATTGTACCCAGCATGCCCTCAACAGTAATCAAAATCACTCAGAACTCACTGCTTGCACATAGACTGCATATTGTTACTCTTTGGGCGGCACATCATTGTACCCAGCATGCCCTCAACAGTAATAAAAATCACTCAGTACTCATTGCTTGCACATAGACTGCATATTGTTACTCTTTGGGCGGCACATCATGCCCGGCATGCCCACAGTATGTAAGCTATTCGTTTTGGGCGGCACATCATTGTGCCCGGCATACCCATAATAATCATACAAAATCACTCGGTACTCACTGTTCACACATATACTGCATTTTGGTTCTCGTTGGGCGGCATATTGTGCCCGGCATGCCCACAATATGCAAGCTATTTCAAATTCCATGTGTTTGTTATAAACGTCGATCATTCTTCGTTCATACCAAACACGTAGACTTGACTCGTCATTTATAGAAGGATGTGTATTACAACATACATAAAGAACTTTAAACTACCTAATGTGTATGTATAAAATTTAATTATTTTGATTCTCAATGGCATCAGAACAACTATCATCACCGTCATTATCGCTATCAGACATCGATTTAAAATTTAACCAAGGGTGCATTTTGTCGGCTGCCACGACAGCTTCGTACCGCCTACCTTTTCGAGATAAAGGGGTATCCTCTACCACATAACGGTCGTTTGGTAAAACTTTAATTACGCGGTACGGTCCCTGTAGTTTGGGTTCCAACTTTTTAGACTGCCCGCTGCCAGATGCAACTGCTCTCAAAATTCGCACTAGATCACCTACTTTATATACTTTTGCCGCTTTTCTTTTTCTATTATACCGTTCTTCACTGACCTTCGCTTGCTGTTTCATCAGGCAGCGTGCATCTAATCTAATATCGTCAATCTTACCGTCTACTATTCCATGTCCTACATCCGAAATTACTTCACTTAATATACCTTGCGAAGGATTTGTAACTCTACGCCCAAATAATAATTCACTAGGA
Organism: Colias eurytheme; assembly: GCF_061535395.1. NCBI lineage: Eukaryota > Metazoa > Arthropoda > Insecta > Lepidoptera > Pieridae > Colias > Colias eurytheme. The sequence continues at coordinate 1,504,661 of NC_143011.1, read as the reverse complement.
GTTTTTTTTGTGACGTCGTGTATTGTCGTATTAATGCCTAACTGTATATCCGATAGATTATCATCCCATGTTCTAGGATCTTTGCCATGGTTCATGGTTCCCAATGATGCCAATATAGTTCGGTTTGACCTTTCTACTTGACCATTTGCTCGCGGCGTGGCTACTGCATTCATAACATGCTTTATGCCTAAGGCCTGTATAAACTTCCTAAACCTCTTGCTGGTAAAACAGCTACCTCTATCAGAAATGAGGCGTGTTGGAGTACCAAAATACCCAATAAGATTTTTTTTTAATTACTTTTATAGTTTCCGACGTTTTGGTACTTTTGACGGCAGCCAAAGAAACAAATTTAGTAAAGGCATCGATGATTACTAAGATATATGAGTTCCCCTTCTTACTCTTAATGAAAGGCCCAACATGGTCCACGTGGACCGTGTGAAAGGGGATTTCTACTTTTTTTATGGAATGTAGGTGACCTTGTCGAGCACCACCTGGCATCTTATGGTGAGCACATTCTAAACATGCTGAAACATATTTGGTGACAAAGGTTCTCATTTTAGGAAACCAATATAATGCCCGAATACGATCTAAAGTCTTTTCTAACCCAAAATGGCCTACGTCATCGTGATTGGCTTTAACAATTTGCCAGCGTGCGCCTCTAGGCACTACCCATTTGATATTATCATCAGCTATGATCCTGTATACACGTCCATTTTTTAATTTGTAATTTTGAAATGTACTTATGTTGGGGGATTCTGGATCACTTAATATTTCTTTAATACGCCTTATATCGTCATCTGAAGATTGAATAGTAGTAATCCAATCTTCAGCAGTAACACTAAGTATATCAATAACGTGCAAATCGTCTACTTTTGAGTCTGATGGAGCTCGACTCAGGGCATCCACATGTGACATCTTATCTCCTGGTCGATACTCAATTTCACAGTCATATTCTTGTAACTGCACCCACCATCTTGCAATTTTCGGGATCACATCTCGTTTTGTAAGTGTGGTGCGTAATGAATTACAATCTGTTAGTATTTTGAAGCGTAGGCCTAACAAGTAGACCCTAAACTTGTTTAATGACGCTATCACAGCTAGAGTTTCTAACTCAAACGAGTGAAGTTTCTGCTCTTCTACCGTGGTTTGACGACTGTAGTATGCTACAACTCTCCATAAACCTTTCTCGTCTTTCTGAAGAAGAATACCCGCGATGCCAAATCTACACGCATCCGTGTGTAACTGAGTTTCTAAATTTTTGTCGTATAGTGCGAGAATTGGTCTGCTGGTCAATCGTTTTTTAATCTCTGTAAATGCAGTTGCTTCTTCTTCCCCCCATTTCCAAGGCGCATTTTTCTTTAGAAGACCCGTCAATGGTTTTACTATCAGAGCAAAATCCTTGACAAATCTTCTAAAGAAGCTGGCAAGACCTAAAAATCGTCTAACGTCATGCTGATTTAAGGGAGTAGGAAATTTTGAGACTGCTCCAGTTTTCGCAGAGCCTGGTTGGATACCATTACCACTTATTTCAAACCCTAAAAAGTCTAATTTATCAAACATAAATTTACATTTCTGCATTTTCAGTGTTAAGCCTCCTTCTTTTAATAATAACAAAACTTCTTCTAGTCTTTGCAGCGCTTCATCAAAGCAACGCGCGGGTATCAAAACATCATCCATATACACAATTACATAACTTAACCGTGCTTTATTAAGAATCTTATGCATGGCTCTTTGGAAAACCGAAGGAGCGTTTGCTAAGCCAAATGGCATTCTGGTGTATTCATATTGTCCATCTGGCGTAACAAACGCGGTCTTCTCTTGAGACTTCTCCGAGATGGGAATCTGATAGTACCCTGAAGCCAAATCCAGCGATATGAACATCTTATGGCCCGCTAATTGATCAAGAAGGTCTTCTACCCTAGGGAGAGGATAATGGTCTCGCTTAGTCCTGCTGTTTAAGGCTCTGTAGTCAACACACATTCGCCTCTCACCACTTTTCTTTCTTACCAATACAATGGGGCTCGCGTAAGGTGATGAAGACTCCTTAACTATACCACAATCTAACATTTCTGCTACCATGCGCCTGACATCTTCTCTTTCTGCATACGAGAGTCTATAAGGCCTGTAAACTACCGGTTCTTCATTCTTTAATTGTATATCCATTTCTAATACAGTTGTAAATCCGAGATCCTTAAGACAGGAAGAAAAACAGCTGCTATATCTTGCGAGCAAGTCCTTCACCATTTGTTTTTCTAATTCGCTAAGATTATCCCCTATAACAGGCTCAGATATATCATTCCTGTCAGTGAAATTAACGTTATTTACATATTTACAATCATTACTCATTACCATACTGCGTATCAGCAACTGTTCACGTTCTAGAATTAAACCCTTAGTTCTAGGATTTAAGATAAGAAGACAGCCTAATCCATCTTTTAATTCATATTCTCCCGGAAACAAATAGAATTCAGAACCATTTTGTCCCCGCATACCACCTCTAACATATACAGTACAAGAAAGTTCAGGTTTTGCTAATACTGCGACAGTTTGTATTGCCTCAGGGTTAATATAAGTTTGCTCCCTACATAACAAGTGTATTTTAGCGTTTTGGGTCTTACAAATCTCCAGTTTATCTACGGTTTTAGTAATTTTAATACCCGGCCGTTCTGAAAATGAATGCCCTAGAAGCACTGGATAGTTAATGAGGTTATCATTAATAACTAATATTTCTATATCTTTTTCAGTAATTCCTTGTACCTCAATATTAACTAACGACTTACCGATAGGCTGGTACGGTATATTGCCTAGGCCTTTTAGTAAGGGTAAATCATTTGTGGTCCAATCGAACCCTAGATTTAGGGCGTCCGTCAACCGAATTAGAGTACATTCGCTCCCTAAATCTAAATGACATTGGACATTTACCCCGTTAATACGTATAGGAAAAGTGTAAATACTCGCCGATTGTTGACTAGAGATTTTCAACACGGTTTTTCCTTATCTAGCTTTTGAGCGGGTTCCATTTTAGAACACGCATTAGACAAATGACCTAATAAATTACAACGACTACACTTTAATAACGGTTTATTGCATTTATAGCTGGGGTGACCTACTTCGTTACAATTGAAACAAGTTATCCGACCCGGTTCGAATCTATTCGGCTTATTCAAGACGCTATTTGAATTATTTGGTACCGGCCGTTTATCCCTATCTCGAATTGATCTTTCGGTATCCCTAGAAACGCCTGGTTTAACAGTTTTAAAAAATTTGAGTAACTGTTCAGGTTCAGAAAATTGTGCCGCTTGAGCTCCTAGTCTAATACCCCTATCTTCAATTCCATAAATTAGACAATCAACTGCATTTTTGCCATATATGTTGCAACGGTTTAGTAAGTTAATTTTAGTGTAATAATATAATTCGGGAGATTCACTAAACCGTAGTTTTTTATTCAACATTTCAGTTAATAATTCACCATAATTCTGGGTAGATGGAAAAGTTTCAATTAATTTAACTTTCCATTCCTCCCAAGAATACAGCAAAGTGGGGAGACTTTGGTACCACGTTTTAGCTATTCCCGAGAGTTTAGGCAGAGCGTAGTGCACGACTTGTTTTTCTGACCATTCGTAAATTAATTTACATTCCTCAACCTTCGATAACCACGCATTAACAGTCTGTTCTTTTGCCATTGGATCAAAATCAGGTATTACATTGTGAATAGACGAAAATTTATCACTAGAACTAGATTTCATCGATTTAATCGCATCAACAAATGAATCTATTAAAGTACTAGTTACATCGCTTTTATCACCTTTTTGGGGTCTTGTAATAGAACAGTCCTTACTACGTTTCCTACTTCTACGGTCCCGATCAATATTCATAATTCTGCTATCGTGGCGATTTCGTAGCTGACTGCGGCTACGACTTCGATGTTCACCTGATCGTTGGCTGCGACGTTCAATACTACGCCTAGAACGTCGCTCACCGGGACTCCTTTGGTGGTGCTCAGTGTTAGGGCGGCTCCGGTGACTGGCACTTCGGTTCGGGCTTGGGCGCTGACTGCGGCGGTCTGAGCGCTTTTCACTGCGGCGCTCTCTACTACGCCGGCTTCGCTGTTCATTGCCCTCACGACTGCCGTCTCGGCTGCGTGAAGGAGTCCTTGACCAATCACGGCCCATCACCAATCTGATAAAAAAAAAAAAAATCCGAATCAGGTTCATTTATTATTATTAATGTCGGAGACGGTCAATAGCGCGAATGTAAAACGACTCTAAGCACGAGTTCCGGGAGGTGGCAGCACAGTGAAGTTGGCGGCTTACTTCATGCTTGTACCGGGTCGAGCCCGTGAAGGCTCGCCCTCGGGACGGCACTTCACATTCGAACATCGAAGAGTTCGGATCTTCCACTACTAGGAACTGTTAACCTTTTCTTTGCTAGTGTTTAATTTAAATGTGTAACGTAACGGTTATTAAAAGTGATTGTATTTAAAGTGATTGTATTAAAATGACTGTATTGTAAAACTGACATGATTAAAAAGAGCAACTATAGAGTTTCTTGCCGGTTCTTCTCTGTAGATACTGCTTTCCGAATCGGTGGTAAATAAAGAAATGATTGAGTTTGAGGTGTTTCTTTGCTCGATTACCCAACGCAACGCCCACAGCTTGAAAATAGATTCACAATCTACATCTTTCTCCGACATCAGAATTGGGATCAAATCGAGCAAATGAGAAAACACGTGACGATAACCTCGATACGATATACGATAACCTGATTAAAAGTCAAAGCGCCGCAACCACGTGGCACTTCGATCCAGTTTCAACGGGAACAGCAAGAAGTCGGAAGCGAGCATCATCGTATCATCGAGAGCAGCGCCGTGTCATGTCGTGCACCGTGCCATCGCGTCGAGCATCCGGCTTCGAGCATCATGCGTCGAGCGTCGAGCATCATGCGTCGAGCGTCATGCGTTGCGCCATGTGGTGCATTACGCATCCATACTGAGCGCCGCGGCACCAAGCTGGGCTCCGCGACACCACGCCAGGTGTTGCACATCCACGCCAGGCACCGCAATACCACGCCGGGCGTCGCGCTACCATCACTACCATCAACACGTCGAGCCTGAGATCACCGGAACCAGAGCGACGTGTCGACGTGTCGTGCAACTATCCTTCAATCTCATACAAAACCGGTCAGTAGATAACATTCCACTTTGAGTGTACAGTAAGATAAAGAAAGTAGGTTTTCAAAATGTAGTAACTTCAAGCAACTTATTCGAAAGAAAAAGAAATTTATTGCCAAAAACATTAGTTACAAAATTTATTTTAAAATTAATTGAGGAAAATGGTCACAGCCTCGGCAAAATGCTGCACAAAAACATCGCTAATTTACAGGCTGTACCGAATGTAATGATTACAGATTTTGTTAAAAGTTGTAACCTACAAGACCAGTGTATAGTTTAATCTTATTGCATTACATTTAACTCAACTTATTTACGCAGTGATAAATTAACAGTACCTATTTCACTTATTCAGGGACGGGTTTACATTAGTAGGTAATTCACGTAATTTTAAAAAATACTTTGTGGCGTAAGCACTGCCATCAAGATAAATTAAGTAACGAATTGCTTTAATGTTTGTTATTTTGTGAGCTAACACTAACAAAGAAAGCACATTAATTGGTACACTGCATCCAGATCCTTCAATCGAACGTAAACAATAAACATTCACTTGTCCGTGTATCAGAACAAAAACAGTATGCGAATTACTTTCAAATTAGTTTCTTAACTACCCGCGTTAGTTTCTTGACTACCCGCATTAATTTCTTAAACTACCTGCGTTGGTTTTTTAGGCTATAACCCTTGACAAATAGCAATTAATTGCTACACAAAGACAGCCTTATTGCTATTCGATTAAAAACGAAAAGTAATGCCTTAACTAGTGCATTTGAGGTTTAAAAAAAAACTTTTCGTAGGTTTTATTTAAGGTGATATTTGAGGTAATTTCTTAAAATAAAGTTGTGAACAATTCACAGTATACAGTTTTACGATATGAAGTTTTATGAAATGTTGCAGATTTAGTTTTATCGAATAAAAGGTAAATCGAGGCATTTAGTTTTGAATTTTTACAGAGAATTTATTGGGTCCTTATTTAGGCAGTTCATAATACAATGTCACAGATAATTAGCGTGTGTTCAAATAAACATCTAGCGTAAGATAAATCTTTGGAATCTACATTTGGTTTTAGTACATTAGATTGCTTTAAAATTAAGAACTATCCCATCAACGTTAGGGTACGTTAAATGTTAAGATATTAAGACTTTAAAAAAAAAAAAAACTGGAAATAATCTTAAGGTTAATAGCGCCTTTACAGTTTACATACTGTCGTCAGATAATGTCTGTTTAATTGAATAGAGAAAAGAAAAACCCATCCAGGTTTTCTGAAAGTTTTTGAAGTGAAACTTCTTTATCGGGGTTGGACAAAAATTTAGTGTAACATTTTTGCGTTACGCCGTAAGCGTGACATTTTTGCGTTACGCCGTACGCGTGACATTTTTGCGTTACGCCATACTCGTGACATTTTTAAGGTCATAAAGAAGTTTCACTTCTTACGTGTGTACTCTAGTACACGCATACATTTTTTTTCTTATCCCTATCAATTATTTTTTGAAAAAATAAGGTCAAAAAGAAGTTTCATTTCTTACGTGTGTACACGTACGCGTAGCACACGCACACATTTTTTTTGGTTTTTAGCTTCAAATAAGTCCTAAACGTGGAGTATTCGATAGTACCTAATCGATTTACATTGTGTGCATTTAATGTAATTTCTTGATAATAGTTTTTGTGACTAGCTGCAGTTTGACATCAACTGAATACATCAATTAGGTAGTTGTACAGTAGTTGTTGAGTAGTTCATTCTTATTACGTTGAAACTAAAATTTAGCTCAGCCCTTTTGCCGTTCGATATTAGATTCACAGATGCTGCTTATAGCTGCTTATAGTATACACTTATTAATTGTTTTAAGTTGAGTTTTCAAAAGTAAACATAACGTTAAGGAATTTAGCCATATGCAAATTTGCCGATAAAAAAAAGTTTTGAAGGGTTTCTCGCGATTTTTTTTTGTAGGCAGATATTATGTTATCACATGATTACTTTAAATTCAAGTTGGTAAATATTCAGTTGAGAATAAGCTTTCACCACTTTTTGAGTGTTTTCTGCGGTTCAGTTACGAATTATTCGTTTTAAACTTTTTAAGATGTTATTTTTGTGCTGTTGTCACATTTGTTTGTTAATGATCATAACAACAAAATAAAACTGCTGTTAACATTTGAGCAAGCTGCACAGGCTAGCACAATGATAGATTTGGGAGGTATAGTTCAGTAGAGTTCTAGTTGAGTAGAGTTGTAGCATACTGATAGTTGTGTTGTCTCGTACGTTGTGAAGTAAATGTGTGTTGCGTGAAATAATATTGTGATGGTAATGTAGTTAGTTCATCGAAGGATTGTGGTGTTCTATCTGGCATGAGGTCCAGGATAGTAGATGTGTGTTCTGACCGGTCAGGAGGACCGCGGCAGTATGGTAACCCTGTAAGGTCAGTGTGGGCCGAGGCAGGATGGTAGTTATTTTGGTATCCCGAGATGAATTACCGTAGTAATGTAGTGTGAGAAATGGCGTACGGGGACGCATGATTGTCAGTATGGCTGTATAGAAGATACCTAGAGTTTTAATATTCGGTTGGATGAGTAATATTCAGTTCAGATAAGATTTCTCTTTTTTTTTAACTGTTGAGCTATTGAAATACTAAACACCAATAATCACTTTGAAAAGACAGATGTTGTTTATACAATGTTCGGGTAACTTCACTTTGTTAATATACTGAGGATGCCTGAGGGCCAAGTACCACTTGAAGTTGATTAATGTTTGAAACTTGAATTTGAGTTGAGTGATAGCGGTGAATCTTAGTTCGATTGGTCAGAGTGTGCCAGTAGTCATTTCGTAGCCGTAGTCCGTTGAAGTCGGTGTCTGCTATAAGGGGTTATGGCTGCTTATAGTAAACCGTGGATGCGCGGTATTACCGTAGTCCGTTGAAGCCGGCGTCTGCTATTAGGAGTACAGATAGCTGCTTATAGTAAACCGTGGATGCGCGGTGCGCGGGTGACGCTGGCGGAGGTTGGGTCTTGGAGAGACCATTGGAATATGGGAGTCCGTGGGACTCGGCATTCGGAGGAATGCGTGTGGAACAAACATGAGGTTTGTTGTGGGGCTTAGTGAAAAGCCAGAGTTTGCATTCGGAGGAATGCGTGTGTGTTGTTGGGCTTAGTGAAAAGCCAGAGTTGGCATTCGGTGGAATGCGTGTGTGATGATGGGCTTAGTGAAATCACATATGGCATTCGCGGCCTCAATGTATACCACCATGACATTGTGGCGTTGCCACTTTTATTATCTATATTTTATTATCTGTGGCGTTCCGAAACGGAACGCACTTGATCGAATTTTAAATTGATTCGACGATAGTGAAAATGATTCACTAGGACAATAGTTAATACGCAAAACGCAATACGCAGTTGATACGTATTTAATACCAATACTCAATGATTGTCTGCTGCTAACCTGTACAGACTAGACTCATTGTGGTGACTGGTGAAACATTGTATAGCATTAACAACATAGTACTGTATTATTGAAAGATCGATTAAAGGTTTATTTTACAATCTACGACTTTCATTATACATGGGTAACAAAACCCCATAACATATTCGGTTTTACTCCGGACAACATCTTCAGCCACCCAATCCCTTTGCTTGAAGTCCAAATCCAGCGGAGGACAATAATCGTCATTTACTAAAATTGAAGGTTTTTCGTCCTAGTATAAAAGTTGTCTGGATCCCATTTTATACTCAATCTATAGTATAATACTATAGATATCATGTGAAACGTGACTTGGAAAAAAATCATTCAAATAAATCACAAAATAAAAATTTGAAACAATTTTAAAAGTTACGAAAAGCCCAATTATACGTCAAAATGACGCACAACATCCTCTTTACAACCAAATGGCGGAATTTACATGGATGAGCCAACTATGTACTGCTAGGTCTCGACGGCTAATAAGTTGGTTCTGGATTTTGCAGCGATTCGATGGTAAATATAGAAGAGTTCATACGTCAAATTTACGTAGATTGGACTTCTAGGGTTAAATGCATAAATACCTAAATGATGTTTTGTTTTTATTATCTAATAACGATAAAAAAAACCCGTTGATTTCATTCGTTTTTCAAGCTACGTGCATAGTGTTTCCACTAAAAAGCCTCAATTGAGTCATAAAGTACACAAATTTCAAGCATAATAAGTCACATCATTTCTATAAAACCAAAACTGGCAATAATATAAGTCGTGTTGTGCGATTATGAACATAGTGCATAAGGGCATAAGTCGTTATATTGCAAAGAGTAAAAAAAAAATTATGTGAATACATTGAGTTATTCCATGAAGTACTCGTTCATAAGGCCACAACTACAAAAAAACACGAAAAAAGTATATTTCTGGGGTTGTTACAACATGTGTTCATATGTAAAAATATAGTCTAACATCATATCTTACACATACAAGCTTAAAATTTTGAATTAATAAAGATTTAGTATTGATATATAGTTTTTTGTCTCTCCTGAAAAGTGCTGTTTTTGAGTTATTCCCTTATTCACTGGAGGCACAGAATATATGGACGCCAATGTGAATTTGAATACATAAGTAATTACTTATTTCTTTATTTGAAAGAGTAAGGTGTGCAGATAGTATACCTACCAATAAATCACACAAATTTTTATATTATATAATATGTTAACAATCCCAGATGAAAAGTTAATCAAATAAGAACCAAAAAGTAAATTAGATTTAGATACATTTATTTCAAAGGATTTACAATTCACTTCTAACGTTTTAGAATAATATTATAAACTTGTACACCTTGACAAAAAGTAAAAAATTGCGGGTGAGTTTATTTGAAAGAGTAGTAGTAGTAGTAAGAGTAGTAGTAGTAGAGTAGAGTATTCCGATGTAAATGTCTCGTTAAATAGTACGTGGTTAGAATTCTGGAAGTAGGATCAGAAATTTAAAGGAAAATGGTATGGAAATATTCAAGAAGATTTACAGAGAAGACCTTGGTATGATGAGCTGGATGTAACTAGTCGTGAGTTTATCATCACAATCAACAGATTAAGATTTGGCCACAATAAACCAATAAATCACTTCACACCTTGCAAGACTGAACATAATTAATAGCAATATATGCACTTTCTGTAATGAGAAGATCGGCGATATGAAATTATTATGAACCATCAACCTTATTATTTTCTTTGTTTTCATAATCCTCAACAGTCAACTGTTAAAACCATGCCAAACGCCCAAACAGCCAAAATACGCAAGTCGCAACTTGTAGGTACGCAACATTGATTTGAATTTTGACGTCTATCAAATTTATCTTCGAAGAGAGGTAACCTGCTTAGAAAGTGAAACATCGATTATAGTGAATTAATCGATACTGACTAGAAACATGTGTCGCTCGAACTTGATACACATGTCAATTTTAAAATTCATCAAGCGAATCCCTTTTAAAGTAGTATACTTTCTTTCGTAAATTTAAGGAGCAAAAAAAGGGCAAGTATAATAAAAAAACACAACGCATTTATTATTATGATGATTTTTATTCACTGCATTCGATTACTGATGTCAGATTTCGATTTCTAGAGTAACGTCTCGGGCAGTGTTGCCAATTTGGCATAATTTATGCTAAATTTAGCATATTTTTACATTGTTTAGCATTTTTATTTGTTGTCTAGCATATAGCTTATTTTTTAGCATATAAAATATTATAATATAATAAAAGTTAAACCATATGAAACCAACTACAGTTTTGCTACCTTGCATACGTAAATTTAGTCGACATTTCATGGACATGCACAACTTCCACCTTGGAATTCTGGAATGAAGTAATGGATTATAAAGACGCAGCTGGTAATAACCCTTTTGCAGATTTATCACAGCTGGCAATATCATTATTATCACTACCACATTCCAACGCGGAAATAGAACGTGTTTTTAGCCAAATGAATGTCGTCAAAACTAAGCTTCGCAACCGTTTATCGGTAAAAACTTTAAATGCCATTTTATACATAAGATTCGACCTAAAGAGGGCAGGAAAATGCTGCTACTCTTACACAGTTCCGGATAATGTACTGCGCTCTATAGGCACCAAGGAAATATATAGTCTTGGCAATGAGGCTTCCACGTCTACGTCAACATTATCGGCTGCGGATGAAGACCAAGATATTAATATTTTATTTGATAATAACACACTCGAATAAGAGATGTTATTATTTATGATGTCATTATTTACATATTATGTGTAAATAAATGTGTTGGATATATAAAATTTTAAGTAAAATGTCGTTTTATTTGACATTAAAAATTTTTAGCAAAATATTTAGCTTAATTATAAATCCTTTAGCAAAATTTTGGCAAAATTTTAACAGCCATTTAGCAAATTTTATGTTAGTCTTGCTGGCAGCACTGGTCTCGGGCACAGAACAGTAAAAACCTCGGAGCAATTAAAACAAATAGAAGTGCTATAGTGTCATAATTATTAATATGAAAACCACTGTCGCCAAACCCACACATTTAAACCGATAGCTAAACACAAGTTTGATGCTAATTTTTGTTTTTAATCAGTGTTGCCAACGTAGGCGATTTTTCGCCATTTATGCTACTCCAGGGACAATTTTTTATACTACATATTAGGTAAATAGGCATACAGCCGGTAATCAGGCCGAATACTCTGAACACAGATAATTATATAAAGTATAGGTAAATCGATGAATTTTGTGACTGCTTGAACCAAAAACGAATCACACTGGCGAATTTTTATATGGATAAATACAATTTGTACACTTAATTAAATGTTTATTTAGTTATCTCATTTCATTTCGTGTTCACAGTTTAGGCATGACTATCATCGTAATTCTTCTTCTTCTTCTTTTTTTTTCAAATGGCAACTCCTGATCCCAGATCATCGTAATTAGAATTCTTTTAATTCACGTCTACCCTCTTCAAGAGTATTTTTTTAAACACGATAATCTCATTTAATTGTTAAATCAAACAAAACTCTATTAATTAAATATGTCGCGCTTAAGTAATGAAGAATATTTTGAGGAGGAACCAAGTAAGTTGAGACAATATTTATTTTATCAAAATAGAAGCCTGTACTGCTATTAGTATTTTTTAACCTCTTATGGCTAATTTTGCTGGAGATAATGATGATGAACCGCTGCCCTACCTCAAATTCGACTAGCTACGGCCCTGTGATGAAGTCCACTTCTATGAGGGATATCATGTGCAAAAGATACTTGTAGTTTATGTTTGCTCATAAACTATTCTTTATATATAAACTAGCTACCCGCCCCGGCTTCGCACGGGTGCAATGGCGGCCGGCCGGTACCGCCGCAAACGCTACGTCCCGCAATTTTTAAAGTAAATGACAAAAGAAAGTTATTGTGGGTTATCCATAAGAGATAGACATAATATATACCATCACGGACTTTTCTGTAGACCTTTTCAATACTTAGTACATTATTTTGATAAAACTCGTAGGGTTTAGCCTGCGTTTGCAATGTAGGTAAGAGGAAAAAATGTAATTATTTACGGCATCACATTAGAAACCTCAAAAATAACAGTACTTCTCCACTATTTAATTTAATTATTATACATATACACCTTCCTCTTGAATCACTCTATCTATTAAAAAAACCGCATCAAAATCCGTTGCGTAGTTTCAAAGATTTAAGCGTACAAAGGGACATAGGGACAGAGAAAGCGACTTTGTTTTATACTATGTAGTGATTCCAATGCGATCGGAAAAATAAAGAAAAGGTATAATAACTAAATCATTGTTCATTTACTTTCAGGGTTATCTCCCTCATCAGAATCGCGAGAGCGACGCAGCAGTACTGACTCGAGTGAATCTTTACCAGAGCTAAATATTGAAGTGGTACCTAAAAGAAAAGATGACGATGACCCAGAAGAGTTTTATCAGGAGTTAGAGAAAAAAATGAAGGAAATTATATCGGCAGATCGAAGAGGGTGTGATGCCCCGAAATCTGATACTATTGACAAAGAATCAGTAGAATTAAATGCAGTAGAAAAACCCAGTAGTCCAGAGATATAATTATGATCTCCGAAGTTTATATATGTAATTATGATAATTTTACGGAATTTTAAAAGCATATAAGTAGTTTATTAAATGTTACTTCATTACATATACATAATTGTAAATAAATAGGTCACAATGGTTATTTTATTGGTATATAATTGTTTATTTAATTATTTAATAATTACCTGCTTATCCAGGAGGCTATTCGAGATAATAGCACGATGGATTATTAGTTGAATATCAACTTACCTAAACTTAATTAATTTTAAGTAATTTTATAAGTACCCTCGATAACAATACTTTTTGCAATATCACGCGACACTCCATCGTATCGCATTCAAAATTGGGAATCGGAGTGCGAGGATCTGTGGTTCATGACTGAGGTATTGTTAAATGGTAAGACAATTAAGTTAGCTATATAACGACTTATGCCCTTATGCACTATGTTCATAATCGCACAACACGACTTATATTATTGCCAGTTTTGGTTTTATAGAAATGATGTGACTTATTATGCTTGAAATTTGTGTACTTTATGACTCAATTGAGGCTTTTTAGTGGAAAAACTATGCACGTAGCTTGAAAAACGAATGAAATCAACGGGTTTTTTTATCGTTATTAGATAATAAAAACAAAACATCATTTAGGTATTTATGCATTTAACCCTAGAAGTCCAATCTACGTAAATTTGACGTATGAACTCTTCTATATTTACCATCGAATCGCTGCAAAATCCAGAACCAACTCATTAGCCGTCGAGACCTAGCAGTACATAGTTGGCTCATCCATGTAAATTCCGCCATTTGGTTGTAAAGAGGATGTTGTGCGTCATTTTGACGTATAATTGGGCTTTTCGTAACTTTTAAAATTGTTTCAAATTTTTATTTTGTGATTTATTTGAATGATTTTTTTCCAAGTCACGTTTCACATGATATCTATAGTATTATACTATAGATTGAGTATAAAATGGGATCCAGACAACTTTTATACTAGGACGAAAAACCTTCAATTTTAGTAAATGACGATTATTGTCCTCCGCTGGATTTGGACTTCAAGCAAAGGGATTGGGTGGCTGAAGATGTTGTCCGGAGTAAAACCGAATATGTTATGGGGTTTTGTTACCCATGTATAATGAAAGCCGTAGATTGTAAAATAAACCTTTAATCGATCTTTCAATAATACAGTACTATGTTGTTAATGCTATACAATATTTCACCAGTCACCACAATGAGTCTAGTCTGTACAGGTTAGCAGGAGACAATCATTGAGTATTGGTATTAAATACGTATCAACTGCGTATTGCGTTTTGCGTATTAACTATTGTCCTAGTGAATCATTTTCACTATCGTCGAATCAATTTAAAATTCGATCAAGTGCGTTCCGTTTCGGAACGCCACAGATAATAAAATATAGATAATAAAAGTGGCAACGCCACAATGTCATGGTGGTATACATTGAGGATACAAGCACTATAAAGAGATAAGAGAAGCCCGAAAACCATATTCCTGTATGTTCAGTTAATACAGGAAAAGTTATAGGTGGTCAGTGGCGATATTTTACGGCATGATATAGAATTTTAACAATTTCTATATCATATAATATCAAAATAATGTAGATAAATGCTAATGCTTCCTTCTAGGGAAGCGCGCTCCATCATAGGCCACATCTCAGCTTACCATTAGGCGAGATCGTGGTCAAGCGCTTCCCTATCACACAATAAAAAATAAAAAAAATAAATAAATAAAATACAATGAGCCGCAAAGATTTTATGAAAAAATTAAGCACAGATTTGAAGGTGCCTTGGATGCAAATACGACTTGTGGCACGCACTTTGAAGAGACTCTACGTGACAATAGCCCAATTTTTTCAAAATATGTGGTACCAGAGTATCCATAAAATGTTTACGAAAATGCAGGACCAAAGAAGTATCGATATTGCGGATTTTTTTCCCATAAAAAAGGCAAATTACCAAAGCACAGTGGCTAAAACGCTCATAAATTGTCAAGACTGGTTATAAATACTTTTTTTTTATGCGACTATTATAGACTATAGTATTATTGTCTTGATTATTGTAGTTAGATAATTTTTTTGAAAAAAGATTAAAAACGAGTTATTTTTTAAAAACTTACCCAATTATAAGAAGAAAATATAAGTTTAACATTTTTTGTTGGCTTTTTTTAGATGATTCAATTATCGTTCTGTATTTATATAAACAAAGAGTATAATATCATTAAATGCACTTAATGTGTTAACTGTATTTTTAATATCTATTGCAAAAAATAGTTAATTTCCATAGAAATATATTAGTATCCCAAGTTAACTGATAAATACCTTTTTTTTAAAATATAAAGATTTGTTGTTGCAGATTTATTGAAAAAAACGATTTAAAAATAATAAGGAATAGTGTGTGTTGTTTCCGTGCAGTATTCAATTAATAGACCAATAGCAACACGGCATTAATGCCAAACTGTCTCATGTCGTCACTTGAACCAATGACACTAAAAGAGTTGTTCCTTTATGCTCATGAAACTGTATATAATATTATGTAGTATTTAATAAACTATAATATTATGCTTTTAAAAATATACGTGTTTGTGAAAAAGTAAATTCTAGCCTATGTTCAAATAAAAATAGTAGGTAGCGTTTATTTCCCTCTGAGTAAGTAGTGTGTATTGTGTATCAAAAGTAACATTCAATTATGTATTGTGTTAATTTTATTTATTACGGATTCAACATCAAACAACTCTACGGTAAGTATCAAGGTGCGTATTAACTATAGAGCTATTATTTATTACCTTACCTAATACCTATAGGTATGTTATAGCTAATTGCTGCTGGGCGCTGGCTGCGATTTCGTCCATGTATCTACTGAAAGGTTTCATGACATAATATGAGCACAGGGGAATAAAATAAAAATACCAGTATGTACATCCAAAAATATTTATTTCAATTATTACAAATTATCCTTAATCTAATTTTGAAAATCTAACACTGAATTAGATTCCTTACAATAATATTATTCAAATTAATAACAAAATAACGTATTTTACGGCTAAATTAATATTGAACTAATTATGTAGTTAAAACACGAAAGCGCATTACCTTGTTATACCAGCTGCATTAACCAAAAATTTTATATGATACAATATTTTCAACTGATATCGAAATGTACGAAAATAGTAATAATGTAATTGAACTGAGAACATAATATTTTAATATTCAGACAAAGCTGTATTGTTTCGATATACGTAGTTTTTATTGTAAACTGCACATATTTTCATAGAAAAATACTGTAAAACAACAGATGATGAAATTTTCAAAAAGAAAAAAAAAATACAAATTTGCCGCGCAATTGACATTAATTGACAGTTTTAAAAGTTTGTACCTATAGGTAATATTAATAGAAATAATTATCGAGATTTAAATGGCTCTACACGAGATTTATTTTGTTTTTTTTATTACTATACTTCATAAAGACACAATTAACTCGTACCTACTCGTAATACGATACCTTGGAGTTGGAGCGAAAATATTGTTTGTAATAATTTGGCTAGGTAACTAATTATTGAAATGAAAATAATAATTAGAAAAATGCATTGTGAAACCGTTTTAAGCAAAAAACGTTTCGATAAACGAATTATGTTTTTGAATGAAATACAAATTATTGCATGCTTTTAAAATACAAGACTTAACTATCTACTAATGAAAGTTTTCATGCATTTTGTTCGAAACACGGTAGGTCAGCCGTGTTTTGTTACTTTAAAGGTGACATTCGAAAATGAAACAACGATTTACGGAAAAGCACAGATAGAAACGCGTTTAATCGAGATTGGGTATCTAATATTAAGATAATTGGAATACTTAATGAAAATAGGAATTGTAGAGTCAGTAATAATTCAGATTAGTTTATTGATATCATATTAGATACTTACTTAGTTCGAGTGAACGCGTTTTTACAATTCGTTCTATACAAAGTATGTTTTTAACTAAATTTTCGAATTTCATCGTGTATTTTACAATAATTTTGAATGATTTGAATGCGAAATGTACTAATATATGATCAAACGAACTTCAGAGTGAAGTTTGATCATTATTATATGAATCGTTTCATTCGAAGATATTATTTACTATGTAGTTCCCTTTTTCAATGCTAGCAACTACGCACGCCTTTAGATTTTATTTTTTATTAATTGTGGGTATTACGACCTGACAAGTATTTGCTCGCTTTGTACGATATTCGTTATTTTTAGAGTCTGTAATCTTACAAAACTTTGGGTTAGGGTGTGGTGGGTGTTAATATCTTCGAATGAAGCGATTCATATAATAATGATCGAACTTCACTCTGAAGTTCGTTTGATCATATATTATATTTCATCGCTTCATTCTTCAGATATTATTCACTATGTAGATGTTAAGAGATAAAAGTTTTGTAAGAATCATTTTGGGTGCAAGTTTAGAATAAAACATATATAGATATTATTAGTTTTATTTTGTATATTAACAAAAATATAATCAAACATTATTCTTGCAAAATTGATTCTGCAAATTCGTTTTCATTAACTACATTAAGTTTATAGAACCTTGCAAAGGTTTCGGAATGTTTAGTCCAGCCAGCAGTTTTACGTATATTATCAACGCATACACCACTAGCACAAGCAGTAGATGTTGAAGCGTGTCTTGTGCTATGTGAACTAAATATTGAAATGTTGACACCACTTTCCGATAACACGTTTTTGATCCAAAGACTGATTGTTTGAGTTGTGGCGGGTTTATTAGGTTTTTTAAAAGTTAGTATTAATCTATTGTCCTCCTCATTCCTCAAATGTTTTGTGACATTGATATAATCAGAAAGTGCAGTAGCGGGACAAATACTTATATTTTCTTTAAAGTATGGAAGTATAAGAAGGGGTTGATCTCTACCCGGAGCCGAAGTTTTTATCAAGTCTGTTATGAAAATCTTAGCTCCACTGTCTGAGAAATAAATATTATTAAGATTGATAAGGGATAAAGTTTGGACCCGCTGTGCTGTACACAGCGCAAGTAAAATTACTATTTTTTTAGTCAACTGCTCCAAATTAATGTTTATATTAGGAAACCAGCTTGAGATATGGTTCAAAACTAATTGTGGGTCCCAAGAATAATTATTGTACTTAGGATTACTGGGTTTCAATTTGAATGCTCCCTTTAGGAGTCGTTTTATGCATTCATCCGACCCGATATTATTTCCTAAGATTAAAGACAAGGCAGACCTGTGCGAGTTTAAAGTACCATATGAAGCCCCTTTGTTAAACTCATTTGTTAAAAACGATATAACTGTCGCTACTGTACTTTCAAAATTGGAATATATTTATATGGAATATATAAATATTTCTATCTAGACAAAATTGCCACCATAGTTTATAAGTTACGTTATATTGCTTCTTAGTGTTACTGGAAAGCGATGCCAACATTAGTTCGACAGCTTCCGATGGGATGTTTCTCCGTAAGAAGGCTTCGCGGAGAGCCTCGCTGCAGCCAGCGTAAGGTGTGAGTGCAGTGGGTGCGACAGGTGACTGAAATGAGAATGCGTTAGATTCGTATCTGCTTTAAACTTGGAACCCCTACCCTTTACGAGAAAGCTCTGCCAAATGACTTCTCATTTCTTTGCTTTTAGGGGGGGGGGGGGGGGGGGGGGCAATAAATGAAATGTACAGACTATACGGCTTTTAAAATATAAGTCTGGTAAGCGAACTAAACTTTGCTGGTTTAGTTCTTGCTATATCGCTATCCGTGCCTGCTTCTCGTGTTTACGGGTGAATTAAGTTTATCAATAGTCATAAATGCAATGCTATACAGAGGATATACTGCATTTAAAACATGACAAAGTCTGGTAAGCGAACTAAACTTTGCTAGTTTAGTTCTTGCTATATCGCTGTCCGTGGCTGCCTCGCGTGTTTACGGATGAATAAAGTAATGTCCTGTCTTCGCATCCACAGCTAACTGTCCTATACTGTCATAATCTTAACACAGATTCATTCGACATAGCTCCCCACGAGCTCAGTTCTTCATTTTTGCACTCGCACAACTGTGGACAACACAAGAGCAATGCCTCCATTGGTAGCAGTTACAATCAAGGGCTAGCAAGGCAGGCTAGCCATATTACGGATGTTGGAACAACCGACTATATTTAGGGCAATTTTCTTTGTACAGTGTAACGTTTAGACTGTCGTAGCATTCCTACGGAACAAAGATGGGATCAGATCTGCATCCTTAATGAAGTTTATCGAAAGGAGATACTTTCAGACGACGATAGTATTCAAAATCCACCATATTCCTGAACATAATAATGCATAGTTAAGCTTATAATCTCTCTTGCCATTATCCTGCAGCAGAATTCCTTGGCGATAATTTGTTCTCGTTAGAACGAGCGAGGTTGTTACGATAATATGAGAAATCCTGTCAGTTAGAGACCTGAACGACGCGATAGAGTACCGCTATTTCAGTAGTAGTAGCACCTAGAAGGGTGAAGGTATTCTGGAAAGCGGAACTGAAGGCCCGGTCGGCAGCACCAGCCACCTAATAGACAGTGTTCAGTGCTGCACCACTATAATCTGCAAAATGACTCTGACGGTATGAAAATGTACCTACCGTACACGAACGTACATTTTCAAAATATCAAATGATATAGTTGGAATAAAAATCCTATTTGCCTCCGTCTACCCAAAAGACATACGGAGTAGCTAGTAGTAGTTGGTTGAATTAGAATAAAGTACCTATAGTTAAAATCCTTTGTTACTGACTGGATAAATTTGGCTCTTTTCCTATCTGACGTTCATATAGCTGTTGACTGCCTAGTGTTATGCACAAACACAATTATTATAAATAAGTCAGCCCGAGGCTTTCGGTATATAAGTTCTGATGTAAATCATAATTATATTTTAAAACCGAATTGATTAAAAGTAACGTACTTGGCTGTAGTAATTGCAGTTTTGGGACACAGATAAGCTCCTTATCATTTTAGTCTCTTGAGTTCAGTATATTTGTTTCCAGTACAGAGTTTATGACCTATCAGTTTTAAATAAATAATTCATGCATTGTACTGAAAGTACTAGCCATGTTTAGATTATGATTGGTGGCGTTGGCTCTAAACATTAATAGATACCGCACGGTTTGGTTGGATGTTAAAAATCTGTATTATAATTAAAACCGTTTACCTGTTTTGATATTTTATTGCCTTATTCAAGGGGTGACCTTTTAAATTTATTTCTGACCCCAAAAGTAAGGACCAAGGTCTCTTCTTGTCCGGTTGGGTTAATACTGTGTGAGTTGAGACAGGTGGCAATTCTATGTTAAGATGGTTCAATTGTGCTTCTGCAGAGTTCTAATTGAATAAATAAAGGTTTGAGTTTGAGGTATTTTTGCCTCGTCGGGATCAGCTGTTGCTTCATTTTGTAAGTAACATCTAAATGCGTAATTGAAAGTCGTTACTGGCGCTTTCGCAGATTTACGCTAAAGATAGTGGAAATTGTAGTAACTTTAACTTTTCAAGCCCAAAAGGTTAACTAAGGTACACTTGAACCAATCTCATAAGTTCTAATACTTTTAATCATTATGATTAAAAAAATACTGTAAAACAACAGATGATGAAATTTTCAAAAAGAAAAAAAAATACAAATTTGCCGCGCAATCGACATTAATTGACAGTTCAAAAATTTTGTACCTATAGGTAATATTAATAGAAATAATTATCGAGATTTAAATGGCTCTACACGAGATTTATTTTGTTTTTTTTTTATTACTATACTTCATAAAGACACAATTAACTCGTACCTACTCGTAATACGATACCTTGGAGTTGGAGTGAAAATATTGTTTGTAATAATTTGGCTAGGTAACTAATTATTGAAATGAAAATAATAATTAGAAAAATGCATTGTGAAACCGTTTTAAGCAAAAAACGTTTCGATAAACGTAAGTAATTTTATAAGTACCCTCGATAACAATACTTTTTGCAATATCACGCGACACTCCATCGTATCGCATTCAAAATTGGGAATCGGAGTGCGAGGATCTGTGGGTCATGACTGAGGTATTGTTAAATGGTAAGACAATTAAGTTAGCTATTTATATATAATATAACGACTTATGCCCTTATGCACTATGTTCATAATCGCACAACACGACTTATATTATTGCCAGTTTTGGTTTTATAGAAATGATGTGACTTATTATGCTTGAAATTTGTGTACTTTATGACTCAATTGAGGCTTTTTAGTGGAAAAACTATGCACGTAGCTTGAAAAACGAATGAAATCAACGGGTTTTTTTATCGTTATTAGATAATAAAAACAAAACATCATTTAGGTATTTATGCATTTAACCCTAGAAGTCCAATCTACGTAAATTTGACGTATGAACTCTTCTATATTTACCATCGAATCGCTGCAAAATCCAGAATCAACTCATTAGCCGTCGAGACCTAGCAGTACATAGTTGGCTCATCCATGTAAATTCCGCCATTTGGTTGTAAAGAGGATGTTGTGCGTCATTTTGACGTATAATTGGGCTTTTCGTAACTTTTAAAATTGTTTCAAATTTTTATTTTGTGATTTATTTGAATGATTTTTTTCCAAGTCACGTTTCACATGATATCTATAGTATTATACTATAGATTGAGTATAAAATGGGATCCAGACAACTTTAATACTAGGACGAAAAACCTTCAATTTTAGTAAATGACGATTATTGTCCTCCGCTGGATTTGGACTTCAAGCAAAGGGATTGGGTGGCTGAAGATGTTGTCCGGAGTAAAACCGAATATGTTATGGGGTTTTGTTACCCATGTATAATGAAAGTCGTAGATTGTAAAATAAACCTTTAATCGATCTTTCGATAATACAGTACTATGTTGTTAATGCTATACAATGTTTCACCAGTCACCACAATGAGTCTAGTCTGTACAGGTTAGCAGGAGACAATCATTGAGTATTGGTATTAAATACGTATCAACTGCGTATTGCGTTTTGCGTATTAACTATTGTCCTAGTGAATCATTTTCACTATCGTCGAATCAATTTAAAATTCGATCAAGTGCGTTCCGTTTCGGAACGCCACAGATAATAAAATATAGATAATAAAAGTGGCAACGCCACAATGTCATGGTGGTATACATTGAGGATACAAGCACTATAAAGAGATAAGAGAAGCCCGAAAACCATATTCCTGTATGTTCAGTTAATACAGGAAAAGTTATAGGTGGTCAGTGGCGATATTTTACGGCATGATATAGAATTTTAACAATTTCTATATCATATAATATCAAAATAATGTAGATAAATGCTAATGCTTCCTTCTAGGGAAGCGCGCTCCATCATAGGCCACATCTCAGCTTACCATTAGGCGAGATCGTGGTCAAGCGCTTCCCTATCACACAATAAAAAATAAAAAAAATAAATAAATAAAATACAATGAGCCGCAAAGATTTTATGAAAAAATTAAGCACAGATTTGAAGGTGCCTTGGATGCAAATACGACTTGTGGCACGCACTTTGAAGAGACTCTACGTGACAATAGCCCAATTTTTTCAAAATATGTGGTACCAGAGTATCCATAAAATGTTTACGAAAATGCAGGACCAAAGAAGTATCGATATTGCGGATTTTTTTCCCATAAAAAAGGCAAATTACCAAAGCACAGTGGCTAAAACGCTCATAAATTGTCAAGACTGGTTATAAATACTTTTTTTTTATGCGACTATTATAGACTATAGTATTATTGTCTTGATTATTGTAGTTAGATAATTTTTTTGAAAAAAGATTAAAAACGAGTTATTTTTTAAAAACTTACCCAATTATAAGAAGAAAATATAAGTTTAACATTTTTTGTTGGCTTTTTTTAGATGATTCAATTATCGTTCTGTATTTATATAAACAAAGAGTATAATATCATTAAATGCACTTAATGTGTTAACTGTATTTTTAATATCTATTGCAAAAAATAGTTAATTTCCATAGAAATATATTAGTATCCCAAGTTAACTGATAAATACCTTTTTTTAAAAATATAAAGATTTTTTGTTGCAGATTTATTGAAAAAAAAACGATTTAAAAATAATAAGGAATAGTGTGTGTTGTTTCCGTGCAGTATTCAATTAATAGACCAATAGCAATACGGCATTAATGCCAAACTGTCTCATGTCGTCACTTGAACCAATGACACTAAAAGAGTTGTTCCTTTATGCTCATGAAACTGTATATAATATTATGTAGTATTTAATAAACTATAATATTATGCTTTTAAAAATATACGTGTTTGTGAAAAAGTAAATTCTAGCCTATGTTCAAATAAAAATAGTAGGTAGCGTTTATTTCCCTCTGAGTAAGTAGTGTGTATTGTGTATCAAAAGTAACATTAAATACAATCAATTTTAATAACCGCCTATATACCAGGTATATAGTTGTAGCATACTGATGATCACAATACGTTGATCATATATTAGTACATTTCGCATTCAAATCATTCAAAATTATTGTAAAATACACGATGAAATTCGAAAATTTAGTTAAAAACATACTTTGTATAGAACGAATTGTAAAAACGCGTTCACTCGACCTAAGTAAGTATCTAATATGATATCAATAAACTAATCTGAATTATTACTGACTCTACAATTCCTATTTTCATTAAGTATTCCAATTATCTTAATATTAGATACCCAATCTCGATTAAACGCGTTTCTATCTGTGCTTTTCCGTAAATCGTTGTTTCATTTTCGAATGTCACTGTAGCGACGACAAGCCAATTTACGAGTTACCGAAATTTTATTTATTTATTTTATTTATTAGAGAACAAAAATTCACATTTATTTAAAACAATTTTGCGATGCGAAACCTTACGAGGTTTGTAGCAACGCTCACAGTCGCATAAACACCGTTTGTTATTCGCAAGGAAGACAAAAGAAGTGACTACATAAACCGGTTCCTTATCTATTCATGACATACAAATACAGGGTGTTCATTACAATGTTGTTTATTATGTTTATTTTATTGTTTTAATTAATTCGAGAAAATATCTTTTGTATATTATTTTGTAGTTTTTAATATTAACATCCTTCTTGACTTTTTGTGGCATAGAATTAAGTATAGTGGGTAATAAGAAATTAGCCGTACGCTTCCCATAAAGATTGTGTACTTTAGGAATAATTAATTTTTTATTAGTTATTTGTCTGGTAGCAAACTGATGCGAAATGGGATTTTGAAAGTTTATGTTATGAAATTGTTCTATGAGAAAAATCTTTTGAAACATTTGTCTTATTGGCAGTACATTACAATAGCTAAATAGTTCGAGAGGTTTATCTTTAAACTTGTTTTTAATATTAATAGGTACAATTTTTTTTATTAGTCTTAGTTGTAAATTTGTGATTCTATCAATGTAAGTATTAAATGTACGTCCATAACTTGTGATACCGTATTGTATTATTGATTCTGCCAATGATCTATAGATACCGAGAAGAATTTTGTATGGTACTTTATTTCTGATGATATATAATTTTGAGAGTATGGCCCTAAGTTTATCACACAGATGGTCTATATGATGGTTCCAATTAAATCTGTTATCAACAATCAGTCCTAAGTAAGTATAATAAGGCACTTGGTCCACACATTCACACGAGCAGTCCGGGTTATAATATGTAGCTTTGTGAAGACATACGTGATTGTGTGCCGTGATTTTAAAATTATTAAAGTTTTTCAAATGACTCGAGTGTACATGTACTATTTTTGTTTTCTTAACATTTATGACAAGACCCGCATCGTGCGACCACATTAGGATACGCGTAAAATCTTCCTGTAACTGTTGAGCTGCAGTATTAATATTTTTGTCTGAGGCTATTAGACAGGTGTCATCAGCATATTGATAGATAGAACAGTGGTTGATGACATGTTCCATATCATTTACATACGCCAAGTACAATAAAGGTCCTAACACCGAGCCCTGTGCTGTACCCTCGGTGATGGTCATTTCATTGCTCATTTCATCGCCTACTTTAACACGAAATTTTCTATTAGCAAGATAATCTTTAAACCATCCCAGAAGAGGTCCACGGATACCGGAGTTGTCTAGTTTGTGTATAAGAGTGTCATGCCTGAGTGTATCGAATGCCCTACTATAATCGATAAATAATAGCAGTACATGTTTTTTGTTATCGAGACATGAGTTTACTTCATCTGTAAATTTTGACAAAAGTTGTGAAGTCGACTTACACGGTTGAAATCCAAATTGAGAGACAGATAAAATTTTATTTTCGGCATAGAAATTCTGCATTTGTTCGGCTATAAATTTTTCCACGATTTTGTCTAATACCGGAAGAATGGTAATCGGGCGATAATTTTCATACTCACTTCGCGTACCCTTTTTGTGAATAGGTCGGATTATTCCAGTTTTTAACTCTAAAGGATATTTAGCATTAACAATAGATGCATTAATAAATTTAACTATAATATCTACGATTTTAGTGCATATATTTTTTATGTCAATACATCGAATGTTGTCGAATCCGGGAGCTTTATTGATATTAAGTTTTTTGTTGTTAGCTTTTTTAAGTAGCATTGATTTATTTTGTGGATAATAATAATCATTTTCACATAATAGACGCTTATTGCATTTAGGAATGATTTTTTTAATACTATAATAAAATTCTTGTGCAAAATTATTAGCAATTGTTTTAATGTCTATGTTATTTTTATGAAATGCTTTTAAGATACAGTTGTCTATTGAATTTTTGCAGCGACCTGTTAATGAATTCAAAATTTGCCATAAAGCGTGACTATTGTTGTAGTTTTGATTAATTTGATTATGATAGTAATTATTTCTTGATTTTTCTATGAATTTACGCGTTTTATTACGTAATTTATTGTATTTTAATCGAAGTATTTTATTAGTCGGGTCATTTTTCCAGTCAATAAAAGATAAATCTTTTTTTTCACACATAGTTTTTATGGTGCTAGTAATCCAAGGATCTTTGTTTCTTTTACTTGATGTTGAAATTATTTGTTCAAATTGTGATTGATTATAACAATTTTGGATGGTATTTTTTAAGTTATCATATAATTTATATGGACACTCTGTATTCGTAAAATCATCCCAGCTAACATGATCAAGCAAATTATTAAGTTTATTGTTATCTATTTTTCGAATGACTTTAACGTCACCCTGTACATGTGCTAATGATTGTCCAATGCACGACAATACGATCATACGGTGATCAGCCATTGCAGTGCCGAGCGCGCCCGAGTACAGGTCTAACAATTGCGTCCTTACAAAAATGTGATCGATTACGCTACGCGTTATTATTTGGTTTCTTATTTCAATTCTTGTATAATCGGTTATAACACTTGTTAGACCGCACTCGGCCATGCTATTTATGTAAAAATCTTGAATGTTACCCTTTATTTTTATATCTATGTTCATGTCTCCTAAAACAAAAATATCTAAGTGTTTAAAAGGTTTACTAGATAAAAGATCCTTTATCTCCCTTACGAACAAGTATTTACTTTCGTTGGGTGGCCTATATATTGCACAAATTGTTGCAACGTATTTGTGATTAGTCGTTAAATGACCTATGATTGATTCACAGTGATTTAAAGTGTGATGTTTGAATGTAAATACGTGAACGTTCCGTATGTATATTATAATACCGCCACCTTTTTTATTCTTACGTAACTTTTTGTGCATTATATAGCCATTTACATTGAACATATTTGCGATATTATCTTTAATGTTTACTTCAGTTAATATGAGAATATCTATTGGTGAACATGAACTGTTTATTAATTCTAAAACATAACAAAAATTTTTAATTAGTGATCTTACATTTATATGGACTAAATTTAACTTAAATTGAGATTTCGCTAACGATGGAACATTTTTACAAAATGAGTTATATGTACTACAATTAAAAAGTTCTAAATTATTGCTTGGGATATTCGACTGAACTATGGTGACCTACATAAAATACTACATCTATTACCGCCGATGATGTGCTGGTGCTGCCTGGTTGAGGAGATTTTCAATGTCTGTTTCGCTTCTGATCACAATAGGTTTATTATTCTCTGATTTACGGATTAATATATTCCCATTCTGGAACCACACATATTTATAATTTGGTGTTAATTTTTGCTTAGCTTGCCACAGCAGGGTTTTATTCGCTTTAGTTAGGGCTTTGCGTACTATCACTTTGGTTTTAGCTGCTGGTACTGCTTCATCACATACCACCTGTCCCACAAGTACCTCTCTGCGTCTGGAAGCACGTACCCACATATTACATAATTCCTCCTGTTTGAACTCCAGTTGAATACATCCATCCTGTCCGTTTCTTCCTTCCAGGCGCTTCACGTTGGAGATTCCTTCTTTGGTTAGATTTAGGTTATCAGCTAACTTGTTACATAAGTCATTAAGGTCTTCATTAGGACGAGACGGAATGTTGGCAACTTCTATGACGGTATCCAGACGCTGCTGTTCCATATAGCGCACGTGTTGTTTTAATGCATTTATTTCTAGATCGAGGTGTGATTTTTCGTTTTTGAGGTTAGTATATTTTTTCTCTAGCTCTTTTATTTGTTTATTTTGGGCTTCAACAGTTCTTGTTAGTTCGTCGATTTTGTCACAGCAGAAGCTTAACGATGTTTCGATGGGCTGAAGCTCCTTCTTAAGTATTCTTTTCATTTCTAAAGTAATATCTTTTAGGAATTTGTTAGTATCTATACAACTTGTACCTTGGTTCCCTTCTGAAATAGTATCATCTTCTTCCTCCTCTAAAGGTATTATAAAAGATGATTTTTTGTGAGGCGAGTTAATTTGACAATCGTCACAGGTCCATTCCAGGCTCCCGGCGCCACGCAAGGCGGAGAGCTGTTTGGAGGACAGTCCAGTACATGATTGGGTTGCATGAACAACCTTTCCGCACTTGCTGCATTCCAATCCTGGTGTTCTTTTCGTTAGGCCCTTGTTACAGTTATCACACTTTGACAATGTAATTATTGCACGAGATGTATTGCACAGCAGAACCGGTCAGCGTAGCGGCGCGTATAAGACTCAAGTGTAGTACCTACTAAGAAAGTTCCCACCATAGGTTCACACGGTAACTCGTATATAAACAGTTTGTGCGTTATGCACAGTTAGTTAAGGGCTTGTCGGGACGCGGGTTGGTCGCATTAGGTCGAATATTAATTACATACGAATATATATATGTAGTTAACCTTTGCGTAGTTATTACATCTTTTATTACACCCGCACATAACAAGCCCCTACATTGGTGACCCCCGACGAAAAGTGAACATTATTATAGTGAATTGCATAGATTTCGTTTGTGTGATTATTTAATTTATTGATTAAATAAAAATTTAATTCAAAATGAATCCGGCAGTTCCAGTTAGAGCAGTTTCGTCGGTACAGTTAAACCTTCTCGAGCAGTTAGCACAATTAAAGCAGCGGGTAAACCAGCTGGAATGTGCAGGCTCGAGAGGCAGATCATTTAGTGGTCGAAGGTATGGGAATCGCGCGCATCGCTCCGCATCCCGAAGTCGCGATCGTGCAGGGATATCAAAACAGAAAAATCCCAATTGGCTATGTTTTTTCATTACTGCTTTAAGCATATCGCCAGATTGTACTATCGTCAACCTTGTGCGTGGCAGAAGCAGCAGGAGAGCCGACTTTTAATAATTTTACCAGTGTCGAAAAATAACCAATCCGCGAGTGAGTGTACTGTGTAGTGATTATAAAGTGTAGTTTAGTGTAATTAAGACATTTGGTACTAAGTTAATGACTTTAGATCTTAGTTTACGGCGACCGTATAAATGGTTATTTATTATCACCAAGGTAACTCAACTTATATTTTTGTTTATAAAGTGCAGATTTTTTTAGCACCCTAAGGCCGATGCATCGCTCGCACTTATGACGGACGCATCGGATACTCATGTAGGTTATTTTTCTAAGAATCTATCTAAGACTGAACGCAAGTATAGTACGTATGATAGGGAGTTATTAGCAATTTACTTAGCTATTCGTCATTTTCGGAATATGGTCGAAGGACGACAGTTAACGGTGTATACGGATCACAAACCGTTAATTTATGCATTTTCTAAAGTAAATAGCGAGAAAGAGTTACCCAGACGTACACGACACTTGATATTCATTAGTGAGTTCACAACGGATTTGAGGCACGTAAGTGGGCAAGATAATGTCATTGCAGATTCGTTATCACGAGTCGCAACAATAAGTTGTCCCACTGTAATAGATTATGCAGAACTTGCTAAGGATCAACAACAAGATTCTTATATGTTACAATTATCTAATTTGAAAGACGCTAATAATAGGTTAAAGAAAATAATGTTACCTGAAAGTGGTACATTTATTTATTGTAATTTAGATAATGATAAAATTAGACCCTACTTGACTGATAAATTTCGACGTATTGCCTTTGATAGTGTACATAATTTATGTCATCCCGGAATAAGGACTACACGCAAATTGATTCAAAATCGTTTTTATTGGCCAAATATGATTCGTCACGTTGGCCAATGGGTTAAAAGTTAAAACATGCATTGAATGTCAACGATCGAAGGTTAATCGACATACAATGTCAGGTTTAGGATCGTTTCTGCAGTGCGATAGGTTTGAACATATTCATGTTGATTTAATTGGACCTTTACCCACTTCACCCGAAGGTTTTAGGACGTATTGCCTAACCATAGTGATAGGGGGACGCGATGGCCAGAATGTTTTCCTACGAGAGATATAACTGCTGAAACGATTTCGCGTGTAATATATGAAGGATGGATCTCTCGTTTCGGTTGTCCGAAAAAGCTAATAAGCGATCAAGGACGCCAATTCGAAAGTCAATTATTTGCTACACTAATGAAGTTATTAGGTATTAATAAGTTGCGTACGACACCTTACCACCCACAGAGTAACGGGGCGGTAGAGCGTTGGCATAGGTCGCTTAAAGCGGCATTAACGGCTCGCTTATGCAATATATCATCTTCTTGGGTTACGGAATTACCAACTGTGTTGCTAGGACTTAGAACAGCAGTAAGAAGTGATACCGGCATAAGCGCAGCAGAAATAACGTACGGAACAACTTTACGATTACCAGGTGATTATTACGATAAAAAATCGAGTTTTGAAATAGATAGCAGTCTTGAGTATGTAAGTAAATTACGAGACTCTATTAGGAAATATCAGTCAGTAGCTATTAGGCAGAATGAAAGACGGAACATATTTATTCACCCCGATTTGCAAAAGTGCGATTATGTTTTTGTAAGAAACGACGCAGTACGTAAGCCTTTACAACCAACATACGACGGTCCTTATCGTGTGTTGAGTCGAGAGGAAAAGGTATTTTATATTCAAATGACTGGCAGGAAAGTTAGTATATCTGTAGACCGTCTAAAACCTGCATATTATTTGAATGATGATAGTGATACGACATCTGGGGCAGATACTGAGGTTCCGTTACAAATTCCAAGTAGCGAATTGCCTAATACACATACCACGCGTAGTGGAAGAGCTATACGATTACCAGTACGATTTAGGTAATAGTATTGTATTTGTAATTTTTTCAACTATTTTATATTTATTAGAATTACGATGATTATAAGTATTATTAAGTCTTCTTAGAAATGTATAATAAATACTTACTAATCAACACATCGTATTTAATAAATAATAGAACTTAAGTAATTTTGAAACGAGTTCATTGTTTAACGTTTTAAGTATGGTATTTCAAATTTATGTTTGTGTTGAGTTTTGATTGAAATGTTTACTACTTAGAAATTTAAGTACTTTTGATTTATGGCTTATGAGTGTATAGTAATAGCCTTTGTAATATTAAACGATACAAGTGTAAAGAACCTATTGAGATTTGAAATGTTGACGTTACTAAGTGTTAATTGACGTGTAACAATAATCGCACGCCACTTAGAAGACCCAACCGAGTTTTTGTAATAACATAAATAGTTTAACGAAATTAGGTGTTAACTGTAACCACTTGTATACGTTATGATTGATTTATATTGTGAACATTTTTTATACTTTATATTGTAAACATTTTGTAATCTTATATAGCGACACTTTATATATACCCCTTTGTTTATTGTTTAATTTTATTGTAAGATTTTTTTACTTGTATACCCTTTTTATTTTAAGGGGGGAATGATGTAGCGACGACAAGCCAATTTACGAGTTACCGAAATATTTCAAGTGTAGTACCTACTAAGAAAGTTCCCACCATAGGTTCACACGGTAACTCGTATATAAACAGTTTGTGCGTTATGCACAGTTAGTTAAGGGCTTGTCGGGACACGGGTTGGTCGCATTAGGTCGAATATTAATTACATACGAATATATATATGTAGTTAACGAAATATAACCTTTGCGTAGTTATTACATCTTTTATTACACCCGCACATAACAAGCCCCTACATCACTTTTAAAGTAACAAAACACGGCTGACCTACCGTGTTTCGAACAAAATGCATGAAAACTTTCATTAGTAGATAGTTAAGTCTTGTATTTTAAAAGCATGCAATAATTTGTATTTCATTCAAAAACATAATTCGTTTATCGAAACGTTTTTTGCTTAAAACGGTTTCACAATGCATTTTTCTAATTATTATTTTCATTTCAATAATAAGTTACCTAGCCAAATTATTACAAACAATATTTTCGCTCCAACTCCAAGGTATCGTATTACGAGTAGGTACGAGTTAATTGTGTCTTTATGAAGTATAGTAATAAAAAAAACAAAATAAATCTCGTGTAGAGCCATTTAAATCTCGATAATTATTTCTATTAATATTACCTATAGGTACAAACTTTTAAAACTGTCAATTAATGTCAATTGCGCGGCAAATTTGTATTTTTTTATTCTCTTTGAAAATTTCATCATCTGTTGTTTTACAGTATTTTTCTATGAAAATATGTGCAGTTTACAATAAAAACTACGTATATCGAAACAATACAGCTTTGTCTGAATATTAAAATATTATGTTCTCAGTTCAATTACATTATTACTATTTTCGTACATTTCGATATCAGTTGAAAATATTGTATCATATAAAATTTTTGGTATAACAAGGTAATGCGCTTTCGTGTTTTAACTACATAATTAGTTCAATATTAATTTAGCCGTAAAATACGTTATTTTGTTATTAATTTGAATAATATTATTGTAAGGAATCTAATTCAGTGTTAGATTTTCAAAATTAGATTAAGGATAATTTGTAATAATTGAAATAAATATTTTTGGATGTACATACTGGTATTTTTATTTTATTCCCCTGTGCTCATATTATGTCATGAAACCTTTCAGTAGATACATGGACGAAATCGCAGCCAGCGCCCAGCAGCAATTAGCTATAACATACCTATAGGTATTAGGTAAGGTAATAAATAATAGCTCTATAGTTAATACGCACCTTGATACTTACCGTAGAGTTGTTTGATGTTGAATCCGTAATAAATAAAATTAACACAATACATGTGTGATTTATATGTGATTTCACTAAGCCCAAATACATAGTCGTACGTACATCGACGATATATAGTTGTAGCATACTGATGGTTGTGTTGTCTCGTACGTTGTGAAGTAAATGTGTGTTGCGTGAAATAATATTGTGATGGTAATGTAGTTCATCGAAGGATGGTGGTGTTCTATCTGGCATGAGGTCCAGGATAGTAGATGTGTGTTCTGACCGGTCAGGAGGACCGGGGCAGTATGGTAACCCTGTAAGGTCAGTGTGGGCTGAGGCAGGATGGTAGTTATTTTGGTATCCCGAGATGAATTACCGTAGTAATGTAGTGTGAGAAATGGCGTACGGGGACACATGATTGTCAGTATGGCTGTATAGGAGATAACTTGAGTTTTAATATACTGTTGGATGAGTAATATTCAGTTCAGATAAGATTTCATTTTTTTTAACTGTTGAGCTATTGAATCCTATAAACACCAATAATCACTTTGAAAAGAAAGATGTTGTTTATACAATGTTCGGGTAACTTCACTTTGTCAATATATTGAGAATGCCTGAGGGCCAAGTACCACTTGAAGTTGATTAATGTTTGAAACTTGAGTTTGAGTTGAGTGATAGCGGTGAATCTTAGTTCGATTGGTCAGTGTGCCAGTAGTCATTTCGTAGCCGTAGTCCGTTGAAGTCGGTGTCTGCTATAAGGGGATTATGGCTGCTTATAGTAAACCGTGGATGCGCGGTATTACCGTAGTCCGTTGAAGCCGGCGTCTGCTATTAGGAGTACAGGGGGCCTAGACAAAAACCAAGCGTTTTCAATGCAAGCGTTTTCCGCTCACGCTAAGGACTTGACATTAGCGTGTTGAAATTGGTAGACATGTTACACATGGAACGCTGAACGCCCATTCCGCAGCGTTATCCGAAACACTCTATAATTAGTCTATGGAATAGTGTGTAGCAAGTGTCAACTGTCAATTGTCAAAGAGTCAGTATCTGTTACTGCCAAAGTTCAAACGCAAACTCGCGCGCTGAAATCAGTCAACTTATTACTAATTACTATATTACTTAATTGCTCTGTGATAACCATGGAATCCAGACTTCGTGCGAGTCCCGAACAATTTAGTTTACTATTAGAATTTATGGAAAGGTAGGTTTTTTCCGAAATCTGTCATTTATTTTACACTAGATTTCCGCCCGCGGCTTCGCCCGCGTTTTTAAAGGAAAACCCGCATAGTTCCCGTTCCCGTGGGATTTCCGGGATAAAACCTATCCTATGTGTTAATCCAAGTTACCCTCTATATGTGTGCTAAATTTCATTGTAATCGGTTCAGTAGTTTTTACGTGAAAGAGTAACAAACATCCATACATCCATACATCCATACATCCATACATCCATACATCCATACAAACTTTCGCCTTTATAATAGTATTAAGATTTTGTTATTCTTAAGAAACTCGTTTCAAACCTTAATAGTTACTTGTTTGATAAACATGGTGATGATGATTGTTCCTTTAACTCCTCGAGGAGCATAGGGCCTCAGTAAACTTTTTCCAGTCACGTCGATTTTGGGCTTTTGCTTTGACTTCTTGCCACGACAGGCCGGTTTTATTTAGTTCAGCAACCACGGATCTCCTCCACGATGCAGGGGGACGACCTTTTCTTCTACGACCATTCGGGGGCGTCCAGTCTAAAGCTGTTTTTGCTATATTTTGTTCCGGCCTCCTAAGGCAGTGTCCTATCCACCCCCACTTCCTGGAGCAGATTTGTTGGTCTATAGGTTGCTGATTGGTTATTTTCCAGAGTTCTTCATTGGAAATTGTATCAGGCCAAAAAATTCGTAATATACTTCTTAAGCATTTGTTCAGGCATACCTGGAGTCTGTTGGAGATAGCTTGTGTTACTTTCCAAGTCTCACAACCATATAGCAGTATCGACTTTACATTGCTCTCGAAGATTCGCAATTTAAGCTGACGGGATAAGCGACTTGATTTCCAAATCGGAGATAACTGTGCAAAAGCAGCTTTTGCTTTCTGTATTCTATTTTCAATATCAACCTCTGCACCACCGTTAGGGCTCAGAATACTTCCTAGATAGCAAAATGTAGGTACTTCTCGGATTGATTTTCCATTTAATGATATTTGCAGCTGTTCATTTGTCAATGCAGTTTTCATGACAACAGTTTTTTGGGTGTTGATTCTCAATCCGACTTTTGCTGCAGCAGATTGAAGTGCGCATGCATTTATATTAAGGTGTTCTATGCTATTTGATACCAAGCAAATATCATCTGCGTAGTCAAGATCTAGGAGTTGACTGCCGTTACCCCATGGAATGCCCGTTCGGTGCGCTGTAGCTTCGCACAGTACATCGTCAAGAAGAACAATGAACATAATTGGCGACAAAAGACATCCTTGTCTCACTCCAGAATTAAGCTTGATGGGATTGGAAAGCTGGCCATTATGAAGAACTCTGCAAGAGCTGTTGGTGTAGAAAGACCGAATGATATTTATGATTTTGGTAGGCAAACCTCTATTCTCAAGGGATTGCCAAAGTGCGGACCATCTTATTGTATCGAAGGCTTTTTCGAAGTCAACAAACATATAAAAGACATCAGATTGCCATTCTGTACATTGCTCAGCTATTATTCGTAGCGTACTGATATGGTCCACACATGACCTGCCCTTTCTGAATCCAGCTTGATTTTCTCTCAAAGTCGCTTCAAAGGCGAGTGAAAGGCGGTTTAAGATTATTTTAGTTAGCACCTTCGACACAATGGAGAGTAATGTTATCCCTCTCCAGTTATTACAATTGCTTCTATCTCCTTTTTTGGGAACTTTTATTAATATACCCTCCTTCCAATCATCGGGTGCTGTCTCCGTTTCCCATATTTGTTTAAGTAAGGGGAAGAGCATTTTTGCGGTGAAGGTGCTATCCACTCTTAACATCTCAGCAGTTATTCTGTCCTTGCCAGGAGCCTTACGGCACTTCAGTGAGTCTATAGCTTGCTTGATTTCTATGCAATTTGGGTGTTCTACGTTAAAATTAGAGAGCTTTGGGTGGTGAGAGTGCAAAGGAATTATGTCAGAACTCTCTGGATTGCCTGTTTCCAAGAGGTCGCGAAAATGGGTGAACCATCTCTTAAGCTGTTGTTCAGATGTTGTAAGAAGATCGCCATTTTCATTCTTAAGGGGTTTAGTATTGGACCGATGCCCCGATTGGTTGAGTAGAGTTTTTGTAGCTTTATAGATACCGGCCATATTCTTTGCAGCTGCAGCCTTTTGCGCTTGATCGGCTATTAGGTTCGTGTTATTTCGTCTGTCCCGTCGAACGCTGCGCTTCAAGCTTTTCCGTAGTAATGAATAGCGTAAATTTTGCTCTTCGTATGTGGGTGAGTTTTTTGATAGCTGTATCAGGGTTTCTTTTGTTTTACGCCTCTGTTCTATTAGCTCCCAAGTACTCTTTGACATCCAAGGCTTTGTGTCACGTCGGCGGAAGCCTAATACTGATTCCCCAACCACCTGAAAGACGCTCTTAATTGCCTCCCAGTTCCCGTTAACATCAAGATCATTAACATCCAGGCTATTGTATTTATTTTTCAGCTCTTGAGTGTATGCCTCAGAGGTTTCTGGTTGTTCCAATTTGGAGATATTATATAGAGCTGTAGTTTTTTCACTTATTGTCTTATGCGCCGCAAGTTTGAGTCGGAGTTCAGTATTAGAATGTTAGTAGCAAACTTTCGGCTAATATTCTCACTGTACACTAATCTTATGAATATTATTTTTAGCCACGGTGATCTTTCAAGGCCACAAGTTGGACTTCAAGGAAGGGTAAGGGGTGAAGGCTTGTGGCAAGAATTAGCCGAATTGTTAAATTCAGTGGGTGGAAATGGTGTTAGCAAAAATCCCGACAAATGGAAAAGGGTAATATGATAATTAATTATTAAGCAAAGTCTGCTGTTGCTTAGGTACCTCTGAACAGAGGCGGCGCAAGGCGTGGGTGGTGTGGGCGACCGTCCACGGCCTCGCGCCCCTTGGACGGCGCGTTTTTTTAGCATTTATGAGTATCAAAAAAAATCTTTTAATTAAATCCGTCTTTTTGCATCATCCCTTAGGGGGCCTCGCCTAGTTAGGTCTTGCGCCGCCACTGCCTCTGAAGACCATTTATTTTAATGTTAATATTTTATATTTCGTGCTACAGGTATGGTCTGACTGGAAGACCAAAACAAAAAAGAAAGCCTCCCTTATAAATCGGGATATTCGTGGCACTGGTGGTGGGCCTGGTAGGGGAAAGCCTTTGAGTAGACTTGAGGAGAGAGTGTTAAGGTTAATTGGGATTACCGCAATTACTGGAACAGAAGCCATAGAAGAAGCGGGATTCCAAGTGAGTGAACATTCATATTATTATATTAATGTTATATCTTGTTTTGATAATTCTATAAAAACTTGCATATTTCTGGTCAACAATTATATTTTTGTACTTAGGAACCATCTCAACCTCAAGGTCCTCAAGTCAATAGAGGGGAAACAGAAGAAAGAATTATCACCTCCATACCAGCACCAGAAGAAATGACTATGGAGGCATTACCTCCAGAAAATACCCATGTAACATCAACACCACGAGCTCATCCAGTCAGTCCTGTGCCAGGTCCTTCCAATAGTAGAACTATACAAGGAGGTAATTATTATAAAATTAGTATTGAAATAGGTAATTTGACAGAACAATTTTTTGTTTTAAAATTTTTGTAAATACCTATTCATTGATTTAACTAAAGAAAAAATCCAATAATTTTCAAAAGTAACTAAATAACGAACTCAATTTATTGATGCTGTCAAATAGCCTAGTGGTGGTAAATGCATAAAAGTGGTATTAGGATACCTACTACTAAATTATTGATTTATTTATTGAAACTAATTGAGTTATTGAAACTTAAAACTACCTACATTAAAACATAATACTTAACATTATTAAATAAATTAACTACCACCATATTTTGTTCGTTTTCTCTCCATGTTAGATTTTTTATTCATCCAATAAACTACACAATACAGAGTAATACAGCTTTTATCTATGTTCACAGGAAGATCGCCGGTATCTGCCGGCCCTTCTACACCTCGTCATCGCAGTCTCAGACAGCGAAGACGCCAAACACCATTTGACCGAGCCACCAGTGAGTTTGTGGCAATAGAGGAAAAAAGATTGCGTTTTGAAATGGATAGGGATGCGCGTCAATATGAGCTGGAAACTGAACGGCTCAAAATTGAAGCACAACGTATCCAAGTTGATAGAGAGCGAGTGCAAGTGGAAGCTGAGCGCGTACGGGTCGAAGAAGTCCGCACCCGCATAGAGGCAGACCTACGTGACTCCACGCAACATCTTAATTCAAGAATATCACAATTGATATTACTCCTCGAAGATCGTAATTTGAGACCAAATTAATTTATTTTTAACTGACTTCAAAAAAAAGGAGGTTATCAATTCGGCCGGTATCTTTTTTTTTTATATTATGTATGATGTGATTCTTTTTTGTTTGATGCGGGATGGTGTCGAATTGGTCCCATAAAAATTTTATACGCCTTAGCCCAGTAGTTTTTATTTTATAAGCATTTTTGTCTTGACTCGATGACTTAATTGGAATGTAGCAAGTAACTTTGATTCGCTTCCCGGTAACCAATTGAGCTGAAATTTTGTATATGTATGTAAATTGGATAGCGATGAAACATTATCATGACATAGAGCTGATTTGATGATGGAATCGGAAGGAGGCCATAGGAAATATATATAGCCATAGGATATAATATTGACTCAACTTTATCGAGTTTGGGCTGATTCGTATTGAAAAATACACTAAAAATTATTAAATAAAAATAACTGCGTTAAAAACAACCGACTTCAAACACGGAAAAGTAAAATATAAAAAAGATTTGATATTATTAATTACTACATATTATTTAGATGTGCTATTTACTAAAAAGGTTTGAAGTCGGTGCCAAGCACGAAACACTTAGTATTAAGCTGGTGCACCAACATCAAACATTTTTAGTAAATATCACATCTAAATAATATGTAGTAATTAAGAATATCAAATCTTTTTTATTTTTTACTTTTCCGTTTTTGAAGTCGGTTGTTTTTATATATTTTAATCTAATTTTAATTTAGGATATTTTGTATTTGAAGCTTTTTAATTATATTTTGTTATTATTTTTTAAGACTCCTTTTATACTACATATATTAATTTTATAAGTGCATATATTATTAATAAAACATATTATTTTAAAGAATATTTTTAATTTTTATCTTCAATGGAAATGAAATTATTACATTGCTTTCACAAATTACTCACTGTCATTACATATTTTAAAATTTACCACCGATTCGGAAAGCAGTATCTACGGAGAAGAACCGGCAAGAAACTCCATAGTTGCTCTTTTAAATCATGTCAGTGTACTAACACAATATACTGTTATACACTAATAATAATAAAAAAAAATGATACACAAGTAAGAAATACTTTAACTAGTACAAGTACTACATCAAATTAGAATATAAGTAACATAATTATTATGTTCTGGCTTTCATTCTCAATGGTCAGATAATTTTTACCAGGGGAATAAATGTTGCGGTTTGACAGCTTTTGTATAGATATCTGGCTATTGAAAAATCAGCCCTTATACTATGTATTCTAAGCCTAATGTAATTAAATATTGTATTTATTCATATTCACTTGTTGAATTCCTTAATGTATAAAATATGTTACAAAAGAATAAGATTAAAACTACATAAACAATTATAACTACTACTTATTAATATAAAATTAATTGAACAATAAAATATGCATAGAATTAGCCTTTTAGACGGTTATTTCTTATTTTCTTAAGCAAAATACTTCCAAAGAACAATCAAAATTTAAAATTAAATGTTAACAATTATTTCTACACAAAATGATATAATAAAGAGAAATAACTATTACAACTACTTAAAATTATACTCATGAATTAAAGTCTGGATAAAAGATTATTCAATACTGCCCTGCCTTGGAGTAGCTCACTTTGACTACTAGCAGCACCAACACTATCAGATGCATTCTCAGGTTGAGCATCATCTTCTTCTACTCCCATAATAGATGGAGAAGGTAAATTGGCCTCTAAAGCCATATTGTGTAACACACAACAGGCAAGTACAATTTTCCCAGCAACCACAGGATGATAGTGTAAGGTCCTGTGTCTTAATAAACATCTCCAACGTGACTTGAGCAATCCAAAACAGCGTTCTATACAATTCCTTGCTTGTACATGTCGCTGAGTATATGTGTCTTCAACAGAGCCAGGAATTGCATTTAATATAGGAGTCATCAGCCATG
The DNA here is from genome assembly GCF_061535395.1 of Colias eurytheme. Classification (NCBI taxonomy): domain Eukaryota; kingdom Metazoa; phylum Arthropoda; class Insecta; order Lepidoptera; family Pieridae; genus Colias; species Colias eurytheme. The sequence goes on along the minus strand of NC_143011.1, from coordinate 1,464,619 downwards.
GCCGCTGAGGATATCCAGAATCACCTAAAAACACATAAATAAATATTTGTACTATGTAATGATTATTTGCGAATAAAATGCTTTCAACAAGTGTTATCTAAAAATATACCATAATATTATTTATTACCCTACCTAATAACCACACTTGTTCTCCATTTTGGTGCAATTCCCTCATAAATGTTTCCATTCTGCTAGATGCCCATATGAAAGAGTCGTGGGTAGCTCCGCCAAACTTTGGATTTACATTAAAAATTTTTAAATTACTGTCGCATACCTGTTGACAGGAAAAATATTATTTAACAATTATTATATTATATACCTATGTAATAATCTTATGAATGTTTCTGTAAGAGCTATATAAAGCTATTTACATAGTTGAGTCACAGACAAATGTAAACTTACCATTTGTACATTCAATGAATGATACCCTTTCCGATTAAAAAATAGGTGTTCATCATCTGATGGCTTGACTATTGCCACATGGGTACAGTCTATGCATCCAACTATACCCGGGAGTCTAAACCGCCTCTGAAACCTGTAGTTTTGGAAAATATAATACTTTATATTTTACTTTATAAGAGGACAGATTTTTTTACTAGTATTTTGAACCTAATGTACATACGAGGCTACATGAGGCATGTTCTAAGTGTACCTATTAGCCTTAAAGAAAGTATATTGTTTAGTGTAATGTACATCAGGAATATGCTACTACTTAAAAGTATTCTAGTATATCTTTAAACTTAAATACTTTTGTCCTATCATAACTTACTCAAGTCTTATTTGGGCTCGTTGTTGTTGCGACCTCGGAAACAGAATCCATTTATTTATAATGGCCGGATGGCTCAATGCTTCAACAACTTGACGAATACACCTACTAGTTGTTCTTTGTACCAAATGCTGCGTTAGTCCAACAATGCGTTGATATGATCCCGTAGCCAAAAAACTAAGAGTACACAAAACCTGAAACATGATTTCATTGAGAAATTACACTAAGTAACTTTATATTTTAAATAAGGTTAGAAGTAGGTATAAAACTTACCTTGACTTCTAAACTAATTTCCCGTGTACCTTTCAATAAGGTTAAACACGGAAGATCATCACAAAGACGACAAAAACTTTGTTTATCTATCCTAAAAAGATGAATAAACTCCAATTCCTCCATCTCCATAATTTGCACCATTTTACGTCGATTTATTCTTGTTTGACGTCTTTGCAATGCTGCTTCAATATTAGCAGCCCATGATAATCTTAAACTATGCATTTTCACTATTTAATTTGAATTAAAAACACAAAAATATCCGTTTACTCGTTAATAGCGTTAGCCACAGAGCAAGTAGGTAATGCGTTATGCGTTAGCGTCTGGGTCCGATCTCCCGCTAATTTATCGTGTTGCGGAAACGTCAAAATATCATTGGCGTTTGTCAAAAGTGGCACTTGTCTACCATTTTGATGAACATTTTTGTCGTTTGCGTGTCACGCTCACTTCGACGTTCCTTTCCGCAAGAGGAATATTGACTTTGTCTACCATTTAAGCAGCAATCACGTGACTTCTCGTTAGCAAATGTCAACTCCATACAATTAGATTTTTCCGTAGGCGTTAACGCTTACAGAAAATGGTTTTTGTCTAGGCCCCCAGATAGCTGCTTATAGTAAACCGTGGATGCGCGGTGCGCGGGTGACGCTGGCGGAGGTTGGGTCTTGTAGAGACCATTAGATATGGAATATGGAGTCCGTGGGACTCGGCATTCGGAGGAATGCGTGTGGAACAAACATGAGGTTTGTTGTGGGGCTTAGTGAAAAGCCAGAGTTTGCATTCGGAGGAATGCGTGTGTGTTGTTGGGCTTAGTGAAAAGCCATAGTTGGCATTCGGTGGAATGCGTGTGTGATGATGGGCTTAGTGAAAAGCCAGAGTTGGCATTCGGTGGAATGCGTGTGTGATGATGGGCTTAGTGAAAAGCCACAGGCCTCGGATAAGATTCATGCTCTAGTTTTTTTGTGATACTTTAATAATGATCTTCTGATGACAATAGCAGTGAAAGTGGTGTTTGGTCGCTTATGCGTTATTTTCTTTTAGTAGTAGTTCATAAATTTAATTGAAATGATCAGAATTCAATGTTTCATTATTTTAATCAAAATGGTTTATTTCAAAGGGTTGAAGTTGGAAATTATTTTAGGATATTCAAATTAAGAAAAAAACCTGTTTAGTGTTTTCATATGAACTTAAATTTTGTTTTATGAGATTCTTTGCTATAAGACGTTTCTTGTACAAATTTCATGATTCTGTGTTCACAAGAAATATCCTGAAGGTATCGATTCCATGTGTCCGCTGCGAATGTCGAAAACTGCTATCTTTTGATCGACTGTTATAACTTTTCAAAGCTTAACGGGACGATGGTATGCGATATGAATTTCAAAGGTCTTGATAGATAGACTGATAGACTTACGGACAACTAAGTGATCATAAGGATTTAGTTTTTCAGTTTTGTGGTTTAAAAGCCTAAAAATTAAATATCAGAGTTTAATTGTAAAAATTTGTCAGGATTGGCCGAAGAGCATGTACTGTGCGAGATGTTTTCTGTGTTACAGCACCCACAAACACGAGGACGTGTTCAGCGCAGGATGGCCGTGTCGGAGACGGTCAATAGCGCGGATGTAAAACGACTCTAAGCACGAGTTCCAGGGAGGTGGCAGCACAGTGAAGTTGGCGGCTTACTTCATGCTTGTACCGGGTCGAGCCCGTGAAGGCTCGCCCTCGGGACGGCACTTCACATTCGAACATCGAAGAGTTCGGATCTTCCACTACTAGGAACTGTTAACCATTTCTCTGCTAGTGTTTAATTTAAATGTGTAACGTAACGGTTATTAAAATTGATTGTATTTAAAGTGATTGTATTTAAAATGACTGTATTGTAAAACTGACATGATTAAAAGAGCAACTATGGAGTTTCTTGCCGGTTCTTCTCTGTAGATACTGCTTTCCGAATCGGTGGTAAATAAAGAAATGATTGAGTTTGAGGTGTTTCTTTGCTCGATTACCCAACGCAACGCCCACAGCTTGAAAATAGATTCACAATCTACACCTTGCTCCGACATCAGAATTGGGATCAAATCGAGCAAATGAGAAAACACGTGGCGATAACCTCGATACGATATACGATAACCTGATTAAAAGTCAAAGCGCCGCAACCACGTGGCACTTCGATCCAGTTTCAACGGGAAGAAGCATCCTACAGATCTACGAGCATACGTGTCACTGAGCAGCCGGAGACAAAGGGAGAGCTCGTTATGTGCGGGCAGGGTGGCAACTTCGCCTCGCGCTGCACGGATGACACTGCCGCTCGCATCACCGCGTCGGAAGCCGTATCATCGAGAGCAGCGCCGTGTCATCATGTCGTGCACCGTGCCATTGCGTCGAGCGTCCGGCTTCGAGCATCATGCGTCGATCGTCGAGCATCATGCGTCGAGCATCATGCGTCGAGCGTCGAGCGTCATGCGTGGCGCCATGTGGTGCTGCATCCATACTGTGCGCCGCGGCACCAAGCTGGGCTCCGCGACACCACGCCAGGCGTTGCGCATCCACGCCAGGCACCGCAATATCACGCCGGGCGTCGCGCTACCATCACTACCATCAACACGTCGAGCCTGAGATCACCGGAACCAGAGCGACGTGTCGACGTGTCGTGCAACTATCCTTCAATCTCATACAAAACCGGTCAGTAGATAACATTCCACTTTGAGTGTACAGTAAGATAAAGAAAGTAGGTTTTCAAAATGTAGTAACTTCAAGTAACTTATTCGAAAGAAAAAGAAATTTATTGCCAAAAACATTAGTTACAAAATTTATTTTAAATTAATTGAGGAAAATGGTCACAGCCGCGGCAAAATGCTGCACAACAAGTCAATAACTGCGTTAAAAACAACCGACTTCAAACTTGCACTTGCAACATTTACAAATACAGACAAAAATGCTCATAAAATAAAACTACGGGGCCTATCCGAATAAAATTTTTATGGGACCAATTCGACACCATCCCGCATCGAACAAAAAAAGAATCACGTAAATCGGTTCAGAAACCTCTGAGTAATCGGTGTACATACATAAAAAAAAAAAAAACATACCGGCCGAATTGATAACCTCCTCCTTTTTTTTGAAGTCGGTTAAAAACAGTGCTGATTTACAGGTTGTACCGAATGTAACGATTAGATTTTGTTAAAAGTTGTAGCCTACAGACCAGTGTATAGTTAAATCGTATTGCATTACATTTAACTCAACTTATTTACGCAGTGTTGTTGTTATTAGGTCGTGCGATATTGCTTTACGGATTTGTAGTTAGTTAAAACTTATTCCATTACATTCAGCCCATCTTAGTTACGCAGTGATAAATTAACAGTACCTATTTCACTTATTCAGGGACGGGTTCACTTTAGTAGGTAATTCACGTAATTTTAAAAAATACTTTGTGGCGTAAGCACTGCCATCAAGATAAATTAAGTAACGAATTGCTTTAATGTTTGTTATTTTGTGAGCTAACACTAACAAAGAAAGCACATTAATTGGTACACTGCATCCAGATCCTTCAATCGAACGTAAACAATAAACATTCACTTGTCCGTGTATCAGAACAAAAACAGTATGCGAATTACTTTCAAATTAGTTTCTTAACTACCCGCGTTAGTTTCTTGACTACCCGCATTAATTTCTTAAACTACCTGCGTTAGTTTTTATTTAGGCTATAACCCTTGACAAATAACAATTAATTGCTACACAAAGACAGCCTTATTGCTATTCGATTAAAAACGAAAAGTAATGCCTTAACTAGTGCATTAGAGGTTGAAAAAAAAAACTTTTCGTAGGTTTTATTTAAGGTGATATTTGAGGTAATTTCTAAAAATAAAGTTGTGAACAATTCACAGTATACAGTTTTACGATATGAAGTTTTATGAAATGTAACAGATTTACTTTGATCGAATTTTAGCTCAGCCCTTTTGCCGTTCGATATTAGATTAACAGATGAGTTTAAGCCTACACTTATTGTTTTAAGTTGAGCTTTCAAAAGCAAACATACCGTTAAGGAATTTAGCCATATGCAAATTGCCGATAAAAAAACTTTTGAAGGGTTTCTCGCGATTTTTTTTTGTAGGCAGATATGTTATCACATGATTACTTTAAATTCAAGATGGTAAATATTCAGTTGAGAATAAGCTTTCACCACTTTTGAGTGTTTTCTGCGGTTCAGTTACGAATTATTCGTTTTAAACTTTTTAAGTGTTATTTTTGTGCTGTTGTCACATTTGTTTGTCAATGATCATAACAACAAAATAAAACTGCTGTTAAAATTTGAGCAAGCTGCACAGGCTATCACTATGATAGACTTGAGAGGTATAGTTCAGTAGAGTTGTAGCATACTGTTGGTTGTGTTGTCTCGTACGTTGTGAAGTAAATGTGTGTTGCGTGAAATAATATTGTGATGGTAATGTAGTTCATCGAAGGATTGTGGTGTTCTATCTGGCATGAGGTCCAGGATAGTAGATATGTGTTCTGACCGGTCAGGAGGACCGGGGCAGTATGGTAACCCTGTAAGGTCAGTGTGGGCCGAGGCAGGATAGTAGTTATTTTGGTATCCCGAGATGAATTACCGTAGTAATGTAGTGTGAGAAATGGCGTACGGGGACGCATGATTGTCAGTATGGCTGTATAGGAGATAACTTGAGTTAATTAAAACGAAAAACGATTAAGAATATTGATTCTGTTGGATGAGTAATATTCAGTTCAGCAGTGCTATTCTGTAAGGTTATTATAAAAACTCGAACGCGGAATCCGCGGTGAGTTTTCGATTTCGTATTCTGTAAAACTCGACAGTACTAGTGGCGCCACATCGTCGAGAGCGGCGACGAGGCGAACTGTGCTAAGTGAGTATTTTGACGTATAAAGTATGAATTCGGCATTCTGTAAGGTAATTTTACACCTCGAACGTCGAGTTCGAGTATTTACAAATACGAATTCACCTGTCATCAATTCACTCGCCTATTAGGTGCCGAGTTCGTGAGTGAGTTAGTGGTTGTGGAACAAATTTGATACAAATTTTATATATTTTTTTACTAAAATGGCGCGTTATTTTATATTAAGTGCTATAATACGAGAAGCTAATGCTGTGGATATAATAGAAAGTCGCCGGCAAAGTACCAGCATTCGGGAAATGCAAATTATTAATCGAAATAAAAATTTTGTTGAATGCTACCGTTTATCGGAAGAACTAGTTTCTCAAGTGATGGAAGACATTAAAGTTTTAGTTAAAAAACCTCAACGTCGACGAAGAGGATTAACTGCTAGAGTCAAGGTATGTATCTAAGTGCTTTATATGTGTATTCATAATGTCATGAAAAGTTACTGTTACAATAGTCATCGGTCCCGTGATTTCATCTGCGGAAGTCCCGATCCCGTGTGAATATTGGGATAACTTTCCCATAACTCTGTAAAACATTCCATTATGTAGGTAGGTAACATAACTTCCTCGCATAGAACATAGAACCACTAACGATAACGTCATCTAATCCCCGATTATTTTTTATGATGTCACCCTTTCAAGTGGTAGGTACCCTATGTTAAAGTCCAAAGTTTCTCTCCCTTACGGTTTCTTTAAAAACGTTTTGAGTTATTCACCGACTTTAATTATGGATGGTTTCCTTATCAGATTAAGTACCTTTTATTTTGATAGTTTCAAGAAATTTCATTCATTTTTTTCAGTTGTTATGTGCACTTTCTTTCTTTGCGACTGGGAGCTATCAAAGGATATGTGGAAAACACATAAATTCGTTTGTGTCGCAGCCATCAGCATCTCGTAGTATCCACGATGTCATAGAAGCCCTAAGCCATCCAAGTATAGTAAAAAAATACATAAGATTTCCCCAAAATTCTGAAGAAAGACTGAGACTCAAAACAAGGTTTGTGTACCTACCTAAATAAACCTATCATGTTAATGAAAAATATTTAAGTAATGTTTTTTTTATTTCTTATTGCAGATTCTATGAGAAATTCAGTATTCCTGGGGTAATAGGATGTGTAGATGGGACTTTTGTGACAACGGTGAGACCAACTTGCCATGAAGAACGATACTACCGTCGCAAAGGATATCATGCAAGAAATGTACAAATGGTAAGCCTGATATAATAATGTCTGTATACGCTTTCACACTTGAACCATAGAAAATCGATTTAATGAAAATATTTGGACCAATTCCATAGGATCATTAACTAAGCAGTATAAATCACAAGACGCTGCTAGTACCTATATGTTTTATAACATTCATTAGAACAGCCACATAAAAATAGTTGTAAAATAATTCTTTTTGCAGTTCACAGATGCAGATTTGAACATAATACATGTAGATGCAACATATGGCGGAGCGACTCACGACAGCCTTATTTTTAATAATTGCATCATTCGGGACCACCTCGAACAATTAGTACAAACAGGCGAATCTGTGTACTTGTTAGGTGAGTTACCTCTTAGCTAATTTATAAAGACGAATCTTTGTTTGTTTGTAAATATTTAACTCAAAAACTACTGGATTCATTCCTTCAAAAATTCTTTCATCATTAAAAAAACTACTTTATTTCTGAGTAACTTAGGCTTTATTACCGAAGTTCACGGAATTCATAAAAATTGGAGAGCAGGCGAAATCATTGAAAACTCCTAACTCCTAATAAAAATATAATTGTTGATGACAAAACATTTTATTTTTTTAACAATATTCATTGTTACAGGTGATTCTGGGTATCCGCAGCGTCAGTGCCAGTTCCAAATGCAGACGAGGGAACACCAGAACATCACTATAACCAGCTGCATGCTACTGCAAGAAACACCGTAGAAAGAACAATTGGGGTCCTTAAAGCCAGATTTAGATGCCTATTAGCACATAGAGTCCTACATTATGACCCCAACACGGTTTCGAAGATTGTAATAGCATGTTGCGTGCTTCACAATATTTGTAATCGTGCCGGCCTGCCAGCTCCAGCCATATTCAATTCAGAGCTAGAGGTTGAGGCTGGTTTTCATAGGACCAGACAAAGTGTAGCTTCAAATGAGGATGTACCCAATGAAACTGCACTTGGTCAGCTATGTAGACAAAGATTGATAAATGAATTATGGAGGGCAAGGAACACGCGGTAATTGTAATTAATTCAATCAAAAATCAATGCAAATTATTTATTCCGGAAAATTATATTCATAGGTGTTAGTAACTCAATTAGGGCTTATAAACTAATGTTAGTAAATTAAGAAACTATAAGTAAAACCACAGATAATTTTTTACTACTAAAATAAGTTAAGAACTAATAAATGTATTTAAGTATAAAAGTATTTTATTTTTTTAAATTTTCATTGAGATTGCCGCCTTTGTGATGGAGGTGATCGTCTTCTTTGCCGTTGTTGTGGACGACTCGATGACCCTGAAACGTAAAAATAAATATTAATTTATTATTATTTCCACCGGTCGCGGTGACGCATTTTTGACAAGTCTTCTGATGTTATTATTATTTCCTTAATTCATTATCAAGTATTATTTAGTTTTATTTGTATGTATTTCCAAATTTTTATTGTTGACTAGCTTTCCGCCCGCGGCTTCGCCCGCGTTTTCAAAGAAAAACCCGTTCCCGTAGGATTTCCGGGATAAAACCTATCCTTTGTCCTTTCTAGGGTATCAAAATATCTCTATACCAAATTTCATGCAAATTGGTTCAGTAGTTAAGGCATGATTGAGTAACAGACAGACAGACAGAGTTACTTTCGCATTTATAATATTAGTATGGATTATAAATATTGTAAATCAATTCATAAATCTTATAATTACTTGTAGTACGACGTGGTGATGGACCCGCGACATTCAATCGACGTCGAGCAGGAAAGTTGCCTGAGCCAGAGGGGGTAACTGTTTGCAGAGGGCTCGTTACCTCCGCTCTCGGTGGTGTATGAGCAGGGGAAGGTTCGGGATTCGGGATACAGTCAACATATTGCTGAATTAGTTGAGGTCTCTGAAAAAAAAACATAGTATTTCAAATACTGGAATAAATAAAAAAGTACCATTTTCATAATATCTTATTAATATATACCTCAGTGTCTGCCATACTAACATTTTCCATATTTATAGCAGTCTCATCCAAGACTTGGTATTTATAGAACAATATAAGAAACATTTACTAATAAGTTGTTTAATATTAAGTAATATTTTATTAATACACTAGGTATTTACTTACAATAGTTGTGGTTTCATTTATCATAGATGAAGTCGGCAATGTGGGGCTTTCATTGGCATCAGTAAGGACGGGGATTTCCTAAAAAAAGAACATGACATTGAATAATTATATTTTACATACATACATGTATCGGATCAACACCACCACCACCACCGATTCACATCCACCACCAGTCTTATTGGGTGCCCGGTATCTTAGGGCAGCTTTTTTCTTCACGGCACTCTTTTTGTCAGACCAATACTAAAGCAAAATTAAAAGTTTATTAATATGTAGGTAAGCCAGATACCTACACGGTATAAGATGAAAAGTTTTATATAATATGTCTGTTGCCTACCTTTGTCCACTGTTTCCATGTTTTAGTGCAGCCTCACAAGCTATTTAATTTGATAGTCAACTCCTCCCATGTTTTTCTAGCTTCGTCTCTAGCACTCGGGACTTTTGAAAAACCCTTGGCTAAGCTAGGATGTTTGCTAAGATAGTCGACTAGATTCTACTTGGGCACTGGAGGGATGAGACGACCTTTCCGAGGAGCTAAAATGTTTAAGATTTTAAAGTTAAATATTTCAATAAGCTTGTTGTATAAGATAATATTTTAGTTAAATACAAGAATCACATTACTCACCTCATAGTTGTTATTTTTGCAGTTTTCTCCTTTAAATAATTTATGCAACACGTTTAACACCAACTACACAACAACTTAATAAAGCCAAACTCAAACATTATCTAAAACTCCAACAAAACTTTTAGAAAGAATGCAATACGAATCACTTTAAAATTAGGTACAAAAAACCACTTGAGAAATAAACAAACGTCACGAACGAACCACAGACAATCGTCCTTTTTTTTTCAGTGACGCTAGAATTATTTTAATTTTAAAGAATTTATCAGTGTAAAATTGCAATTTTAGTTTAATTCCACCCACGGTACAATACTAAAGTGTTATTATGTCTTCAAAATGTGTTAAATTGCCGCATTTTAAAGATAATAACAATGTCGATAAATTCAAATCTATAATTTCCCTTCACTCGGCAAGTGAGTTTCGAAGTGAGACTCGCTTCGCTTCGCCTCTGCCGAGCGGATGTTTACAGAATGCGAAACCAAAAACTCGAACGTTCGAAAGTGAAGTGAGTCGACTCACTCAGGTGAGATGCGAGTTCGGGCGCGTGTTTTACAGAATAGCCTAGCAGATAAGATTTCACTTTTTTTTAACTGTTGAGCTATTGAATCCTATAAACACCAATAATCACTTTGAAAAGACAGATGTTGTTTATACTATGTTCGGGTAACTTCACCTTGTTAATATATTGAGGATGCCTGGGGACCAAGTACCACTTGAAGTTGATTAATGTTTGAAATTTGAGTTTGAGTTGAGTGATAGCGATGAATCTTAGTTCGGTTGGTCAGAGTGTGCCAGTAGTCATTTCGTAGCCGTAGTCCGTTGAAGTCGGTGTCTGCTATAAGGGGTTATGGCTGCTTATAGTAAACCGTGGATGCGCGGTATTACCGTAGTCCGTTGAAGTCGGCGTCTGCTATTAGGAGTACAGATAGCTGCTTATAGTAAACCGTGGATGCGCGGTGCGCGGGTGACGCTGGCGGAGGTTGGGTCTTGTAGAGACCATTGGATATGGAATATGGAGTCCGTGGGACTCGGCATTCGGAGGAATGCGTGTGGAACAAACATGAGGTTTGTTGTGGGGCTTAGTGAAAAGCCAGAGTTTGCATTCGGTGGAATGCGTGTGTGTTGTTGGGCTTAGTGAAAAGCCAGAGTTGGCATTCGGTGGAATGCGTGTGTGTTGATGGGCTTAGTGAAAAGCCACAGGCCTCGGATAAGATTCATGCTCTAGTTTTTTTGTGATACTTTAATAATGATCTGCTGATGACAATAGCAGTGAAAGTGGTATTTGGTTGCTTAAGCGTTATTTTCTTTTAGTAGTTAGTAGTTCATAAATTTAATCGAAATGATCAGGATTCAATGTTTCATTACTTTAATCAAAATGGTTAATTTCAAAGGGTTGAAGTTGGAAATTATTTTAAGGTATTCAAATTAAGAAAAAAACCTGTTTTCATATGAACTTAAATTTTGTATTATGAGATTCTTTGCTATAGGACGTTTCTTGTACAAATTTCATGATTCTGTGTTCACAAGAAATATCCTGAAGGTATTGATTCCTCGTGTCCCCTGCGAATGTCGAAAACTACTATCTTTTGATCGACTGTTATAACTTTTCAAAGCTTAACGGGACGATGGTATGCGATATGAATTTCAAAGGTCTTGATAGATAGACTGATAGACGTACGGACAACTAAGTGATCTTAAGGATTTAGTTTTTTTCAGTTTTGTGGTTTAAAAGCCTAAAAATTAAATATCCGAGTTTAATTGTAAAAATTTGTCAGGATTGGCCGAAGAGCATGTACTGTGCGAGATGTTTTCTGTGTTACAGCACCCACAAACACGAGGACGTGTTCAGCGCAGGATGGCCGTGTCGGAGACGGTCAATAGCGCGGATGTAAAACGACTCTAAGCACGAGTTCCGGGAGGTGGCAGCACAGTGAAGTTGGCGGCTTACTTCATGCTTGTACCGGGTCGAGCCCGTGAAGGCTCGCCCTCGGGACGGCACTTCACATTCGAACATCGAAGAGTTCGGATCTTCCACTACTAGGAACTGTTAACCTTTTCTTTGCTAGTGTTTAATTTAAATGTGTAACGTAACGGTTATTAAAAGTGATTGTATTTAAAGTGATTGTATTAAAATGACTGTATTGTAAAACTGACATGATTAAAAAGAGCAACTATAGAGTTTCTTGCCGGTTCTTCTCTGTAGATACTGCTTTCCGAATCGGTGGTAAATAAAGAAATGATTGAGTTTGAGGTGTTTCTTTGCTCGATTACCCAACGCAACGCCCACAGCTTGAAAATAGATTCACAATCTACATCTTGCTCCGACATCAGAATTGGGATCAAATCGAGCAAATGAGAAAACACGTGACGATAACCTCGATACGATATACGATAACCTGATTAAAAGTCAAAGCGCCGCAACCACGTGGCACTTCGATCCAGTTTCAACGGGAACAGCAAGAAGTCGGAAGCGAGCATCATCGTATCATCGAGAGCAGCGCCGTGTCATGTCGTGCACCGTGCCATCGCGTCGAGCATCCGGCTTCGAGCATCATGCGTCGAGCGTCGAGCATCATGCGTCGAGCGTCATGCGTTGCGCCATGTGGTGCATTACGCATCCATACTGAGCGCCGCGGCACCAAGCTGGGCTCCGCGACACCACGCCAGGTGTTGCACATCCACGCCAGGCACCGCAATACCACGCCGGGCGTCGCGCTACCATCACTACCATCAACACGTCGAGCCTGAGATCACCGGAACCAGAGCGACGTGTCGACGTGTCGTGCAACTATCCTTCAATCTCATACAAAACCGGTCAGTAGATAACATTCCACTTTGAGTGTACAGTAAGATAAAGAAAGTAGGTTTTCAAAATGTAGTAACTTCAAGCAACTTATTCGAAAGAAAAAGAAATTTATTGCCAAAAACATTAGTTACAAAATTTATTTTAAAATTAATTGAGGAAAATGGTCACAGCCTCGGCAAAATGCTGCACAAAAACATCGCTAATTTACAGGCTGTACCGAATGTAATGATTACAGATTTTGTTAAAAGTTGTAACCTACAAGACCAGTGTATAGTTTAATCTTATTGCATTACATTTAACTCAACTTATTTACGCAGTGATAAATTAACAGTACCTATTTCACTTATTCAGGGACGGGTTTACATTAGTAGGTAATTCACGTAATTTTAAAAAATACTTTGTGGCGTAAGCACTGCCATCAAGATAAATTAAGTAACGAATTGCTTTAATGTTTGTTATTTTGTGAGCTAACACTAACAAAGAAAGCACATTAATTGGTACACTGCATCCAGATCCTTCAATCGAACGTAAACAATAAACATTCACTTGTCCGTGTATCAGAACAAAAACAGTATGCGAATTACTTTCAAATTAGTTTCTTAACTACCCGCGTTAGTTTCTTGACTACCCGCATTAATTTCTTAAACTACCTGCGTTAGTTTTTTAGGCTATAACCCTTGACAAATAGCAATTAATTGCTACACAAAGACAGCCTTATTGCTATTCGATTAAAAACGAAAAGTAATGCCTTAACTAGTGCATTTGAGGTTTAAAAAAAAACTTTTCGTAGGTTTTATTTAAGGTGATATTTGAGGTAATTTCTTAAAATAAAGTTGTGAACAATTCACAGTATACAGTTTTACGATATGAAGTTTTATGAAATGTTGCAGATTTAGTTTTATCGAATAAAAGGTAAATCGAGGCATTTAGTTTTGAATTTTTACAGAGAATTTATTGGGTCCTTATTTAGGCAGTTCATAATACAATGTCACAGATAATTAGCGTGTGTTCAAATAAACATCTAGCGTAAGATAAATCTTTGGAATCTACATTTGGTTTTAGTACATTAGATTGCTTTAAAATTAAGAACTATCCCATCAACGTTAGGGTACGTTAAATGTTAAGATATTAAGACTTTAAAAAAAAAAAAAACTGGAAATAATCTTAAGGTTAATAGCGCCTTTACAGTTTACATACTGTCGTCAGATAATGTCTGTTTAATTGAATAGAGAAAAGATAAAAATAACTGCGTTAAAAACAACCGACTTCATAAACAGAAAAGTAAAAAAATAAAAAAGATTTGATATTATTATTATTTAGATGTGCTAATTACTAAAAAGGTTTGATGTCGGTGCAGGGGCTTAATACTAGTGTTTGGCACCGACTTCAAACCTATTTAATAAATAGCACATCTAAATAATATGTAGTAATTAATAATATCAAATCTTTTTTATTTTTTTACTTTTCTGTTTATGAAGTCGGTTGTTTTTAACGCAGTTATTTTTATTTAATACTTTTTAGTGTATTTATCAACACGAATCAAACGAGCCCAATCTCGATATAATTGAGTCAATATATTACTGAGTTCCTAAGGCCACCTTCCGATTCCATCATCAAATCAGCTCTATATCATGATAATGTTTCATCGCTATCCAATTTACATAAGTATACAAAATTTCAGCTCAATCGGTTACCGGGAAGTGAATCAAAGTTACTTGCTACATTTCAATGAAGTCATCGAGTACAGACAAAAATGCTCATAAAATAAAAACCACTGGGTTTATCCGATTAAAATTTTTATGGGACCAATTCGACACCATCCCGCATCGAACAAAAAAAGAATCACGTAAATCGGTTAAGAAACCTAGGAGTAATCGATGTACATACATCCAAAAAAAAAAAAATTATACCGGCCGAATTGATAACCTCCTCGTTTTTTTGGAAGTCGGTTAAAAAACCCATCCAGGTTTTCTGAAAGTTTTTGAAGTGAAACTTCTTTATCGGGGTTGGACAAAAATTTAGTGTAACATTTTTGCGTTACGCCGTAAGCGTGACATTTTTGCGTTACGCCGTACGCGTGACATTTTTGCGTTACGCCATACTCGTGACATTTTTAAGGTCATAAAGAAGTTTCACTTCTTACGTGTGTACTCTAGTACACGCATACATTTTTTTTCTTATCCCTATCAATTATTTTTTGAAAAAATAAGGTCAAAAAGAAGTTTCATTTCTTACGTGTGTACACGTACGCGTAGCACACGCACACATTTTTTTTGGTTTTTAGCTTCAAATAAGTCCTAAACGTGGAGTATTCGATAGTACCTAATCGATTTACATTGTGTGCATTTAATGTAATTTCTTGATAATAGTTTTTGTGACTAGCTGCAGTTTGACATCAACTGAATACATCAATTAGGTAGTTGTACAGTAGTTGTTGAGTAGTTCATTCTTATTACGTTGAAACTAAAATTTAGCTCAGCCCTTTTGCCGTTCGATATTAGATTCACAGATGCTGCTTATAGCTGCTTATAGTATACACTTATTAATTGTTTTAAGTTGAGTTTTCAAAAGTAAACATAACGTTAAGGAATTTAGCCATATGCAAATTTGCCGATAAAAAAAAGTTTTGAAGGGTTTCTCGCGATTTTTTTTTGTAGGCAGATATTATGTTATCACATGATTACTTTAAATTCAAGTTGGTAAATATTCAGTTGAGAATAAGCTTTCACCACTTTTTGAGTGTTTTCTGCGGTTCAGTTACGAATTATTCGTTTTAAACTTTTTAAGATGTTATTTTTGTGCTGTATTTTTTTTGTCAATGATCATAATTATTAACAACAAAATAAAACTGCTGTTAACATTTGAGCAAGCTGCACAGGCTAGCACAATGATAGATTTGGGAGGTATAGTTCAGTAGAGTTCTAGTTGAGTAGAGTTGTAGCATACTGATAGTTGTGTTGTCTCGTACGTTGTGAAGTAAATGTGTGTTGCGTGAAATAATATTGTGATGGTAATGTAGTTCATCGAAGGATTGTGGTGTTCTATCTGGCATGAGGTCCAGGATAGTAGATGTGTGTTCTGACCGGTCAGGAGGACCGCGGCAGTATGGTAACCCTGTAAGGTCAGTGTGGGCCGAGGCAGGATGGTAGTTATTTTGGTATCCCGAGATGAATTACCGTAGTAATGTAGTGTGAGAAATGGCGTACGGGGACGCATGATTGTCAGTATGGCTGTATAGAAGATACCTAGAGTTTTAATATTCGGTTGGATGAGTAATATTCAGTTCAGATAAGATTTCTCTTTTTTTTTAACTGTTGAGCTATTGAAATACTAAACACCAATAATCACTTTGAAAAGACAGATGTTGTTTATACAATGTTCGGGTAACTTCACTTTGTTAATATACTGAGGATGCCTGAGGGCCAAGTACCACTTGAAGTTGATTAATGTTTGAAACTTGAATTTGAGTTGAGTGATAGCGGTGAATCTTAGTTCGATTGGTCAGAGTGTGCCAGTAGTCATTTCGTAGCCGTAGTCCGTTGAAGTCGGTGTCTGCTATAAGGGGTTATGGCTGCTTATAGTAAACCGTGGATGCGCGGTATTACCGTAGTCCGTTGAAGCCGGCGTCTGCTATTAGGAGTACAGATAGCTGCTTATAGTAAACCGTGGATGCGCGGTGCGCGGGTGACGCTGGCGGAGGTTGGGTCTTGGAGAGACCATTGGAATATGGGAGTCCGTGGGACTCGGCATTCGGAGGAATGCGTGTGGAACAAACATGAGGTTTGTTGTGGGGCTTAGTGAAAAGCCAGAGTTTGCATTCGGAGGAATGCGTGTGTGTTGTTGGGCTTAGTGAAAAGCCAGAGTTGGCATTCGGTGGAATGCGTGTGTGATGATGGGCTTAGTGAAATCACATATGGCATTCGCGGCCTCAATGTATACCACCATGACATTGTGGCGTTGCCACTTTTATTATCTATATTTTATTATCTGTGGCGTTCCGAAACGGAACGCACTTGATCGAATTTTAAATTGATTCGACGATAGTGAAAATGATTCACTAGGACAATAGTTAATACGCAAAACGCAATACGCAGTTGATACGTATTTAATACCAATACTCAATGATTGTCTCCTGCTAACCTGTACAGACTAGACTCATTGTGGTGACTGGTGAAACATTGTATAGCATTAACAACATAGTACTGTATTATTGAAAGATCGATTAAAGGTTTATTTTACAATCTACGACTTTCATTATACATGGGTAACAAAACCCCATAACATATTCGGTTTTACTCCGGACAACATCTTCAGCCACCCAATCCCTTTGCTTGAAGTCCAAATCCAGCGGAGGACAATAATCGTCATTTACTAAAATTGAAGGTTTTTCGTCCTAGTATAAAAGTTGTCTGGATCCCATTTTATACTCAATCTATAGTATAATACTATAGATATCATGTGAAACGTGACTTGGAAAAAAATCATTCAAATAAATCACAAAATAAAAATTTGAAACAATTTTAAAAGTTACGAAAAGCCCAATTATACGTCAAAATGACGCACAACATCCTCTTTACAACCAAATGGCGGAATTTACATGGATGAGCCAACTATGTACTGCTAGGTCTCGACGGCTAATAAGTTGGTTCTGGATTTTGCAGCGATTCGATGGTAAATATAGAAGAGTTCATACGTCAAATTTACGTAGATTGGACTTCTAGGGTTAAATGCATAAATACCTAAATGATGTTTTGTTTTTATTATCTAATAACGATAAAAAAAACCCGTTGATTTCATTCGTTTTTCAAGCTACGTGCATAGTGTTTCCACTAAAAAGCCTCAATTGAGTCATAAAGTACACAAATTTCAAGCATAATAAGTCACATCATTTCTATAAAACCAAAACTGGCAATAATATAAGTCGTGTTGTGCGATTATGAACATAGTGCATAAGGGCATAAGTCGTTATATTGCAAAGAGTAAAAAAAAAATTATGTGAATACATTGAGTTATTCCATGAAGTACTCGTTCATAAGGCCACAACTACAAAAAAACACGAAAAAAGTATATTTCTGGGGTTGTTACAACATGTGTTCATATGTAAAAATATAGTCTAACATCATATCTTACACATACAAGCTTAAAATTTTGAATTAATAAAGATTTAGTATTGATATATAGTTTTTTGTCTCTCCTGAAAAGTGCTGTTTTTGAGTTATTCCCTTATTCACTGGAGGCACAGAATATATGGACGCCAATGTGAATTTGAATACATAAGTAATTACTTATTTCTTTATTTGAAAGAGTAAGGTGTGCAGATAGTATACCTACCAATAAATCACACAAATTTTTATATTATATAATATATTAACAATCCCAGATGAAAAGTTAATCAAATAAGAACCAAAAAGTAAATTAGATTTAGATACATTTATTTCAAAGGATTTACAATTCACTTCTAACGTTTTAGAATAATATTATAAACTTGTACACCTTGACAAAAAGTAAAAAATTGCGGGTGAGTTTATTTGAAAGAGTAGTAAAGAGTATTCCGATGTAAATGTCTCGTTAAATAGTACGTGGTTAGAATTCTGGAAGTAGGATCAGAAATTTAAAGGAAAATGGTATGGAAATATTCAAGAAGATTTACAGAGAAGACCTTGGTATGATGAGCTGGATGTAACTAGTCGTGAGTTTATCATCACAATCAACAGATTAAGATTTGGCCACAATAAACCAATAAATCACTTCACACCTTGCAAGACTGAACATAATTAATAGCAATATATGCACTTTCTGTAATGAGAAGATCGGCGATATGAAATTATTATGAACCATCAACCTTATTATTTTCTTTGTTTTCATAATCTTCAACAGTCAACTGTTAAAACCATGCCAAACGCCCAAACAGCCAAAATACGCAAGTCGCAACTTGTAGGTACGCAACATTGATTTGAATTTTGACGTCTATCAAATTTATCTTCGAAGAGAGGTAACCTGCTTAGAAAGTGAAACATCGATTATAGTGAATTAATCGATACTGACTAGAAACATGTGTCGCTCGAACTTGATACACATGTCAATTTTAAAATTCATCAAGCGAATCCCTTTTAAAGTAGTATACTTTCTTTCGTAAATTTAAGGAGCAAAAAAAGGGCAAGTATAATAAAAAAACACAACGCATTTATTATTATGATGATTTTTATTCACTGCATTCGATTACTGATGTCAGATTTCGATTTCTAGAGTAACGTCTCGGGCAGTGTTGCCAATTTGGCATAATTTATGCTAAATTTAGCATATTTTTACATTGTTTAGCATTTTTATTTGTTGTCTAGCATATAGCTTATTTTTTAGCATATAAAATATTATAATATAATAAAAGTTAAACCATATGAAACCAACTACAGTTTTGCTACCTTGCATACGTAAATTTAGTCGACATTTCATGGACATGCACAACTTCCACCTTGGAATTCTGGAATGAAGTAATGGATTATAAAGACGCAGCTGGTAATAACCCTTTTGCAGATTTATCACAGCTGGCAATATCATTATTATCACTACCACATTCCAACGCGGAAATAGAACGTGTTTTTAGCCAAATGAATGTCGTCAAAACTAAGCTTCGCAACCGTTTATCGGTAAAAACTTTAAATGCCATTTTATACATAAGATTCGACCTAAAGAGGGCAGGAAAATGCTGCTACTCTTACACAGTTCCGGATAATGTACTGCGCTCTATAGGCACCAAGGAAATATAATATAGTCTTGGCAATGAGGCTTCCACGTCTACGTCAACATTATCGGCTGCGGATGAAGACCAAGATATTAATATTTTATTTGATAATAACACACTCGAATAAGAGATGTTATTATTTATGATGTCATTATTTACATATTATGTGTAAATAAATGTGTTGGATATATAAAATTTTAAGTAAAATGTCGTTTTATTTGACATTAAAAATTTTTAGCAAAATATTTAGCTTAATTATAAATCCTTTAGCAAAATTTTGGCAAAATTTTAACAGCCATTTAGCAAATTTTATGTTAGTCTTGCTGGCAACACTGGTCTCGGGCACAGAACAGTAAAAACCTCGGAGCAATTAAAACAAATAGAAGTGCTATAGTGTCATAATTATTAATATGAAAACCACTGTCGCCAAACCCACACATTTAAACCGATAGCTAAACACAAGTTTGATGCTAATTTTTGTTTTTAATCAGTGTTGCCAACGTAGGCGATTTTTCGCCATTTATGCTACTCCAGGGACAATTTTTTATACTACATATTAGGTAAATAGGCATACAGCCGGTAATCAGGCCGAATACTCTGAACACAGATAATTATATAAAGTATAGGTAAATCGATGAATTTTGTGACTGCTTGAACCAAAAACGAATCACACTGGCGAATTTTTATATGGATAAATACAATTTGTACACTTAATTAAATGTTTATTTAGTTATCTCATTTCATTTCGTGTTCACAGTTTAGGCATGACTATCATCGTAATTCTTCTTCTTCTTCTTTTTTTTTCAAATGGCAACTCCTGATCCCAGATCATCGTAATTAGAATTCTTTTAATTCACGTCTACCCTCTTCAAGAGTATTTTTTTAAACACGATAATCTCATTTAATTGTTAAATCAAACAAAACTCTATTAATTAAATATGTCGCGCTTAAGTAATGAAGAATATTTTGAGGAGGAACCAAGTAAGTTGAGACAATATTTATTTTATCAAAATAGAAGCCTGTACTGCTATTAGTATTTTTTATCCTCTTATGGCTAATTTTGCTGGAGATAATGATGATGAACCGCTGCCCTACCTCAAATTCGACTAGCTACGGCCCTGTGATGAAGTCCACTTCTATGAGGGATATCATGTGCAAAAGATACTTGTAGTTTATGTTTGCTCATAAACTATTCTTTATATATAAACTAGCTACCCGCCCCGGCTTCGCACGGGTGCAATGGCGGCCGGCCGGTACCGCCGCAAACGCTACGTCCCGCAATTTTTAAAGTAAATGACAAAAGAAAGTTATTGTGGGTTATCCATAAGAGATAGACATAATATATACCATCACGGACTTTTCTGTAGACCTTTTCAATACTTAGTACATTATTTTGATAAAACTCGTAGGGTTTAGCCTGCGTTTGCAATGTAGGTAAGAGGAAAAAATGTAATTATTTACGGCATCACATTAGAAACCTCAAAAATAACAGTACTTCTCCACTATTTAATTTAATTATTATACATATACACCTTCCTCTTGAATCACTCTATCTATTAAAAAAACCGCATCAAAATCCGTTGCGTAGTTTCAAAGATTTAAGCGTACAAAGGGACATAGGGACAGAGAAAGCGACTTTGTTTTATACTATGTAGTGATTCCAATGCGATCGGAAAAATAAAGAAAAGGTATAATAACTAAATCATTGTTCATTTACTTTCAGGGTTATCTCCCTCATCAGAATCGCGAGAGCGACGCAGCAGTACTGACTCGAGTGAATCTTTACCAGAGCTAAATATTGAAGTGGTACCTAAAAGAAAAGATGACGATGACCCAGAAGAGTTTTATCAGGAGTTAGAGAAAAAAATGAAGGAAATTATATCGGCAGATCGAAGAGGGTGTGATGCCCCGAAATCTGATACTATTGACAAAGAATCAGTAGAATTAAATGCAGTAGAAAAACCCAGTAGTCCAGAGATATAATTATGATCTCCGAAGTTTATATATGTAATTATGATAATTTTACGGAATTTTAAAAGCATATAAGTAGTTTATTAAATGTTACTTCATTACATATACATAATTGTAAATAAATAGGTCACAATGGTTATTTTATTGGTATATAATTGTTTATTTAATTATTTAATAATTACCTGCTTATCCAGGAGGCTATTCGAGATAATAGCACGATGGATTATTAGTTGAATATCAACTTACCTAAACTTAATTAATTTTAAGTAATTTTATAAGTACCCTCGATAACAATACTTTTTGCAATATCACGCGACACTCCATCGTATCGCATTCAAAATTGGGAATCGGAGTGCGAGGATCTGTGGTTCATGACTGAGGTATTGTTAAATGGTAAGACAATTAAGTTAGCTATATAACGACTTATGCCCTTATGCACTATGTTCATAATCGCACAACACGACTTATATTATTGCCAGTTTTGGTTTTATAGAAATGATGTGACTTATTATGCTTGAAATTTGTGTACTTTATGACTCAATTGAGGCTTTTTAGTGGAAAAACTATGCACGTAGCTTGAAAAACGAATGAAATCAACGGGTTTTTTTATCGTTATTAGATAATAAAAACAAAACATCATTTAGGTATTTATGCATTTAACCCTAGAAGTCCAATCTACGTAAATTTGACGTATGAACTCTTCTATATTTACCATCGAATCGCTGCAAAATCCAGAACCAACTCATTAGCCGTCGAGACCTAGCAGTACATAGTTGGCTCATCCATGTAAATTCCGCCATTTGGTTGTAAAGAGGATGTTGTGCGTCATTTTGACGTATAATTGGGCTTTTCGTAACTTTTAAAATTGTTTCAAATTTTTATTTTGTGATTTATTTGAATGATTTTTTTCCAAGTCACGTTTCACATGATATCTATAGTATTATACTATAGATTGAGTATAAAATGGGATCCAGACAACTTTTATACTAGGACGAAAAACCTTCAATTTTAGTAAATGACGATTATTGTCCTCCGCTGGATTTGGACTTCAAGCAAAGGGATTGGGTGGCTGAAGATGTTGTCCGGAGTAAAACCGAATATGTTATGGGGTTTTGTTACCCATGTATAATGAAAGCCGTAGATTGTAAAATAAACCTTTAATCGATCTTTCAATAATACAGTACTATGTTGTTAATGCTATACAATGTTTCACCAGTCACCACAATGAGTCTAGTCTGTACAGGTTAGCAGGAGACAATCATTGAGTATTGGTATTAAATACGTATCAACTGCGTATTGCGTTTTGCGTATTAACTATTGTCCTAGTGAATCATTTTCACTATCGTCGAATCAATTTAAAATTCGATCAAGTGCGTTCCGTTTCGGAACGCCACAGATAATAAAATATAGATAATAAAAGTGGCAACGCCACAATGTCATGGTGGTATACATTGAGGATACAAGCACTATAAAGAGATAAGAGAAGCCCGAAAACCATATTCCTGTATGTTCAGTTAATACAGGAAAAGTTATAGGTGGTCAGTGGCGATATTTTACGGCATGATATAGAATTTTAACAATTTCTATATCATATAATATCAAAATAATGTAGATAAATGCTAATGCTTCCTTCTAGGGAAGCGCGCTCCATCATAGGCCACATCTCAGCTTACCATTAGGCGAGATCGTGGTCAAGCGCTTCCCTATCACACAATAAAAAATAAAAAAAATAAATAAATAAAATACAATGAGCCGCAAAGATTTTATGAAAAAATTAAGCACAGATTTGAAGGTGCCTTGGATGCAAATACGACTTGTGGCACGCACTTTGAAGAGACTCTACGTGACAATAGCCCAATTTTTTCAAAATATGTGGTACCAGAGTATCCATAAAATGTTTACGAAAATGCAGGACCAAAGAAGTATCGATATTGCGGATTTTTTTCCCATAAAAAAGGCAAATTACCAAAGCACAGTGGCTAAAACGCTCATAAATTGTCAAGACTGGTTATAAATACTTTTTTTTTATGCGACTATTATAGACTATAGTATTATTGTCTTGATTATTGTAGTTAGATAATTTTTTTGAAAAAAGATTAAAAACGAGTTATTTTTTAAAAACTTACCCAATTATAAGAAGAAAATATAAGTTTAACATTTTTTGTTGGCTTTTTTTAGATGATTCAATTATCGTTCTGTATTTATATAAACAAAGAGTATAATATCATTAAATGCACTTAATGTGTTAACTGTATTTTTAATATCTATTGCAAAAAATAGTTAATTTCCATAGAAATATATTAGTATCCCAAGTTAACTGATAAATACCTTTTTTTAAAAATATAAAGATTTGTTGTTGCAGATTTATTGAAAAAAACGATTTAAAAATAATAAGGAATAGTGTGTGTTGTTTCCGTGCAGTATTCAATTAATAGACCAATAGCAACACGGCATTAATGCCAAACTGTCTCATGTCGTCACTTGAACCAATGACACTAAAAGAGTTGTTCCTTTATGCTCATGAAACTGTATATAATATTATGTAGTATTTAATAAACTATAATATTATGCTTTTAAAAATATACGTGTTTGTGAAAAAGTAAATTCTAGCCTATGTTCAAATAAAAATAGTAGGTAGCGTTTATTTCCCTCTGAGTAAGTAGTGTGTATTGTGTATCAAAAGTAACATTAAATACAATCAATTTTAATAACCGCCTATATACCAGGTATATAGTTGTAGCATACTGATGATCACAATACGTTGATCATATATTAGTACATTTCGCATTCAAATCATTCAAAATTATTGTAAAATACACGATGAAATTCGAAAATTTAGTTAAAAACATACTTTGTATAGAACGAATTGTAAAAACGCGTTCACTCGACCTAAGTAAGTATCTAATATGATATCAATAAACTAATCTGAATTATTACTGACTCTACAATTCCTATTTTCATTAAGTATTCCAATTATCTTAATATTAGATACCCAATCTCGATTAAACGCGTTTCTATCTGTGCTTTTCCGTAAATCGTTGTTTCATTTTCGAATGTCACTGTAGCGACGACAAGCCAATTTACGAGTTACCGAAATTTTATTTATTTATTTTATTTATTAGAGAACAAAAATTCACATTTATTTAAAACAATTTTGCGATGCGAAACCTTACGAGGTTTGTAGCAACGCTCACAGTCGCATAAACACCGTTTGTTATTCGCAAGGAAGACAAAAGAAGTGACTACATAAACCGGTTCCTTATCTATTCATGACATACAAATACAGGGTGTTCATTACAATGTTGTTTATTATGTTTATTTTATTGTTTTAATTAATTCGAGAAAATATCTTTTGTATATTATTTTGTAGTTTTTAATATTAACATCCTTCTTGACTTTTTGTGGCATAGAATTAAGTATAGTGGGTAATAAGAAATTAGCCGTACGCTTCCCATAAAGATTGTGTACTTTAGGAATAATTAATTTTTTATTAGTTATTTGTCTGGTAGCAAACTGATGCGAAATGGGATTTTGAAAGTTTATGTTATGAAATTGTTCTATGAGAAAAATCTTTTGAAACATTTGTCTTATTGGCAGTACATTACAATAGCTAAATAGTTCGAGAGGTTTATCTTTAAACTTGTTTTTAATATTAATAGGTACAATTTTTTTTATTAGTCTTAGTTGTAAATTTATGATTCTATCAATGTAAGTATTAAATGTACGTCCATAACTTGTGATACCGTATTGTATTATTGATTCTGCCAATGATCTATAGATACCGAGAAGAATTTTGTATGGTACTTTATTTCTGATGATATATAATTTTGAGAGTATGGCCCTAAGTTTATCACACAGATGGTCTATATGATGGTTCCAATTAAATCTGTTATCAACAATCAGTCCTAAGTAAGTATAATAAGGCACTTGGTCCACACATTCACACGAGCAGTCCGGGTTATAATATGTAGCTTTGTGAAGACATACGTGATTGTGTGCCGTGATTTTAAAATTATTAAAGTTTTTCAAATGACTCGAGTGTACATGTACTATTTTTGTTTTCTTAACATTTATGACAAGACCCGCATCGTGCGACCACATTAGGATACGCGTAAAATCTTCCTGTAACTGTTGAGCTGCAGTATTAATATTTTTGTCTGAGGCTATTAGACAGGTGTCATCAGCATATTGATAGATAGAACAGTGGTTGATGACATGTTCCATATCATTTACATACGCCAAGTACAATAAAGGTCCTAACACCGAGCCCTGTGCTGTACCCTCGGTGATGGTCATTTCATTGCTCATTTCATCGCCTACTTTAACACGAAATTTTCTATTAGCAAGATAATCTTTAAACCATCCCAGAAGAGGTCCACGGATACCGGAGTTATCTAGTTTGTGTATAAGAGTGTCATGCCTGAGTGTATCGAATGCCCTACTATAATCGATAAATAATAGCAGTACATGTTTTTTGTTATCGAGACATGAGTTTACTTCATCTGTAAATTTTGACAAAAGTTGTGAAGTTGACTTACACGGTTGAAATCCAAATTGAGAGACAGATAAAATTTTATTTTCGGCATAGAAATTCTGCATTTGTTCGGCTATAAATTTTTCCACGATTTTGTCTAATACCGGAAGAATGGTAATCGGGCGATAATTTTCATACTCACTTCGCGTACCCTTTTTGTGAATAGGTCGGATTATTCCAGTTTTTAACTCTAAAGGATATTTAGCATTAACAATAGATGCATTAATAAATTTAACTATAATATCTACGATTTTAGTGCATATATTTTTTATGTCAATACATCGAATGTTGTCGAATCCGGGAGCTTTATTGATATTAAGTTTTTTGTTGTTAGCTTTTTTAAGTAGCATTGATTTATTTTGTGGATAATAATAATCATTTTCACATAATAGACGCTTATTGCATTTAGGAATGATTTTTTTAATACTATAATAAAATTCTTGTGCAAAATTATTAGCAATTGTTTTAATGTCTATGTTATTTTTATGAAATGCTTTTAAGATACAGTTGTCTATTGAATTTTTGCAGCGACCTGTTAATGAATTCAAAATTTGCCATAAAGCGTGACTATTGTTGTAGTTTTGATTAATTTGATTATGATAGTAATTATTTCTTGATTTTTCTATGAATTTACGCGTTTTATTACGTAATTTATTGTATTTTAATCGAAGTATTTTATTAGTCGGGTCATTTTTCCAGTCAATAAAAGATAAATCTTTTTTTTCACACATAGTTTTTATGGTGCTAGTAATCCAAGGATCTTTGTTTCTTTTACTTGATGTTGAAATTATTTGTTCAAATTGTGATTGATTATAACAATTTTGGATGGTATTTTTTAAGTTATCATATAATTTATATGGACACTCTGTATTCGTAAAATCATCCCAGCTAACATGATCAAGCAAATTATTAAGTTTATTGTTATCTATTTTTCGAATGACTTTAACGTCACCCTGTACATGTGCTAATGATTGTCCAATGCACGACAATACGATCATACGGTGATCAGCCATTGCAGTGCCGAGCGCGCCCGAGTACAGGTCTAACAATTGCGTCCTTACAAAAATGTGATCGATTACGCTACGCGTTATTATTTGGTTTCTTATTTCAATTCTTGTATAATCGGTTATAACACTTGTTAGACCGCACTCGGCCATGCTATTTATGTAAAAATCTTGAATGTTACCCTTTATTTTTATATCTATGTTCATGTCTCCTAAAACAAAAATATCTAAGTGTTTAAAAGGTTTACTAGATAAAAGATCCTTTATCTCCCTTACGAACAAGTATTTACTTTCGTTGGGTGGCCTATATATTGCACAAATTGTTGCAACGTATTTGTGATTAGTCGTTAAATGACCTATGATTGATTCACAGTGATTTAAAGTGTGATGTTTGAATGTAAATACGTGAACGTTCCGTATGTATATTATAATACCGCCACCTTTTTTATTCTTACGTAACTTTTTGTGCATTATATAGCCATTTACATTGAACATATTTGCGATATTATCTTTAATGTTTACTTCAGTTAATATGAGAATATCTATTGGTGAACATGAACTGTTTATTAATTCTAAAACATAACAAAAATTTTTAATTAGTGATCTTACATTTATATGGACTAAATTTAACTTAACCTTTAACTGACGTGGTATACGTCTCACAGACGTCATTATTTTTATTATGACAATATTTTTCAAAAAACGCGACGCGTAGCGTTACCCCTCCCGCTACCTTCCTATCCCGCCATCTTGTTGCCGTCAGTCGCGGCCGCGAGCGCGACGAGTGCACAGGTTCTCCCACAGGAGCGATCGCCGTCTCACAGACGTAAGTACGGTGTTTATATACAAAAACTAAGCATGTCTCTTGGTCGTCACCTCTGTGTTTACGTAGGTAGCCACATAGGGTCTCGTTGACGTCACATCGGTTTTAATTTTATTAAATTTCGCAGAATGCCTAGAAAAAATGAAATCTGCACCTAAGAGTATGCCTCAAACACCTATGCTAGCTAGGAGTATGCCAAGGAAACGGGAAAGAACCCCAGTTGAAAGATCAACTTCTGCATTGGACCAACCGACATGCCTGAACCTCCTCCGTCTCTAAAAAGCCAAGCTAATCCGCAACCTGGAACTCTGAAGACGTGTGCAATATGTCCAAGTCGCCTAAAAAGAAGAACAAAGTACTATTGCTATCAATGCAGCAAGCCAATGTGTCTTACATGCTGTCTTCAAATATGCAATGACTGTACTACGACGTTGAAAATGTACCGAATATGTGCCTTGTCATTTTTTTTGTTATTGAAGAAAGACTAATTATTTTTGTTATTTATTAATTATAATACAAAGAAGTAACGATAATTTAAGTTCATTTGTCGATTGATGAATAGTTTTAGAAAAAAAAAGAGTTCCTAAATTTAGATAAGCAATTATAGTGTATTCATGAATAAATGTTGACTATTATTAAATTAAGGACAGTAGTTTTATTTTATCCGTAATAAATTGTTCTTATACATGTATGAATCAATTTGTAAAACCGTTACAGTATAGTATTGTTTAATTTATATTATTTTATTTCAATTTAATTTTTAACGTCTATGAGACGGTACCGCGGCGTTAAAGTTACATTTAGACCAGTACGTCAGCCAAAGGTTAAATTGAGATTTCGCTAACGATGGAACATTTTTACAAAATGAGTTATATGTACTACAATTAAAAAGTTCTAAATTATTGCTTGGGATATTCGACTGAACTATGGTGACCTACATAAAATACTATATCTATTACCGCCGATGATGTGCTGGTGCTGCCTGGTTGAGGAGATTTTCAATGTCTGTTTCGCTTCTGATCACAATAGGTTTATTATTCTCTGATTTACGGATTAATATATTCCCATTCTGGAACCACACATATTTATAATTTGGTGTTAATTTTTGCTTAGCTTGCCACAGCAGGGTTTTATTCGCTTTAGTTAGGGCTTTGCGTACTATCACTTTGGTTTTAGCTGCTGGTACTGCTTCATCACATACCACCTGTCCCACAAGTACCTCTCTGCGTCTGGAAGCACGTACCCACATATTACATAATTCCTCCTGTTTGAACTCCAGTTGAATACATCCATCCTGTCCGTTTCTTCCTTCCAGGCGCTTCACGTTGGAGATTCCTTCTTTGGTTAGATTTAGGTTATCAGCTAACTTGTTACATAAGTCATTAAGGTCTTCATTAGGACGAGACGGAATGTTGGCAACTTCTATGACGGTATCCAGACGCTGCTGTTCCATATAGCGCACGTGTTGTTTTAATGCATTTATTTCTAGATCGAGGTGTGAATATGTGCGTGTACTACGCACGAAATGAAACTTCTTTATGACCTTATTTTTTCAAAAAAAATAATTTACTATATGCAACTTTACAGAAATATGTCGAATCACGCGTGATAGGGATAAGAAAAAAAATGGTGCGTAACGGAAAAATGTCACGCTAAATTTTTTTTCAACCCCGATAAAGAAGTTTCACTTCAAAAACCTTCAGAAAACCTGGATGGGTTTTTCTTTTCTCTATGCAATTAAACAGACATTATCTGACGATAGTATGTAAACTGTAAAGGCGCTATTAACCTTAAGATTATTTTCAACAGTCTTAAATCTTAATATCTTTACATTGAACGGACCCAAACGTCGATGAGATAGTTAAAATAATTTTAAAGCAATCAAGTTACGTACTCAAACTAAATCTAGACCCGTATTCCAATCATAACATTTATCTTAGGCCAGCTGTTTATTTGAACACGCTAATTATCTGCGACATTGTATTATGAACTGCCTAAATAAGGACCTAATAAATTCTCCCAAGTAAAAATTCAAAACTAAATGCCTCGATTTACCTTTTATTCGATCAAAGTAAATCTGTAACATTTCATAAAACTTCATATCGTAAAACTGTATACTGTGAATTGTTCACAACTTTATTTTAAGAAATTACCTCAAATATCACCTTAAATAAAACCTACGAAAAGTTTTTTTTTTAAACCTCTAATGCACTAGTTAAGGCATTACTTTTCGTTTTTAATCGAATAGCAATAAGGCTGTCTTTGTGTAGCAATTAATTGTTATTTGTCAAGGGTTATAGCCTAAATAAAAACTAACGCAGGTAGTTTAAGAAATTAATGCGGGTAGTCAAGAAACTAACGCGGGTAGTTAAGAAACTAATTTGAAAGTAATTCGCATACTGTTTTTGTTCTGATACACGGACAAGTGAATGTTTATTGTTTACGTTCGATTGAAGGATCTGGATGCAGTGTACCAATTAATGTGCTTTCTTTGTTAGTGTTAGCTCACAAAATAACAAACATTAAAGCAATTCGTTACTTAATTTATCTTGATGGCAGTGCTTACGCCACAAAGTATTTTTTAAAATTACGTGAATTACCTACTAAAGTGAACCCGTCCCTGAATAAGTGAAATAGGTACTGTTAATTTATCACTGCGTAACTAAGATGGGCTGAATGTAATGGAATAAGTTTTAACTAACTACAAAACCGTAAAGCAATATCGCACGACCTAATAACAACAACACTGCGTAAATAAGTTGAGTTAAATGTAATGCAATACGATTTAACTATACACTGGTCTGTAGGCTACAACTTTTAACAAAATCTAATCGTTACATTCGGTACAACCTGTAAATCAGCACTGTTTTTAACCGACTTCAAAAAAAAGGAGGAGGTTATCAATTCGGCCGGTATGTTTTTTTTTTTTTTTTTATGTATGTACACCGATTACTCAGAGGTTTCTGAACCGATTTACGTGATTCTTTTTTTGTTCGATGCGGGATGGTGTCGAATTGGTCCCATAAAAATTTTATTCGGATAGGCCCCGTAGTTTTATTTTATGAGCATTTTTGTCTGTATTTGTAAATGTTGCAAGTGCAAGTTTGAAGTCGGTTGTTTTTAACGCAGTTATTGACTTGTTGTGCAGCATTTTGCCGCGGCTGTGACCATTTTCCTCAATTAATTTAAAATAAATTTTGTAACTAATGTTTTTGGCAATAAATTTCTTTTTCTTTCGAATAAGTTACTTGAAGTTACTACATTTTGAAAACCTACTTTCTTTATCTTACTGTACACTCAAAGTGGAATGTTATCTACTGACCGGTTTTGTATGAGATTGAAGGATAGTTGCACGACACGTCGACACGTCGCTCTGGTTCCGGTGATCTCAGGCTCGACGTGTTGATGGTAGTGATGGTAGCGCGACGCCCGGCGTGATATTGCGGTGCCTGGCGTGGATGCGCAACGCCTGGCGTGGTGTCGCGGAGCCCAGCTTGGTGCCGCGGCGCACAGTATGGATGCAGCACCACATGGCGCCACGCATGACGCTCGACGCTCGACGCATGATGCTCGACGCATGATGCTCGACGATCGACGCATGATGCTCGAAGCCGGACGCTCGACGCAATGGCACGGTGCACGACATGATGACACGGCGCTGCTCTCGATGATACGGCTTCCGACGCGGTGATGCGAGCGGCAGTGTCATCCGTGCAGCGCGAGGCGAAGTTGCCACCCTGCCCGCACATAACGAGCTCTCCCTTTGTCTCCGGCTGCTCAGTGACACGTATGCTCGTAGATCTGTAGGATGCTTCTTCCCGTTGAAACTGGATCGAAGTGCCACGTGGTTGCGGCGCTTTGACTTTTAATCAGGTTATCGTATATCGTATCGAGGTTATCGCCACGTGTTTTCTCATTTGCTCGATTTGATCCCAATTCTGATGTCGGAGCAAGGTGTAGATTGTGAATCTATTTTCAAGCTGTGGGCGTTGCGTTGGGTAATCGAGCAAAGAAACACCTCAAACTCAATCATTTCTTTATTTACCACCGATTCGGAAAGCAGTATCTACAGAGAAGAACCGGCAAGAAACTCCATAGTTGCTCTTTTAATCATGTCAGTTTTACAATACAGTCATTTTAAATACAATCACTTTAAATACAATCAATTTTAATAACCGTTACGTTACACATTTAAATTAAACACTAGCAGAGAAATGGTTAACAGTTCCTAGTAGTGGAAGATCCGAACTCTTCGATGTTCGAATGTGAAGTGCCGTCCCGAGGGCGAGCCTTCACGGGCTCGACCCGGTACAAGCATGAAGTAAGCCGCCAACTTCACTGTGCTGCCACCTCCCTGGAACTCGTGCTTAGAGTCGTTTTACATCCGCGCTATTGACCGTCTCCGACACGGCCATCCTGCGCTGAACACGTCCTCGTGTTTGTGGGTGCTGTAACACAGAAAACATCTCGCACAGTACATGCTCTTCGGCCAATCCTGACAAATTTTTACAATTAAACTCTGATATTTAATTTTTAGGCTTTTAAACCACAAAACTGAAAAACTAAATCCTTATGATCACTTAGTTGTCCGTAAGTCTATCAGTCTATCTATCAAGACCTTTGAAATTCATATCGCATACCATCGTCCCGTTAAGCTTTGAAAAGTTATAACAGTCGATCAAAAGATAGCAGTTTTCGACATTCGCAGCGGACACATGGAATCGATACCTTCAGGATATTTCTTGTGAACACAGAATCATGAAATTTGTACAAGAAACGTCTTATAGCAAAGAATCTCATAAAACAAAATTTAAGTTCATATGAAAACACTAAACAGGTTTTTTTCTTAATTTGAATATCCTAAAATAATTTCCAACTTCAACCCTTTGAAATAAACCATTTTGATTAAAATAATGAAACATTGAATTCTGATCATTTCAATTAAATTTATGAACTACTACTAAAAGAAAATAACGCATAAGCGACCAAACACCACTTTCACTGCTATTGTCATCAGAAGATCATTATTAAAGTATCACAAAAAAACTAGAGCATGAATCTTATCCGAGGCCTGTGGCTTTTCACTAAGCCCATCATCACACACGCATTCCACCGAATGCCAACTCTGGCTTTTCACTAAGCCCATCATCACACACGCATTCCACCGAATGCCAACTATGGCTTTTCACTAAGCCCAACAACACACACGCATTCCTCCGAATGCAAACTCTGGCTTTTCACTAAGCCCCACAACAAACCTCATGTTTGTTCCACACGCATTCCTCCGAATGCCGAGTCCCACGGACTCCATATTCCATATCTAATGGTCTCTACAAGACCCAACCTCCGCCAGCGTCACCCGCGCACCGCGCATCCACGGTTAACTATAAGCAGCTATCTGGGGGCCTAGACAAAAACCATTTTCTGTAAGCGTTAACGCCTACGGAAAAATCTAATTGTATGGAGTTGACATTTGCTAACGAGAAGTCACGTGATTGCTGCTTAAATGGTAGACAAAGTCAATATTCCTCTTGCGGAAAGGAACGTCGAAGTGAGCGTGACACGCAAACGACAAAAATGTTCATCAAAATGGTAGACAAGTGCCACTTTTGACAAACGCCAATGATATTTTGACGTTTCCGCAACACGATAAATTAGCGGGAGATCGGACCCAGACGCTAACGCATAACGCATTACCTACTTGCTCTGTGGCTAACGCTATTAACGAGTAAACGGATATTTTTGTGTTTTTAATTCAAATTAAATAGTGAAAATGCATAGTTTAAGATTATCATGGGCTGCTAATATTGAAGCAGCATTGCAAAGACGTCAAACAAGAATAAATCGACGTAAAATGGTGCAAATTATGGAGATGGAG
The DNA here is from genome assembly GCF_061535395.1 of Colias eurytheme. NCBI lineage: Eukaryota > Metazoa > Arthropoda > Insecta > Lepidoptera > Pieridae > Colias > Colias eurytheme. The sequence continues at coordinate 1,430,993 of NC_143011.1, read as the reverse complement.
GAATTGGAGTTTATTCATCTTTTTAGGATAGATAAACAAAGTTTTTGTCGTCTTTGTGATGATCTTCGGTGTTTAACCTTATTGAAAGGTACACGGGAAATTAGTTTAGAAGTCAAGGTAAGTTTTATACCTACTTCTAACCTTATTTAAAATATAAAGTTACTTAGTGTAATTTCTCAATGAAATCATGTTTCAGGTTTTGTGTACTCTTAGTTTTTTGGCTACGGGATCATATCAACGCATTGTTGGACTAACGCAGCATTTGGTACAAAGAACAACTAGTAGGTGTATTCGTCAAGTTGTTGAAGCATTGAGCCATCCGGCCATTATAAATAAATGGATTCTGTTTCCGAGGTCGCAACAACAACGAGCCCAAATAAGACTTGAGTAAGTTATGATAGGACAAAAGTATTTAAGTTTAAAGATATACTAGAATACTTTTAAGTAGTAGCATATTCCTGATGTACATTACACTAAACAATATACTTTCTTTAAGGCTAATAGGTACACTTAGAACATGCCTCATGTAGCCTCGTATGTACATTAGGTTCAAAATACTAGTAAAAAAATCTGTCCTCTTATAAAGTAAAATATAAAGTATTATATTTTCCAAAACTACAGGTTTCAGAGGCGGTTTAGACTCCCGGGTATAGTTGGATGCATAGACTGTACCCATGTGGCAATAGTCAAGCCATCAGATGATGAACACCTATTTTTTAATCGGAAAGGGTATCATTCATTGAATGTACAAATGGTAAGTTTACATTTGTCTGTGACTCAACTATGTAAATAGCTTTATATAGCTCTTACAGAAACATTCATAAGATTATTACATAGGTATATAATATAATAATTGTTAAATAATATTTTTCCTGTCAACAGGTATGCGACAGTAATTTAAAAATTTTTAATGTAAATCCAAAGTTTGGCGGAGCTACCCACGACTCTTTCATATGGGCATCTAGCAGAATGGAAACATTTATGAGGGAATTGCACCAAAATGGAGAACAAGTGTGGTTATTAGGTAGGGTAATAAATAATATTATGGTATATTTTTAGATAACACTTGTTGAAAGCATTTTATTCGCAAATAATCATTACATAGTACAAATATTTATTTATGTGTTTTTAGGTGATTCTGGATATCCTCAGCGGCCATGGCTGATGACTCCTATATTAAATGCAATTCCTGGCTCTGTTGAAGACACATATACTCAGCGACATGTACAAGCAAGGAATTGTATAGAACGCTGTTTTGGATTGCTCAAGTCACGTTGGAGATGTTTATTAAGACACAGGACCTTACACTATCATCCTGTGGTTGCTGGGAAAATTGTACTTGCCTGTTGTGTGTTACACAATATGGCTTTAGAGGCCAATTTACCTTCTCCATCTATTATGGGAGTAGAAGAAGATGATGCTCAACCTGAGAATGCATCTGATAGTGTTGGTGCTGCTAGTAGTCAAAGTGAGCTACTCCAAGGCAGGGCAGTATTGAATAATCTTTTATCCAGACTTTAATTCATGAGTATAATTTTAAGTAGTTGTAATAGTTATTTCTCTTTATTATATCATTTTGTGTAGAAATAATTGTTAACATTTAATTTTAAATTTTGATTGTTCTTTGGAAGTATTTTGCTTAAGAAAATAAGAAATAACCGTCTAAAAGGCTAATTCTATGCATATTTTATTGTTCAATTAATTTTATATTAATAAGTAGTAGTTATAATTGTTTATGTAGTTTTAATCTTATTCTTTTGTAACATATTTTATACATTAAGGAATTCAACAAGTGAATATGAATAAATACAATATTTAATTACATTAGGCTTAGAATACATAGTATAAGGGCTGATTTTTCAATAGCCAGATATCTATACAAAAGCTGTCAAACCGCAACATTTATTCCCCTGGTAAAAATTATCTGACCATTGAGAATGAAAGCCAGAACATAATAATTATGTTACTTATATTCTAATTTGATGTAGTACTTGTACTAGTTAAAGTATTTCTTACTTGTGTATCATTTTTTTTTATTATTATTAGTGTATAACAGTATATTGTGTTAGTACACTGACATGATTTAAAAGAGCAACTATGGAGTTTCTTGCCGGTTCTTCTCCGTAGATACTGCTTTCCGAATCGGTGGTAAATTTTAAAATATGTAATGACAGTGAGTAATTTGTGAAAGCAATGTAATAATTTCATTTCCATTGAAGATAAAAATTAAAAATATTCTTTAAAATAATATGTTTTATTAATAATATATGCACTTATAAAATTAATATATGTAGTATAAAAGGAGTCTTAAAAAATAATAACAAAATATAATTAAAAAGCTTCAAATACAAAATATCCTAAATTAAAATTAGATTAAAATATATAAAAACAACCGACTTCAAAAACGGAAAAGTAAAAAATAAAAAAGATTTGATATTCTTAATTACTACATATTATTTAGATGTGATATTTACTAAAAATGTTTGATGTTGGTGCACCAGCTTAATACTAAGTGTTTCGTGCTTGGCACCGACTTCAAACCTTTTTAGTAAATAGCACATCTAAATAATATGTAGTAATTAATAATATCAAATCTTTTTTATATTTTACTTTTCCGTGTTTGAAGTCGGTTGTTTTTAACGCAGTTATTTTTATTTAATAATTTTTAGTGTATTTTTCAATACGAATCAGCCCAAACTCGATAAAGTTGAGTCAATATTATATCCTATGGCTATATATATTTCCTATGGCCTCCTTCCGATTCCATCATCAAATCAGCTCTATGTCATGATAATGTTTCATCGCTATCCAATTTACATACATATACAAAATTTCAGCTCAATTGGTTACCGGGAAGCGAATCAAAGTTACTTGCTACATTCCAATTAAGTCATCGAGTCAAGACAAAAATGCTTATAAAATAAAAACTACTGGGCTAAGGCGTATAAAATTTTTATGGGACCAATTCGACACCATCCCGCATCAAACAAAAAAGAATCACATCATACATAATATAAAAAAAAAAGATACCGGCCGAATTGATAACCTCCTTTTTTTTGAAGTCAGTTAAAAATAAATTAATTTGGTCTCAAATTACGATCTTCGAGGAGTAATATCAATTGTGATATTCTTGAATTAAGATGTTGCGTGGAGTCACGTAGGTCTGCCTCTATGCGGGTGCGGACTTCTTCGACCCGTACGCGCTCAGCTTCCACTTGCACTCGCTCTCTATCAACTTGGATACGTTGTGCTTCAATTTTGAGCCGTTCAGTTTCCAGCTCATATTGACGCGCATCCCTATCCATTTCAAAACGCAATCTTTTTTCCTCTATTGCCACAAACTCACTGGTGGCTCGGTCAAATGGTGTTTGGCGTCTTCGCTGTCTGAGACTGCGATGACGAGGTGTAGAAGGGCCGGCAGATACCGGCGATCTTCCTGTGAACATAGATAAAAGCTGTATTACTCTGTATTGTGTAGTTTATTGGATGAATAAAAAATCTAACATGGAGAGAAAACGAACAAAATATGGTGGTAGTTAATTTATTTAATAATGTTAAGTATTATGTTTTAATGTAGGTAGTTTTAAGTTTCAATAACTCAATTAGTTTCAATAAATAAATCAATAATTTAGTAGTAGGTATCCTAATACCACTTTTATGCATTTACCACCACTAGGCTATTTGACAGCATCAATAAATTGAGTTCGTTATTTAGTTACTTTTGAAAATTATTGGATTTTTTCTTTAGTTAAATCAATGAATAGGTATTTACAAAAATTTTAAAACAAAAAATTGTTCTGTCAAATTACCTATTTCAATACTAATTTTATAATAATTACCTCCTTGTATAGTTCTACTATTGGAAGGACCTGGCACAGGACTGACTGGATGAGCTCGTGGAGTTGATGTTACATGGGTATTTTCTGGAGGTAATGCCTCCATAGTCATTTCTTCTGGTGCTGGTATGGAGGTGATAATTCTTTCTTCTGTTTCCCCTCTATTGACTTGAGGACCTTGAGGTTGAGATGGTTCCTAAGTACAAAAATATAATTGTTGACCAGAAATATGCAAGTTTTTATAGAATTATCAAAACAAGATATAACATTAATATAATAATATGAATGTTCACTCACTTGGAATCCCGCTTCTTCTATGGCTTCTGTTCCAGTAATTGCGGTAATCCCAATTAACCTTAACACTCTCTCCTCAAGTCTACTCAAAGGCTTTCCCCTACCAGGCCCACCACCAGTGCCACGAATATCCCGATTTATAAGGGAGGCTTTCTTTTTTGTTTTGGTCTTCCAGTCAGACCATACCTGTAGCACGAAATATAAAATATTAACATTAAAATAAATGGTCTTCAGAGGCAGTGGCGGCGCAAGACCTAACTAGGCGAGGCCCCCTAAGGGATGATGCAAAAAGACGGATTTAATTAAAAGATTTTTTTTGATACTCATAAATGCTAAAAAAACGCGCCGTCCAAGGGGCGCGAGGCCGTGGACGGTCGCCCACACCACCCACGCCTTGCGCCGCCTCTGTTCAGAGGTACCTAAGCAACAGCAGACTTTGCTTAATAATTAATTATCATATTACCCTTTTCCATTTGTCGGGATTTTTGCTAACACAATTTCCACCCACTGAATTTAACAATTCGGCTAATTCTTGCCACAAGCCTTCACCCCTTACCCTTCCTTGAAGTCCAACTTGTGGCCTTGAAAGATCACCGTGGCTAAAAATAATATTCATAAGATTAGTGTACAGTGAGAATATTAGCCGAAAGTTTGCTACTAACATTCTAATACCATGTTTATCAAACAAGTAACTATTAAGGTTTGAAACGAGTTTCTTAAGAATAACAAAATGTAAAATAAATGACAGATTTCGGAAAAAACCTACCTTTCCATAAATTCTAATAGTAAACTAAATTGTTCGGGACTCGCACGAAGTCTGGATTCCATGGTTATCACAGAGCAATTAAGTAATATAGTAATTAGTAATAAGTTGACTGATTTCAGCGCGCGAGTTTGCGTTTGAACTTTGGCAGTAACAGATACTGACTCTTTGACAATTGACAGTTGACACTTGCTACACACTATTCCATAGACTAATTATAGAGTGTTTCGGATAACGCTGCGGAATGGGCGTTCAGCGTTCCATGTGTAACATGTCTACCAATTTCAACACGCTAATGTCAAGTCCTTAGCGTGAGCGGAAAACGCTTGCATTGAAAACGCTTGGTTTTTGTCTAGGCCCCCTGTACTCCTAATAGCAGACGCCGGCTTCAACGGACTACGGTAATACCGCGCATCCACGGTTTACTATAAGCAGCCATAATCCCCTTATAGCAGACACCGACTTCAACGGACTACGGCTACGAAATGACTACTGGCACACTGACCAATCGAACTAAGATTCACCGCTATCACTCAACTCAAACTCAAGTTTCAAACATTAATCAACTTCAAGTGGTACTTGGCCCTCAGGCATTCTCAATATATTGACAAAGTGAAGTTACCCGAACATTGTATAAACAACATCTTTCTTTTCAAAGTGATTATTGGTGTTTATAGGATTCAATAGCTCAACAGTTAAAAAAAATGAAATCTTATCTGAACTGAATATTACTCATCCAACAGTATATTAAAACTCAAGTTATCTCCTATACAGCCATACTGACAATCATGTGTCCCCGTACGCCATTTCTCACACTACATTACTACGGTAATTCATCTCGGGATACCAAAATAACTACCATCCTGCCTCAGCCCACACTGACCTTACAGGGTTACCATACTGCCCCGGTCCTCCTGACCGGTCAGAACACACATCTACTATCCTGGACCTCATGCCAGATAGAACACCACCATCCTTCGATGAACTACATTACCATCACAATATTATTTCACGCAACACACATTTACTTCACAACGTACGAGACAACACAACCATCAGTATGCTACAACTATATATCGTCGATGTACGTACGACTATGTATTTGGGCTTAGTGAAATCACATATAAATCACACATGTATTGTGTTAATTTTATTTATTACGGATTCAACATCAAACAACTCTACGGTAAGTATCAAGGTGCGTATTAACTATAGAGCTATTATTTATTACCTTACCTAATACCTATAGGTATGTTATAGCTAATTGCTGCTGGGCGCTGGCTGCGATTTCGTCCATGTATCTACTGAAAGGTTTCATGACATAATATGAGCACAGGGGAATAAAATAAAAATACCAGTATGTACATCCAAAAATATTTATTTCAATTATTACAAATTATCCTTAATCTAATTTTGAAAATCTAACACTGAATTAGATTCCTTACAATAATATTATTCAAATTAATAACAAAATAACGTATTTTACGGCTAAATTAATATTGAACTAATTATGTAGTTAAAACACGAAAGCGCATTACCTTGTTATACCAAAAATTTTATATGATACAATATTTTCAACTGATATCGAAATGTACGAAAATAGTAATAATGTAATTGAACTGAGAACATAATATTTTAATATTCAGACAAAGCTGTATTGTTTCGATATACGTAGTTTTTATTGTAAACTGCACATATTTTCATAGAAAAATACTGTAAAACAACAGATGATGAAATTTTCAAAGAGAATAAAAAAATACAAATTTGCCGCGCAATTGACATTAATTGACAGTTTTAAAAGTTTGTACCTATAGGTAATATTAATAGAAATAATTATCGAGATTTAAATGGCTCTACACGAGATTTATTTTGTTTTTTTTATTACTATACTTCATAAAGACACAATTAACTCGTACCTACTCGTAATACGATACCTTGGAGTTGGAGCGAAAATATTGTTTGTTATAATTTGGCTAGGTAACTTATTATTGAAATGAAAATAATAATTAGAAAAATGCATTGTGAAACCGTTTTAAGCAAAAAACGTTTCGATAAACGAATTATGTTTTTGAATGAAATACAAATTATTGCATGCTTTTAAAATACAAGACTTAACTATCTACTAATGAAAGTTTTCATGCATTTTGTTCGAAACACGGTAGGTCAGCCGTGTTTTGTTACTTTAAAAGTGATGTAGGGGCTTGTTATGTGCGGGTGTAATAAAAGATGTAATAACTACGCAAAGGTTATATTTCGTTAACTACATATATATATTCGTATGTAATTAATATTCGACCTAATGCGACCAACCCGTGTCCCGACAAGCCCTTAACTAACTGTGCATAACGCACAAACTGTTTATATACGAGTTACCGTGTGAACCTATGGTGGGAACTTTCTTAGTAGGTACTACACTTGAAATATTTCGGTAACTCGTAAATTGGCTTGTCGTCGCTACATCATTCCCCCCTTAAAATAAAAAGGGTATACAAGTAAAAAAATCTTACAATAAAATTAAACAATAAACAAAGGGGTATATATAAAGTGTCGCTATATAAGATTACAAAATGTTTACAATATAAAGTATAAAAAATGTTCACAATATAAATCAATCATAACGTATACAAGTGGTTACAGTTAACACCTAATTTCGTTAAACTATTTATGTTATTACAAAAACTCGGTTGGGTCTTCTAAGTGGCGTGCGATTATTGTTACACGTCAATTAACACTTAGTAACGTCAACATTTCAAATCTCAATAGGTTCTTTACACTTGTATCGTTTAATATTACAAAGGCTATTACTATACACTCATAAGCCATAAATCAAAAGTACTTAAATTTCTAAGTAGTAAACATTTCAATCAAAACTCAACACAAACATAAATTTGAAATACCATACTTAAAACGTTAAACAATGAACTCGTTTCAAAATTACTTAAGTTCTATTATTTATTAAATACGATGTGTTGATTAGTAAGTATTTATTATACATTTCTAAGAAGACTTAATAATACTTATAATCATCGTAATTCTAATAAATATAAAATAGTTGAAAAAATTACAAATACAATACTATTACCTAAATCGTACTGGTAATCGTATAGCTCTTCCACTACGCGTGGTATGTGTATTAGGCAATTCGCTACTTGGAATTTGTAACGGAACCTCAGTATCTGCCCCAGATGTCGTATCACTATCATCATTCAAATAATATGCAGGTTTTAGACGGTCTACAGATATACTAACTTTCCTGCCAGTCATTTGAATATAAAATACCTTTTCCTCTCGACTCAACACACGATAAGGACCGTCGTATGTTGGTTGTAAAGGCTTACGTACTGCGTCGTTTCTTACAAAAACATAATCGCACTTTTGCAAATCGGGGTGAATAAATATGTTCCGTCTTTCATTCTGCCTAATAGCTACTGACTGATATTTCCTAATAGAGTCTCGTAATTTACTTACATACTCAAGACTGCTATCTATTTCAAAACTCGATTTTTTATCGTAATAATCACCTGGTAATCGTAAAGTTGTTCCGTACGTTATTTCTGCTGCGCTTATGCCGGTATCACTTCTTACTGCTGTTCTAAGTCCTAGCAACACAGTTGGTAATTCCGTAACCCAAGAAGATGATATATTGCATAAGCGAGCCGTTAATGCCGCTTTAAGCGACCTATGCCAACGCTCTACCGCCCCGTTACTCTGTGGGTGGTAAGGTGTCGTACGCAACTTATTAATACCTAATAACTTCATTAGTGTAGCAAATAATTGACTTTCGAATTGGCGTCCTTGATCGCTTATTAGCTTTTTCGGACAACCGAAACGAGAGATCCATCCTTCATATATTACACGCGAAATCGTTTCAGCAGTTATATCTCTCGTAGGAAAACATTCTGGCCATCGCGTCCCCCTATCACTATGGTTAGGCAATACGTCCTAAAACCTTCGGGTGAAGTGGGTAAAGGTCCAATTAAATCAACATGAATATGTTCAAACCTATCGCACTGCAGAAACGATCCTAAACCTGACATTGTATGTCGATTAACCTTCGATCGTTGACATTCAATGCATGTTTTAACTTTTAACCCATTGGCCAACGTGACGAATCATATTTGGCCAATAAAAACGATTTTGAATCAATTTGCGTGTAGTCCTTATTCCGGGATGACATAAATTATGTACACTATCAAAGGCAATACGTCGAAATTTATCAGTCAAGTAGGGTCTAATTTTATCATTATCTAAATTACAATAAATAAATGTACCACTTTCAGGTAACATTATTTTCTTTAACCTATTATTAGCGTCTTTCAAATTAGATAATTGTAACATATAAGAATCTTGTTGTTGATCCTTAGCAAGTTCTGCATAATCTATTACAGTGGGACAACTTATTGTTGCGACTCGTGATAACGAATCTGCAATGACATTATCTTGCCCACTTACGTGCCTCAAATCCGTTGTGAACTCACTAATGAATATCAAGTGTCGTGTACGTCTGGGTAACTCTTTCTCGCTATTTACTTTAGAAAATGCATAAATTAACGGTTTGTGATCCGTATACACCGTTAACTGTCGTCCTTCGACCATATTCCGAAAATGACGAATAGCTAAGTAAATTGCTAATAACTCCCTATCATACGTACTATACTTGCGTTCAGTCTTAGATAGATTCTTAGAAAAATAACCTACATGAGTATCCGATGCGTCCGTCATAAGTGCGAGCGATGCATCGGCCTTAGGGTGCTAAAAAAATCTGCACTTTATAAACAAAAATATAAGTTGAGTTACCTTGGTGATAATAAATAACCATTTATACGGTCGCCGTAAACTAAGATCTAAAGTCATTAACTTAGTACCAAATGTCTTAATTACACTAAACTACACTTTATAATCACTACACAGTACACTCACTCGCGGATTGGTTATTTTTCGACACTGGTAAAATTATTAAAAGTCGGCTCTCCTGCTGCTTCTGCCACGCACAAGGTTGACGATAGTACAATCTGGCGATATGCTTAAAGCAGTAATGAAAAAACATAGCCAATTGGGATTTTTCTGTTTTGATATCCCTGCACGATCGCGACTTCGGGATGCGGAGCGATGCGCGCGATTCCCATACCTTCGACCACTAAACGATCTGCCTCTCGAGCCTGCACATTCCAGCTGGTTTACCCGCTGCTTTAATTGTGCTAACTGCTCGAGAAGGTTTAACTGTACCGACGAAACTGCTCTAACTGGAACTGCCGGATTCATTTTGAATTAAATTTTTATTTAATCAATAAATTAAATAATCACACAAACGAAATCTATGCAATTCACTATAATAATGTTCACTTTTCGTCGGGGGTCACCAATGTAGGGGCTTGTTATGTGCGGGTGTAATAAAAGATGTAATAACTACGCAAAGGTTAACTACATATATATATTCGTATGTAATTAATATTCGACCTAATGCGACCAACCCGCGTCCCGACAAGCCCTTAACTAACTGTGCATAACGCACAAACTGTTTATATACGAGTTACCGTGTGAACCTATGGTGGGAACTTTCTTAGTAGGTACTACACTTGAGTCTTATACGCGCCGCTACGCTGACCGGTTCTGCTGTGCAATACATCTCGTGCAATAATTACATTGTCAAAGTGTGATAACTGTAACAAGGGCCTAACGAAAAGAACACCAGGATTGGAATGCAGCAAGTGCGGAAAGGTTGTTCATGCAACCCAATCATGTACTGGACTGTCCTCCAAACAGCTCTCCGCCTTGCGTGGCGCCGGGAGCCTGGAATGGACCTGTGACGATTGTCAAATTAACTCGCCTCACAAAAAATCATCTTTTATAATACCTTTAGAGGAGGAAGAAGATGATACTATTTCAGAAGGGAACCAAGGTACAAGTTGTATAGATACTAACAAATTCCTAAAAGATATTACTTTAGAAATGAAAAGAATACTTAAGAAGGAGCTTCAGCCCATCGAAACATCGTTAAGCTTCTGCTGTGACAAAATCGACGAACTAACAAGAACTGTTGAAGCCCAAAATAAACAAATAAAAGAGCTAGAGAAAAAATATACTAACCTCAAAAACGAAAAATCACACCTCGATCTAGAAATAAATGCATTAAAACAACACGTGCGCTATATGGAACAGCAGCGTCTGGATACCGTCATAGAAGTTGCCAACATTCCGTCTCGTCCTAATGAAGACCTTAATGACTTATGTAACAAGTTAGCTGATAACCTAAATCTAACCAAAGAAGGAATCTCCAACGTGAAGCGCCTGGAAGGAAGAAACGGACAGGATGGATGTATTCAACTGGAGTTCAAACAGGAGGAATTATGTAATATGTGGGTACGTGCTTCCAGACGCAGAGAGGTACTTGTGGGACAGGTGGTATGTGATGAAGCAGTACCAGCAGCTAAAACCAAAGTGATAGTACGCAAAGCCCTAACTAAAGCGAATAAAACCCTGCTGTGGCAAGCTAAGCAAAAATTAACACCAAATTATAAATATGTGTGGTTCCAGAATGGGAATATATTAATCCGTAAATCAGAGAATAATAAACCTATTGTGATCAGAAGCGAAACAGACATTGAAAATCTCCTCAACCAGGCAGCACCAGCACATCATCGGCGGTAATAGATGTAGTATTTTATGTAGGTCACCATAGTTCAGTCGAATATCCCAAGCAATAATTTAGAACTTTTTAATTGTAGTACATATAACTCATTTTGTAAAAATGTTCCATCGTTAGCGAAATCTCAATTTAAGTTAAATTTAGTCCATATAAATGTAAGATCACTAATTAAAAATTTTTGTTATGTTTTAGAATTAATAAACAGTTCATGTTCACCAATAGATATTCTCATATTAACTGAAGTAAACATTAAAGATAATATCGCAAATATGTTCAATGTAAATGGCTATATAATGCACAAAAAGTTACGTAAGAATAAAAAAGGTGGCGGTATTATAATATACATACGGAACGTTCACGTATTTACATTCAAACATCACACTTTAAATCACTGTGAATCAATCATAGGTCATTTAACGACTAATCACAAATACGTTGCAACAATTTGTGCAATATATAGGCCACCCAACGAAAGTAAATACTTGTTCGTAAGGGAGATAAAGGATCTTTTATCTAGTAAACCTTTTAAACACTTAGATATTTTTGTTTTAGGAGACATGAACATAGATATAAAAATAAAGGGTAACATTCAAGATTTTTACATAAATAGCATGGCCGAGTGCGGTCTAACAAGTGTTATAACCGATTATACAAGAATTGAAATAAGAAACCAAATAATAACGCGTAGCGTAATCGATCACATTTTTGTAAGGACGCAATTGTTAGACCTGTACTCGGGCGCGCTCGGCACTGCAATGGCTGATCACCGTATGATCGTATTGTCGTGCATTGGACAATCATTAGCACATGTACAGGGTGACGTTAAAGTCATTCGAAAAATAGATAACAATAAACTTAATAATTTGCTTGATCATGTTAGCTGGGATGATTTTACGAATACAGAGTGTCCATATAAATTATATGATAACTTAAAAAATACCATCCAAAATTGTTATAATCAATCACAATTTGAACAAATAATTTCAACATCAAGTAAAAGAAACAAAGATCCTTGGATTACTAGCACCATAAAAACTATGTGTGAAAAAAAAGATTTATCTTTTATTGACTGGAAAAATGACCCGACTAATAAAATACTTCGATTAAAATACAATAAATTACGTAATAAAACGCGTAAATTCATAGAAAAATCAAGAAATAATTACTATCATAATCAAATTAATCAAAACTACAACAATAGTCACGCTTTATGGCAAATTTTGAATTCATTAACAGGTCGCTGCAAAAATTCAATAGACAACTGTATCTTAAAAGCATTTCATAAAAATAACATAGACATTAAAACAATTGCTAATAATTTTGCACAAGAATTTTATTATAGTATTAAAAAAATCATTCCTAAATGCAATAAGCGTCTATTATGTGAAAATGATTATTATTATCCACAAAATAAATCAATGCTACTTAAAAAAGCTAACAACAAAAAACTTAATATCAATAAAGCTCCCGGATTCGACAACATTCGATGTATTGACATAAAAAATATATGCACTAAAATCGTAGATATTATAGTTAAATTTATTAATGCATCTATTGTTAATGCTAAATATCCTTTAGAGTTAAAAACTGGAATAATCCGACCTATTCACAAAAAGGGTACGCGAAGTGAGTATGAAAATTATCGCCCGATTACCATTCTTCCGGTATTAGACAAAATCGTGGAAAAATTTATAGCCGAACAAATGCAGAATTTCTATGCCGAAAATAAAATTTTATCTGTCTCTCAATTTGGATTTCAACCGTGTAAGTCGACTTCACAACTTTTGTCAAAATTTACAGATGAAGTAAACTCATGTCTCGATAACAAAAAACATGTACTGCTATTATTTATCGATTATAGTAGGGCATTCGATACACTCAGGCATGACACTCTTATACACAAACTAGACAACTCCGGTATCCGTGGACCTCTTCTGGGATGGTTTAAAGATTATCTTGCTAATAGAAAATTTCGTGTTAAAGTAGGCGATGAAATGAGCAATGAAATGACCATCACCGAGGGTACAGCACAGGGCTCGGTGTTAGGACCTTTATTGTACTTGGCGTATGTAAATGATATGGAACATGTCATCAACCACTGTTCTATCTATCAATATGCTGATGACACCTGTCTAATAGCCTCAGACAAAAATATTAATACTGCAGCTCAACAGTTACAGGAAGATTTTACGCGTATCCTAATGTGGTCGCACGATGCGGGTCTTGTCATAAATGTTAAGAAAACAAAAATAGTACATGTACACTCGAGTCATTTGAAAAACTTTAATAATTTTAAAATCACGGCACACAATCACGTATGTCTTCACAAAGCTACATATTATAACCCGGACTGCTCGTGTGAATGTGTGGACCAAGTGCCTTATTATACTTACTTAGGACTGATTGTTGATAACAGATTTAATTGGAACCATCATATAGACCATCTGTGTGATAAACTTAGGGCCATACTCTCAAAATTATATATCATCAGAAATAAAGTACCATACAAAATTCTTCTCGGTATCTATAGATCATTGGCAGAATCAATAATACAATACGGTATCACAAGTTATGGACGTACATTTAATACTTACATTGATAGAATCACAAATTTACAACTAAGACTAATAAAAAAAATTGTACCTATTAATATTAAAAACAAGTTTAAAGATAAACCTCTCGAACTATTTAGCTATTGTAATGTACTGCCAATAAGACAAATGTTTCAAAAGATTTTTCTCATAGAACAATTTCATAACATAAACTTTCAAAATCCCATTTCGCATCAGTTTGCTACCAGACAAATAACTAATAAAAAATTAATTATTCCTAAAGTACACAATCTTTATGGGAAGCGTACGGCTAATTTCTTATTACCCACTATACTTAATTCTATGCCACAAAAAGTCAAGAAGGATGTTAATATTAAAAACTACAAAATAATATACAAAAGATATTTTCTCGAATTAATTAAAACAATAAAATAAACATAATAAACAACATTGTAATGAACACCCTGTATTTGTATGTCATGAATAGATAAGGAACCGGTTTATGTAGTCACTTCTTTTGTCTTCCTTGCGAATAACAAACGGTGTTTATGCGACTGTGAGCGTTGCTACAAACCTCGTAAGGTTTCGCATCGCAAAATTGTTTTAAATAAATGTGAATTTTTGTTCTCTAATAAATAAAATAAATAAATAAAATTTCGGTAACTCGTAAATTGGCTTGTCGTCGCTACAGTGACATTCGAAAATGAAACAACGATTTACGGAAAAGCACAGATAGAAACGCGTTTAATCGAGATTGGGTATCTAATATTAAGATAATTGGAATACTTAATGAAAATAGGAATTGTAGAGTCAGTAATAATTCAGATTAGTTTATTGATATCATATTAGATACTTACTTAGGTCGAGTGAACGCGTTTTTACAATTCGTTCTATACAAAGTATGTTTTTAACTAAATTTTCGAATTTCATCGTGTATTTTACAATAATTTTGAATGATTTGAATGCGAAATGTACTAATATATGATCAACGTATTGTGATCATCAGTATGCTACAACTATATACCTGGTATATAGGCGGTTATTAAAATTGATTGTATTTAATGTTACTTTTGATACACAATACACACTACTTACTCAGAGGGAAATAAACGCTACCTACTATTTTTATTTGAACATAGGCTAGAATTTACTTTTTCACAAACACGTATATTTTTAAAAGCATAATATTATAGTTTATTAAATACTACATAATATTATATACAGTTTCATGAGCATAAAGGAACAACTCTTTTAGTGTCATTGGTTCAAGTGACGACATGAGACAGTTTGGCATTAATGCCGTATTGCTATTGGTCTATTAATTGAATACTGCACGGAAACAACACACACTATTCCTTATTATTTTTAAATCGTTTTTTTTTCAATAAATCTGCAACAAAAAATCTTTATATTTTTAAAAAAAGGTATTTATCAGTTAACTTGGGATACTAATATATTTCTATGGAAATTAACTATTTTTTGCAATAGATATTAAAAATACAGTTAACACATTAAGTGCATTTAATGATATTATACTCTTTGTTTATATAAATACAGAACGATAATTGAATCATCTAAAAAAAGCCAACAAAAAATGTTAAACTTATATTTTCTTCTTATAATTGGGTAAGTTTTTAAAAAATAACTCGTTTTTAATCTTTTTTCAAAAAAATTATCTAACTACAATAATCAAGACAATAATACTATAGTCTATAATAGTCGCATAAAAAAAAAGTATTTATAACCAGTCTTGACAATTTATGAGCGTTTTAGCCACTGTGCTTTGGTAATTTGCCTTTTTTATGGGAAAAAAATCCGCAATATCGATACTTCTTTGGTCCTGCATTTTCGTAAACATTTTATGGATACTCTGGTACCACATATTTTGAAAAAATTGGGCTATTGTCACGTAGAGTCTCTTCAAAGTGCGTGCCACAAGTCGTATTTGCATCCAAGGCACCTTCAAATCTGTGCTTAATTTTTTCATAAAATCTTTGCGGCTCATTGTATTTTATTTATTTATTTTTTTTATTTTTTATTGTGTGATAGGGAAGCGCTTGACCACGATCTCGCCTAATGGTAAGCTGAGATGTGGCCTATGATGGAGCGCGCTTCCCTAGAAGGAAGCATTAGCATTTATCTACATTATTTTGATATTATATGATATAGAAATTGTTAAAATTCTATATCATGCCGTAAAATATCGCCACTGACCACCTATAACTTTTCCTGTATTAACTGAACATACAGGAATATGGTTTTCGGGCTTCTCTTATCTCTTTATAGTGCTTGTATCCTCAATGTATACCACCATGACATTGTGGCGTTGCCACTTTTATTATCTATATTTTATTATCTGTGGCGTTCCGAAACGGAACGCACTTGATCGAATTTTAAATTGATTCGACGATAGTGAAAATGATTCACTAGGACAATAGTTAATACGCAAAACGCAATACGCAGTTGATACGTATTTAATACCAATACTCAATGATTGTCTCCTGCTAACCTGTACAGACTAGACTCATTGTGGTGACTGGTGAAACATTGTATAGCATTAACAACATAGTACTGTATTATTGAAAGATCGATTAAAGGTTTATTTTACAATCTACGACTTTCATTATACATGGGTAACAAAACCCCATAACATATTCGGTTTTACTCCGGACAACATCTTCAGCCACCCAATCCCTTTGCTTGAAGTCCAAATCCAGCGGAGGACAATAATCGTCATTTACTAAAATTGAAGGTTTTTCGTCCTAGTATTAAAGTTGTCTGGATCCCATTTTATACTCAATCTATAGTATAATACTATAGATATCATGTGAAACGTGACTTGGAAAAAAATCATTCAAATAAATCACAAAATAAAAATTTGAAACAATTTTAAAAGTTACGAAAAGCCCAATTATACGTCAAAATGACGCACAACATCCTCTTTACAACCAAATGGCGGAATTTACATGGATGAGCCAACTATGTACTGCTAGGTCTCGACGGCTAATGAGTTGATTCTGGATTTTGCAGCGATTCGATGGTAAATATAGAAGAGTTCATACGTCAAATTTACGTAGATTGGACTTCTAGGGTTAAATGCATAAATACCTAAATGATGTTTTGTTTTTATTATCTAATAACGATAAAAAAACCCGTTGATTTCATTCGTTTTTCAAGCTACGTGCATAGTTTTTCCACTAAAAAGCCTCAATTGAGTCATAAAGTACACAAATTTCAAGCATAATAAGTCACATCATTTCTATAAAACCAAAACTGGCAATAATATAAGTCGTGTTGTGCGATTATGAACATAGTGCATAAGGGCATAAGTCGTTATATTATATATAAATAGCTAACTTAATTGTCTTACCATTTAACAATACCTCAGTCATGACCCACAGATCCTCGCACTCCGATTCCCAATTTTGAATGCGATACGATGGAGTGTCGCGTGATATTGCAAAAAGTATTGTTATCGAGGGTACTTATAAAATTACTTACGTTTATCGAAACGTTTTTTGCTTAAAACGGTTTCACAATGCATTTTTCTAATTATTATTTTCATTTCAATAATTAGTTACCTAGCCAAATTATTACAAACAATATTTTCACTCCAACTCCAAGGTATCGTATTACGAGTAGGTACGAGTTAATTGTGTCTTTATGAAGTATAGTAATAAAAAAAAAACAAAATAAATCTCGTGTAGAGCCATTTAAATCTCGATAATTATTTCTATTAATATTACCTATAGGTACAAACTTTTAGAACTGTCAATTAATGTCGATTGCGCGGCAAATTTGTATTTTTTTTTCTTTTTGAAAATTTCATCATCTGTTGTTTTACAGTATTTTTTTAATCATAATGATTAAAAGTATTAGAACTTATGAGATTGGTTCAAGTGTACCTTAGTTAACCTTTTGGGCTTGAAAAGTTAAAGTTACTACAATTTCCACTATCTTTAGCGTAAATCTGCGAAAGCGCCAGTAACGACTTTCAATTACGCATTTAGATGTTACTTACAAAATGAAGCAACAGCTGATCCCGACGAGGCAAAAATACCTCAAACTCAAACCTTTATTTATTCAATTAGAACTCTGCAGAAGCACAATTGAACCATCTTAACATAGAATTGCCACCTGTCTCAACTCACACAGTATTAACCCAACCGGACAAGAAGAGACCTTGGTCCTTACTTTTGGGGTCAGAAATAAATTTAAAAGGTCACCCCTTGAATAAGGCAATAAAATATCAAAACAGGTAAACGGTTTTAATTATAATACAGATTTTTAACATCCAACCAAACCGTGCGGTATCTATTAATGTTTAGAGCCAACGCCACCAATCATAATCTAAACATGGCTAGTACTTTCAGTACAATGCATGAATTATTTATTTAAAACTGATAGGTCATAAACTCTGTACTGGAAACAAATATACTGAACTCAAGAGACTAAAATGATAAGGAGCTTATCTGTGTCCCAAAACTGCAATTACTACAGCCAAGTACGTTACTTTTAATCAATTCGGTTTTAAAATATAATTATGATTTACATCAGAACTTATATACCGAAAGCCTCGGGCTGACTTATTTATAATAATTGTGTTTGTGCATAACACTAGGCAGTCAACAGCTATATGAACGTCAGATAGGAAAAGAGCCAAATTTATCCAGTCAGTAACAAAGGATTTTAACTATAGGTACTTTATTCTAATTCAACCAACTACTACTAGCTACTCCGTATGTCTTTTGGGTAGACGGAGGCAAATAGGATTTTTATTCCAACTATATCATTTGATATTTTGAAAATGTACGTTCGTGTACGGTAGGTACATTTTCATACCGTCAGAGTCATTTTGCAGATTATAGTGGTGCAGCACTGAACACTGTCTATTAGGTGGCTGGTGCTGCCGACCGGGCCTTCAGTTCCGCTTTCCAGAATACCTTCACCCTTCTAGGTGCTACTACTACTGAAATAGCGGTACTCTATCGCGTCGTTCAGGTCTCTAACTGACAGGATTTCTCATATTATCGTAACAACCTCGCTCGTTCTAACGAGAACAAATTATCGCCAAGGAATTCTGCTGCAGGATAATGGCAAGAGAGATTATAAGCTTAACTATGCATTATTATGTTCAGGAATATGGTGGATTTTGAATACTATCGTCGTCTGAAAGTATCTCCTTTCGATAAACTTCATTAAGGATGCAGATCTGATCCCATCTTTGTTCCGTAGGAATGCTACGACAGTCTAAACGTTACACTGTACAAAGAAAATTGCCCTAAATATAGTCGGTTGTTCCAACATCCGTAATATGGCTAGCCTGCCTTGCTAGCCCTTGATTGTAACTGCTACCAATGGAGGCATTGCTCTTGTGTTGTCCACAGTTGTGCGAGTGCAAAAATGAAGAACTGAGCTCGTGGGGAGCTATGTCGAATGAATCTGTGTTAAGATTATGACAGTATAGGACAGTTAGCTGTGGATGCGAAGACAGGACATTACTTTATTCATCCGTAAACACGCGAGGCAGCCACGGACAGCGATATAGCAAGAACTAAACTAGCAAAGTTTAGTTCGCTTACCAGACTTTGTCATGTTTTAAATGCAGTATATCCTCTGTATAGCATTGCATTTATGACTATTGATAAACTTAATTCACCCGTAAACACGAGAAGCAGGCACGGATAGCGATATAGCAAGAACTAAACCAGCAAAGTTTAGTTCGCTTACCAGACTTATATTTTAAAAGCCGTATAGTCTGTACATTTCATTTATTGCCCCCCCCCCCCCCCTAAAAGCAAAGAAATGAGAAGTCATTTGGCAGAGCTTTCTCGTAAAGGGTAGGGGTTCCAAGTTTAAAGCAGATACGAATCTAACGCATTCTCATTTCAGTCACCTGTCGCACCCACTGCACTCACACCTTACGCTGGCTGCAGCGAGGCTCTCCGCGAAGCCTTCTTACGGAGAAACATCCCATCGGAAGCTGTCGAACTAATGTTGGCATCGCTTTCCAGTAACACTAAGAAGCAATATAACGTAACTTATAAACTATGGTGGCAATTTTGTCTAGATAGAAATATTTATATATTCCATATAAATATATTCCAATTTTGAAAGTACAGTAGCGACAGTTATATCGTTTTTAACAAATGAGTTTAACAAAGGGGCTTCATATGGTACTTTAAACTCGCACAGGTCTGCCTTGTCTTTAATCTTAGGAAATAATATCGGGTCGGATGAATGCATAAAACGACTCCTAAAGGGAGCATTCAAATTGAAACCCAGTAATCCTAAGTACAATAATTATTCTTGGGACCCACAATTAGTTTTGAACCATATCTCAAGCTGGTTTCCTAATATAAACATTAATTTGGAGCAGTTGACTAAAAAAATAGTAATTTTACTTGCGCTGTGTACAGCACAGCGGGTCCAAACTTTATCCCTTATCAATCTTAATAATATTTATTTCTCAGACAGTGGAGCTAAGATTTTCATAACAGACTTGATAAAAACTTCGGCTCCGGGTAGAGATCAACCCCTTCTTATACTTCCATACTTTAAAGAAAATATAAGTATTTGTCCCGCTACTGCACTTTCTGATTATATCAATGTCACAAAACATTTGAGGAATGAGGAGGACAATAGATTAATACTAACTTTTAAAAAACCTAATAAACCCGCCACAACTCAAACAATCAGTCTTTGGATCAAAAACGTGTTATCGGAAAGTGGTGTCAACATTTCAATATTTAGTTCACATAGCACAAGACACGCTTCAACATCTACTGCTTGTGCTAGTGGTGTATGCGTTGATAATATACGTAAAACTGCTGGCTGGACTAAACATTCCGAAACCTTTGCAAGGTTCTATAAACTTAATGTAGTTAATGAAAACGAATTTGCAGAATCAATTTTGCAAGAATAATGTTTGATTATATTTTTGTTAATATACAAAATAAAACTAATAATATCTATATATGTTTTATTCTAAACTTGCACCCAAAATGATTCTTACAAAACTTTTATCTCTTAACATCTACATAGTGAATAATATCTGAAGAATGAAGCGATGAAATATAATATATGATCAAACGAACTTCAGAGTGAAGTTCGATCATTATTATATGAATCGCTTCATTCGAAGATATTAACACCCACCACACCCTAACCCAAAGTTTTGTAAGATTACAGACTCTAAAAATAACGAATATCGTACAAAGCGAGCAAATACTTGTCAGGTCGTAATACCCACAATTAATAAAAAATAAAATCTAAAGGCGTGCGTAGTTGCTAGCATTGAAAAAGGGAACTACATAGTAAATAATATCTTCGAATGAAACGATTCATATAATAATGATCAAACTTCACTCTGAAGTTCGTTTGATCATATATTAGTACATTTCGCATTCAAATCATTCAAAATTATTGTAAAATACACGATGAAATTCGAAAATTTAGTTAAAAACATACTTTGTATAGAACGAATTGTAAAAACGCGTTCACTCGAACTAAGTAAGTATCTAATATGATATCAATAAACTAATCTGAATTATTACTGACTCTACAATTCCTATTTTCATTAAGTATTCCAATTATCTTAATATTAGATACCCAATCTCGATTAAACGCGTTTCTATCTGTGCTTTTCCGTAAATCGTTGTTTCATTTTCGAATGTCACTTTTAAAGTAACAAAACACGGCTGACCTACCGTGTTTCGAACAAAATGCATGAAAACTTTCATTAGTAGATAGTTAAGTCTTGTATTTTAAAAGCATGCAATAATTTGTATTTCATTCAAAAACATAATTCGTTTATCGAAACGTTTTTTGCTTAAAACGGTTTCACAATGCATTTTTCTAATTATTATTTTCATTTCAATAATTAGTTACCTAGCCAAATTATTACAAACAATATTTTCGCTCCAACTCCAAGGTATCGTATTACGAGTAGGTACGAGTTAATTGTGTCTTTATGAAGTATAGTAATAAAAAAAACAAAATAAATCTCGTGTAGAGCCATTTAAATCTCGATAATTATTTCTATTAATATTACCTATAGGTACAAACTTTTAAAACTGTCAATTAATGTCAATTGCGCGGCAAATTTGTATTTTTTTTTTCTTTTTGAAAATTTCATCATCTGTTGTTTTACAGTATTTTTCTATGAAAATATGTGCAGTTTACAATAAAAACTACGTATATCGAAACAATACAGCTTTGTCTGAATATTAAAATATTATGTTCTCAGTTCAATTACATTATTACTATTTTCGTACATTTCGATATCAGTTGAAAATATTGTATCATATAAAATTTTTGGTTAATGCAGCTGGTATAACAAGGTAATGCGCTTTCGTGTTTTAACTACATAATTAGTTCAATATTAATTTAGCCGTAAAATACGTTATTTTGTTATTAATTTGAATAATATTATTGTAAGGAATCTAATTCAGTGTTAGATTTTCAAAATTAGATTAAGGATAATTTGTAATAATTGAAATAAATATTTTTGGATGTACATACTGGTATTTTTATTTTATTCCCCTGTGCTCATATTATGTCATGAAACCTTTCAGTAGATACATGGACGAAATCGCAGCCAGCGCCCAGCAGCAATTAGCTATAACATACCTATAGGTATTAGGTAAGGTAATAAATAATAGCTCTATAGTTAATACGCACCTTGATACTTACCGTAGAGTTGTTTGATGTTGAATCCGTAATAAATAAAATTAACACAATACATAATTGAATGTTACTTTTGATACACAATACACACTACTTACTCAGAGGGAAATAAACGCTACCTACTATTTTTATTTGAACATAGGCTAGAATTTACTTTTTCACAAACACGTATATTTTTAAAAGCATAATATTATAGTTTATTAAATACTACATAATATTATATACAGTTTCATGAGCATAAAGGAACAACTCTTTTAGTGTCATTGGTTCAAGTGACGACATGAGACAGTTTGGCATTAATGCCGTGTTGCTATTGGTCTATTAATTGAATACTGCACGGAAACAACACACACTATTCCTTATTATTTTTAAATCGTTTTTTTCAATAAATCTGCAACAACAAATCTTTATATTTTAAAAAAAAGGTATTTATCAGTTAACTTGGGATACTAATATATTTCTATGGAAATTAACTATTTTTTGCAATAGATATTAAAAATACAGTTAACACATTAAGTGCATTTAATGATATTATACTCTTTGTTTATATAAATACAGAACGATAATTGAATCATCTAAAAAAAGCCAACAAAAAATGTTAAACTTATATTTTCTTCTTATAATTGGGTAAGTTTTTAAAAAATAACTCGTTTTTAATCTTTTTTCAAAAAAATTATCTAACTACAATAATCAAGACAATAATACTATAGTCTATAATAGTCGCATAAAAAAAAAGTATTTATAACCAGTCTTGACAATTTATGAGCGTTTTAGCCACTGTGCTTTGGTAATTTGCCTTTTTTATGGGAAAAAAATCCGCAATATCGATACTTCTTTGGTCCTGCATTTTCGTAAACATTTTATGGATACTCTGGTACCACATATTTTGAAAAAATTGGGCTATTGTCACGTAGAGTCTCTTCAAAGTGCGTGCCACAAGTCGTATTTGCATCCAAGGCACCTTCAAATCTGTGCTTAATTTTTTCATAAAATCTTTGCGGCTCATTGTATTTTATTTATTTATTTTTTTTATTTTTTATTGTGTGATAGGGAAGCGCTTGACCACGATCTCGCCTAATGGTAAGCTGAGATGTGGCCTATGATGGAGCGCGCTTCCCTAGAAGGAAGCATTAGCATTTATCTACATTATTTTGATATTATATGATATAGAAATTGTTAAAATTCTATATCATGCCGTAAAATATCGCCACTGACCACCTATAACTTTTCCTGTATTAACTGAACATACAGGAATATGGTTTTCGGGCTTCTCTTATCTCTTTATAGTGCTTGTATCCTCAATGTATACCACCATGACATTGTGGCGTTGCCACTTTTATTATCTATATTTTATTATCTGTGGCGTTCCGAAACGGAACGCACTTGATCGAATTTTAAATTGATTCGACGATAGTGAAAATGATTCACTAGGACAATAGTTAATACGCAAAACGCAATACGCAGTTGATACGTATTTAATACCAATACTCAATGATTGTCTCCTGCTAACCTGTACAGACTAGACTCATTGTGGTGACTGGTGAAACATTGTATAGCATTAACAACATAGTACTGTATTATTGAAAGATCGATTAAAGGTTTATTTTACAATCTACGGCTTTCATTATACATGGGTAACAAAACCCCATAACATATTCGGTTTTACTCCGGACAACATCTTCAGCCACCCAATCCCTTTGCTTGAAGTCCAAATCCAGCGGAGGACAATAATCGTCATTTACTAAAATTGAAGGTTTTTCGTCCTAGTATAAAAGTTGTCTGGATCCCATTTTATACTCAATCTATAGTATAATACTATAGATATCATGTGAAACGTGACTTGGAAAAAAATCATTCAAATAAATCACAAAATAAAAATTTGAAACAATTTTAAAAGTTACGAAAAGCCCAATTATACGTCAAAATGACGCACAAAATCCTCTTTACAACCAAATGGCGGAATTTACATGGATGAGCCAACTATGTACTGCTAGGTCTCGACGGCTAATGAGTTGGTTCTGGATTTTGCAGCGATTCGATGGTAAATATAGAAGAGTTCATACGTCAAATTTACGTAGATTGGACTTCTAGGGTTAAATGCATAAATACCTAAATGATGTTTTGTTTTTATTATCTAATAACGATAAAAAAACCCGTTGATTTCATTCGTTTTTCAAGCTACGTGCATAGTTTTTCCACTAAAAAGCCTCAATTGAGTCATAAAGTACACAAATTTCAAGCATAATAAGTCACATCATTTCTATAAAACCAAAACTGGCAATAATATAAGTCGTGTTGTGCGATTATGAACATAGTGCATAAGGGCATAAGTCGTTATATAGCTAACTTAATTGTCTTACCATTTAACAATACCTCAGTCATGAACCACAGATCCTCGCACTCCGATTCCCAATTTTGAATGCGATACGATGGAGTGTCGCGTGATATTGCAAAAAGTATTGTTATCGAGGGTACTTATAAAATTACTTAAAATTAATTAAGTTTAGGTAAGTTGATATTCAACTAATAATCCATCGTGCTATTATCTCGAATAGCCTCCTGGATAAGCAGGTAATTATTAAATAATTAAATAAACAATTATATACCAATAAAATAACCATTGTGACCTATTTATTTACAATTATGTATATGTAATGAAGTAACATTTAATAAACTACTTATATGCTTTTAAAATTCCGTAAAATTATCATAATTACATATATAAACTTCGGAGATCATAATTATATCTCTGGACTACTGGGTTTTTCTACTGCATTTAATTCTACTGATTCTTTGTCAATAGTATCAGATTTCGGGGCATCACACCCTCTTCGATCTGCCGATATAATTTCCTTCATTTTTTTCTCTAACTCCTGATAAAACTCTTCTGGGTCATCGTCATCTTTTCTTTTAGGTACCACTTCAATATTTAGCTCTGGTAAAGATTCACTCGAGTCAGTACTGCTGCGTCGCTCTCGCGATTCTGATGAGGGAGATAACCCTGAAAGTAAATGAACAATGATTTAGTTATTATACCTTTTCTTTATTTTTCCGATCGCATTGGAATCACTACATAGTATAAAACAAAGTCGCTTTCTCTGTCCCTATGTCCCTTTGTACGCTTAAATCTTTGAAACTACGCAACGGATTTTGATGCGGTTTTTTTAATAGATAGAGTGATTCAAGAGGAAGGTGTATATGTATAATAATTAAATTAAATAGTGGAGAAGTACTGTTATTTTTGAGGTTTCTAATGTGATGCCGTAAATAATTACATTTTTTCCTCTTACCTACATTGCAAACGCAGGCTAAACCCTACGAGTTTTATCAAAATAATGTACTAAGTATTGAAAAGGTCTACAGAAAAGTCCGTGATGGTATATATTATGTCTATCTCTTATGGATAACCCACAATAACTTTCTTTTGTCATTTACTTTAAAAATTGCGGGACGTAGCGTTTGCGGCGGTACCGGCCGGCCGCCATTGCACCCGTGCGAAGCCGGGGCGGGTAGCTAGTTTATATATAAAGAATAGTTTATGAGCAAACATAAACTACAAGTATCTTTTGCACATGATATCCCTCATAGAAGTGGACTTCATCACAGGGCCGTAGCTAGTCGAATTTGAGGTAGGGCAGCGGTTCATCATCATTATCTCCAGCAAAATTAGCCATAAGAGGATAAAAAATACTAATAGCAGTACAGGCTTCTATTTTGATAAAATAAATATTGTCTCAACTTACTTGGTTCCTCCTCAAAATATTCTTCATTACTTAAGCGCGACATATTTAATTAATAGAGTTTTGTTTGATTTAACAATTAAATGAGATTATCGTGTTTAAAAAAATACTCTTGAAGAGGGTAGACGTGAATTAAAAGAATTCTAATTACGATGATCTGGGATCAGGAGTTGCCATTTGAAAAAAAAAGAAGAAGAAGAAGAATTACGATGATAGTCATGCCTAAACTGTGAACACGAAATGAAATGAGATAACTAAATAAACATTTAATTAAGTGTACAAATTGTATTTATCCATATAAAAATTCGCCAGTGTGATTCGTTTTTGGTTCAAGCAGTCACAAAATTCATCGATTTACCTATACTTTATATAATTATCTGTGTTCAGAGTATTCGGCCTGATTACCGGCTGTATGCCTATTTACCTAATATGTAGTATAAAAAATTGTCCCTGGAGTAGCATAAATGGCGAAAAATCGCCTACGTTGGCAACACTGATTAAAAACAAAAATTAGCATCAAACTTGTGTTTAGCTATCGGTTTAAATGTGTGGGTTTGGCGACAGTGGTTTTCATATTAATAATTATGACACTATAGCACTTCTATTTGTTTTAATTGCTCCGAGGTTTTTACTGTTCTGTGCCCGAGACCAGTGTTGCCAGCAAGACTAACATAAAATTTGCTAAATGGCTGTTAAAATTTTGCCAAAATTTTGCTAAAGGATTTATAATTAAGCTAAATATTTTGCTAAAAATTTTTAATGTCAAATAAAACGACATTTTACTTAAAATTTTATATATCCAACACATTTATTTACACATAATATGTAAATAATGACATCATAAATAATAACATCTCTTATTCGAGTGTGTTATTATCAAATAAAATATTAATATCTTGGTCTTCATCCGCAGCCGATAATGTTGACGTAGACGTGGAAGCCTCATTGCCAAGACTATATATTTCCTTGGTGCCTATAGAGCGCAGTACATTATCCGGAACTGTGTAAGAGTAGCAGCATTTTCCTGCCCTCTTTAGGTCGAATCTTATGTATAAAATGGCATTTAAAGTTTTTACCGATAAACGGTTGCGAAGCTTAGTTTTGACGACATTCATTTGGCTAAAAACACGTTCTATTTCCGCGTTGGAATGTGGTAGTGATAATAATGATATTGCCAGCTGTGATAAATCTGCAAAAGGGTTATTACCAGCTGCGTCTTTATAATCCATTACTTCATTCCAGAATTCCAAGGTGGAAGTTGTGCATGTCCATGAAATGTCGACTAAATTTACGTATGCAAGGTAGCAAAACTGTAGTTGGTTTCATATGGTTTAACTTTTATTATATTATAATATTTTATATGCTAAAAAATAAGCTATATGCTAGACAACAAATAAAAATGCTAAACAATGTAAAAATATGCTAAATTTAGCATAAATTATGCCAAATTGGCAACACTGCCCGAGACGTTACTCTAGAAATCGAAATCTGACATCAGTAATCGAATGCAGTGAATAAAAATCATCATAATAATAAATGCGTTGTGTTTTTTTATTATACTTGCCCTTTTTTTGCTCCTTAAATTTACGAAAGAAAGTATACTACTTTAAAAGGGATTCGCTTGATGAATTTTAAAATTGACATGTGTATCAAGTTCGAGCGACACATGTTTCTAGTCAGTATCGATTAATTCACTATAATCGATGTTTCACTTTCTAAGCAGGTTACCTCTCTTCGAAGATAAATTTGATAGACGTCAAAATTCAAATCAATGTTGCGTACCTACAAGTTGCGACTTGCGTATTTTGGCTGTTTGGGCGTTTGGCATGGTTTTAACAGTTGACTGTTGAAGATTATGAAAACAAAGAAAATAATAAGGTTGATGGTTCATAATAATTTCATATCGCCGATCTTCTCATTACAGAAAGTGCATATATTGCTATTAATTATGTTCAGTCTTGCAAGGTGTGAAGTGATTTATTGGTTTATTGTGGCCAAATCTTAATCTGTTGATTGTGATGATAAACTCACGACTAGTTACATCCAGCTCATCATACCAAGGTCTTCTCTGTAAATCTTCTTGAATATTTCCATACCATTTTCCTTTAAATTTCTGATCCTACTTCCAGAATTCTAACCACGTACTATTTAACGAGACATTTACATCGGAATACTCTACTCTACTACTACTACTCTTACTACTACTACTACTCTTTCAAATAAACTCACCCGCAATTTTTTACTTTTTGTCAAGGTGTACAAGTTTATAATATTATTCTAAAACGTTAGAAGTGAATTGTAAATCCTTTGAAATAAATGTATCTAAATCTAATTTACTTTTTGGTTCTTATTTGATTAACTTTTCATCTGGGATTGTTAACATATTATATAATATAAAAATTTGTGTGATTTATTGGTAGGTATACTATCTGCACACCTTACTCTTTCAAATAAAGAAATAAGTAATTACTTATGTATTCAAATTCACATTGGCGTCCATATATTCTGTGCCTCCAGTGAATAAGGGAATAACTCAAAAACAGCACTTTTCAGGAGAGACAAAAAACTATATATCAATACTAAATCTTTATTAATTCAAAATTTTAAGCTTGTATGTGTAAGATATGATGTTAGACTATATTTTTACATATGAACACATGTTGTAACAACCCCAGAAATATACTTTTTTCGTGTTTTTTTGTAGTTGTGGCCTTATGAACGAGTACTTCATGGAATAACTCAATGTATTCACATAATTTTTTTTTTACTCTTTGCAATATAACGACTTATGCCCTTATGCACTATGTTCATAATCGCACAACACGACTTATATTATTGCCAGTTTTGGTTTTATAGAAATGATGTGACTTATTATGCTTGAAATTTGTGTACTTTATGACTCAATTGAGGCTTTTTAGTGGAAACACTATGCACGTAGCTTGAAAAACGAATGAAATCAACGGGTTTTTTTTATCGTTATTAGATAATAAAAACAAAACATCATTTAGGTATTTATGCATTTAACCCTAGAAGTCCAATCTACGTAAATTTGACGTATGAACTCTTCTATATTTACCATCGAATCGCTGCAAAATCCAGAACCAACTTATTAGCCGTCGAGACCTAGCAGTACATAGTTGGCTCATCCATGTAAATTCCGCCATTTGGTTGTAAAGAGGATGTTGTGCGTCATTTTGACGTATAATTGGGCTTTTCGTAACTTTTAAAATTGTTTCAAATTTTTATTTTGTGATTTATTTGAATGATTTTTTTCCAAGTCACGTTTCACATGATATCTATAGTATTATACTATAGATTGAGTATAAAATGGGATCCAGACAACTTTTATACTAGGACGAAAAACCTTCAATTTTAGTAAATGACGATTATTGTCCTCCGCTGGATTTGGACTTCAAGCAAAGGGATTGGGTGGCTGAAGATGTTGTCCGGAGTAAAACCGAATATGTTATGGGGTTTTGTTACCCATGTATAATGAAAGTCGTAGATTGTAAAATAAACCTTTAATCGATCTTTCAATAATACAGTACTATGTTGTTAATGCTATACAATGTTTCACCAGTCACCACAATGAGTCTAGTCTGTACAGGTTAGCAGCAGACAATCATTGAGTATTGGTATTAAATACGTATCAACTGCGTATTGCGTTTTGCGTATTAACTATTGTCCTAGTGAATCATTTTCACTATCGTCGAATCAATTTAAAATTCGATCAAGTGCGTTCCGTTTCGGAACGCCACAGATAATAAAATATAGATAATAAAAGTGGCAACGCCACAATGTCATGGTGGTATACATTGAGGCCGCGAATGCCATATGTGATTTCACTAAGCCCATCATCACACACGCATTCCACCGAATGCCAACTCTGGCTTTTCACTAAGCCCAACAACACACACGCATTCCTCCGAATGCAAACTCTGGCTTTTCACTAAGCCCCACAACAAACCTCATGTTTGTTCCACACGCATTCCTCCGAATGCCGAGTCCCACGGACTCCCATATTCCAATGGTCTCTCTATCATTAAATGCACTTAATGTGTTAACTGTATTTTTAATATCTATTGCAAAAAATAGTTAATTTCCATAGAAATATATTAGTATCCCAAGTTAACTGATAAATACCTTTTTTTAAAAATATAAAGATTTTTTGTTGCAGATTTATTGAAAAAAACGATTTAAAAATAATAAGGAATAGTGTGTGTTGTTTCCGTGCAGTATTCAATTAATAGACCAATAGCAACACGGCATTAATGCCAAACTGTCTCATGTCGTCACTTGAACCAATGACACTAAAAGAGTTGTTCCTTTATGCTCATGAAACTGTATATAATATTATGTAGTATTTAATAAACTATAATATTATGCTTTTAAAAATATACGTGTTTGTGAAAAAGTAAATTCTAGCCTATGTTCAAATAAAAATAGTAGGTAGCGTTTATTTCCCTCTGAGTAAGTAGTGTGTATTGTGTATCAAAAGTAACATTCAATTATGTATTGTGTTAATTTTATTTATTACGGATTCAACATCAAACAACTCTACGGTAAGTATCAAGGTGCGTATTAACTATAGAGCTATTATTTATTACCTTACCTAATACCTATAGGTATGTTATAGCTAATTGCTGCTGGGCGCTGGCTGCGATTTCGTCCATGTATCTACTGAAAGGTTTCATGACATAATATGAGCACAGGGGAATAAAATAAAAATACCAGTATGTACATCCAAAAATATTTATTTCAATTATTACAAATTATCCTTAATCTAATTTTGAAAATCTAACACTGAATTAGATTCCTTACAATAATATTATTCAAATTAATAACAAAATAACGTATTTTACGGCTAAATTAATATTGAACTAATTATGTAGTTAAAACACGAAAGCGCATTACCTTGTTATACCAGCTGCATTAACCAAAAATTTTATATGATACAATATTTTCAACTGATATCGAAATGTACGAAAATAGTAATAATGTAATTGAACTGAGAACATAATATTTTAATATTCAGACAAAGCTGTATTGTTTCGATATACGTAGTTTTTATTGTAAACTGCACATATTTTCATAGAAAAATACTGTAAAACAACAGATGATGAAATTTTCAAAAAGAAAAAAAAAATACAAATTTGCCGCGCAATTGACATTAATTGACAGTTTTAAAAGTTTGTACCTATAGGTAATATTAATAGAAATAATTATCGAGATTTAAATGGCTCTACACGAGATTTATTTTGTTTTTTTTATTACTATACTTCATAAAGACACAATTAACTCGTACCTACTCGTAATACGATACCTTGGAGTTGGAGCGAAAATATTGTTTGTAATAATTTGGCTAGGTAACTAATTATTGAAATGAAAATAATAATTAGAAAAATGCATTGTGAAACCGTTTTAAGCAAAAAACGTTTCGATAAACGAATTATGTTTTTGAATGAAATACAAATTATTGCATGCTTTTAAAATACAAGACTTAACTATCTACTAATGAAAGTTTTCATGCATTTTGTTCGAAACACGGTAGGTCAGCCGTGTTTTGTTACTTTAAAGGTGACATTCGAAAATGAAACAACGATTTACGGAAAAGCACAGATAGAAACGCGTTTAATCGAGATTGGGTATCTAATATTAAGATAATTGGAATACTTAATGAAAATAGGAATTGTAGAGTCAGTAATAATTCAGATTAGTTTATTGATATCATATTAGATACTTACTTAGTTCGAGTGAACGCGTTTTTACAATTCGTTCTATACAAAGTATGTTTTTAACTAAATTTTCGAATTTCATCGTGTATTTTACAATAATTTTGAATGATTTGAATGCGAAATGTACTAATATATGATCAAACGAACTTCAGAGTGAAGTTTGATCATTATTATATGAATCGTTTCATTCGAAGATATTATTTACTATGTAGTTCCCTTTTTCAATGCTAGCAACTACGCACGCCTTTAGATTTTATTTTTTATTAATTGTGGGTATTACGACCTGACAAGTATTTGCTCGCTTTGTACGATATTCGTTATTTTTAGAGTCTGTAATCTTACAAAACTTTGGGTTAGGGTGTGGTGGGTGTTAATATCTTCGAATGAAGCGATTCATATAATAATGAT
Source organism: Colias eurytheme (assembly GCF_061535395.1). Classification (NCBI taxonomy): domain Eukaryota; kingdom Metazoa; phylum Arthropoda; class Insecta; order Lepidoptera; family Pieridae; genus Colias; species Colias eurytheme. Next base: position 1,398,331 of record NC_143011.1, on the reverse strand, counting down.
CGAACTTCACTCTGAAGTTCGTTTGATCATATATTATATTTCATCGCTTCATTCTTCAGATATTATTCACTATGTAGATGTTAAGAGATAAAAGTTTTGTAAGAATCATTTTGGGTGCAAGTTTAGAATAAAACATATATAGATATTATTAGTTTTATTTTGTATATTAACAAAAATATAATCAAACATTATTCTTGCAAAATTGATTCTGCAAATTCGTTTTCATTAACTACATTAAGTTTATAGAACCTTGCAAAGGTTTCGGAATGTTTAGTCCAGCCAGCAGTTTTACGTATATTATCAACGCATACACCACTAGCACAAGCAGTAGATGTTGAAGCGTGTCTTGTGCTATGTGAACTAAATATTGAAATGTTGACACCACTTTCCGATAAAACGTTTTTGATCCAACGACTGATTGTTTGAGTTGTGGCGGGTTTATTAGGTTTTTTAAAAGTTAGTATTAATCTATTGTCCTCCTCATTCCTCAAATGTTTTGTGACATTGATATAATCAGAAAGTGCAGTAGCGGGACAAATACTTATATTTTCTTTAAAGTATGGAAGTATAAGAAGGGGTTGATCTCTACCCGGAGCCGAAGTTTTTATCAAGTCTGTTATGAAAATCTTAGCTCCACTGTCTGAGAAATAAATATTATTAAGATTGATAAGGGATAAAGTTTGGACCCGCTGTGCTGTACACAGCGCAAGTAAAATTACTATTTTTTTAGTCAACTGCTCCAAATTAATGTTTATATTAGGAAACCAGCTTGAGATATGGTTCAAAACTAATTGTGGGTCCCAAGAATAATTATTGTATTTAGGATTACTGGGTTTCAATTTGAATGCTCCCTTTAGGAGTCGTTTTATGCATTCATCCGACCCGATATTATTTCCTAAGATTAAAGACAAGGCAGACCTGTGCGAGTTTAAAGTACCATATGAAGCCCCTTTGTTAAACTCATTTGTTAAAAACGATATAACTGTCGCTACTGTACTTTCAAAATTGGAATATATTTATATGGAATATATAAATATTTCTATCTAGACAAAATTGCCACCATAGTTTATAAGTTACGTTATATTGCTTCTTAGTGTTACTGGAAAGCGATGCCAACATTAGTTCGACAGCTTCCGATGGGATGTTTCTCCGTAAGAAGGCTTCGCGGAGAGCCTCGCTGCAGCCAGCGTAAGGTGTGAGTGCAGTGGGTGCGACAGGTGACTGAAATGAGAATGCGTTAGATTCGTATCTGCTTTAAACTTGGAACCCCTACCCTTTACGAGAAAGCTCTGCCAAATGACTTCTCATTTCTTTGCTTTTAGGGGGGGGGGGGGGGGCAATAAATGAAATGTACAGACTATACGGCTTTTAAAATATAAGTCTGGTAAGCGAACTAAACTTTGCTGGTTTAGTTCTTGCTATATCGCTATCCGTGCCTGCTTCTCGTGTTTACGGGTGAATTAAGTTTATCAATAGTCATAAATGCAATGCTATACAGAGGATATACTGCATTTAAAACATGACAAAGTCTGGTAAGCGAACTAAACTTTGCTAGTTTAGTTCTTGCTATATCGCTGTCCGTGGCTGCCTCGCGTGTTTACGGATGAATAAAGTAATGTCCTGTCTTCGCATCCACAGCTAACTGTCCTATACTGTCATAATCTTAACACAGATTCATTCGACATAGCTCCCCACGAGCTCAGTTCTTCATTTTTGCACTCGCACAACTGTGGACAACACAAGAGCAATGCCTCCATTGGTAGCAGTTACAATCAAGGGCTAGCAAGGCAGGCTAGCCATATTACGGATGTTGGAACAACCGACTATATTTAGGGCAATTTTCTTTGTACAGTGTAACGTTTAGACTGTCGTAGCATTCCTACGGAACAAAGATGGGATCAGATCTGCATCCTTAATGAAGTTTATCGAAAGGAGATACTTTCAGACGACGATAGTATTCAAAATCCACCATATTCCTGAACATAATAATGCATAGTTAAGCTTATAATCTCTCTTGCCATTATCCTGCAGCAGAATTCCTTGGCGATAATTTGTTCTCGTTAGAACGAGCGAGGTTGTTACGATAATATGAGAAATCCTGTCAGTTAGAGACCTGAACGACGCGATAGAGTACCGCTATTTCAGTAGTAGTAGCACCTAGAAGGGTGAAGGTATTCTGGAAAGCGGAACTGAAGGCCCGGTCGGCAGCACCAGCCACCTAATAGACAGTGTTCAGTGCTGCACCACTATAATCTGCAAAATGACTCTGACGGTATGAAAATGTACCTACCGTACACGAACGTACATTTTCAAAATATCAAATGATATAGTTGGAATAAAAATCCTATTTGCCTCCGTCTACCCAAAAGACATACGGAGTAGCTAGTAGTAGTTGGTTGAATTAGAATAAAGTACCTATAGTTAAAATCCTTTGTTACTGACTGGATAAATTTGGCTCTTTTCCTATCTGACGTTCATATAGCTGTTGACTGCCTAGTGTTATGCACAAACACAATTATTATAAATAAGTCAGCCCGAGGCTTTCGGTATATAAGTTCTGATGTAAATCATAATTATATTTTAAAACCGAATTGATTAAAAGTAACGTACTTGGCTGTAGTAATTGCAGTTTTGGGACACAGATAAGCTCCTTATCATTTTAGTCTCTTGAGTTCAGTATATTTGTTTCCAGTACAGAGTTTATGACCTATCAGTTTTAAATAAATAATTCATGCATTGTACTGAAAGTACTAGCCATGTTTAGATTATGATTGGTGGCGTTGGCTCTAAACATTAATAGATACCGCACGGTTTGGTTGGATGTTAAAAATCTGTATTATAATTAAAACCGTTTACCTGTTTTGATATTTTATTGCCTTATTCAAGGGGTGACCTTTTAAATTTATTTCTGACCCCAAAAGTAAGGACCAAGGTCTCTTCTTGTCCGGTTGGGTTAATACTGTGTGAGTTGAGACAGGTGGCAATTCTATGTTAAGATGGTTCAATTGTGCTTCTGCAGAGTTCTAATTGAATAAATAAAGGTTTGAGTTTGAGGTATTTTTGCCTCGTCGGGATCAGCTGTTGCTTCATTTTGTAAGTAACATCTAAATGCGTAATTGAAAGTCGTTACTGGCGCTTTCGCAGATTTACGCTAAAGATAGTGGAAATTGTAGTAACTTTAACTTTTCAAGCCCAAAAGGTTAACTAAGGTACACTTGAACCAATCTCATAAGTTCTAATACTTTTAATCATTATGATTAAAAAAATACTGTAAAACAACAGATGATGAAATTTTCAAAAAGAAAAAAAAATACAAATTTGCCGCGCAATCGACATTAATTGACAGTTCTAAAAGTTTGTACCTATAGGTAATATTAATAGAAATAATTATCGAGATTTAAATGGCTCTACACGAGATTTATTTTGTTTTTTTTTTATTACTATACTTCATAAAGACACAATTAACTCGTACCTACTCGTAATACGATACCTTGGAGTTGGAGTGAAAATATTGTTTGTAATAATTTGGCTAGGTAACTAATTATTGAAATGAAAATAATAATTAGAAAAATGCATTGTGAAACCGTTTTAAGCAAAAAACGTTTCGATAAACGTAAGTAATTTTATAAGTACCCTCGATAACAATACTTTTTGCAATATCACGCGACACTCCATCGTATCGCATTCAAAATTGGGAATCGGAGTGCGAGGATCTGTGGGTCATGACTGAGGTATTGTTAAATGGTAAGACAATTAAGTTAGCTATTTATATATAATATAACGACTTATGCCCTTATGCACTATGTTCATAATCGCACAACACGACTTATATTATTGCCAGTTTTGGTTTTATAGAAATGATGTGACTTATTATGCTTGAAATTTGTGTACTTTATGACTCAATTGAGGCTTTTTAGTGGAAAAACTATGCACGTAGCTTGAAAAACGAATGAAATCAACGGGTTTTTTTATCGTTATTAGATAATAAAAACAAAACATCATTTAGGTATTTATGCATTTAACCCTAGAAGTCCAATCTACGTAAATTTGACGTATGAACTCTTCTATATTTACCATCGAATCGCTGCAAAATCCAGAATCAACTCATTAGCCGTCGAGACCTAGCAGTACATAGTTGGCTCATCCATGTAAATTCCGCCATTTGGTTGTAAAGAGGATGTTGTGCGTCATTTTGACGTATAATTGGGCTTTTCGTAACTTTTAAAATTGTTTCAAATTTTTATTTTGTGATTTATTTGAATGATTTTTTTCCAAGTCACGTTTCACATGATATCTATAGTATTATACTATAGATTGAGTATAAAATGGGATCCAGACAACTTTAATACTAGGACGAAAAACCTTCAATTTTAGTAAATGACGATTATTGTCCTCCGCTGGATTTGGACTTCAAGCAAAGGGAGTGGGTGGCTGAAGATGTTGTCCGGAGTAAAACCGAATATGTTATGGGGTTTTGTTACCCATGTATAATGAAAGTCGTAGATTGTAAAATAAACCTTTAATCGATCTTTCAATAATACAGTACTATGTTGTTAATGCTATACAATGTTTCACCAGTCACCACAATGAGTCTAGTCTGTACAGGTTAGCAGGAGACAATCATTGAGTATTGGTATTAAATACGTATCAACTGCGTATTGCGTTTTGCGTATTAACTATTGTCCTAGTGAATCATTTTCACTATCGTCGAATCAATTTAAAATTCGATCAAGTGCGTTCCGTTTCAGAACGCCACAGATAATAAAATATAGATAATAAAAGTGGCAACGCCACAATGTCATGGTGGTATACATTGAGGATACAAAGAGATAAGAGAAGCCCGAAAACCATATTCCTGTATGTTCAGTTAATACAGGAAAAGTTATAGGTGGTCAGTGGCGATATTTTACGGCATGATATAGAATTTTAACAATTTCTATATCATATAATATCAAAATAATGTAGATAAATGCTAATGCTTCCTTCTAGGGAAGCGCGCTCCATCATAGGCCACATCTCAGCTTACCATTAGGCGAGATCGTGGTCAAGCGCTTCCCTATCACACAATAAAAAATAAAAAAAATAAATAAATAAAATACAATGAGCCGCAAAGATTTTATGAAAAAATTAAGCACAGATTTGAAGGTGCCTTGGATGCAAATACGACTTGTGGCACGCACTTTGAAGAGACTCTACGTGACAATAGCCCAATTTTTTCAAAATATGTGGTACCAGAGTATCCATAAAATGTTTACGAAAATGCAGGACCAAAGAAGTATCGATATTGCGGATTTTTTTCCCATAAAAAAGGCAAATTACCAAAGCACAGTGGCTAAAACGCTCATAAATTGTCAAGACTGGTTATAAATACTTTTTTTTTATGCGACTATTATAGACTATAGTATTATTGTCTTGATTATTGTAGTTAGATAATTTTTTTGAAAAAAGATTAAAAACGAGTTATTTTTTAAAAACTTACCCAATTATAAGAAGAAAATATAAGTTTAACATTTTTTGTTGGCTTTTTTTAGATGATTCAATTATCGTTCTGTATTTATATAAACAAAGAGTATAATATCATTAAATGCACTTAATAGAAAGAAAGAAAAGAAAGAAAAAAAGCTTTATTGCCAACAAAAAACTTAGACTATTTTAACTTAAAAGTAAACACAATAAAGTTGTTGATCATGTTACGGATTTACTACCTACCGCTGTTATAGACACTTCTGTCTTATCGCATATTTCGCATTTACCGCTCGCAGATGAGAGTTTTGGTACGCCAAATAAAATCGATTTATTAATCGGTGCTTCTCTGTTCCCTCATCTGCTTCTCCCCGACGTAGTTCATGCATCTCGTGACTCGTCGGCGCCCGCTGCATTGCGCACGGTGTTAGGCTATGTAATAATGGGTTCAGTACCCACCATACCTAACATACATAAACCGCCCTTGACGTGTTGTCACGTTCAAGAGACCGCCGCTATTGACTCATTAGTCAGGCGTTTCTGGGAGCTCGAGGAGCTTCCTACCGCACCGCCCGTTCAACATCCCGATGATGTTGAATGTGAAGAATATTATAAATTAACTACAACCCGCGATCCCGTGAGTGGTAGATATATTGTTTCGCTTCCATTTAAGGATGATTTCTACACTCTCGGTGACTCATTCAATATTGCCCGCAAAACGTTTCATGTGCCTCGAAAGAAAGCTTCAAGCTTCACCTAAATTAAGGTTGGCATATGATGACGTCATAAAAGATTATCTAACTAAAAATTATATTTCACCCGCGCCTCCGTATGATCCGCGTGACCCTACACCTATTTATATTATACCGCATCACGCTGTTCTGCGCGAGGATAAATCGTCGACTAAGCTGCGCATGGCTTTAGATGCTAGCATGCCAACTTCTGGAAGCCAGCGTTCATTGGATAACCTTCTGCATGTTGGGCCGAATTTACAAGGCAATTTGTTTACAATAGTTTTAGGTTTTCGTCTCCACGCGATTGCCATGACCGCCGATTGCCGCCAACAATTTCTGCAGACATTCGTGCGTGAGTTTGATCGTCGTTTTCAATGTTTTTTATATCGTTTCAGCTCGCAGGATCCGCTGCTTCTTTATCAATTTATTCGAGTTTGCTTCGGCATCAAGTCTAGTCCTTATCATGCACTACGCACGGTAAGACAGCTCGTAGAAGATGACGGCGCGAAATATCCGCTCGCGAGTAGCATTGCGTCTTCCTCGTTGTATATGGATGATATCGCCTTCTCTATTCCCACGGAATGTGAAGCAGTTTCCGCGTCGCAGCAGCTCATCGATTTGTTTAAGGGAGCTCAGTGGGATCTAGTTAAATGGAATAGTAGTAGTAAAAATGTGTTAGATAATCTTCCCGCTTCGCACAAACTTTTACCCTCCGCGGTGGAGTTTGATAAGACCGTGCAACATAAATTACTTGGTCTGCATTGGTCTACCGTTGATTATTGTTTTTATTTTAAAATAACCGCTCCCGCCGATGCGATGTGCACTAAGCACTCCATCTTGTCAATTACCGCCCGTCTGTGGGACATGATGGGCTTCGCTGCTCCCACAGTCGTGTATAACATCCCATCAGATAACTTCTACCATATTTCTGGTATTGAAAATCCCGCTGACATTCTTTCGCGTGGCATTACGCCACAAAATCTCATCTCGCACCCTCTGTGGTTCCATGGACCCCAGTGGGCTCGTTCGGACCCATCTGATTGGCCTCTAAGGAGTCTCGATGGTGAGTCTATTGCAGACATTCCCGAACGAAAATTATTAGCGCACACTGTGTGCCCGCCTATAAAGCATTGCGCTTTATACGATACCGCCCTTCGCGTCTCGTCGCGTCGTGTATTTTATATTTATAGGTTCCTTATATTATTAACCCGCCGCGGTGTTATGATGACCGTAGAGGAACCTAATTTCGCTGAGAATAAAATTATTCCCGCCCTGCAAAATAAATATTTTGCAGAGGAGTATTATAATATACTCTTTTATAAATTTTATTCACAGGCTTTCAACCGCTTGAAGCCTTTTATTCGCAACAGACTTATCCTCATCGGACGTCTAAGCGATTCCGCCCTGGAATATGCACATAAGCTTCCAGTGATATTACCGCGCAATGATCACATAATTATCATGATCATTGATTATTATCATATTAAATATATGAATATTATAACGCATTTGTTTCTTGTTATTTTAATTACCGCGCTCTTATTAGTTTTACCCGCGCCGCAAGTCAAATCTGATCACGTCAGTTTGCTTGATAGGCATTCGCTACTGGACAAGTTAGTTCAGTCGTTTTGGAAACGTTGGAGAATGGAATACTTACACGGTTTGCAGGTTAGGCAGAAATGGAATACGCCTTCCACACCTATTACTCCTGGAACGGTCGTGGTTGTAATAAATGATAATGCACCGCCCCTAACCTGGCCTTTAGCCGTCGTAGAGAAAGTACATCCTTCAAAGGACGACGTCGCGCGCGTTTGTACAGTTAGAACCGCCAAGGGAACTTACCTTCGCCCGGTCGTTCGTTTATGTCCGCTTCCAAGACAATAGTTATACCGCATTAGTATATTACCGCAGTTAGTTAAGTTTAATTTTAAGTTTTTGCACCGCTTTCGTTTATAATTTCTTAGTTATAATACCGCCGTGACTTTAGGAATTTTTATACCCCGCTCGCTTTACGCGATCCTAGAGTCATAGAATTTGTTAGTTATATTTCCGCCGTGACTTTAAAGATTTTTTATTGTCCCGCTCGCATTTTGCGCTCCTAGAGCCATAGAACTTGTTATTTATACTACCGCCGTGGCTCTTAGGACTTTTATCAACCCGCGCGCATTATGCGATCCTAGAGTCATAGTTTTCGCTGTATCTTATGATTGGTTTTAAATGGTGACCCATTTAGGGCGGGTGGATATGGTAACGCCAATATAATTAAAATAGTAAATGTAGAAATTAAACGTTTATTGTTTGTGGTGTGTTCCTTCATCCTTCCCTACATACGAGCACAACCAATCATCGCGTGGTCACTAACCACGTGACACGTCCAATAAGACGTGAACGCGACGTGCTTGTCGCTGGAGTCAGTCGGGTTCGCTCCGTGCCTTCGCGAGGTTCGGGACTCGGCCACCGCCGGAGAGCTTCCACGAGGCTCTCTAGATCATCAGGCATTGTGCCCTTGTAACATCACCGGGGTATCCCGTGCCCCGGCCCTTGGTCGCGCTCACCGCCGCGTGTGTGTTTGTGTGGAGTGTGGGACTGGACGCCGTTCTTGCCCGCCGCGAGCTGGAGGACCCTGACCGCGTGGCGGCGCGTGTGTTCTGGACGCTACTCCCTCCGACGAGGTACGTGCCGTGTGTATCCTGTCTATCCCTCTTTGCTAACACCACGTAGATCAAAATACAGTCCACTTTCATATCGAGAATATATTTACGTATATTTTTATATTGGCGCGACCACTAACGACTTACCGATAGGCTGGTACGGTATATTGCCTAGGCCTTTTAGTAAGGGTAAATCATTTGTGGTCCATGTAATTGAAATGAATCTTAGTTCGTTTGGTCAGAGAGTGCCAGTAGTCATTTCGTAGCCGTAGTCCGTTGAAATCGGTGTCTGCTATTAGGAGCTATGGCTGCTTATAGTGAACCGTGGATACGCGGTATTACCGTAGTCCGTTTGAAACCGGCGTCTGCTATTAGGAGTACAGATAGCTGCTTATAGTAAACCGTGGATACGCGGTGCGCGGGTGACGCTGGCGGAGGTTGGGTCTTGTAGAGACCATTGGAATATGGGAGTCCGTGGGACTCGGCATTCGGAGGAATGCGTGTGGAACAAACATGAGGTTTGTTGTGGGGCTTAGTGAAAAGCCAGAGTTTGCATTCGGAGGAATGCGTGTGTGTTGTTGGGCTTAGTGAAAAGCCAGAGTTTGCATTCGGAGGAATGCGTGTGTGTTGTTGGGCTTAGTGAAAAGCCAGAGTTGGCATTCGGTGGAATGCGTGTGTGATGTTGGGCTTAGTGAAAAGCCAGAGTTGGCATTCGGTGGAATGCGTGCGCGATGATGGGCTTAGTGAAAAGCCACAGGACTCGGATAAGATTCATGCCCTAGTTTTTTTGTGATACTTTAATAATGATCTGCTGATGACAATAGCAGTGAAAGTGGTATTTGGTTGCTTAAGCGTTATTTTCTTTTAGTAGTTAGTAGTTCATAAATTTAATCGAAATGATCAGGATTCAATGTTTCATTACTTTAATCAAAATGGTTAATTTCAAAGGGTTGAAGTTGGAAATTATTTTAAGGTATTCAAATTAAGAAAAAAACCTGTTTTCATATGAACTTAAATTTTGTATTATGAGATTCTTTGCTATAGGACGTTTCTTGTACAAATTTCATGATTCTGTGTTCACAAGAAATATCCTGAAGGTATTGATTCCTCGTGTCCCCTGCGAATGTCGAAAACTACTATCTTTTGATCGACTGTTATAACTTTTCAAAGCTTAACGGGACGATGGTATGCGATATGAATTTCAAAGGTCTTGATAGATAGACTGATAGACGTACGGACAACTAAGTGATCTTAAGGATTTAGTTTTTTTCAGTTTTGTGGTTTAAAAGCCTAAAAATTAAATATCCGAGTTTAATTGTAAAAATTTGTCAGGATTGGCCGAAGAGCATGTACTGTGCGAGATGTTTTCTGTGTTACAGCACCCACAAACACGAGGACGTGTTCAGCGCAGGATGGCCGTGTCGGAGACGGTCAATAGCGCGGATGTAAAACGACTCTAAGCACGAGTTCCGGGAGGTGGCAGCACAGTGAAGTTGGCGGCTTACTTCATGCTTGTACCGGGTCGAGCCCGTGAAGGCTCGCCCTCGGGACGGCACTTCACATTCGAACATCGAAGAGTTCGGATCTTCCACTACTAGGAACTGTTAACCTTTTCTTTGCTAGTGTTTAATTTAAATGTGTAACGTAACGGTTATTAAAAGTGATTGTATTTAAAGTGATTGTATTAAAATGACTGTATTGTAAAACTGACATGATTAAAAAGAGCAACTATAGAGTTTCTTGCCGGTTCTTCTCTGTAGATACTGCTTTCCGAATCGGTGGTAAATAAAGAAATGATTGAGTTTGAGGTGTTTCTTTGCTCGATTACCCAACGCAACGCCCACAGCTTGAAAATAGATTCACAATCTACATCTTGCTCCGACATCAGAATTGGGATCAAATCGAGCAAATGAGAAAACACGTGACGATAACCTCGATACGATATACGATAACCTGATTAAAAGTCAAAGCGCCGCAACCACGTGGCACTTCGATCCAGTTTCAACGGGAACAGCAAGAAGTCGGAAGCGAGCATCATCGTATCATCGAGAGCAGCGCCGTGTCATGTCGTGCACCGTGCCATCGCGTCGAGCATCCGGCTTCGAGCATCATGCGTCGAGCGTCGAGCATCATGCGTCGAGCGTCATGCGTTGCGCCATGTGGTGCATTACGCATCCATACTGAGCGCCGCGGCACCAAGCTGGGCTCCGCGACACCACGCCAGGTGTTGCACATCCACGCCAGGCACCGCAATACCACGCCGGGCGTCGCGCTACCATCACTACCATCAACACGTCGAGCCTGAGATCACCGGAACCAGAGCGACGTGTCGACGTGTCGTGCAACTATCCTTCAATCTCATACAAAACCGGTCAGTAGATAACATTCCACTTTGAGTGTACAGTAAGATAAAGAAAGTAGGTTTTCAAAATGTAGTAACTTCAAGCAACTTATTCGAAAGAAAAAGAAATTTATTGCCAAAAAAATTAGTTACAAAATTTATTTTAAAATTAATTGAGGAAAATGGTCACAGCCTCGGCAAAATGCTGCACAAAAACAGCGCTAATTTACAGGCTGTACCGCTTTTCTTTAAACCTCAAATGCACTAGTTAAGGCATTACTTTTCGTTTTTAATCGAATAGCAATAAGGCTGTCTTTGTGTAGCAATTAATTGCTATTTGTCAAGGGTTATAGCCTAAAAAACTAACGCAGGTAGTTTAAGAAATTAATGCGGGTAGTCAAGAAACTAACGCGGGTAGTTAAGAAACTAATTTGAAAGTAATTCGCATACTGTTTTTGTTCTGATACACGGACAAGTGAATGTTTATTGTTTACGTTCGATTGAAGGATCTGGATGCAGTGTACCAATTAATGTGCTTTCTTTGTTAGTGTTAGCTCACAAAATAACAAACATTAAAGCAATTCGTTACTTAATTTATCTTGATGGCAGTGCTTACGCCACAAAGTATTTTTTAAAATTACGTGAATTACCTACTAATGTAAACCCGTCCCTGAATAAGTGAAATAGGTACTGTTAATTTATCACTGCGTAAATAAGTTGAGTTAAATGTAATGCAATAAGATTAAACTATACACTGGTCTTGTAGGTTACAACTTTTAACAAAATCTGTAATCATTACATTCGGTACAGCCTGTAAATTAGCGCTGTTTTTGTGCAGCATTTTGCCGAGGCTGTGACCATTTTCCTCAATTAATTTTAAAATAAATTTTGTAACTAATTTTTTTGGCAATAAATTTCTTTTTCTTTCGAATAAGTTGCTTGAAGTTACTACATTTTGAAAACCTACTTTCTTTATCTTACTGTACACTCAAAGTGGAATGTTATCTACTGACCGGTTTTGTATGAGATTGAAGGATAGTTGCACGACACGTCGACACGTCGCTCTGGTTCCGGTGATCTCAGGCTCGACGTGTTGATGGTAGTGATGGTAGCGCGACGCCCGGCGTGGTATTGCGGTGCCTGGCGTGGATGTGCAACACCTGGCGTGGTGTCGCGGAGCCCAGCTTGGTGCCGCGGCGCTCAGTATGGATGCGTAATGCACCACATGGCGCAACGCATGACGCTCGACGCATGATGCTCGACGCTCGACGCATGATGCTCGAAGCCGGATGCTCGACGCGATGGCACGGTGCACGACATGACACGGCGCTGCTCTCGATGATACGATGATGCTCGCTTCCGACTTCTTGCTGTTCCCGTTGAAACTGGATCGAAGTGCCACGTGGTTGCGGCGCTTTGACTTTTAATCAGGTTATCGTATATCGTATCGAGGTTATCGTCACGTGTTTTCTCATTTGCTCGATTTGATCCCAATTCTGATGTCGGAGCAAGATGTAGATTGTGAATCTATTTTCAAGCTGTGGGCGTTGCGTTGGGTAATCGAGCAAAGAAACACCTCAAACTCAATCATTTCTTTATTTACCACCGATTCGGAAAGCAGTATCTACAGAGAAGAACCGGCAAGAAACTCTATAGTTGCTCTTTTTAATCATGTCAGTTTTACAATACAGTCATTTTAATACAATCACTTTAAATACAATCACTTTTAATAACCGTTACGTTACACATTTAAATTAAACACTAGCAAAGAAAAGGTTAACAGTTCCTAGTAGTGGAAGATCCGAACTCTTCGATGTTCGAATGTGAAGTGCCGTCCCGAGGGCGAGCCTTCACGGGCTCGACCCGGTACAAGCATGAAGTAAGCCGCCAACTTCACTGTGCTGCCACCTCCCGGAACTCGTGCTTAGAGTCGTTTTACATCCGCGCTATTGACCGTCTCCGACACGGCCATCCTGCGCTGAACACGTCCTCGTGTTTGTGGGTGCTGTAACACAGAAAACATCTCGCACAGTACATGCTCTTCGGCCAATCCTGATAAATTTTTACAATTAAACTCTGATATTTAATTTTTAGGCTTTTAAACCACAAAACTGAAAAAAACTAAATCCTTAAGATCACTTAGTTGTCCGTAAGTCTATCAGTCTATCTATCAAGACCTTTGAAATTCATATCGCATACCATCGTCCCGTTAAGCTTTGAAAAGTTATAACAGTCGATCAAAAGATAGCAGTTTTCGACATTCGCAGGGGACACGAGGAATCAATACCTTCAGGATATTTCTTGTGAACACAGAATCATGAAATTTGTACAAGAAACGTCCTATAGCAAAGAATCTCATAATACAAAATTTAAGTTCATATGAAAACAGGTTTTTTTTGAAGTGAAACTTCTTTATCGGGGGTGGACAAAAATTTTGTGTAACATTTTTGCGTTACGCCGGGCGCGTGACATTTTTGCGTTACGCCGTACTCGTGACATTTTTGCGTTACGCCGTACTCGTGACTATATACATTATACATGTTATATTAAAGTGATCAGCAAAATCAAAGGGTTTGTTTTAATTCTAATTCCAGTGAATTTCTAAAAAAAGTAAATAAGTAATTATATCTATTTTTCTAATACTTAGGTGTAATAATGGTATTTATTTTTCTAAGTTATTTATGATTAACCTCACTTTTTGATTGTATTTTTCAATACACTAACACGTGGGTGGAATTATGGTATCTATTTAATTTAATAATTTATATAATATAATATATATAATTATATTATTTATATATTATATATATATTTATAAATTATTTATATAATTATAATATAATATATAATTTATAATTTAATTGTGGTATTTATTTTTCTAAAATTGTATTTAAAGTTAACCTCAGTTTTTGATTGAATTTTTTAAAACATTAATAAATCTATGACTCACGTTAACACGTGTTTGCTTGATTGGTGTTCATATATGATTTTGTGAATTCAATATTTATAAGAATAAACCTCAAACTCTTTATGTCCAATCAAAATATGCATGTGCTTTGTTTCTAAGAATTACAAAAGACCCTAAACTTTGATTACTTTTACGATAATAGCCATTGACTATTATACTGTGCCAGATGTGGATACAGTTACCTATTCAAATTGTTTACAATACAGCTGAGCCGGTCGTTCTACAGATATAATTCTCCAAAAATATTAACCAAATGTGGTCGCTTAATGCGGTATGTCGTAGTAAACAATGCCGTAAAAACCAATGTTTTCGATAAGGCGGTCATATAACATTCAGCAAGGACCTTTCATTTTGGTCAATTTAACCGGTATGTTGTTATAAACGATGTCGCCATAAACGGTTTTGACTGTATTTAAATAGGTAGCGAGGAGCGAAGCGACGAGCGTGTTAGACTAACGTATTTCTGTAATATTGTATACAAGCTGTGCCGCGCGGTTTCACCCGCGTGGCTATGCTCCTGTTGGTCTTAGTTACGAAGTAACTATTCTCTAATCTGTGGTCTTAGCGTGATAATATATAGCCTATATTACTCGTGGATAATGTAGCTTTCGAATGGTGAAAGAATTTTTAAAATCGGTCCAGTAGTTTATGAGCCTATTCATTACAATCAATCAAACAAACAAACAAACAAAGTTTTCCTCTTTATAATATTAGTGTAGATAGTAAATTATTTTTTGAAAAATAAGGTCATAAAGAAGTTTCACTTCTTACGTGTGTACTCTAGTACACGCACACATTTTTTTTATTTCTTAATTTGAATATCCTAAAATAATTTCCAACTTCAACCCTTTGAAATTAACCATTTTGATTAAAATAATGAAACATTGAATTCTGATCATTTCAATTAAATTACTACTAAAAGAAAGTAACGCATAAGCGACCAAACACCACTTTCACTGCTATTGTCATCAGAAGATCATTATTAAAGTATCACAAAAAAACTAGAGCATGAATCTTATCCGAGGCCTGTGGCTTTTCACTAAGCCCATCATCACACACGCATTCCACCGAATGCCAACTCTGGCTTTTCACTAAGCCCAACAACACACACGCATTCCTCCGAATGCAAACTCTGGCTTTTCACTAAGCCCCACAACAAACCTCATGTTTGTTCCACACGCATTCCTCCGAATGCCGAGTCCCACGGACTCCCATATTCCAATGGTCTCTCCAAGACCCAACCTCCGCCAGCGTCACCCGCGCACCGCGCATCCACGGTTTACTATAAGCAGCTATCTGTACTCCTAATAGCAGACGCCGGCTTCAACGGACTACGGTAATACCGCGCATCCACGGTTTACTATAAGCAGCCATAACCCCTTATAGCAGACACCGACTTCAACGGACTACGGCTACGAAATGACTACTGGCACACTCTGACCAATCGAACTAAGATTCACCGCTATCACTCAACTCAAATTCAAGTTTCAAACATTAATCAACTTCAAGTGGTACTTGGCCCTCAGGCATCCTCAGTATATTAACAAAGTGAAGTTACCCGAACATTGTATAAACAACATCTGTCTTTTCAAAGTGATTATTGGTGTTTAGTATTTCAATAGCTCAACAGTTAAAAAAAAAGAGAAATCTTATCTGAACTGAATATTACTCATCCAACCGAATATTAAAACTCTAGGTATCTTCTATACAGCCATACTGACAATCATGCGTCCCCGTACGCCATTTCTCACACTACATTACTACGGTAATTCATCTCGGGATACCAAAATAACTACCATCCTGCCTCGGCCCACACTGACCTTACAGGGTTACCATACTGCCGCGGTCCTCCTGACCGGTCAGAACACACATCTACTATCCTGGACCTCATGCCAGATAGAACACCACAATCCTTCGATGAACTACATTACCATCACAATATTATTTCACGCAACACACATTTACTTCACAACGTACGAGACAACACAACTATCAGTATGCTACAACTCTACTCAACTAGAACTCTACTGAACTATACCTCCCAAATCTATCATTGTGCTAGCCTGTGCAGCTTGCTCAAATGTTAACAGCAGTTTTATTTTGTTGTTATGATCATTAACAAACAAATGTGACAACAGCACAAAAATAACATCTTAAAAAGTTTAAAACGAATAATTCGTAACTGAACCGCAGAAAACACTCAAAAAGTGGTGAAAGCTTATTCTCAACTGAATATTTACCAACTTGAATTTAAAGTAATCATGTGATAACATAATATCTGCCTACAAAAAAAAATCGCGAGAAACCCTTCAAAACTTTTTTTTATCGGCAAATTTGCATATGGCTAAATTCCTTAACGTTATGTTTACTTTTGAAAACTCAACTTAAAACAATTAATAAGTGTATACTATAAGCAGCTATAAGCAGCATCTGTGAATCTAATATCGAACGGCAAAAGGGCTGAGCTAAATTTTAGTTTCAACGTAATAAGAATGAACTACTCAACAACTACTGTACAACTACCTAATTGATGTATTCAGTTGATGTCAAACTGCAGCTAGTCACAAAAACTATTAATTATCAAGAAATTACATTAAATGCACACAATGTAGATCGATTAGGTACTATCGAATACTCCACGTTTAGGACTTATTTGAAGCTAAAAACCAAAAAAAATGTGTGCGTGTGCTACGCGTACGTGTACACTAGGGTGGAGTGATAATGTATGAAAGAAATTTTTTTTTATTTTTTTCAAAAGGCATAGCGACAGAAAGGTGCCTTTTAATGAGTGAATTCAGCATACAAAATATTGTTTACCTGTCTTGATGTTTTGAGGTGCCCCAACCCAATTGAAAATTAGAAAAATTTGATTTTTTCGCAAACTTTGATTTATTTTTTAATCACAGTATTTTTATGGCCTCCAAGTCTATTATATAACAAACTTCTTTGTGATACACTAAATAATAGCCTGATTAGTTGTTTTAACGTATTTCATTAATGAAAATGATATTATAGAGGAATGAAAATATCAGAAATAAGTAATTATTTAGTACTAGCTGCGCTTGCGGTTGCCTCGCGGTTTCACCCGCGTGGCACCGCTCCTGTTAATCTAAGCGTAATGATATACAGCCTATAGCCTTCCTCGATAAATGGGCTATCTAACACCGAAAGAACTTTTTAAATCGGACCAGTAGTTCTTGAGATTAGCGCATTCAAACAAACAATATCTTCAGCTTTATAATATTAGTATAGATTATAATATTAGTATAGATAACGCTGTTTTTTTTTTCAAAATTAGGCATTAGCAGTTGTGATACTGATGCTCTTGCCATTATAAAATCATTTTGTTTACTTTCTCAGCAAACTGCACTTGAAGCTTATGTCACACATTTGATAATATGCTTTACGGCCTGGGCAAGGCATAGAAAATCTTTGATATTCTGAAACGTAGTCAAACCGCTTTTCACGATGTCTTTTAAGGTTTCTTCAGATAAATTAGAAGTCAGAGGCTCAGTTTTCTAACATTCTTGCCACATAGTTAATTTGGCATAATTTTTTGAGCAAGTACAAGAGAATTAAAAAAAAATGCATTTGCAACTTCAAATATCAAATAACCTTTGGTACTGAGTGACAAAATACTTCAGTTATCTTTTCTTGTTCTTTTTTGTTAGTTTGTCGGTCTTGATAAGCTTTTAATAAGCGTCTATATTCATCGAATATGGTGTGTCGAATAAGTTGTAGTACTCTATTAAAGCTAATAGTGGGAAGCGATGCTTTTCGCCACACATCAAACATTTCCGTAGCTAATCTTTCGGATAAATCATGAATTTTGTTATTTTATCAGGTTTAAATTCATATCTAATAAATAAGTAATAGTTTCTTAGCATCAGTATAAGTTGGTAATTGAGACACTGGGTACTTATCTGGCAAACAAAATACAGGACAACATGTCGTTTGTCGTATTTTGACTTCCAACACTTTACTGTAACAAAGCGGAATTATAGATAGAACTCACATCAAAAATATTAAATTATGATCTTAATTGTATTTACGCGTAAAATATAACTAAGAAATATTACTAACATTAGTGTTATTTCCTTAACGGCACTGTTCAAAATCAACGTTTCCTACAATAAGATTCGGCGCAAACGGGCCACCGACCAGAGCCACTGGTAGCCAGCGATAGCCACTTTTTTATATATTGAAATATTATGTATTATGTGTCTTCCCGTTGGCAACCAACGAGATAACACAGAATCTGATTTAGCGTTAATTTGTCAAAATTAAACTTTAATGATTTTCGACTAAATTTTTTGAATTTCTGAAAGTTCATGATGTTGGGGGCACCTCTAAATGTATCATCTGCAAAGTATAATTTTGCATGTGTATTTATGAGCAATAATGACATCTTTTTACAGGTATGCCGAAACGAAAATGAAAAAAAATATTTTTCACTCCACCCTAGTGTACACACGTAAGAAATGAAACTTCTTTTTGACCTTATTTTTTCAAAAAATAATTTACAATATGCAACTTTACAGAAATATATCAAATCACGCGTGATAGGGATAAGAAAAAAAATGTATGCGTGTACTAGAGTACACACGTAAGAAGTGAAACTTCTTTATGACCTTAAAAATGTCACGAGTATGGCGTAACGCAAAAATGTCACGCGTACGGCGTAACGCAAAAATGTCACGCTTACGGCGTAACGCAAAAATGTTACACTAAATTTTTGTCCAACCCCGATAAAGAAGTTTCACTTCAAAAACTTTCAGAAAACCTGGATGGGTTTTTCTTTTCTCTATTCAATTAAACAGACATTATCTGACGACAGTATGTAAACTGTAAAGGCGCTATTAACCTTAAGATTATTTCCAGTTTTTTTTTTTTTTAAGTCTTAATATCTTAACATTTAACGTACCCTAACGTTGATGGGATAGTTCTTAATTTTAAAGCAATCTAATGTACTAAAACCAAATGTAGATTCCAAAGATTTATCTTACGCTAGATGTTTATTTGAACACACGCTAATTATCTGTGACATTGTATTATGAACTGCCTAAATAAGGACCCAATAAATTCTCTGTAAAAATTCAAAACTAAATGCCTCGATTTACCTTTTATTCGATAAAACTAAATCTGCAACATTTCATAAAACTTCATATCGTAAAACTGTATACTGTGAATTGTTCACAACTTTATTTTAAGAAATTACCTCAAATATCACCTTAAATAAAACCTACGAAAAGTTTTTTTTTAAACCTCAAATGCACTAGTTAAGGCATTACTTTTCGTTTTTAATCGAATAGCAATAAGGCTGTCTTTGTGTAGCAATTAATTGCTATTTGTCAAGAACTAATTTGAAAACTAATTTGAAAGTAATTCGCATACTGTTTTTGTTCTGATACACGGACAAGTGAATGTTTATTGTTTACGTTCGATTGAAGGATCTGGATGCAGTGTACCAATTAATGTGCTTTCTTTGTTAGTGTTAGCTCACAAAATAACAAACATTAAAGCAATTCGTTACTTAATTTATCTTGATGGCAGTGCTTACGCCACAAAGTATTTTTTAAAATTACGTGAATTACCTACTAATGTAAACCCGTCCCTGAATAAGTGAAATAGGTACTGTTAATTTATCACTGCGTAAATAAGTTGAGTTAAATGTAATGCAATAAGATTAAACTATACACTGGTCTTGTAGGTTACAACTTTTAACAAAATCTGTAATCATTACATTCGGTACAGCCTGTAAATTAGCGCTGTTTTTGTGCAGCATTTTGCCGAGGCTGTGACCATTTTCCTCAATTAATTTTAAAATAAATTTTGTAACTAATGTTTTTGGCAATAAATTTCTTTTTCTTTCGAATAAGTTGCTTGAAGTTACTACATTTTGAAAACCTACTTTCCTTATCTTACTGTACACTCAAAGTGGAATGTTATCTACTGACCGGTTTTGTATGAGATTGAAGGATAGTTGCACGACACGTCGACACGTCGCTCTGGTTCCGGTGATCTCAGGCTCGACGTGTTGATGGTAGTGATGGTAGCGCGACGCCCGGCGTGGTATTGCGGTGCCTGGCGTGGATGTGCAACACCTGGCGTGGTGTCGCGGAGCCCAGCTTGGTGCCGCGGCGCTCAGTATGGATGCGTAATGCACCACATGACGCAACGCATGACGCTCGACGCATGATGCTCGACGCTCGACGCATGATGCTCGAAGCCGGATGCTCGACGCGATGGCACGGTGCACGACATGACACGGCGCTGCTCTCGATGATACGATGATGCTCGCTTCCGACTTCTTGCTGTTCCCGTTGAAACTGGATCGAAGTGCCACGTGGTTGCGGCGCTTTGACTTTTAATCAGGTTATCGTATATCGTATCGAGGTTATCGTCACGTGTTTTCTCATTTGCTCGATTTGATCCCAATTCTGATGTCGGAGCAAGATGTAGATTGTGAATCTATTTTCAAGCTGTGGGCGTTGCGTTGGGTAATCGAGCAAAGAAACACCTCAAACTCAATCATTTCTTTATTTACCACCGATTCGGAAAGCAGTATCTACAGAGAAGAACCGGCAAGAAACTCTATAGTTGCTCTTTTTAATCATGTCAGTTTTACAATACAGTCATTTTAATACAATCACTTTAAATACAATCACTTTTAATAACCGTTACGTTACACATTTAAATTAAACACTAGCAAAGAAAAGGTTAACAGTTCCTAGTAGTGGAAGATCCGAACTCTTCGATGTTCGAATGTGAAGTGCCGTCCCGAGGGCGAGCCTTCACGGGCTCGACCCGGTACAAGCATGAAGTAAGCCGCCAACTTCACTGTGCTGCCACCTCCCGGAACTCGTGCTTAGAGTCGTTTTACATCCGCGCTATTGACCGTCTCCGACACGGCCATCCTGCGCTGAACACGTCCTCGTGTTTGTGGGTGCTGTAACACAGAAAACATCTCGCACAGTACATGCTCTTCGGCCAATCCTGACAAATTTTTACAATTAAACTCGGATATTTAATTTTTAGGCTTTTAAACCACAAAACTGAAAAAAACTAAATCCTTAAGATCACTTAGTTGTCCGTACGTCTATCAGTCTATCTATCAAGACCTTTGAAATTCATATCGCATACCATCGTCCCGTTAAGCTTTGAAAAGTTATAACAGTCGATCAAAAGATAGTAGTTTTCGACATTCGCAGGGGACACGAGGAATCAATACCTTCAGGATATTTCTTGTGAACACAGAATCATGAAATTTGTACAAGAAACGTCCTATAGCAAAGAATCTCATAATACAAAATTTAAGTTCATATGAAAACAGGTTTTTTTCTTAATTTGAATACCTTAAAATAATTTCCAACTTCAACCCTTTGAAATTAACCATTTTGATTAAAGTAATGAAACATTGAATCCTGATCATTTCGATTAAATTTATGAACTACTAACTACTAAAAGAAAATAACGCTTAAGCAACCAAATACCACTTTCACTGCTATTGTCATCAGCAGATCATTATTAAAGTATCACAAAAAAACTAGAGCATGAATCTTATCCGAGTCCTGTGGCTTTTCACTAAGCCCATCATCACGCACGCATTCCACCGAATGCCAACTCTGGCTTTTCACTAAGCCCAACATCACACACGCATTCCACCGAATACCAACTCTGGCTTTTCACTAAGCCCAACAACACACACGCATTCCTCCGAATGCAAACTCTGGCTTTTCACTAAGCCCAACAACACACACGCATTCCTCCGAATGCAAACTCTGGCTTTTCACTAAGCCCCACAACAAACCTCATGTTTGTTCCACACGCATTCCTCCGAATGCCGAGTCCCACGGACTCCCATATTCCAATGGTCTCTACAAGACCCAACCTCCGCCAGCGTCACCCGCGCACCGCGTATCCACGGTTTACTATAAGCAGCTATCTGTACTCCTAATAGCAGACGCCGGTTTCAAACGGACTACGGTAATACCGCGTATCCACGGTTCACTATAAGCAGCCATAGCTCCTAATAGCAGACACCGATTTCAACGGACTACGGCTACGAAATGACTACTGGCACTCTCTGACCAAACGAACTAAGATTCATCGCTACCACTCAACTCAAACTCAAATTTCAAACACTAACCAACTTCAAGTGGTACTTGGCCCTCAGGCATCCTCAATATATTAACAAGGTGAAGTTACCCGAACATAGTATAAACAAAATCTGTCTTTTCAAAGTGATTATTGGTGTTTACAGGATTCAATAGCTCAACAGTAAAAAAAAGTGAAACCTGAACTGAACTATTACTCATCCAACAGAATCAATATTCTTAATCGTTTTTCATTTTAATAAACTCAAGTTATCTCCTATACAGCCATACCGACAATCATGCGTCCTCGTACGCCATTTCTCACACTACATTACTACGGTAATTCATCTCGGGATACCAAAATAGCTACTATCCTGCCTCGGCCCACACTGACCTTACAGGGTTACCATACTGCCCCAGTCCTCCTGACCGGTCAGAACACATCTACTATCCTGGACTTCATGCCAGATAGAACACCACAATCCTTCGACGAACTACATTACCATCACAATATTATTTCACGCAACACACATTTACTTCACAACGTACGAGACAACACAACCATCAGTATGCTACAACTATACTCCACTACAACTCTACTGAATTATACCTCCCAAGTCTATCATAGTGATAGCCTGTGCAGCTTGCTCAAATTTTAACAGCAGTTTTATTTTGTTGTTATGATCATTGACAAACAAATGTGACAACAGCACAAAAATAACATCTTAAAAAGTTTAAAACGAATAATTCGTAACTGAACCGCAGAAAACACTCAAAGTGGTGAAAGCTTATTCTCAACTGAATATTTACCAACTTGAATTTAAAGTAATCATGTGATAACATATCTGCCTACAAAAAAATCGCGAGAAACCCTTCAAATTTTTTTTTTATCGGCAAATTTGAAAACTCAACTTAAAACAATTATTAAGTGTAGGCTTAAACTCATCTGTGAATCTAATATCGAACGGCAATAGGGCTGAGCTAAATTTTAGTTTCAACGTAATAAGAATGAACTGCTCAACAACTACTGTACAACTACCTAATTGATGTATTCAGTTGATGTCAAACTGCAGCTAGTCACAAAAACTATTATCAAGAAATTACATTAAATGCACACAATGTAAATCGATTAGGTACTATCGAATACTCCACGTTTAGGACTTATTTGAAGCTAAAAACCAAAAAAAATGTGTGCGTGTGCTACGCGTACGTGTACACACGTAAGAAATGAAACTTCTTTTTGACCTTATTTTTTCAAAAAATAATTTACAATATGCAACTTTACAGAAATATATCAAATCACGCGTGATAGGGATAAGAAAAAAAATGTATGCGTGTACTAGAGTACACACGTAAGAAGTGAAACTTCTTTATGACCTTAAAAATGTCACGAGTATGGCGTAACGCAAAAATGTCACGCGTACGGCGTAACGCAAAAATGTCACGCTTACGGCGTAACGCAAAAATGTTACACTAAATTTTTGTCCAACCCCGATAAAGAAGTTTCACTTCAAAAACTTTCAGAAAACCTGGATGGGTTTTTCTTTTCTCTATTCAATTAAACAGACATTATCTGACGACAGTATGTAAACTGTAAAGGCGCTATTAACCTTAAGATTATTTCCAGTTTTTTTTTTTTTTAAAGTCTTAATATCTTAACATTTAACGTACCCTAACGTTGATGGGATAGTTCTTAATTTTAAAGCAATCTAATGTACTAAAACCAAATGTAGATTCCAAAGATTTATCTTACGCTAGATGTTTATTTGAACACACGCTAATTATCTGTGACATTGTATTATGAACTGCCTAAATAAGGACCCAATAAATTCTCTGTAAAAATTCAAAACTAAATGCCTCGATTTACCTTTTATTCGATAAAACTAAATCTGCAACATTTCATAAAACTTCATATCGTAAAACTGTATACTGTGAATTGTTCACAACTTTATTTTAAGAAATTACCTCAAATATCACCTTAAATAAAACCTACGAAAAGTTTTTTTTTAAACCTCAAATGCACTAGTTAAGGCATTACTTTTCGTTTTTAATCGAATAGCAATAAGGCTGTCTTTGTGTAGCAATTAATTGCTATTTGTCAAGCGGTTCATTTTTGTTATTTAAACTAGTTAAAAAACAGTTTAAAAAAGTTCTGTCTTGGACGTCCGTGTGTCTGTATGTGCGGATCCTTTTTCTTGTTAGCACGATAGCGACCGAAATACTTTACTAATCGAGTCTTTTTTTTCTCTTACGCTTGAGTATGCTCAGGAATAGAACCCTTTCATTTTTCAGGGTCTGATTCGATGTGGTTTAATTGTTATTAAATAAACAAAAATAATAATTAATAAATATTTATTAAAAAAAAATTATGAGGCGTGCACTTTTGGATTTTCCAAATTATTTGAAAATTTCATCATCTGTTGTTTTACAGTATTTTTCTATGAAAATATTATGTGCAGTTTACAATAAAAACTACGTATATCGAAACAATACAGCTTTGTCTGAATATTAAAATATTATGTTCTCAGTTCAATTACATTATTACTATTTTCGTACATTTCGATATCAGTTGAAAATATTGTATCATATAAAATTTTTGGTATAACAAGGTAATGCGCTTTCGTGTTTTAACTAGATAATTAGTTCAATATTAATTTAGCCGTAAAATACGTTATTTTGTTATTAATTTGAATAATATTATTGTAAGGAATCTAATTCAGTGTTAGATTTTCAAAATTAGATTAAGGATAATTTGTAATAATTGAAATAAATATTTTTGGATGTACATACTGGTATTTTTATTTTATTCCCCTGTGCTCATATTATGTCATGAAACCTTTCAGTAGATACATGGACGAAATCGCAGCCAGCGCCCAGCAGCAATTAGCTATAACATACCTATAGGTATTAGGTAAGGTAATAAATAATAGCTCTATAGTTAATACGCACCTTGATACTTACCGTAGAGTTGTTTGATGTTGAATCCGTAATAAATAAAATTAACACAATACATAATTGAATGTTACTTTTGATACACAATACACACTACTTACTCAGAGGGAAATAAACGCTACCTACTATTTTATTCTATGCACGTTCTATGCATTCTATTATTTATATATAATATAATTAAATTTCGATCGATGTATCTCACAATAATTATTCTAAGTGTCATAATTTTTAAGAAATGACGATTTCCGTGTTTTTTGCCATTTACTCGAAACTCACTTCGTGGGCTTAACGGCTTTCTAGTTAAAGGACGGCAGAATAGTTAATACGCAAAACGCAATACGCAGTTGATACGTATTTAATACCAATACTCAATGATTGTCTCCTGCTAACCTGTACAGACTAGACTCATTGTGGTGACTGGTGAAACATTGTATAGCATTAACAACATAGTACTGTATTATTGAAAGATCGATTAAAGGTTTATTTTACAATCTACGACTTTCATTATACATGGGTAACAAAACCCCATAACATATTCGGTTTTACTCCGGACAACATCTTCAGCCACCCAATCCCTTTGCTTGAAGTCCAAATCCAGCGGAGGACAATAATCGTCATTTACTAAAATTGAAGGTTTTTCGTCCTAGTATAAAAGTTGTCTGGATCCCATTTTATACTCAATCTATAGTATAATACTATAGATATCATGTGAAACGTGACTTGGAAAAAAATCATTCAAATAAATCACAAAATAAAAATTTGAAACAATTTTAAAAGTTACGAAAAGCCCAATTATACGTCAAAATGACGCACAACATCCTCTTTACAACCAAATGGCGGAATTTACATGGATGAGCCAACTATGTACTGCTAGATCTCGACGGCTAATGAGTTGGTTCTGGATTTTGCAGCGATTCGATGGTAAATATAGAAGAGTTCATACGTCAAATTTACGTAGATTGGACTTCTAGGGTTAAATGCATAAATACCTAAATGATGTTTTGTTTTTATTATCTAATAACGATAAAAAAACCCGTTGATTTCATTCGTTTTTCAAGCTACGTGCATAGTTTTTCCACTAAAAAGCCTCAATTGAGTCATAAAGTACACAAATTTCAAGCATAATAAGTCACATCATTTCTATAAAACCAAAACTGGCAATAATATAAGTCGTGTTGTGCGATTATGAACATAGTGCATAAGGGCATAAGTCGTTATATTATATATAAATAGCTAACTTAATTGTCTTACCATTTAACAATACCTCAGTCATGAACCACAGATCCTCGCACTCCGATTCCCAATTTTGAATGCGATACGATGGAGTGTCGCGTGATATTGCAAACAGTATTGTTATCGAGGGTACTTATAAAATTACTTAAAATTAATTAAGTTTAGGTAAGTTGATATTCAACTAATAATCCATCGTGCTATTATCTCGAATAGCCTCCTGGATAAGCAGGTAATTATAAAATAATTAAATAAACAATTATCTTAATACTATTATAAAGGCGAAAGTTTGTATGGATGTATGGATGTTTGTTACTCTTTCACGTAAAAACTACTGAACCGATTACAATGAAATTTAGCACACATATAGAGGGTAACTTGGATTAACACATAGGATAGGTTTTATCCCGGAAATCCCACGGGAACGGGAACTATGCGGGTTTTCCTTTGAAAACGCAGGCGAAGCCGCGGGCGGAAATCTAGTATACCAATAAAATAACCATTGTGACCTATTCATTTACAATTATGTATATGTAATGAAGTAACATTTAGTAAACTACTTATATGCTTTTAAAATTCCGTAAAATTATCATAATTATATAAACTTCGGAGATCATAATTATATCTCTGGACTACTGGGTTTTTCTACTGCATTTAATTCTACTGATTCTTTGTCAATAGTATCAGATTTCGGGGCATCACACCCTCTTCGATCTGCCGATATAATTTCCTTCATTTTTTTCTCTAACTCCTGATAAAACTCTTCTGGGTCATCGTTCCCTTGTCCGCGTTCTTTCCGAATCGGTGGTAAATAAAGAAATGATTGAGTTTGAGGTGTTTCTTTGCTCGATTACCCAACGCAACGCCCACAGCTTGAAAATAGATTCACAATCTACATCTTGCTCCGACATCAGAATTGGGATCAAATCGAGCAAATGAGAAAACACGTGACGATAACCTCGATACGATATACGATAACCTGATTAAAAGTCAAAGCGCCGCAACCACGTGGCACTTCGATCCAGTTTCAACGGGAACAGCAAGAAGTCGGAAGCGAGCATCATCGTATCATCGAGAGCAGCGCCGTGTCATGTCGTGCACCGTGCCATCGCGTCGAGCATCCGGCTTCGAGCATCATGCGTCGAGCGTCGAGCATCATGCGTCGAGCGTCATGCGTTGCGCCATGTGGTGCATTACGCATCCATACTGAGCGCCGCGGCACCAAGCTGGGCTCCGCGACACCACGCCAGGTGTTGCACATCCACGCCAGGCACCGCAATACCACGCCGGGCGTCGCGCTACCATCACTACCATCAACACGTCGAGCCTGAGATCACCGGAACCAGAGCGACGTGTCGACGTGTCGTGCAACTATCCTTCAATCTCATACAAAACCGGTCAGTAGATAACATTCCACTTTG
Organism: Colias eurytheme; assembly: GCF_061535395.1. Lineage (NCBI taxonomy): Eukaryota > Metazoa > Arthropoda > Insecta > Lepidoptera > Pieridae > Colias > Colias eurytheme. The sequence continues at coordinate 1,370,475 of NC_143011.1, read as the reverse complement.
AGTGTACAGTAAGATAAAGAAAGTAGGTTTTCAAAATGTAGTAACTTCAAGCAACTTATTCGAAAGAAAAAGAAATTTATTGCCAAAAACATTAGTTACAAAATTTATTTTAAAATTAATTGAGGAAAATGGTCACAGCCTCGGCAAAATGCTGCACAAAAACAGCGCTAATTTACAGGCTGTACCGAATGTAATGATTACAGATTTTGTTAAAAGTTGTAACCTACAAGACCAGTGTATAGTTTAATCTTATTGCATTACATTTAATTCAACTTATTTACGCAGTGATAAATTAACAGTACCTATTTCACTTATTCAGGGACGGGTTTACATTAGTAGGTAATTCACGTAATTTTAAAAAATACTTTGTGGCGTAAGCACTGCCATCAAGATAAATTAAGTAACGAATTGCTTTAATGTTTGTTATTTTGTGAGCTAACACTAACAAAGAAAGCACATTAATTGGTACACTGCATCCAGATCCTTCAATCGAACGTAAACAATAAACATTCACTTGTCCGTGTATCAGAACAAAAACAGTATGCGAATTACTTTCAAATTAGTTTCTTAACTACCCGCGTTAGTTTCTTGACTACCCGCATTAATTTCTTAAACTACCTGCGTTGGTTTTTTAGGCTATAACCCTTGACAAATAGCAATTAATTGCTACACAAAGACAGCCTTATTGCTATTCGATTAAAAACGAAAAGTAATGCCTTAACTAGTGCATTTGAGGTTTAAAAAAAAACTTTTCGTAGGTTTTATTTAAGGTGATATTTGAGGTAATTTCTTAAAATAAAGTTGTGAACAATTCACAGTATACAGTTTTACGATATGAAGTTTTATGAAATGTTGCAGATTTAGTTTTATCGAATAAAAGGTAAATCGAGGCATTTAGTTTTGAATTTTTACAGAGAATTTATTGGGTCCTTATTTAGGCAGTTCATAATACAATGTCACAGATAATTAGCGTGTGTTCAAATAAACATCTAGCGTAAGATAAATCTTTGGAATCTACATTTGGTTTTAGTACATTAGATTGCTTTAAAATTAAGAACTATCCCATCAACGTTAGGGTACGTTAAATGTTAAGATATTAAGACTTTAAAAAAAAAAAAAACTGGAAATAATCTTAAGGTTAATAGCGCCTTTACAGTTTACATACTGTCGTCAGATAATGTCTGTTTAATTGAATAGAGAAAAGAAAAACCCATCCAGGTTTTCTGAAAGTTTTTGAAGTGAAACTTCTTTATCGGGGTTGGACAAAAATTTAGTGTAACATTTTTGCGTTACGCCGTAAGCGTGACATTTTTGCGTTACGCCGTACGCGTGACATTTTTGCGTTACGCCATACTCGTGACATTTTTAAGGTCATAAAGAAGTTTCACTTCTTACGTGTGTACTCTAGTACACGCATACATTTTTTTTCTTATCCCTATCACGCGTGATTTGATATATTTCTGTAAAGTTGCATATTGTAAATTATTTTTTGAAAAAATAAGGTCAAAAAGAAGTTTCATTTCTTACGTGTGTACACGTACGCGTAGCACACGCACACATTTTTTTTGGTTTTTAGCTTCAAATAAGTCCTAAACGTGGAGTATTCGATAGTACCTAATCGATTTACATTGTGTGCATTTAATGTAATTTCTTGATAATAGTTTTTGTGACTAGCTGCAGTTTGACATCAACTGAATACATCAATTAGGTAGTTGTACAGTAGTTGTTGAGCAGTTCATTCTTATTACGTTGAAACTAAAATTTAGCTCAGCCCTATTGCCGTTCGATATTAGATTCACAGATGAGTTTAAGCCTACACTTAATAATTGTTTTAAGTTGAGTTTTCAAATTTGCCGATAAAAAAAAAATTTGAAGGGTTTCTCGCGATTTTTTTGTAGGCAGATATGTTATCACATGATTACTTTAAATTCAAGTTGGTAAATATTCAGTTGAGAATAAGCTTTCACCACTTTGAGTGTTTTCTGCGGTTCAGTTACGAATTATTCGTTTTAAACTTTTTAAGATGTTATTTTTGTGCTGTTGTCACATTTGTTTGTCAATGATCATAACAACAAAATAAAACTGCTGTTAAAATTTGAGCAAGCTGCACAGGCTATCACTATGATAGACTTGGGAGGTATAATTCAGTAGAGTTGTAGTGGAGTATAGTTGTAGCATACTGATGGTTGTGTTGTCTCGTACGTTGTGAAGTAAATGTGTGTTGCGTGAAATAATATTGTGATGGTAATGTAGTTCGTCGAAGGATTGTGGTGTTCTATCTGGCATGAAGTCCAGGATAGTAGATGTGTTCTGACCGGTCAGGAGGACTGGGGCAGTATGGTAACCCTGTAAGGTCAGTGTGGGCCGAGGCAGGATAGTAGCTATTTTGGTATCCCGAGATGAATTACCGTAGTAATGTAGTGTGAGAAATGGCGTACGAGGACGCATGATTGTCGGTATGGCTGTATAGGAGATAACTTGAGTTTATTAAAATGAAAAACGATTAAGAATATTGATTCTGTTGGATGAGTAATAGTTCAGTTCAGGTTTCACTTTTTTTTACTGTTGAGCTATTGAATCCTGTAAACACCAATAATCACTTTGAAAAGACAGATTTTGTTTATACTATGTTCGGGTAACTTCACCTTGTTAATATATTGAGGATGCCTGAGGGCCAAGTACCACTTGAAGTTGGTTAGTGTTTGAAATTTGAGTTTGAGTTGAGTGGTAGCGATGAATCTTAGTTCGTTTGGTCAGAGAGTGCCAGTAGTCATTTCGTAGCCGTAGTCCGTTGAAATCGGTGTCTGCTATTAGGAGCTATGGCTGCTTATAGTGAACCGTGGATACGCGGTATTACCGTAGTCCGTTTGAAACCGGCGTCTGCTATTAGGAGTACAGATAGCTGCTTATAGTAAACCGTGGATACGCGGTGCGCGGGTGACGCTGGCGGAGGTTGGGTCTTGTAGAGACCATTGGAATATGGGAGTCCGTGGGACTCGGCATTCGGAGGAATGCGTGTGGAACAAACATGAGGTTTGTTGTGGGGCTTAGTGAAAAGCCAGAGTTTGCATTCGGAGGAATGCGTGTGTGTTGTTGGGCTTAGTGAAAAGCCAGAGTTTGCATTCGGAGGAATGCGTGTGTGTTGTTGGGCTTAGTGAAAAGCCAGAGTTGGTATTCGGTGGAATGCGTGTGTGATGTTGGGCTTAGTGAAAAGCCAGAGTTGGCATTCGGTGGAATGCGTGCGTGATGATGGGCTTAGTGAAAAGCCACAGGACTCGGATAAGATTCATGCTCTAGTTTTTTTGTGATACTTTAATAATGATCTGCTGATGACAATAGCAGTGAAAGTGGTATTTGGTTGCTTAAGCGTTATTTTCTTTTAGTAGTTAGTAGTTCATAAATTTAATCGAAATGATCAGGATTCAATGTTTCATTACTTTAATCAAAATGGTTAATTTCAAAGGGTTGAAGTTGGAAATTATTTTAAGGTATTCAAATTAAGAAAAAAACCTGTTTTCATATGAACTTAAATTTTGTATTATGAGATTCTTTGCTATAGGACGTTTCTTGTACAAATTTCATGATTCTGTGTTCACAAGAAATATCCTGAAGGTATTGATTCCTCGTGTCCCCTGCGAATGTCGAAAACTACTATCTTTTGATCGACTGTTATAACTTTTCAAAGCTTAACGGGACGATGGTATGCGATATGAATTTCAAAGGTCTTGATAGATAGACTGATAGACGTACGGACAACTAAGTGATCTTAAGGATTTAGTTTTTTTCAGTTTTGTGGTTTAAAAGCCTAAAAATTAAATATCCGAGTTTAATTGTAAAAATTTGTCAGGATTGGCCGAAGAGCATGTACTGTGCGAGATGTTTTCTGTGTTACAGCACCCACAAACACGAGGACGTGTTCAGCGCAGGATGGCCGTGTCGGAGACGGTCAATAGCGCGGATGTAAAACGACTCTAAGCACGAGTTCCGGGAGGTGGCAGCACAGTGAAGTTGGCGGCTTACTTCATGCTTGTACCGGGTCGAGCCCGTGAAGGCTCGCCCTCGGGACGGCACTTCACATTCGAACATCGAAGAGTTCGGATCTTCCACTACTAGGAACTGTTAACCTTTTCTTTGCTAGTGTTTAATTTAAATGTGTAACGTAACGGTTATTAAAAGTGATTGTATTTAAAGTGATTGTATTAAAATGACTGTATTGTAAAACTGACATGATTAAAAAGAGCAACTATAGAGTTTCTTGCCGGTTCTTCTCTGTAGATACTGCTTTCCGAATCGGTGGTAAATAAAGAAATGATTGAGTTTGAGGTGTTTCTTTGCTCGATTACCCAACGCAACGCCCACAGCTTGAAAATAGATTCACAATCTACATCTTGCTCCGACATCAGAATTGGGATCAAATCGAGCAAATGAGAAAACACGTGACGATAACCTCGATACGATATACGATAACCTGATTAAAAGTCAAAGCGCCGCAACCACGTGGCACTTCGATCCAGTTTCAACGGGAACAGCAAGAAGTCGGAAGCGAGCATCATCGTATCATCGAGAGCAGCGCCGTGTCATGTCGTGCACCGTGCCATCGCGTCGAGCATCCGGCTTCGAGCATCATGCGTCGAGCGTCGAGCATCATGCGTCGAGCGTCATGCGTTGCGTCATGTGGTGCATTACGCATCCATACTGAGCGCCGCGGCACCAAGCTGGGCTCCGCGACACCACGCCAGGTGTTGCACATCCACGCCAGGCACCGCAATACCACGCCGGGCGTCGCGCTACCATCACTACCATCAACACGTCGAGCCTGAGATCACCGGAACCAGAGCGACGTGTCGACGTGTCGTGCAACTATCCTTCAATCTCATACAAAACCGGTCAGTAGATAACATTCCACTTTGAGTGTACAGTAAGATAAGGAAAGTAGGTTTTCAAAATGTAGTAACTTCAAGCAACTTATTCGAAAGAAAAAGAAATTTATTGCCAAAAACATTAGTTACAAAATTTATTTTAAAATTAATTGAGGAAAATGGTCACAGCCTCGGCAAAATGCTGCACAAAAACAGCGCTAATTTACAGGCTGTACCGAATGTAATGATTACAGATTTTGTTAAAAGTTGTAACCTACAAGACCAGTGTATAGTTTAATCTTATTGCATTACATTTAACTCAACTTATTTACGCAGTGATAAATTAACAGTACCTATTTCACTTATTCAGGGACGGGTTTACATTAGTAGGTAATTCACGTAATTTTAAAAAATACTTTGTGGCGTAAGCACTGCCATCAAGATAAATTAAGTAACGAATTGCTTTAATGTTTGTTATTTTGTGAGCTAACACTAACAAAGAAAGCACATTAATTGGTACACTGCATCCAGATCCTTCAATCGAACGTAAACAATAAACATTCACTTGTCCGTGTATCAGAACAAAAACAGTATGCGAATTACTTTCAAATTAGTTTCTTAACTACCCGCGTTAGTTTCTTGACTACCCGCATTAATTTCTTAAACTACCTGCGTTAGTTTTTTAGGCTATAACCCTTGACAAATAGCAATTAATTGCTACACAAAGACAGCCTTATTGCTATTCGATTAAAAACGAAAAGTAATGCCTTAACTAGTGCATTTGAGGTTTAAAAAAAAACTTTTCGTAGGTTTTATTTAAGGTGATATTTGAGGTAATTTCTTAAAATAAAGTTGTGAACAATTCACAGTATACAGTTTTACGATATGAAGTTTTATGAAATGTTGCAGATTTAGTTTTATCGAATAAAAGGTAAATCAAGGCATTTAGTTTTGAATTTTTACAGAGAATTTATTGGGTCCTTATTTAGGCAGTTCATAATACAATGTCACAGATAATTAGCGTGTGTTCAAATAAACATCTAGCGTAAGATAAATCTTTGGAATCTACATTTGGTTTTAGTACATTAGATTGCTTTAAAATTAAGAACTATCCCATCAACGTTAGGGTACGTTAAATGTTAAGATATTAAGACTTTAAAAAAAAAAAAACTGGAAATAATCTTAAGGTTAATAGCGCCTTTACAGTTTACATACTGTCGTCAGATAATGTCTGTTTAATTGAATAGAGAAAAGAAAAACCCATCCAGGTTTTCTGAAAGTTTTTGAAGTGAAACTTCTTTATCGGGGTTGGACAAAAATTTAGTGTAACATTTTTGCGTTACGCCGTAAGCGTGACATTTTTGCGTTACGCCGTACGCGTGACATTTTTGCGTTACGCCATACTCGTGACATTTTTAAGGTCATAAAGAAGTTTCACTTCTTACGTGTGTACTCTAGTACACGCATACATTTTTTTTCTTATCCCTATCACGCGTGATTTGATATATTTCTGTAAAGTTGCATATTGTAAATTATTTTTTGAAAAAATAAGGTCAAAAAGAAGTTTCATTTCTTACGTGTGTACACTAGGGTGGAGTGAAAAATATTTTTTTTCATTTTCGTTTCGGCATACCTGTAAAAAGATGTCATTATTGCTCATAAATACACATGCAAAATTATACTTTGCAGATGATACATTTAGAGGTGCCCCCAACATCATGAACTTTCAGAAATTCAAAAAATTTAGTCGAAAATCATTAAAGTTTAATTTTGACAAATTAACGCTAAATCAGATTCTGTGTTATCTCGTTGGTTGCCAACGGGAAGACACATAATACATAATATTTCAATATATAAAAAAGTGGCTATCGCTGGCTACCAGTGGCTCTGGTCGGTGGCCCGTTTGCGCCGAATCTTATTGTAGGAAACGTTGATTTTGAACAGTGCCGTTAAGGAAATAACACTAATGTTAGTAATATTTCTTAGTTATATTTTACGCGTAAATACAATTAAGATCATAATTTAATATTTTTGATGTGAGTTCTATCTATAATTCCGCTTTGTTACAGTAAAGTGTTGGAAGTCAAAATACGACAAACGACATGTTGTCCTGTATTTTGTTTGCCAGATAAGTACCCAGTGTCTCAATTACCAACTTATACTGATGCTAAGAAACTATTACTTATTTATTAGATATGAATTTAAACCTGATAAAATAACAAAATTCATGATTTATCCGAAAGATTAGCTACGGAAATGTTTGATGTGTGGCGAAAAGCATCGCTTCCCACTATTAGCTTTAATAGAGTACTACAACTTATTCGACACACCATATTCGATGAATATAGACGCTTATTAAAAGCTTATCAAGACCGACAAACTAACAAAAAAGAACAAGAAAAGATAACTGAAGTATTTTGTCACTCAGTACCAAAGGTTATTTGATATTTGAAGTTGCAAATGCATTTTTTTTTAATTCTCTTGTACTTGCTCAAAAAATTATGCCAAATTAACTATGTGGCAAGAATGTTAGAAAACTGAGCCTCTGACTTCTAATTTATCTGAAGAAACCTTAAAAGACATCGTGAAAAGCGGTTTGACTACGTTTCAGAATATCAAAGATTTTCTATGCCTTGCCCAGGCCGTAAAGCATATTATCAAATGTGTGACATAAGCTTCAAGTGCAGTTTGCTGAGAAAGTAAACAAAATGATTTTATAATGGCAAGAGCATCAGTATCACAACTGCTAATGCCTAATTTTGAAAAAAAAAACAGCGTTATCTATACTAATATTATAATCTATACTAATATTATAAAGCTGAAGATATTGTTTGTTTGAATGCGCTAATCTCAAGAACTACTGGTCCGATTTAAAAAGTTCTTTCGGTGTTAGATAGCCCATTTATCGAGGAAGGCTATAGGCTGTATATCATTACGCTTAGATTAACAGGAGCGGTGCCACGCGGGTGAAACCGCGAGGCAACCGCAAGCGCAGCTAGTACTAAATAATTACTTATTTCTGATATTTTCATTCCTCTATAATATCATTTTCATTAATGAAATACGTTAAAACAACTAATCAGGCTATTATTTAGTGTATCACAAAGAAGTTTGTTATATAATAGACTTGGAGGCCATAAAAATACTGTGATTAAAAAATAAATCAAAGTTTGCGAAAAAATCAAATTTTTCTAATTTTCAATTGGGTTGGGGCACCTCAAAACATCAAGACAGGTAAACAATATTTTGTATGCTGAATTCACTCATTAAAAGGCACCTTTCTGTCGCTATGCCTTTTGAAAAAAATAAAAAAAAATTTCTTTCATACATTATCACTCCACCCTAGTGTACACGTACGCGTAGCACACGCACACATTTTTTTTGGTTTTTAGCTTCAAATAAGTCCTAAACGTGGAGTATTCGATAGTACCTAATCGATTTACATTGTGTGCATTTAATGTAATTTCTTGATAATTAATAGTTTTTGTGACTAGCTGCAGTTTGACATCAACTGAATACATCAATTAGGTAGTTGTACAGTAGTTGTTGAGTAGTTCATTCTTATTACGTTGAAACTAAAATTTAGCTCAGCCCTTTTGCCGTTCGATATTAGATTCACAGATGCTGCTTATAGCTGCTTATAGTATACACTTATTAATTGTTTTAAGTTGAGTTTTCAAAAGTAAACATAACGTTAAGGAATTTAGCCATATGCAAATTTGCCGATAAAAAAAAGTTTTGAAGGGTTTCTCGCGATTTTTTTTTGTAGGCAGATATTATGTTATCACATGATTACTTTAAATTCAAGTTGGTAAATATTCAGTTGAGAATAAGCTTTCACCACTTTTTGAGTGTTTTCTGCGGTTCAGTTACGAATTATTCGTTTTAAACTTTTTAAGATGTTATTTTTGTGCTGTTGTCACATTTGTTTGTTAATGATCATAACAACAAAATAAAACTGCTGTTAACATTTGAGCAAGCTGCACAGGCTAGCACAATGATAGATTTGGGAGGTATAGTTCAGTAGAGTTCTAGTTGAGTAGAGTTGTAGCATACTGATAGTTGTGTTGTCTCGTACGTTGTGAAGTAAATGTGTGTTGCGTGAAATAATATTGTGATGGTAATGTAGTTCATCGAAGGATTGTGGTGTTCTATCTGGCATGAGGTCCAGGATAGTAGATGTGTGTTCTGACCGGTCAGGAGGACCGCGGCAGTATGGTAACCCTGTAAGGTCAGTGTGGGCCGAGGCAGGATGGTAGTTATTTTGGTATCCCGAGATGAATTACCGTAGTAATGTAGTGTGAGAAATGGCGTACGGGGACGCATGATTGTCAGTATGGCTGTATAGAAGATACCTAGAGTTTTAATATTCGGTTGGATGAGTAATATTCAGTTCAGATAAGATTTCCCTTTTTTTTTAACTGTTGAGCTATTGAAATACTAAACACCAATAATCACTTTGAAAAGACAGATGTTGTTTATACAATGTTCGGGTAACTTCACTTTGTTAATATACTGAGGATGCCTGAGGGCCAAGTACCACTTGAAGTTGATTAATGTTTGAAACTTGAATTTGAGTTGAGTGATAGCGGTGAATCTTAGTTCGATTGGTCAGAGTGTGCCAGTAGTCATTTCGTAGCCGTAGTCCGTTGAAGTCGGTGTCTGCTATAAGGGGTTATGGCTGCTTATAGTAAACCGTGGATGCGCGGTATTACCGTAGTCCGTTGAAGCCGGCGTCTGCTATTAGGAGTACAGATAGCTGCTTATAGTAAACCGTGGATGCGCGGTGCGCGGGTGACGCTGGCGGAGGTTGGGTCTTGGAGAGACCATTGGAATATGGGAGTCCGTGGGACTCGGCATTCGGAGGAATGCGTGTGGAACAAACATGAGGTTTGTTGTGGGGCTTAGTGAAAAGCCAGAGTTTGCATTCGGAGGAATGCGTGTGTGTTGTTGGGCTTAGTGAAAAGCCAGAGTTGGCATTCGGTGGAATGCGTGTGTGATGATGGGCTTAGTGAAATCACATATGGCATTCGCGGCCTCAATGTATACCACCATGACATTGTGGCGTTGCCACTTTTATTATCTATATTTTATTATCTGTGGCGTTCCGAAACGGAACGCACTTGATCGAATTTTAAATTGATTCGACGATAGTGAAAATGATTCACTAGGACAATAGTTAATACGCAAAACGCAATACGCAGTTGATACGTATTTAATACCAATACTCAATGATTGTCTCCTGCTAACCTGTACAGACTAGACTCATTGTGGTGACTGGTGAAACATTGTATAGCATTAACAACATAGTACTGTATTATTGAAAGATCGATTAAAGGTTTATTTTACAATCTACGACTTTCATTATACATGGGTAACAAAACCCCATAACATATTCGGTTTTACTCCGGACAACATCTTCAGCCACCCAATCCCTTTGCTTGAAGTCCAAATCCAGCGGAGGACAATAATCGTCATTTACTAAAATTGAAGGTTTTTCGTCCTAGTATAAAAGTTGTCTGGATCCCATTTTATACTCAATCTATAGTATAATACTATAGATATCATGTGAAACGTGACTTGGAAAAAAATCATTCAAATAAATCACAAAATAAAAATTTGAAACAATTTTAAAAGTTACGAAAAGCCCAATTATACGTCAAAATGACGCACAACATCCTCTTTACAACCAAATGGCGGAATTTACATGGATGAGCCAACTATGTACTGCTAGGTCTCGACGGCTAATAAGTTGGTTCTGGATTTTGCAGCGATTCGATGGTAAATATAGAAGAGTTCATACGTCAAATTTACGTAGATTGGACTTCTAGGGTTAAATGCATAAATACCTAAATGATGTTTTGTTTTTATTATCTAATAACGATAAAAAAAACCCGTTGATTTCATTCGTTTTTCAAGCTACGTGCATAGTTTTTCCACTAAAAAGCCTCAATTGAGTCATAAAGTACACAAATTTCAAGCATAATAAGTCACATCATTTCTATAAAACCAAAACTGGCAATAATATAAGTCGTGTTGTGCGATTATGAACATAGTGCATAAGGGCATAAGTCGTTATATTGCAAAGAGTAAAAAAAAAATTATGTGAATACATTGAGTTATTCCATGAAGTACTCGTTCATAAGGCCACAACTACAAAAAAACACGAAAAAAGTATATTTCTGGGGTTGTTACAACATGTGTTCATATGTAAAAATATAGTCTAACATCATAATTCGCACGCTGAGAACGAAAGTGACCTAATACGAAATTCGTGTTTTTTGGGAATCATCAAAAAAGTGTTCGTAATTTACAGAACTATTTACAAATCATGTCATAATTTGTTCGAATGCAAAGTTATATAAGATATTAAAGTCTGATATCATTTTAGAGGATATTATCCACCCATACAATCCATAAAAAATAAATTAAATTAAATTTAAATATTTTTTATCTTTTTTTAAAAATTACCATTAGATATTGCGTCACTTTAGTACTGAAAACTTGTAACTCATCTTTGACTAGTTTGGGAATGAGTCACTTTAGTATTTTTGTTCTATGCATGCATTTGGACGTAACCTGAATTATGTCAACTTAGTATTAAAATATTAATGGGAAGTAGTCTAATGAAACCAAATGTTAACTAAGAAATTATATTTATTGTTTGTTTCAAGACTCATTTTTACTATTTACTTAATACCTATGGGCAATCAACTCTAATATTGGTATTATTAATCAACAAAAAATTATACTTCAGTATAATTAATTAAAAAAAGTAATACAAAAGTGCAGTTTTAGTTAGGAACTAGCGGTCCGCCCCGGCTCCGCCCGTGGTACATATTTCACAATAAAAGGTAGTCTATGTTCTTTCTCAATGTCTAAAGATTATCTGTGCCAAATTTCATCAAAATCGGTTCAGTAGTTTATGCGTGAAAACCATACATACATACAAACCTTTCCTCTTTATAATATTACTAGCTTACCGCCCGCGGCTTCGCCTACTTTGTTTCAAACCTAATAAATTATACACTAAAACCTTCCTATTTAATCACTCTATGAATTAAAAAAAACCGCATCAAAATCCGTTCCGTAGTTTTAAAGATTTAAGCATACAAAGGGACATAGGAACAGAAAAAGCGACTTTGTTTTATACTATGTAGTGTAGATTTATTTCGCACCTCTTAAAGTGAAAGTTTATCTAAAAATTTTGGCTCAGAGCAGATAGATAAATAGCGAACAAAACGCAAGTAAGATCCTGGGAAGTACTAAGTAAAATTCTACTAACAGCTGCGAGTGAAAATCTAGGTAATGAGATACGATGCAGAAACAAGTGGCCGAATGCCAAAAGGTTACTAACGATAAGAATGAAGCATACCTATCGTTACAGCAGACTTACACTTGCAGACGAGAGAGAGCATAAAGCGCGACGAAGGAAAAAAAATAACTACACAAGAGAAAAAGAAGAAGAAATGTGTTGATGTCAACTAACTTGAAGAGATTGCTAAAAGTTTCTCAACGAAGGACTCGAGAAACTTTTACAGCCAAACTAATAGAGGTAGGAAAGATTTCAAACCTAGAACCTCAGCTTGTAAAAGTAAAGATAGTGAGCTACTAAATAGTAAGAACGATATTATTAAAAGATGGAATTAGTACTTCCAAGAACTGCTAAATAGCACAGAAACTGCTGAAACACCTTCTGCCATACAAAATTATACTAACATCCCAGATATCTCACTGCCTACAAATAGACGAAGTTAGATTGGCCATTAGGAAACTCAAAAATCATAAGCCACCAGGAACTGATTACATCTCTGTGGAATTGCTTAAATATGCTGAAACTAGCTTTAAGGAGAAATTTTATGAGCTGATAGTCCAGGTGTAGTAGTCTGAAACGACGCCCTGTTAACTTTTCTTTATTCTTTCTAAAAGCACATTGCCTTACACATTGCATAGGTACATGAACCACAGACTAAGTACAGGGTTGCCACAACAATGACATAAGAAAAATAATTATAGTTAAGTTTTTCTAATATAATCTAATACGCCCGATGAGTGGAACATCGCAGTAACATAGGGTATATATTACAGCGGTGTGTACAGCACAAGAAAGGTGACATATTTGATTGCCAGAATTATCACGGTATATCTCTTTTAAACACGGCATATAAAATCTTCGCCTATGTCCTTTTCAATAGAATATCTCCATACACAGAAGACAAACTAGGCGACTACCAGTACGCTTGGGGCCCTAACCGTTCGACTACTGATCAGATTTTAAAACACTTGAGTTCAATGTCATAACACACCATATTATTTTCGTGAATTTTAAGGCTGCATACGACAATGTTCACCGAAATTTCCTGTACCAAGCGTTGACTGAGATCGGCATTCCACCACAATTGGTGTCGTCACTTACAGCAATGACGTTAAAAAAATAAAAAAGCGTCGTTCGGATCCATTCAGTATCTTGCAACCTTTTAGGGCAATGGAAGGCCTTAGGCAGGGTGATGCGCTCTCCAGCCTTCTGATTAACATAGCCTTAGAAAAATGCATCCGAGATTCCAGAAATTGAGACATCGGGCACTTTATTTTTCGAATAGATACAAATACTGAGATACGCGGATGATATAGACCTGGATCGGGAGGACGCTACCAGCAGTGATCCTCTACTGCTGTTAACGCATATATTACTATAGACCAAACTGCCCAAAAGCTCGGTCTACAAGTCAAGTTCGTGGCTGTACGTGACTTTGTGTACCTGGCATAATTAATAACAAACCAGAACGAAATATCTGCAGAAATATTTAAACGAATTATGGCTGATTCGGCCTTCTAAGATATTTTTGATCGAAACTGCTATGCCGAAACATAAAGGTACTGCTATAAAAGACCCTACTAAGACCAGTACTAACATACGGGTCCGAAAGTTGGGTCCTGAGCAAAAAAATGAGGATTGCCTGCTGGTGTTCTAGCGAAAAATCCTCAGACGGATTTTCGGTGCTGTGCTGGAAAATAGACATTGGAGAACGCGGTATAACCATGAGCTTTATGAAATGTACGAGGAGCCGAATGTCTTATAGACCATAAAACTAGGCCGTTTACGCTGGGCCGGATACGAGGCACGTATGGACGACAAGAAGGCACCTCTGCGTCTTCTCTATGGAAAACCAGATGGGCCGAAGCTCCGATGGTTGGATGGCATCTAATGATTGCTGTGAAAATCTGGAGAACTCAGACAAAGGACCGAGAGATCTGGAAGAAAATACTGGACCAGGCCAAGGCCCACTAGCAGCTGTAGAGCCTCAGATGATGATGATCACTCAGCGAGGAAACTCTTGTATTTCATGATAACTTTTTGGGTATGAATTTTTCGTTTTCTTTTTCATTTTCTTGAACCATTTGTAATATAAAATCATCTTTAATCTCTTCATAATAATGACCTAAACATAAATATTTAAACAAATTATTATTGAAACAATGACATAAACTTTAATACGCCATAAAATTAACTTATCAAAATATTATTAAAACGGCCTATTTATACATAATACACTTAAACAAAGAAAGCATTTAATAAAGTACAGGCATAACGAGAAATATGTCGTTACCTTTAGAATAGTTGATAATACAAAAACCGGCCAAGTGCGAGTCGGGCTCGCGCACAAAGGGTTCCGTAGCAGCAAATATAATAAATTACAGTTAAATCAACCTATCTCAAAAACTATAAGAGATACTTTGATCAAACCAAAAATCGTTGAAAGAGTTAATTAGCATGCATCACCTCTATTTTTTTTAGAATTTTATACCCCGTAGTTATAAAAATAGAGGGGGGGGGACATACTTTTTACGACTTTGAGAGCTGATATCTCAAAAACCGTTCACTTTAAGAAAAATGTTTTTTAGAAAACTTTATATCATTTTAAAAGACCTTTCCATTGATACCCCACACGGGTATGTACATCGAAAAAAAAAATTTCATCCCTCAGTTACATGTATGGGGGGCCCCACCCCCAATTCTTTTTTTTACTATTTAGTGTCATATTTTTGTAGCGGTTCATACAACACATATTCCCATCAAATTTCATCACTGTAGTACTTATAGTTTCCGAGTAAATCGGCTGTGACAGACGGACAGACGGACAGACGGACAGACGGACATGACGAAACTATAAGGGTTCCGTTTTTGCCATTTTGGCTACGGAACCCTAAAAATGACTTAATATGATTTAAGTCACAATTCAAAAACTGCATTTTAGTACAAAAGTGACCTAATACGAATAAAGGTCTTGTTAGGATTAGAACATTGACATAATATTTACTTACCTTTCGGTAAATAAACGCCGCAATCAGGATTAAATCACTTTAAAACTAAGAAATGTAATCACCGTGCCGACATAATACTAAAACGGTCACTATTTTAGCGGAGGGACGTTTAAAATACGCAAATTATAAAGAGACGCAACATACGTGTTTTTCGGTTTCTAGGTGACATAGGATAGTTTTTGATTTATTAAATGATAGAATACCTTATTCTGAGTCATTTTATGAGTATAACTCATTTTTGCAAAATTTTGAGTTAGGTCACTTTCGTTCTCAGCGTGCGAATTATCTTACACATACAAGCTTAAAATTTTGAATTAATAAAGATTTAGTATTGATATATAGTTTTTTGTCTCTCCTGAAAAGTGCTGTTTTTGAGTTATTCCCTTATTCACTGGAGGCACAGAATATATGGACGCCAATGTGAATTTGAATACATAAGTAATTACTTATTTCTTTATTTGAAAGAGTAAGGTGTGCAGATAGTATACCTACCAATAAATCACACAAATTTTTATATTATATAATATATTAACAATCCCAGATGAAAAGTTAATCAAATAAGAACCAAAAAGTAAATTAGATTTAGATACATTTATTTCAAAGGATTTACAATTCACTTCTAACGTTTTAGAATAATATTATAAACTTGTACACCTTGACAAAAAGTAAAAAATTGCGGGTGAGTTTATTTGAAAGAGTAGTAGTAGTAGTAAGAGTAGTAGTAGTAGAGTAGAGTATTCCGATATAAATGTCTCGTTAAATAGTACGTGGTTAGAATTCTGGAAGTAGGATCAGAAATTTAAAGGAAAATGGTATGGAAATATTCAAGAAGATTTACAGAGAAGACCTTGGTATGATGAGCTGGATGTAACTAGTCGTGAGTTTATCATCACAATCAACAGATTAAGATTTGGCCACAATAAACCAATAAATCACTTCACACCTTGCAAGACTGAACATAATTAATAGCAATATATGCACTTTCTGTAATGAGAAGATCGGCGATATGAAATTATTATGAACCATCAACCTTATTATTTTCTTTGTTTTCATAATCTTCAACAGTCAACTGTTAAAACCATGCCAAACGCCCAAACAGCCAAAATACGCAAGTCGCAACTTGTAGGTACGCAACATTGATTTGAATTTTGACGTCTATCAAATTTATCTTCGAAGAGAGGTAACCTGCTTAGAAAGTGAAACATCGATTATAGTGAATTAATCGGTACTGACTAGAAACATGTGTCGCTCGAACTTGATACACATGTCAATTTTAAAATTCATCAAGCGAATCCCTTTTAAAGTAGTATACTTTCTTTCGTAAATTTAAGGAGCAAAAAAAGGGCAAGTATAATAAAAAAACACAACGCATTTATTATTATGATGATTTTTATTCACTGCATTCGATTACTGATGTCAGATTTCGATTTCTAGAGTAACGTCTCGGCCCTCGGGCACAGAACAGTAAAAACCTCGGAGCAATTAAAACAAATAGAAGTGCTATAGTGTCATAATTATTAATATGAAAACCACTGTCGCCAAACCCACACATTTAAACCGATAGCTAAACACAAGTTTGATGCTAATTTTTGTTTTTAATCAGTGTTGCCAACGTAGGCGATTTTTCGCCATTTATGCTACTCCAGGGACAATTTTTTATACTACATATTAGGTAAATAGGCATACAGCCGGTAATCAGGCCGAATACTCTGAACACAGATAATTATATAAAGTATAGGTAAATCGATGAATTTTGTGACTGCTTGAACCAAAAACGAATCACACTGGCGAATTTTTATATGGATAAATACAATTTGTACACTTAATTAAATGTTTATTTAGTTATCTCATTTCATTTCGTGTTCACAGTTTAGGCATGACTATCATCGTAATTCTTCTTCTTCTTCTTTTTTTTTCAAATGGCAACTCCTGATCCCAGATCATCGTAATTAGAATTCTTTTAATTCACGTCTACCCTCTTCAAGAGTATTTTTTTAAACACGATAATCTCATTTAATTGTTAAATCAAACAAAACTCTATTAATTAAATATGTCGCGCTTAAGTAATGAAGAATATTTTGAGGAGGAACCAAGTAAGTTGAGACAATATTTATTTTATCAAAATAGAAGCCTGTACTGCTATTAGTATTTTTTAACCTCTTATGGCTAATTTTGCTGGAGATAATGATGATGAACCGCTGCCCTACCTCAAATTCGACTAGCTACGGCCCTGTGATGAAGTCCACTTCTATGAGGGATATCATGTGCAAAAGATACTTGTAGTTTATGTTTGCTCATAAACTATTCTTTATATATAAACTAGCTACCCGCCCCGGCTTCGCACGGGTGCAATGGCGGCCGGCCGGTACCGCCGCAAACGCTACGTCCCGCAATTTTTAAAGTAAATGACAAAAGAAAGTTATTGTGGGTTATCCATAAGAGATAGACATAATATATACGCACAGATAGAAACGCGTTTAATCGAGATTGGGTATCTAATATTAAGATAATTGGAATACTTAATGAAAATAGGAATTGTAGAGTCAGTAATAATTCAGATTAGTTTATTGATATCATATTAGATACTTACTTAGTTCGAGTGAACGCGTTTTTACAATTCGTTCTATACAAAGTATGTTTTTAACTAAATTTTCGAATTTCATCGTGTATTTTACAATAATTTTGAATGATTTGAATGCGAAATGTACTAATATATGATCAAACGAACTTCAGAGTGAAGTTTGATCATTATTATATGAATCGTTTCATTCGAAGATATTATTTACTATGTAGTTCCCTTTTTCAATGCTAGCAACTACGCACGCCTTTAGATTTTATTTTTTATTAATTGTGGGTATTACGACCTGACAAGTATTTGCTCGCTTTGTACGATATTCGTTATTTTTAGAGTCTGTAATCTTACAAAACTTTGGGTTAGGGTGTGGTGGGTGTTAATATCTTCGAATGAAGCGATTCATATAATAATGATCGAACTTCACTCTGAAGTTCGTTTGATCATATATTATATTTCATCGCTTCATTCTTCAGATATTATTCACTATTTAGATGTTAAGAGATAAAAGTTTTGTAAGAATCATTTTGGGTGCAAGTTTAGAATAAAACATATATAGATATTATTAGTTTTATTTTGTATATTAACAAAAATATAATCAAACATTATTCTTGCAAAATTGATTCTGCAAATTCGTTTTCATTAACTACATTAAGTTTATAGAACCTTGCAAAGGTTTCGGAATGTTTAGTCCAGCCAGCAGTTTTACGTATATTATCAACGCATACACCACTAGCACAAGCAGTAGATGTTGAAGCGTGTCTTGTGCTATGTGAACTAAATATTGAAATGTTGACACCACTTTCCGATAACACGTTTTTGATCCAACGACTGATTGTTTGAGTTGTGGCGGGTTTATTAGGTTTTTTAAAAGTTAGTATTAATCTATTGTCCTCCTCATTCCTCAAATGTTTTGTGACATTGATATAATCAGAAAGTGCAGTAGCGGGACAAATACTTATATTTTCTTTAAAGTATGGAAGTATAAGAAGGGGTTGATCTCTACCCGGAGCCGAAGTTTTTATCAAGTCTGTTATGAAAATCTTAGCTCCACTGTCTGAGAAATAAATATTATTAAGATTGATAAGGGATAAAGTTTGGACCCGCTGTGCTGTACACAGCGCAAGTAAAATTACTATTTTTTTAGTCAACTGCTCCAAATTAATGTTTATATTAGGAAACCAGCTTGAGATATGGTTCAAAACTAATTGTGGGTCCCAAGAATAATTATTGTATTTAGGATTACTGGGTTTCAATTTGAATGCTCCCTTTAGGAGTCGTTTTATGCATTCATCCGACCCGATATTATTTCCTAAGATTAAAGACAAGGCAGACCTGTGCGAGTTTAAAGTACCATATGAAGCCCCTTTGTTAAACTCATTTGTTAAAAACGATATAACTGTCGCTACTGTACTTTCAAAATTGGAAATATTTCTATCTAGACAAAATTGCCACCATAGTTTATAAGTTACGTTATATTGCTTCTTAGTGTTACTGGAAAGCGATGCCAACATTAGTTCGACAGCTTCCGATGGGATGTTTCTCCGTAAGAAGGCTTCGCGGAGAGCCTCGCTGCAGCCAGCGTAAGGTGTGAGTGCAGTGGGTGCGACAGGTGACTGAAATGAGAATGCGTTAGATTCGTATCTGCTTTAAACTTGGAACCCCTACCCTTTACGAGAAAGCTCCGCCAAATGACTTCTCATTTCTTTGCTTTTAGGGGGGGGGGGGCAATAAATGAAATGTACAGACTATACGGCTTTTAAAATATAAGTCTGGTAAGCGAACTAAACTTTGCTGGTTTAGTTCTTGCTATATCGCTATCCGTGCCTGCTTCTCGTGTTTACGGGTGAATTAAGTTTATCAATAGTCATAAATGCAATGCTATACAGAGGATATACTGCATTTAAAACATGACAAAGTCTGGTAAGCGAACTAAACTTTGCTAGTTTAGTTCTTGCTATATCGCTGTCCGTGGCTGCCTCGCGTGTTTACGGATGAATAAAGTAATGTCCTGTCTTCGCATCCACAGCTAACTGTCCTATACTGTCATAATCTTAACACAGATTCATTCGACATAGCTCCCCACGAGCTCAGTTCTTCATTTTTGCACTCGCACAACTGTGGACAACACAAGAGCAATGCCTCCATTGGTAGCAGTTACAATCAAGGGCTAGCAAGGCAGGCTAGCCATATTACGGATGTTGGAACAACCGACTATATTTAGGGCAATTTTCTTTGTACAGTGTAACGTTTAGACTGTCGTAGCATTCCTACGGAACAAAGATGGGATCAGATCTGCATCCTTAATGAAGTTTATCGAAAGGAGATACTTTCAGACGACGATAGTATTCAAAATCCACCATATTCCTGAACATAATAATGCATAGTTAAGCTTATAATCTCTCTTGCCATTATCCTGCAGCAGAATTCCTTGGCGATAATTTGTTCTCGTTAGAACGAGCGAGGTTGTTACGATAATATGAGAAATCCTGTCAGTTAGAGACCTGAACGACGCGATAGAGTACCGCTATTTCAGTAGTAGTAGCACCTAGAAGGGTGAAGGTATTCTGGAAAGCGGAACTGAAGGCCCGGTCGGCAGCACCAGCCACCTAATAGACAGTGTTCAGTGCTGCACCACTATAATCTGCAAAATGACTCTGACGGTATGAAAATGTACCTACCGTACACGAACGTACATTTTCAAAATATCAAATGATATAGTTGGAATAAAAATCCTATTTGCCTCCGTCTACCCAAAAGACATACGGAGTAGCTAGTAGTAGTTGGTTGAATTAGAATAAAGTACCTATAGTTAAAATCCTTTGTTACTGACTGGATAAATTTGGCTCTTTTCCTATCTGACGTTCATATAGCTGTTGACTGCCTAGTGTTATGCACAAACACAATTGAGTATTTGAATAAAAAAAAATTATTGATTTTTTTTATGTATTTTGAAACTTTATTATTAATAATATTGATATTTAATACAAATAACTTCAAAAACATTTTTTTCCGTTAATTATAAGCAATTAAAAATTGATGAAATTTAAATTAGAATCACGTGACTACAAACGCGCCATGACTGGTCACCATATAGTTGTGACGTCATAATGTTATAACGTTTACGGCTATTACAATAATATTGATTTATTGCTAAGATACGATTTGTTTGTTGGTTCCGAATTAGTTAGTTAGTTACGAAAATAATATTCTTGATGTTGATATATTTATGATCACCGATTTTTGTCAGGAGTTGCCTTTGTAGTATTCGTACATAATGGTACAAAACGATAACTTTTGAGGTTCGCCATTTTTAATATAAATTTAAATAATATAATTAAAATTAATATAATTAATATGTAATTTAATAATGACAACAAAATTAAATAGATCAAAACCCTGTATTTATTATTAACACGCTTTTATTAGCTTCATCTGTATGTTTGTATGTAACCGACTCCTTTCGAAGTTTCGACCCGATTTTGACCCACTTAAAACCGACGGGTTTTGTTCTATCAAGGTCCGATGACAATACAATAATATCATAAATTTATCCTTTTATACTGATAAGGATCGCCAGGATCAGCTAAAACATATGTTTGTAAGTAACCAATTCTCCTTTCGATTCGATTTAGACCCACTATAAACCGACGGATTTAATTTAAATTTTGTATACTTATAAAAACCCGGTAACAATACAATAATTTCATGAATTTATCTTATTATCCTGTTTAGTTTTTCAAACTACAATACATATTTATTTTTCTATCAACTGCAATGAGTGAAAACTAACATTATGACGTCACACGCATTCGGGTGACGCTTCGGGAGTTGTCGGCGTGTCTTCGGTACTGGATTCAAAGACTAATTTTTATTTTGAAATAACTTTTGAATTATTGCAAAAAAAATAAAAATAAAAACAGTTTTGTTATAAAACTAATATATGATCTTTCCATTTATCACAAAAAAATTTTTCATTCAAATACTCAATTATTATAAATAAGTCAGCCCGAGGCTTTCGGTATATAAGTTCTGATGTAAATCATAATTATATTTTAAAACCGAATTGATTAAAAGTAACGTACTTGGCTGTAGTAATTGCAGTTTTGGGACACAGATAAGCTCCTTATCATTTTAGTCTCTTGAGTTCAGTATATTTGTTTCCAGTACAGAGTTTATGACCTATCAGTTTTAAATAAATAATTCATGCATTGTACTGAAAGTACTAGCCATGTTTAGATTATGATTGGTGGCGTTGGCTCTAAACATTAATAGATACCGCACGGTTTGGTTGGATGTTAAAAATCTGTATTATAATTAAAACCGTTTACCTGTTTTGATATTTTATTGCCTTATTCAAGGGGTGACCTTTTAAATTTATTTCTGACCCCAAAAGTAAGGACCAAGGTCTCTTCTTGTCCGGTTGGGTTAATACTGTGTGAGTTGAGACAGGTGGCAATTCTATGTTAAGATGGTTCAATTGTGCTTCTGCAGAGTTCTAATTGAATAAATAAAGGTTTGAGTTTGAGGTATTTTTGCCTCGTCGGGATCAGCTGTTGCTTCATTTTGTAAGTAACATCTAAATGCGTAATTGAAAGTCGTTACTGGCGCTTTCGCAGATTTACGCTAAAGATAGTGGAAATTGTAGTAACTTTAACTTTTCAAGCCCAAAAGGTTAACTAAGGTACACTTGAACCAATCTCATAAGTTCTAATACTTTTAATCATTATGATTAAAAAAATACTGTAAAACAACAGATGATGAAATTTTCAAAAAGAAAAAAAAATACAAATTTGCCGCGCAATCGACATTAATTGACAGTTCTAAAAGTTTGTACCTATAGGTAATATTAATAGAAATAATTATCGAGATTTAAATGGCTCTACACGAGATTTATTTTGTTTTTTTTTATTACTATACTTCATAAAGACACAATTAACTCGTACCTACTCGTAATACGATACCTTGGAGTTGGAGTGAAAATATTGTTTGTAATAATTTGGCTAGGTAACTAATTATTGAAATGAAAATAATAATTAGAAAAATGCATTGTGAAACCGTTTTAAGCAAAAAACGTTTCGATAAACGTAAGTAATTTTATAAGTACCCTCGATAACAATACTTTTTGCAATATCACGCGACACTCCATCGTATCGCATTCAAAATTGGGAATCGGAGTGCGAGGATCTGTGGGTCATGACTGAGGTATTGTTAAATGGTAAGACAATTAAGTTAGCTATTTATATATAATACTAGCTGGTGCGTTGTGCGCGGGCTGCAAGCAGCCCGCGAGCCCCTTTTGCCCCTGGGTTGAAGCAATAGGGCAGTCATTAGAAAATGTGTTAGAATTCCAAGTCCATTTATAATTTTCTGCTAACTGCGATTCCACAGTCAATCGGAAGTGCTTATAAATTCCCAATTCATAAATTTTCTATTCTGGAATGCTGTCGACCTTCGAGGGAGCATTGTGCGCGGGCTGCAAGCAGCCCGCGAGCCCCTTTTGCCCCTGGGTTGAAGCAATAGGGCAGTCATTTGAAAATGCATTCGAATTTTCTGTCCATTTCTTACATCTGCTAACAGCGATTATACAGTCAGTCGGTAATGCTTATAAATTCCCCATTCAAGTATTTTCCACTTCGGGAGGCTGTCCACCTTCGAGGGAGCGTGGTGTGGAAGCATCCCAGGGCAGATATCTTCAGTCATTTGAAAATGCATTCAAATTCCCCGTCAATTTGTTATTATCTGCTAACAGCGATTCCGCAGTCAATCGGAAGTGCTTATAAATTTCCCATTCAAATATTTTCTATTCCGGGGGGCTGTCCACCTTCGAGGGCGCGTGGTGCGCGAGCTGCAAGCAGCTCGCGGCTCATCCCAGGGCAGAAATCTTCAGTCATTTGAAAATGCATTCGAATTTCCTGTCCATTTGTTACATCTGCTAACAGCGATTCTACAGTCAGTCGAAACTGCTTATAAATTACATTATTCAAATATTGGTTAAATTTTTGAAACGTGATCCCGAATTTCATTTATTTGAGGTGTCTAATCAATAGCGGTGACTTTTCATAATAAACTGTTCAAGACAATAAATGTGTGAAGATGTATAAAACATATTGAAAACTTCAAGTCTTTTTAGTAGCGTCGTTTAAAATCAAATTCATTATGCTTTCGGCACTATAAAAATATCTAAGTGAAAGCCATAGGACTACTGTCAAAGAGTGTATCGATTAAGATATCGTTACACTATAAAAATAACTACTTTAAAAAAACCGACTTCAAAAACGGAAAAGTAAAAAATAATTAATTACTACATATTATTGTTAGTGTTATTCACTACATAGGTTTGAAGTCGGTGCCAAGCACTAAGCACTTATTAAACTACGCTATTTTTTGATACAAGAACTACCTATGTACTTGCAATTCAATTAAATTATTCGCAATACAAAAAATTGGCTATTTTTGATACAAAAACTACACTACTCTTGGTGTAAGTTCTACGCTATAAAGCGTGAACGATTGGCTCATTCACTCAACAAATGTGTGAAGATGTGTATATTATTACGTATTGAAAACTTCAGTATTTTTAGTAGCTTCGTTTAAAATCAAATTCATTATGCTTTCGGCACTAAAAATAAGAACCTACTTTTCCGTTTTTAAAGTCGGTTTTTTTAACGTAGTTTTAATAGTTTTTAACCTACGTATAACAGCGATTCTACAGTCAGTCGAAAATGCTTATAAATTACTTATTCAAATATTGGTTAAATTTTTGAAACGTGATCCCGAATTTCATTTATTTGAGGTGTTTGTCTAAGATTCCAGAAAGTTATTAGTATTATTAATATTGAATAACTCAGACTGATTGACCCATTGATGGTATTATATTATAGATGAAAAATAGTAATAAAGTGTATAAATTTCAATTTGAATAACCATGATATCTCTGAAAACTTGATAGCTATTGCTACTGTACATTTTATACTTCTTACTATAATATACAGAATATACCTAATAAGTGAAAGCCATCTACATTTTAAACAACATTGTTTGCTATAAGAAAAAAGGAACCGAGTATAATAATTTGGCCATACTCTTTATCAATTTTAATTCACCAAACATCATAAATTTAATATATTATTTAACCAAAAAATATCTTTCAAGAACAATGTAACTCGGGATCCCTGCAGAAGTCTTGACAAAAATTATAAATTACTTATTCAAATATTGGTTAAATTCTTGAAACGTGATCCCCGAATTTCATCATTTTTAGGTGTCTAATCGATAGCGGGCAGTGACTTTTCATAATAAACTGTTAAAGAGTTTACTTAACACGCTCGTCGCTTCGCTCCTCGCTCCCTATTTGAATATTTACGCCGGCCGCTGACGTGACTTGCTCGCTTCGCTCGCTTGGCTAGTGCGGTAGTTCAAAAGTAACCTAACTCGCTCGTCGCTTCGCTCCTCGCTACTTCTTTGAGTATTTACGCCGGCCGCTGACGTGACTTGCTCGCTTCGCTCGCTTGGCTAGTGCGGTAGTTCAAAAGTTAACCTAACTTGCTCGTCGCTTCGCTCCTCGCTACTTCTTTGAATATTTACGCCGGCCGCTGACGTGACTTGCTCGCTTCGCTCGCTTGGCTAGTACGGTAGTTCAAAAATAACCTAACTCGCTCGTCGCTTCGCTCCTCGCTACTTCTTTGAATATTTACGCAGGCCGCTGACGTGACTTGCTCGCTTCGCTCGCTTGGCTAGTGCGGTAGTTCAAAAGTTAACCTAACTCGCTCGTCGCTTCGCTCCTCGCTACTTCTTTGAATATTAACGCCGGCCGCTGACGTGACTTGCTCGCTTCGCTCGCTTGGCTAGTGCAGTAGTTCAAAAGTTAACTCGCTCGTCGCTTCGCTCCTCGCTACTTCTTTGAATATTTACGCCGGCCGCTGACGTGACTTGCTCGCTTCGCTCGCTTGGCTAGTGCGGTAGTTCAAAAGTTAACCTAACTCGCTCGTCGCTTCGCTCCTCGCTACCTATTTGAATATTTACGCCAGCCGCTGCCATGATTCGCTCGCTTCGCTCGCTTGGCTCGTGCGGTAGTTCAAAAGTTAATAAATATTTTCTACTCCGGGAGGCTGTCGATCTTCGAGGTTGCGCGGTGCGCGGGCAGCAAGCAGCCCGCGGCACCGTCTTTTGCCGTTGCTATTCAATTACCCTTCCTACTATGGAAATTTCCATACAAAATTTTCGAAAAAAAAATTTCGCTTTTTACCAAAAATTTTTATATGCCTGGAAGCGGACCAGGTTTTGAAGCATTTTTTACTTCGGCGACCCCGACCTACCTGCCACCGGTTCAGAGAGCCGTTGAATTTCGTGATGTATGGAAAATGGAAACCGAGGGTCGGAGAGAAATTCTGAGTATGCAGTTTTGTAAATCTGGCCGATTAGAGCACAGAAATCAATTTTCAGATAGATCGTAAAGTAATCGGCGCCACCATCTTGCTTTGAAAAATTGGCCATTTTTGAAAAAAAAATTGCGTCCAATTTGAAATTTCTCGATTGCCCTGGTAGCGCCCCATGTTTCTGATCATTTTTTAGTTCTACACCCCCCACCTATCTGACGCTGTTTCGGAGAGCCGTCGAATTTCGCGTTGTATGAAACTCGGAAACCAGAGGTGGAAACTCGATGATGAGTATGCCAACTTAATGTGCGTCTCGATTAAAGCCCCTGTGCCAAGTTTCAGCGCGATCGGACCAGCGATGGCCGTTTTAGTATTTGTATGGCGGCGGCCATTTTTTCCGCCATTTTGAATTTTTTTCACTATCTGTGGTAATTGCTCGAGGTCTACTACAAGTTTAGTTCGAGCACCCCAGATGTAGCTGCTACCGTTTGCGCGGGCCGTTGACCGTCTTCGCGAGATGAGGGAAAGTTTAAGATTTCGTATTTTTCTGGATATCCTGGGAGCTGGGCGAGTACGAACATGGTGTGAGTGTATTTCCGCGATGCGCCACCTCGGCTATATGCACCTTTTTATGTTTGCGCCAAAAATGGAAAAATTCCAAAATCGAGCGACCCACTATGGCTCCCTGGTAGCGTCCCAGGGTGGTGATCATTTTTAGTTCCGACACCCCCCACCCAACTCGCACCGTTTCCGCGGGCCGTTGGATTTTATGTTGTATGGAAGTTGGAAACTGGGGCCCGGAGCCACTCGAACGGGGCACCGATCGATTCGCCGGCTCGAACAGAGCACGTGTGCCAAATTTGAGACGTAAGGATTCATAAACGGCGATTTTGGCAAAGTACGGCGGCCATCTTGTTTTCGCGAAAATCCCCATTTTTCCACCACCCCTGGTAATCGCCACCAGTTCCGAGCATTTTTTGTTCAGACACCCCCCCTCCAGGTATCACCGTTTTTGCGCACCTCCAGGGGTCCACTCGGTTTTCGAAGATGATCGAGATCGCTATATTTTTCCTCTGGTCACTCGGCGCACCTCTACACGATCACGTCAAAATCCCCCCCACTTTCCACGTAGTTTCCGAGAAAACCGATGTCAGTCAGTGAGTCAGTCAGTGGTAGTGTAGCTTTATATATTATAACTAGCTGGTGCGTTGTGCGCGGGCTGCAAGCAGCCCGCGAGCCCCTTTTGCCCCTTGGGTTGAAGCAATAGGGCAGTCATTAGGAAATGTGTTAGAATTCCAAGTCCATTTATAATTTTCTGCTAACTGCGATTCCACAGTCAATCGGAAGTGCTTATAAATTCCCAATTCATAAATTTTCTATTCTGGAATGCTGTCGACCTTCGAGTGTGCGTTGTGCGCGGGCTGCAAGCAGCCCGCGAGCCCCTTTTGCCCCTGGGTTGAAGCAATAGGGCAGTCATTTGAAAATACATTCAAATTTCCTGTCCATTTGTTACATCTGCTAACAGCGATTCTACAGTCAGTCGGTAATGCTGATAAATTCCCCATTCAAGTATTTTCCACTCCGGGAGGCTGTCCACCTTCGAGGGAGCGTGGTGCGCGGGCTGCAAGCAGCCCGCGAAGCATCCCAGGGCAGAAATCTTCAGTCAGTTGAATATGCATAAAAATTCCCCGTCAATTTGTTAATATCTGCTAACAGCGATTCCACAGTCAATCGGAAGTGCTTATAAATTTCCCATTCAAATATTTTCTACTCCGGGGGGCTGTCTACCTTCGAGGGTGCGTGGTGCGCGAGCTGCAAGCAGCTCGCGGCTCATCCCAGGGCAGAAATCTTCAGTCATTTGAAAATGCATTTGAATTTCCTGTCCATTTGTTACATCTGCTAACAGCGATTCTACAGTCAGTCGAAACTGTTTATAAATTACTTATTCAAATATTGGTTAAATTCTTGAAACGTGATCCCCGAATTTCATCATTTTGAGGTGTCTAATCGATAGCGGGCAGTGACTTTTCATAATAAACTGTTAAAGAGTTTACTTAACACGCTCGTCGCTTCGCTCCTCGCTACCTATTTGAATATTTACGCCGGCCGCTGACGTGACTTGCTCGCTTCGCTCGCTTGGCTAGTGCGGTAGTTCAAAAGTAACCTAACTGGCTCGTCGCTTCGCTCCTCGCTACTTCTTTGAGTATTTACGCCGGCCGCTGACGTGACTTGCTCACTTCGCTCGCTTGGCTAGTGCAGTAGTTCAAAAGTTAACCTAACTGGCTCGTCGCTTCGCTCCTCGCTACTTCTTTGAATATTTACGCCGGCCGCTGACGTGACTTGCTCGCTTCGCTCGCTTGGCTAGTGCAGTAGTTCAAAAGTTAACCTAACTCGCTCATCGCTTCGCTCCTCGCTACTTCTTTGAATATTTACGCCGGCTGCTGCCGTGATTCGCTCGCTTCGCTCGCTTGGCTCGTGCGGTAGTTCAAAAGTTAATAAATATTTTCTGCTCCGGGAGGCTGTCGACCTTCGAGGTTGCGCGGTGCGCGGGCAGCAAGCAGCCCGCGGTGCCATCTTTTTCCGTTGCTATATTCCTATTACCCTTCCTACTATGGAAATTTCCATACAAAATTTTCGAAAAAAAAATTTCGCTTTTTAACAAAAATTTTTATATATCTGGAAGCGGACCAGGTTTTGAAGCATTTTTTACTTTGGCGACCCCGACCTACCTGCCACCGGTTCAGAGAGCCGTTGAATTATGTGATGTATGGAAAATGGAAACCGGGGGTCGGAGAGAAATTCTGACTATGCAGTTTTGTAAATCTGGCCGATCAGAGCACAAAAGTCAATTTTCAGACCGATCGTAAAGTAACCGGCGCCACCATCTTGCCTCGAAAAATCGGCCATTTTTGAAAAAAAAATTACGTCCAATTTAAAATTTCTCAATTGCCCTGGTAGCACCCCATCTTCCTGATCATTTTTTAGTTCTACACCCCCCACCTATCTGGCGCCGTTTCGGAGAGCCGTCGAATTTCGCGTTGTATGAAACTCGGAAACCAGCGATGAAAACTCGATGATGAGTATGCCAACTTAATGTGCGGCTCGATTAAAGCCCCTGTGCCAAGTTTCAGCGCGATCGGACCAGCGATGGCCGTTTTAGCATTTGTATGGCGGCGGCCATTTTTTCCGCCATTTTGAATTTTTTTCACTATCTGTGGTAATTGCTCGAGGTTTACTACACATTTAGTTTGAGCACCCCAGATGTAGCTGCTACCGTTTGCGCGGGCCGTTGACCGTCTCCGCGGGCTGTGAGAAAGTTCAAAATTTCGGATTTTTCTGGATATCCTGGGAGCTGGGCGAGTATGAATGCTTCATTGGTGTGTTTCTCCGTTGCGCCACCTCGTCTAAATTTACGTTTTTATGTTTGCGCCAAAAATGGAAAAATTCCAAAATCGAGCGACCCACTATGGCTCCCTGGTAGCGTCCCAGGGTGGTGATCATTTTTAGTTCACGGACCCCCCACCCAACTCGCACCGTTTCCGCGGGCCGTTGGATTTTACGTTGTATGGAAGTCGGAAACTGGGGCCCGGAGCCACTCGAACGGGGCACCGATCGATTCGCCGGCTCGAACAGAGCACGTGTGCCAAATTTGAGACGTAAGGATTCATAAACGGCGATTTTGGCAAAGTACGGCGGCCATCTTGTTTTCGCGAAAATCCCCATTTTTCCACCACCCCTGGTAATCGCCACCAGTTCCGAGCATTTTTTGTTCAGACACCCCCCCTCCAGGTACCACCGTTTTTGCGCACCTCCAGGGGTCCACTCGGTTTTCGAAGATGATCGAGATCGCTATATTTTTCCTCTGGTCACTCGGCGCACCTCTACACAATCACATAATTATCCCCCCCACTTTCCCCGTAGTTTCCGAGAAAAGCGATGTCAATCAGTCAGTCAGTGAGTGGTAGTGTAGCTTTATATATTATAACTAGCTGGTGCGTTGTGCGCGGGCTGCAAGCAGCCCGCGAGCCCCTTTTGCCCCTGGGTTGAAGCAATAGGGCAGTCATTTGAAAATGTATTCGAATTTTCTGTCCATTTGTTACATCTGCTAACAGCGAATCTACAGTCAGTCGGTAATGCTTATAAATTCCCCATTCAAGTATTTTCCTCTCCGGGAGGCTGTCCACCTTCGAAGGAGCATAGTGCGGAAGCATCCCAGGGCAGAAATCTTCAGTCATTTGAAAATGCTTTAAAATTCCCCGTCAATTTGTTATTATCTGCTAACAGCGATTCCACAGTCAATAGGAAGTGCTTATAAATTTCCTATTCAAATATTTTCTATTCCGGGGGGCTGTCCACCTTCGAGGGTGCGTGGTGCGCGAGCTGCAAGCAGCTCGCGGCTCATCCAAGGGCAGGAATCTTCAGTCATTTGAAAATGCATTCGAATTTCCTGTCCATTTGTTACATCTGCTAACAGCGATTCTACAGTCAGTCGAAACTGCTTATAAATTACTTATTCAAATATTGGTTAAATTTTTGAAACGTGAATCCGAATTTCATTTATTTGAGGTGTCTTATCAATAGCGGTGACTTTTCATAATAAACTGTTCAAGACAATAAATGTGTGAAGATGTATAAAACATATTGAAAACTTCAAGTCTTTTTAGTAGCGTCGTTTAAAATCAAATTCATTATGCTTTCGGCACTAAAAATATCTAAGTGAAAGCCATAGGACTACAGTCAAAGGGTGTATGGAATAAAATATCGTTACACTATAAAAATAACTACTTAAAAAAACCTACTTCAAAAACGGAAAAGTAAAAAATAATTAATTACTAAATATTATTTAGTTGTGTTATTCACTATATAGGTTTGAAGTCGGTGCCAAGCACTAAGCACTTATTCAACTACGCTATTTTTTGATACAAGAACTACGATTATTTCGATACAAGAACTACCTACTTGCAATTCAATTACATTATTCGCAATACAAAACATTGGCTATTTTCGATATAAAAACTACACTACTCTTGGTGTAAGTCCTACGCTTATAAATCATCTCATTCACTCAATAAATGTGTGAAGATGTGTATATTATTACGTATTGAAAACTTCATTAGTACAGGTAAATTAGCTTGCAGAAATTTTTGCGTTTGTAGTAGTGTATGGTCAGCAAATAAAATAAAACAACATTTTATTTTTAGTTTTTATTTTATACAGGGTTACTTGTAAAACACCAGCAACCTCGCAGGACAAGATAGCTAACATCATAAATAACAACATTTGTTCTACGACTTTTGGCATAACGCAATAAATTATTTTTAAATGATTTTTTAAACTTTTATTGTACTCTCCTTACATTTGTAAGTCTATGTTCTATTAATTATCGGATGGACGACGCGACGCCCCCTTCCCCCTCTCGTTCGCTTTTTGTTTACGTAATTTTTGGGAGGCGTAGAGTTTATAATATTCAGACGGAAAATTAAATGAATATTTATTTTTGTATGAAAATAAAATCTAACAAATTATCAAAAGTCGAAATGTTGTTACTTATGATGTTAGCTATCTTGTCCTGCGAGGTTGCCGGTGTTTTACAAGTAACCCTGTATATATAAGGGATTTTAAATTAAACTATATGTGTTTCTCCTCTGAAAAAGATGAGACTTTATTTTAATATTTGCACATTTAACATACATATAACTTTTACATTAACAATGTTACTAAAATGAAAAATTTACTAACCTGAAAAAGAAACGACATTTAAAGTTTAATTCTTTAGTTTGAGAAGTCAAAGGCTTGCCTCGACCATGTTTTAACACTGGAGCCATATTGAATTAACAATATAAAGTTACAACACTTACACACAAATTAAACACTAGTTATGGCCCTGCCTTCATACAAAACTGCTGAATACGCCGTTCGCACGGGAATAGAATGTGGATGCGATTTCCCTTATAGCATCCAAGCTTACGTCTTTATATTTATTAAACTGTATAAATTCATTCTTTAACTCCGGTCTGCATCGTGCAGACATGGGTGTAAAAGTCTCATTTTAGCTATTAAATGTAGTTTTTAAGTACATCTGAGTTTTCATTTGGGGCCTCCGGCTGCGGGACATGTAATTCACTTCAACAAATATTATAACAATAATAACAAATAATAACAACAATCAACAAATACAAAATTTATCAATTAAACTACGTACATA
Organism: Colias eurytheme; assembly: GCF_061535395.1. NCBI lineage: Eukaryota > Metazoa > Arthropoda > Insecta > Lepidoptera > Pieridae > Colias > Colias eurytheme. The sequence continues at coordinate 1,338,138 of NC_143011.1, read as the reverse complement.
ATAATTATAATTTTTGAATGAAATGTGCTTTATGTTCTAACGCTACCAAACGACTGCACGTGGCACCTGCGGACAGCGTAAACTGGTTTATTCTGGTTTTGTGCGTGTTTCCACTTTCCACTATCAAGTGACGATTTATTTATTTGTTTTGTTTCGTAATTATTATGGTCAAATATTAATTATGAAACAAATTATTATGGACACGATATTTTATTGTTTCACGGTAGTCGCCTTGTCGTTTGCTCAAGGACGTAAAATTGAATGATATATTTTTTTTTATAAAGTCAAAACCATTTTCTTTCAAATAAAAACTTGTTTTTATTGAAAACAAAAGTGTTGGTAGGAATAAGTATAAAGTTAAATAGTAATGTTAGGATATCGAAACATTTTTGTATAGGCCAGAACGATATAGTGGAAACGCGCTCTAAGATCTGAGTAATATACACACCACTACATATGCAAAAATTTCTCCAAGCTAATTTACCTGTAGCTTCGTTTAAAATCAAATTCAATATGCTTTCGGCACTAAAAATAAGAACCTACTTTTCCGTTTTTGAAGTCGGTTTTTTTAATGTAGTTTTAATAGTTTTTAACTTACGTAGTTTTTTTGTTTGACTGGGAATCGCTCTAAAGTCGCTCGTCGTTCAAGAGTTTACTTAACACGCTCGTCGCTTCGCTCCTCGCTACCTATTTGAATATTTACGCCGGCCGCAGACGTGAATTGCTCGCTTCGCTCGCTTGGCTTGTGCGGTAGTTCAAAAGTTAACCTAACTCGCTCGTCGCTTCGCTCCTCGCTACTTCTTTGAATATTTACGCCGGCCGCTGACGTGACTGGCTCGCTTCGCTCGCTTGGCTAGTGCGGTAGTTCAAAAGTTAACATAACTCGCTCGTCGCTTCGCTCGTCGCTACTTCTTTGAATATTTACGCCGGCCGCGGACGTGACTTGCTCGCTTCGCTCGCTTGGCTAGTGCAGTAGTTTAAAAGTTAACCTAACTCGCTCGTCGCTTCGCTCCTCGCTACTTCTTTGAATATTTACGCCGGCCGCTGACGTGACTGGCTCGCTTCGCTCGCTTGGCTTGTGCGGTAGTTCAAAAGTTAATCTAACTCGCTCGTCGCTTCGCTCCTCGCTACCAATTTGAATATTTACGCCAGCCGCTGCCGTGATTCGCTCGCTTCGCTCGCTTGGCTCGTGCGGTAGTTCAAAAGTTAATAAATATTTTCTACTCCGGGAGGCTGTCGACCTTCGAGGCTGCGCGGTGCGCGGGCAGCAAGCAGCCCGCGGCGCCGTCTTTTGCCGTTGCTATTCAATTACCCTTCCTACTATGAAAATTTCCATACAAAATTTTCGAAAAAAAAAATTTCGCTTTTTACCGAAAATTTTTATATGCCTGGAAGCGGACCAGGTTTAGAAGCATTTTTTGCTTCGGCGACCCCGACCTACCTGCCACCGGTTCAGAGAGCCGTTGAATTTCGTGATGTATGGAAAATGGAAACCGAGGGTCGGAGAGAAATTCTGAGTATGTAGTTTTGTAAATCTTGCCGATTAGAGCATAGAAGTAAATTTTCAGACCGATCATAAAGTAACCGGCGCCACCATCTTGCTTTGAAAAATTGGCCATTTTTGAAAAAAAAATTGGGTCCAATTTGTAATTTCTCCATTGCCCTGGTAGCGCCCCATCTTCCTGATCATTTTTTAGTTCTACACCCCCCACCTATCTGGCGCCGTTTCAGAGAGCTGTCGAATTTTGCGTTGTATGAAACTCGGAAACCAGCGGTGGAAACTCGATTATGAGCATGCCAATTTAATGTGCGGCTCGATTAAAGCCCCTGTGCCAAGTTTCATTACGATCGGACCAGCGATGGCCGTTTTAGCATTTGTATGGCGGCGGCCATTTTTTCCGCCATTTTGAATTTTTTTCACTATCTGTGGTAATTGCTCGAGGTTTACTACACATTTAGTTTGAGCACCCCAGATGTAGCTGCTACCGTTTGCGCGGGCCGTTGACCGTCTCCGCGGGCTGTGAGAAAGTTCAAAATTTCGGATTTTTCTGGATATCCTGGGAGCTGGGCGAGTATGAATGCATCATTGGTGTGTTTCTCCGTTGCGCCACCTCGTCTAAATTTACGTTTTTATGTTTGCGCCAAAAATGGAAAAATTCCAAAATCGAGCGACCCACTATGGCTCCCTGGTAGCGTCCCAGGGTGGTGATCATTTTTAGTTCCGGGACCCCCCACCAAACTCGTACCGTTTCCGCAGGCCGTTGGATTTTACGTTGTATGGAAGTTGGAAACTGGGGCCCGGAGCCACTCGAACGGGACACCGATCGATTCGCCGGCTCGAACAGAGCACGTGTGCCAAATTTGAGACGTAAGGATTCATAAACGGCGATTTTGGCAAAGTACGGCGGCCATCTTGTTTTCGCGAAAATACCCATTTTTCCACCACCCCTGGTAATCGCCACCAGTTCTGAGCATTTTTTGTTCAGACACCCCCCCTCCAGGTATCACCGTTTTTGCGCACCTCCAGGGGTCCACTCGGTTTTCGAAGATGATCGAGATCGCTATATTTTTCCTCTGGTCACTCGGCGCACCTCTACACGATCACGTCAAAATCCCCCCAACTTTCCACGTAGTTTCCGAGAAAACCGATGTCAGTCAGTGAGTGAGTGAGTGAGTGGTAGTGTAGCTTTATATATATATGATTATAACTAGCTGGTGCGTTGTGCGCGGGCTGCAAGCAGCCCGCGAGCCCCTTTTGCCCCTGGGTTGAAGCAATAGGGCAGTCATTAGAAAATGTGTTAGAATTCCAAGTCCATTTGTAATTTTCTGCTAACTGCGATTCCACAGTCAATCGGAAGTGCTTATAAATTCCCCATTCAAATATTTTCTATTCTGAAATGCTGTCGACCTTCGAGGGCGCGTGGTGCGCGGGCTGCAAGCAGCCCGCGGTACATCCCAGGGACAAAAATCTTCAGTCAATTGAAAATGCATTAAAATTCCCAGCCAATTTGTTATTATCTGCTAACTGCGATTCCACAGTCAATCGGAAGTGCTTATAAATTCCCCATTATAATATTTTCTATTCCGGGAGACTGTCCACCTTCGAGGGTGCGTGGTGCGCGGGCTGCAAGCAGCCCGCGAAGCATCCCAGGGCAAAAATCTTCAGTCAGTTGAAAATGCATAAAAATTCTCCGTCAATTTGTTAATATCTGCTAACAGCGATTCCACAGTCAATCGGAAGTGCTTATAAATTTCCCATTCAAATATTTTCTATTCCGGGGGGCTGTCTACCTTCGAGGGTGCGTGGTGCGCGAGCTGCAAGCAGCTCGCGGCTCATCCCAGGGCAGAAATCTTCAGTCATTTGAAAATGCATTTGAATTTCCTGTCCATTTGTTACATCTGCTAATATAGCGATCTGTAGAATCGCTACAGTCAGTCAAAACTGTTTCATCATTTTGAGGTGTCTAATCGATAGCGGGCAGTGACTTTTCATAATAAACTGTTAAAGAGTTTACTTAACACGCTCGTCGCTTCGCTCCTCGCTACTTCTTTGAGTATTTACGCCAGCCGCTGACGTGACTTGCTCGCTTCGCTCGCTTGGCTAGTGCGGTAGTTCTAAAGTTAACCTAAATGGCTCGTCGCTTCGCTCCTCGCTATTTCTTTGAATATTTACGCCGGCCGCTGACGTGACTTGCTCGCTTCGCTCGCTTGGCTAGTGCGGTAGTTCAAAAGTTAACCTAACTCGCTCGTCGCTTCGCTCCTCGCTACTTCTTTGAATATTTACGCCGGCCGCTGAGGTGACTTGCTCGCTTCGCTCGCTTGGCTAGTGCAGTAGTTCAAATGTTAACCTATCTCGCTCGTCGCTTCGCTCCTCGCTAATTCTTTGAATATTTACGCCGGCCGCTGACGTGACTTGCTCGCTTCGCTCGCGTGGCTAGTGCAGTAGTTCAAAAGTTAACGTAACTCGCTCGTCGCTTCGCTCCTCGCTACCTATTTGAATATTTACGCCAGCCGCTGCCGTGATTCGCTCGCTTCGTTCGCTTGGCTCGTGCGGTAGTTCGAAAGTTAATAAATATTTTCTACTCCGGGAGGCTGTCGACCTTCGAGGTTGCGCGGTGCGCGGGCAGCAAGCAGCCCGCGGCGCCGTCTTTTGCCGTTGCTATTCAACTACTAAGGAAATTTCCATACAAAATTTTCGAAAAAAAAAATTTCGCTTTTTACCAAAAATTTTTATGTGCCTGGAAGCGGACCAGGTTTTGAAGCATTTTTTACTTCGGCGACCCCGATCTAAGTGCCACCGGTTCAGAGAGCCGTTGAATTTCGTGATGTATGGAAAATGGAAACCAGGGGTCGGAGAGAGATTCTGAGTATGCAGTTTTGTAAATATGGCCGATAAGAGCACAAAAGTCAATTTTCAGACCGATCGTAAAGTAACCGGCGCCACCATCTTGCTTTGAAAAATTGGCCATTTTTGAAAAAAAAAATGGCGTCCAATTTGAAATTTCTCCATTGCCCTGGTAGCGCCCCATCTTCCTGATCATTTTTTAGTTCTACACCCCCCACCTATCTCGCGCCGTTTCCGAGAGTCGTCGAATTTCGCGTTGTATGAAACTCGGAAACCAGCGGTGGAAATTCAATTATGAGTATCCCACCTTAATGTGCGGCTCGATTAAAGCCCCTGTGCCAAGTTTCAGCGCGATCGGCCCAGCAATGGCCGTTTTAGAAATTGTATGGCGGCGGCCATTTTTTCCGCCATTTTGAATTTTTTTCACTATCTGTGGTAATTGCTCGAGGCGTACTCCAAGTTTAGTTCTAGCACCCCAGATGTAGCTGCTACCGTTTGCGCGGGCCGTTGACCGTCTTCGCGAGATGAGGGAAAGTTTAAGATTTCGTATTTTTCTGGATATCCTGGGAGCTGGGCGAGTACGATTGCATCATTGGTGTATTTCTCCGTTGCGCCACCTCGTCTAAATTTACGTTTTTATGTTTGCGCCAAAAATGGAAAAATTCCAAAATCGAGCGACCCACTATGGCTCCCTGGTAGCGTCCCAGGGTGGTGATCATTTTTAGTTCCGGGACCCCCCACCCAACTCGCACCGTTCCCGCGGGCCGTTGGATTTTCCATTGTATGGAAGTTGGAAACTGGGGCCCGGAGCCACTCGAACGGGGCACCGATCGATTCGCCGGCTCGAACAGAGCACGTGTGCTAAATTTGAGACGTAAGGATTCATAAACGGCGATTTTGGCAAAGTACGGCGGCCATCTTGTTTTCGCGAAAATCCCCATTTTTCCACCTCCCCTGGTAATCGCCACCAGTTCCGAGCATTTTTTGTTCAGACACCCCCCCTCCAGGTACCACCGTTTTTGCGCACCTCCAGGGGTCCACTTGGTTTTCGAAAATGATCGAGATCGCTATATTTTTCCTCTGGTCACTCGGCGCACCTCTACACGATCACGTCGTTATCCCCCCCACTTTCCACGTAGTTTCCGAGAAAAGCGATGTCAGTGAGTCAGTGAGTCAGTGGTAGTGTAGCTTTATATATTATAATAATAACTAGCTGGTGCGTTGTGCGCGGGCTGCAAGCAGCCCGCGAGCTCCTTTTGCCCCTGGGTTGAAGCAATAGGGCAGTCATTAGAAAATGTGTTAGAATTCCAAGTCCATTTATAATTTTCTGCTAACTGCGATTCCACAGTCAATCGGAAGGGCTTATAAATTCCCAATTCATAAATTTTCTATTCTGGAATGCTGTCGACCTTCGAGGGAGCGTTGTGCGCGGGCTGCAAGCAGCCCGCGAGCCCCTTTTGCCCCTGGGTTGAAGCAATAGGGCAGTCATTTGAAAAGGCATTCGAATTTTCTGTCCATTTGTTACATCTGCTAACAGCGATTCTACAGTCAGTCGGTAATGCTTATAAATTCCCCATTCAAGTATTTTCCACTTCGGGAGGCTATCCACCTTCGAGGGAGCGTGGTGCGGAAGCATCCCAGGGCAGATATCTTCAGTCATTTGAAAATGCATTAAAATTCCCCGTCAATTTGTTATTATTTGCTAACAGCGATTCCGCAGTCAATCGTAAGTGCTTATAAATTTCCCATTCAAATATTTTCTATTCCGGGGGGCTGTCCACCTTCGAGGGCGCGTGGTGCGCGAGCTGCAAGCAGCTCGCGGCTCATCCCAGGGCAGAAATCTTCAGTCATTTGAAAATGCATTCGAATTTCCTGTCCATTTGTTACATCTGCTAACAGCGATTCTACAGTCAGTCGAAACTGCTTATAAATTACATTATTCAAATATTGGTTAAATTTTTGAAACGTGATCCCGAATTTCATTTATTTGAGGTGTCTAATCAATAGCGGTGACTTTTCATAATAAACTGTTCAAGACAATAAATGTGTGAAGATGTATAAAACATATTGAAAACTTCAAGTCTTTTTAGTAGCGTCGTTTAAAATCAAATTCATTATGCTTTCGGCACTAAAAATATCTAAGTGAAAGCCATAGGACTACTGTCAAAGGGTGTATCGATTAAGATATCGTTACACTATAAAAATAACTACTTTAAAAAAACCGAGTTCAAAAACGGAAAAGTAAAAAATTATTAATTACTACATATTATTGTTAGTGTTATTCACTACATAGGTTTGAAGTCGGTGCCAAGCACTAAGCACTTATTAAACTACGCTATTTTTTGATACAAGAACTACCTATGTACTTGCAATTCAATTAAATTATTCGCAATACAAAAAATTGGCTATTTTTGATACAAAAACTACACTACTCTTGGTGTAAGTTCTACGCTTATAAAGCGTGAACGATTGGCTCATTCACTCAACAAATGTGTGAAGATGTGTATATTATTACGTATTGAAAACTTCAGTATTTTTAGTAGCTTCGTTTAAAATCAAATTCATTATGCTTTCGGCACTAAAAATAAGAACCTACTTTTCCGTTTTTAAAGTCGGTTTTTTTAACGTAGTTTTAATAGTTTTTAACCTACGTACAGGTAAATTAGCTTGGAGAAATTTTTGCGTTTGTAGTAGTGTATGGTCAGCAAATAAAATAAAACAACATTTTATTTTTAGTTTTTATTTTATACAGGGTTACTTGTAAAACACCAGCAACCTCGCAGGACAAGATAAAACAAGGATTTTAAATTAAACTATATGTGTTTCTCCTCTGTAAAAGATGAGACTTTATTTTAATATTTGCACATTTAACATACATATAACTTTTACATTAACAATGTTACTAAAATGAAAAATTTACTAACCTGAAAAAGAAACGACATTTAAAGTTTAATTCTTTAGTTTGAGAAGTCAAAGGCTTGCCTCGACCATGTTTTAACACTGGAGCCATATTGAATTAACAATATAAAGTTACAACACTTACACACAAATTAAACACTAGTTATGGCCCTGCCTTCATACAAAACTGCTGAATACGCCGTTCGCACGGGAATAGAATGTGGATGCGATTTCCCTTAGTTAGCATCCAAGCTTACGTCTTTATAATTATTAAACTGTATAAATTCATTCTTTAACTCCGGTCTGCATCGTGCAGACATGGGTGTAAAAGTCTCATTTTAGCTATTAAATGTAGTTTTTAAGTACATCTGAGTTTTCATTTGGGGCCTCCGGCTGCGGGACATGTAATTCACTTCAACAAATATTATAACAATAATAACAAATAATAACAACAATCAACAAATACAAAATTTATCAATTAAACTACGTACATAATAATTATAATTTTTGAATGAAATGTGCTTTATGTTCTAACGGTACCAAACGACTGCACGTGGCACCTGCGGACAGCGTAAACTGGTTTATTCTGGTTTTGTGCGTGTTTCCACTTTCCACTATCAAGTGACGATTTATTTATTTGTTTTGTTTCGTAATTATTATGGTCAAATATTAATTATGAAACAAATTATTATGGACACGATATTTTATTGTTTCACGGTAGTCGCCTTGTCGTTTGCTCAAGGACGTAAAATTGAATGATATATTTTTTTTATAAAGTCAAAACCATTTTCTTTCAAATAAAAACTTGTTTTTATTGAAAACAAAAGTGTTGCTAGGAATAAGTATAAAATTAAATAGTAATGTTAGGATATCGAAACATTTTTGTATAGGCCAGAACGATATAGTGGAAACGCGCTCTAAGATCTGAGTAATATACACACCACTACATATGCAAAAATTTCTCCAAGCTAATTTACCTGTATAACAGCGATTCTACAGTCAGTCGAAAATGCTTATAAATTACTTATTCAAATATTGGTTAAATTTTTGAAACGTGATCCCGAATTTCATTTATTTGAGGTGTTTGTCTAAGATTCCAGAAAGTTATTAGTATTATTAATATTGAATAACTCAGACTGATTGACCCATTGATGGTATTATATTATAGATGAAAAATAGTAATAAAGTGTATAAATTTCAATTTGAATAACCATGATATCTCTGAAAACTTGATAGCTATTGCTACTGTACATTTTATACTTCTTACTATAATATACAGAATATACCTAATAAGTGAAAGCCGTCTACATTTTAAACAACATTGTTTGCTATAAGAAAAAAGGAACCGAGTATAATAATTTGGCCATACTCTTTATCAATTTTAATTCACCAAACATCATAAATTTAATATATTATTTAACCAAAAAATATCTTTCAAGAACAATGTAACTCGGGATCCCTGCAGAAGTCTTGACAAAAATATGAAATAAAAGTTACTGTATCATTAAAATATTAATTTAAACATAGTACCTATACCTACACCAATTCATGTTTATAATTAAAATTAAATAAATAGTTATCATATGTATAAATTTATAAAGAATAGAAAAAATTCGATCACGAGGCGGGACTCGAACCCGCATCCTTCGCGCCATTCCGGGGCGGATGCCTCACCAACTCAGCCACTCGTGACCCGCCCGAGTGATCGAATTTATTCTATTCTTTCAGTTTTATGTGTCTGAAGGGACACACCGCGCGCCATCTATTGAGATGATTAACAACCATTTCAACCAATATGAAGCACTTTTCAGTGAATACAATATTGTAACGATGGAACACGACCTTTTTTGTTGAATTTATATTTTTGGTTTTATGGCATTCAAATGCTTTATAAATATAAATTTATAAAGAATAGAAAAAATTCGATCACGAGGCGGGACTCGAACCCGCATCCTTCGCGCCATTCCGGGGCGGATGCCTCACCAACTCAGCCACTCGTGACCCGCCCGAGTGATCGAATTTATTCTATTCTTTCAGTTTTATGTGTCTGAAGGGACACACCGCGCGCCATCTATTGAGATGATTAACAACCATTTCAACCAATATGAAGCACTTTTCAGTGAATACAATATTGTAACGATGGAACACGACCTTTTTTGTTGAATTTATATTTTTGGTTTTATGGCATTCAAATGCTTTATAAATATAAATTTATAAAGAATAGAAAAAATTCGATCACGAGGCGGGACTCGAACCCGCATCCTTCGCGCCATTCCGGGGCGGATGCCTCACCAACTCAGCCACTCGTGATCGAATTTTTTCTATTCTTTATAAATTTATATTTATAAAGCATTTGAATGCCATAAAACCAAAAATATAGTTATCATATGGTTTGGATATTATGTTTTCAGTGTAAATATATTATAATGAAAACTTTTTAATGTGTTTCATTTTCTTATTAATCTAGTGTCTCTTAGTAATATTCATAAAGTAGAAAAAAATAATTTAAATTGCTTTCATATAATTTTTTAAAATACCTTTATTTTAATGTTAGATAACTTTGCATATAGCATGTAAGTATGTTAAAGTAAACTGTATTGATTTATAAAATTCTCATTGAATGCTTGTTGATTATGAATTTTTATTATTCCAATTTGATTTGAAATCATATACTTAAATATTTGAAGAGGGTGGGTAGGTACATTTTATTCACACTGAATTTTTATCACAACATTGGTGAAAGCTAAATGAAATAAAAAATCAGTATAAATAATTATTAATAGATAAATACTTATTACTATACATGTTTAATGTGATAGTATAGGTTCCACACTTATTCTACAGATCTTGAATATTAATGATTTAAAAATTTATAATTAAAAATAAAAATGTTCTATTCTTAAGAATCTGTACCCAAAGGGTAAAAAGGGGACCCTATGGGGACTGGCTGACTGTTTGTCCATCTGCCACCAGGCTGTATCTCATGAACCTTGATACCTACATTTGAAAATTTCAGAGATCATAATGTCGATGTCGCTTCAACAACAAAAATAATAAAAACCGTAGATTAGCAATCTTGGCAAGGTCTTATATTTAAGTTTCATACTTATACGGAAACCTTAGTGTTGTGTGAGAACCGTCCGTAGAGAATCTGTATAAAAATATGGTTGTTTAACCTCGATTTTTTACAATTTGTTTTAATAACATCAATAGAAATTACTCATCTCGGTTCGTTACCTATATTATTATATTATTATTCACAACTATGCGGATTCTTCAACTACGCTGGCGCGCGGAGAGCTAGTACAAAAATATATAGGTACAAAAATATATAGTTTTTTCAAGTTTCATTAAAACTTTTGATGTAAGTAACAATATAGGTAGGCAGGTCTATATTGATATCATCATCATCAAAAATTAACTAAGAAATTTCCTAATTGGCTAATTTTTTTTAGGAAGTCGGATTATAATTTCCCAAGGTCGAATTGGTTCAAAATTTGGAATTGTGTCTGTATCGTATTGAATTTGAATAGCCTTTGTAGATATCTAACTACTTATTGGCTTAAATACCTATCTACAAATCTTCAGTCATTTGAAAATGCATTAGAATTTCCTGTTCATATTTTGTTACTATCTGCTAAAAGTGATCCACAGTCAGTCCGAAATGCTTATAAATTCCCTATTCAAGTTTTTTTTCTATTCCGGGAGGCCATCTTCCACCGAAGTTGCGTGGTGCGCGGGCAGCAAGCAGCCCGCGGCGCGTCCCAGGGCAGTAATCTTCAGTCATTTGAAAATGTATTACAATTCCCTGTCTATTTGCTTGATCTGCCATCAGCGATTCCACAGTCAGTTTGAACTGCCTATAAATTACTTATTCAAATATTTTCTACTCTGAGGCGCTGTCGACCTTCGAGGGTGCGCGATGCGCGGGCAGCAAGCAGCCCGCGGCGCCGTCTTTTGCCGTTGCTATTCAATTTCCCTTCCTACTATGGAAATTTCCATACAAAATTTTCGAAAAAAAAAATTTCGCTTTTTACCAAAAATTTTTATGTGCCTGGAAGCGGACCAGGTTTTGAAGCATTTTTTACTTCGGCGACCCCGACCTACCTGCCACCGGTTCAGAGAGCCGTTGAATTTCGTGATGTATGGAAAATGGAAACCGGGGGTCGGAGAGAAATTCTGAGTATGCAGTTTTGTAAATATGGCCGATTAGAGCACAGAAGTCAATTTTTAGACCCATCGTAAAGTAACCGGCGCCACCATCTTGCTTTGAAAAATTGGCCATTTTTGAAAAAAAAATTGCGTCCAAATTGAAATTTCTCGATTGCCCTGGTAGCGCCCCATGTTCCTGATCATTTTTTAGTTCTACACCCCCCGGCTATCTAGCGCCGTTTCGGAGAGCCGTCCAATTTCACGTTGTATGAAACTTGGAAACCAGCGGTGGAAACTCAATAATGAGTATGCCATCTTAATGTGAGGCTCAATTAAAGCCCCTGTGCCAAGTTTCAGCGCAATCGGACGAACGATGGCCGTTTTAGAATTTGTATGGCGGCGGCCATTTTTTCCGCCATTTTGAATTTTTTTTACTATCTGTGGTAATTGCTTGAGGTCTACTCCAAGTTTAGTTCGAGCACCCCAGATGTAGCTGCTACCGTTTGCGCGGGCCGTTGACCGTCTTCGCGGGCTGTGAGAAAGTTCAGGGTTTCATATTTTTCTGGATATCCTGGGAGCTGGGCGAGTATGAATGCGTCATTGGTGTGTTTCTCCATTGCACCACCTCGGCTATATGCACCTTTTTATGTTTGCGCCAAAAATGGAAAAAATCCAAAATCGAGCGTCCCACTATGGCTCCCTGGTAGCGTCCCAGGGTGGTGATCATTTTTAGTTCCGGGACCCCCAACCCAACTCGCACCGTTTCCGCGGGCCGTTGGATTTTACGTTGTATGGAAGTTGGAAACGGGGGCCCGGAGCCACTCGAACGGGGCACCGATCGATTCGCCGGCTCGAACAGAGCACGTGTGCCAAATTTGAGACGTAAGGATTCATAAACGGCGATTTTGGCAAAGTACGGCGGCCATCTTGTTTTCGCGAAAATCCCCATTTTTCCACCACCCCTGGTAATCGCCACCAGTTCCGAGCATTTTTTGTTCAGACACCCCCCCTCCAGGTATCACCGTTTTTGCGCACCTCCAGGGGTCCACTCGGTTTTCGAAGGTGATCGAGATCGCTATATTTTTCCGGTGGTCACTCGGCGCACCTCTACACGATCACGTCGTTATCCCCCCCACTTTCCCCGTAGTTTCCGAGAAAACCGATGTCAGTCAGTGAGTGAGTGAGTGGTAGTGTAGCTTTATATATTATAACTAGCTGGTGCGTTGTGCGCGGGCTGCAAGCAGCCCGCGAGCCCCTTTTGCCCCTGGGTTGAAGCAATAGGGCAGTCATTTGAAAATGCATTCGAATTTCCTGTCCATTTGTTACATCTGCTAACAGCGATTCTACAGTCAGTCGGTAATGCTTATAAATTCCGCATTCAAGTATTTTCCACTTCGGGAGGCTGCCCACCTTCGAGGGTGCGTGGTGCGCGGGCTGCAAGCAGCCCGCGAAGCATCCCAGGGCAGAAATCTTCAGTCAGTTGAAAATGCATAAAAATTCCCCGTCAATTTGTTAATATCTGCTAACAGCGATTCCACAGTCAATCGGAAGTGCTTATAAATTTCCCATTCAAATATTTTCTATTCCGGGGGGCTGTCTACCTTCGAGGGTGCGTGGTGCGCGAGCTGCAAGCAGCTCGCGGCTCATCCCAGGGCAGAAATCTTCAGTCATTTGAAAATGCATTTGAATTTCCTGTCCATTTGTTACATCTGCTAACAGCGATTCTACAGTCAGTCGAAACGGTTTCATCATTTTGAGGTGTCTAATCGATAGCGGGCAGTGACTTTTCATAATAAACTGTTAAAGAGTTTACTAAACACGCTCGTCGCTTCGCTCCTCGCTACCTATTTGAATATTTACGCCGGCCGCTGACGTGACTTGCTCGCTTCGCTCGCTTGGCTAGTGCGGTAGTTCAAAAGTAACCTAACTCGCTCGTCGCTTCGCTCCTCGCTACCTATTTGAATATTTACGCCGGCCGCTGACGTGACTTGCTCGCTTCGCTCGCTTGTCTAGTGCGGTAGTTCAAAAGTAACCTAACTCGCTCGTCGCTTCGCTCCTCGCTACTTCTTTGAATATTTACGCAGGCCGCTGACGTGACTTGCTCGCTTCGCTCGCTTGGCTAGTGCGGTAGTTCAAAAGTTAACCTAACTCGCTCGTCGCTTCGCTCCTCGCTACATCTTTGAATATTTACGCCGGCCGCTGACGTGACTTGCTCGCTTCGCTCGCTTGGCTAGTGCGGTAGTTCAAAAGTTAACCTAACTCGCTCGTCGCTTCGCTCCTCGCTACATCTTTGAATATTTACGCCGGCCGCTGACGTGACTTGCTCGCTTCGCTCGCTTGGCTAGTGCAGTAGTTCAAAAGTTAACCTAACTCGCTCGTCGCTTCGCTCCTCGCTACTTCTTTGAATATTTACGCCGGCCACTGATGTGACTTGCTCGCTTCGCTCGCTTGGCTAGTGCGGTAGTTCAAAAGTTAACCTAACTCGCTCGTCGCTTCGCTCCTCGCTACCTATTTTAATATTTACGCCAGCCGCTGCCGTGATTCGCTCGCTTCGCTCGCTTGGCTCGTGCGGTAGTTCAAAAGTTAATAAATATTTTCTACTCCGGGAGGCTGTCGACCTTCGAGGTTGCGCGGTGCGCGGGCAGCAAGCAGCCCGCGGCGCCGTCTTTTGCCGTTGCTATTCAATTACCCTTCCTACTATGGAAATTTCCATACAAAATTTTCGAGAAAAAAAAAATTCGCTTTTTACCAAAAATTTTTATATGCCTGGAAGCGGACCAGGTTTTGAAGCATTTTTTACTTGGGCGACCCCGACCTACCTGCCACCGGTTCAGAGAGCCGTTGAATTTCGTGATGTATGGAAAATGGAAACCGGGGGTCGGAGAGATATTCTGAGTATGCAGTTTTGTAAATCTGGCCGTTTATAGCACAAAAGTCAATTTTCAGACCAATCGTTAAGTAACCGGCGCCACCATCTTGCCTCGAAAAATCGGCCATTTTTGAAAAAAAAATTGCGTCCAATTTGAAATTTCTCGATTGCCCTGGTAGCGCCCCATCTTCCTGATTATTTTTTAGTTCTACACCCCCCACCTATCTCGCGCCGTTTCGGAGAGCCGTCGAATTTCGCGTTGTATGAAACTCGGAAACCAGCGATGGAAACTCGATGATGAGTATTCTAACGTAATGTGAGGCTCGATTAAAGCTCCTGTGCCAAGTTTCAGCTCGATCGGACCAGCGATGGCCATTTTAGCATTTGTATGGCGGCGGCCATTTTTTCCGCCATTTTGAATTTTTTTCACTATCTGTGGTAATTGCTCGAGGTCTACTACAAGTTTAGTTTGAGCACCCCAGATGTAGCTGCTACCGTTTGCGCGGGCCGTTGACCGTCTTCGCGAGATGAGGGAAAGTTTAAGATTTCGTATTTTTCTGGATATCCTGGGAGCTGGGCGAGTATGAATGCATCATTGGTGTATTTCTCCGTTGCGCCACCTCGTCTAAATTTACGTTTTTATGTTTGCGCCAAAAATGGAAAAATTCCAAAATCGAGCGTCCCACTATGGCTCCCTGGTAGCGTCCCAGGGTGGTGATCATTTTTAGTTCCGGGACCCCCCACTCAACTCGCACCGTTTCCGCGGGCCGTTGGATTTTACGTTGTATGGAAGTTGGAAACTGGGGCCCGGAGCCACTCGAACGGGGCACCGATCAATTCGCCGGCTCGAACAGAGCACGTGTGCCAAATTTGAGACGTAAGGATTCATAAACGGCGATTTTGGCAAAGTACGGCGGCCATCTTGTTTTCGCGAAAATCCCCATTTTTCCACCACCCCTGGTAATCGCCACCAGTTCTGAGCATTTTTTGTTCAGACACCCCCCCTCCAAGTGGCACCGTTTCAGCGCACCACCAGGGGTGTACTGTGTATTGGAAGGTGCTCGAGTTCGCTATATTTTTCCGGTGGTCACTGGGAGTACCTCTACACGATCACGTCAAAATCCCCCCCACTTTCCACGTAGTTTCCGAGAAAAGCGATGTCAGTCAGTCAGTCAGTGGTAGTGTAGCTTTATATATTATAACTAGCTGGTGCGTTGTGCGCGGGCTGCAAGCAGCCCGCGAGCCCCTTTTGCCCCTGGGTTGAAGCAATAGGGCAGTCATTAGAAAATGTGTTAGAATTCCAAGTCCATATATAATTTTCTGCTAACTGCGATTCCACAGTCAATCGGAAGTGCTTATAAATTCCCAATTCATAAATTTTCTATTTTGCAATGCTGTCGACCTTCGAGGGTGCGTGGTGCGCGGGCTGCAAGCAGCCCGCGAGCCTCTTTTGCCTCTGGGATGAAGCAATAGGGCAGTCAATTGAAAATGCATTCGAATTTCCTGTCCATTTGTTACATCTGCTAACAGCGATTCTACAGTCAGTCGGTAATGCTTATAAATTCTCCATTCAAGTATTTTCCACTTCGGGAGGCTGCCCACCTTCGAGGGTGCGTGGTGCGCGGGCTGCAAGCAGCCCGCGAAGCATCCCAGGGCAGAAATCTTCAGTCAGTTGAAAATGCATAAAAAATCCCCGTCAATTTGTTAATATCTGCTAACAGCGATTCCACAGTCAATCGGAAGTGCTTATAAATTTCCCATTCAAATATTTTCTATTCTGGGGGGCTGTCTACCTCCGAGGGTGCGTGGTGCGCGAGCTGCAAGCAGCTCGCGGCTCATCCCAGGGCAGAAATCTTCAGTCATTTGAAAATGCATTTGAATTCCCTGTCCATTTGTTACATCTGCTAACAGCGACACTACAGTCAGTCAAAACTGTTTATAAATTACTTATTCAAATATTGGTTAAATTCTTGAAACGTGATCCCCGAATTTCATCATTTTGAGGTGTCTAATCGATAGTGGGCAGTGACTTTTCATAATAAACTGTTAAAGAGTTTACTTAACACGCTCGTCGCTTCGCTCCTCGCTACCTATTTGAATATTTACGCCGGCCGCTGACGTGACTTGCTTGCTTCGCTCGCTTGGCTAGTGCGGTAGTTCAAAAGTTAACCTAACTGGCTCGTCGCTTCGCTCCTCGCTACTTCTTTGAATATTTACGCCGGCCGCTGACGTGACTTGCTCGCTTCGCTCGCTTGGCCAGTACGGTAGTTCAAAAGTAACCTAACTCGCTCGTCGCTTCGCTCCTCGCTATTTCTTTAAATATTTTCGCAGGCCGCTGACGTGACTTGCTCGCTTCGCTCGCTTGGCTAGTGCGGTAGTTCAAAAGTTAACCTAACTCGCTCGTCGCTTCGCTCCTCGCTACTTCTTTGAGTATTTACGCCGGCCGCTGACGTGACTTGCTCGCTTCGCTCGCTTGGCTAGTGCGGTAGTTCAAAAGTTAACCTAACTCGCTCGTCGCTTCGCTCCTCGCTACCTATTTGAATATTTACGCCAGCCGCTGCCGTGATTCGCTCGCTTCGCTCGCTTGGCTCGTGCGGTAGTTCAAAAGTTAATAAATAATATTTTCTACTCCGGGAGGCTGTCGACCTTCGCGGTTGCACGGTGCGCGGGCAGCAAGCAGCCCGCGGCGCCGTCTTTTGCCGTTGCTATTCAATTACCCTTCCTACTATGGAAATTTCCATACAAAATTTTCGAAAAAAAAAATTTCGCTTTTTACCAAAAAATTTTATATGCCTGGAAGCGGACCAGGTTTTGAAGCATTTTTTACTTCGGCGACCCCGACCTACCTGCCACCGGTTCAGAGAGCCGTTGAATTTCGTGATGTATGGAAAATGGAAACCGAGGGTCGAAGAGAAATTCTGAGTATGCAGTTTTGTAAATCTGGCCAATTAGAGCACCGAAATCAATTTTAAGACCGATCGTAAAGTAACCGGCGCCACCATCTTGCTTTGAAAAATTGGCCATTTTTGAAAAAAAAATTGCGTCCAATTTGAAATTTCTCGATTGCCCTGGTAGCGCCCCATGTTTCTGATCATTTTTTAGTTCTACACCCCCCACCTATCTGGCGCCGTTTCGGAGAGCCGTCGAATTTCGCGTTGTATGAAACTCGGAAACCAGCGGTGAAAACTCGATTATGAGTATGCCAACTTAATGTGCGGCTCGATTAAAGCCCCTGTGCCAAGTTTCAGCGCGATCGGCCCAGCAATGGCCGTTTTAGAATTTGTATGGCGGCGGCCATTTTTTCCGCTATTTTGAATTTTTTTCACTATCTGTGGTAATTGCTTGAGGTCTACTATATATTTAGTTTGAGCACCCCAGATGTAGCTGCTACCGTTTGCGCGGGCCGTTGACCGTCTCCGCGGGCTGTGAGAAAGTTCAAAATTTCGGATTTTTCTGGATATCCTGGGAGCTGGGCGAGTACGAACGCGGTGTGAGTGTGTTTCCGCGATGCGCCACCTCGTCTAAATTTACGTTTTTATGTTTGCGCCAAAAATGGAAAAATTCCAAAATCGAGCGTCCCACTACGGCTCCCTGGTAGCGTCCCAGGGAGGTGATCATTTTTAGTTCCGACACCCCCCACCCAACTCGCACCGTTTCCGCGGGCCGTTGGATTTTCCAATGTATGAAAGTCGGAAACTGGGGCCCGGAGCCACTCGAACGGGGCACCGATCGATTTGCCGGCTCGAACAGAGCACGTGTGCCAAATTTGAGACGTAAGGATTCATAAACGGCGATTTTGGCAAAGTACGGCGGCCATCTTGTTTTCGCGAAAATCCACATTTTTCCACCTCCCCTGGTAATCGCCACCAGTTCTGAGCATTTTTTGTTCAGACACCCCCCCCCAGGTGGCACCGTTTTTGCGCACCTCCAGGGGTCCACTCGGTATTCGAAGATGATCAAGATCGCTATATTTTTCCTCTGGTCTCTCAGCACACCTCTACACGATCACGTCAAAATCCCCCCCACTTTCCACTTAGTTTCCGAGAAAACCGATGTCAGTCAGTCAGTGAGTCAGTGGTAGTGTAGCTTTATATATTATAATTATAACTAGCTGGTGCGTTGTGCGCGGGCTGCAAGCAGCCCGCGAGCCCCTTTTGCCCCTGGGTTGAAGCAATAGGGCAGTCATTAGAAAATGTGTTAGAATTCCAAGTCCATTTGTAATTTTCTGCTAACTGCGATTCCACAGTCAATCGGAAGTGCTTATAAATTCCCCATTCAAATATTTTCTATTCTGAAATGCTGTCGACCTTCGAGGGCGCGTGGTGCGCGGGCTGCAAGCAGCCCGCGGTACATCCCAGGGACAAAAATCTTCAGTCAATTGAAAATGCATTAAAATTCCCAGCCAATTTGTTATTATCTGCTAACTGCGATTCCACAGTCAATCGGAAGTGCTTATAAATTCCCCATTATAATATTTTCTATTCCGGGAGACTGTCCACCTTCGAGGGTGCGTGGTGCGCGGGCTGCAAGCAGCCCGCGAAGCATCCCAGGGCAAAAATCTTCAGTCAGTTGAAAATGCATAAAAATTCTCCGTCAATTTGTTAATATCTGCTAACAGCGATTCCACAGTCAATCGGAAGTGCTTATAAATTTCCCATTCAAATATTTTCTATTCCGGGGGCCTGTCTACCTTCGAGGGTGCGTGGTGCGCGAGCTGCAAGCAGCTCGCGGCTCATCCCAGGGCAGAAATCTTCAGTCATTTGAAAATGCATTTGAATTTCCTGTCCATTTGTTACATCTGCTAATATAGCGATCTGTAGAATCGCTACAGTCAGTCAAAACTGTTTCATCATTTTGAGGTGTCTAATCGATAGCGGGCAGTGACTTTTCATAATAAACTGTTAAAGAGTTTACTTAACACGCTCGTCGCTTCGCTCCTCGCTACTTCTTTGAGTATTTACGCCAGCCGCTGACGTGACTTGCTCGCTTCGCTCGCTTGGCTAGTGCGGTAGTTCTAAAGTTAACCTAAATGGCTCGTCGCTTCGCTCCTCGCTATTTCTTTGAATATTTACGCCGGCCGCTGACGTGACTTGCTCGCTTCGCTCGCTTGGCTAGTGCGGTAGTTCAAAAGTTAACCTAACTCGCTCGTCGCTTCGCTCCTCGCTACTTCTTTGAATATTTACGCCGGCCGCTGAGGTGACTTGCTCGCTTCGCTCGCTTGGCTAGTGCAGTAGTTCAAATGTTAACCTATCTCGCTCGTCGCTTCGCTCCTCGCTAATTCTTTGAATATTTACGCCGGCCGCTGACGTGACTTGCTCGCTTCGCTCGCGTGGCTAGTGCAGTAGTTCAAAAGTTAACGTAACTCGCTCGTCGCTTCGCTCCTCGCTACCTATTTGAATATTTACGCCAGCCGCTGCCGTGATTCGCTCGCTTCGTTCGCTTGGCTCGTGCGGTAGTTCGAAAGTTAATAAATATTTTCTACTCCGGGAGGCTGTCGACCTTCGAGGTTGCGCGGTGCGCGGGCAGCAAGCAGCCCGCGGCGCCGTCTTTTGCCGTTGCTATTCAACTACTAAGGAAATTTCCATACAAAATTTTCGAAAAAAAAAATTTCGCTTTTTACCAAAAATTTTTATGTGCCTGGAAGCGGACCAGGTTTTGAAGCATTTTTTACTTCGGCGACCCCGATCTAAGTGCCACCGGTTCAGAGAGCCGTTGAATTTCGTGATGTATGGAAAATGGAAACCAGGGGTCGGAGAGAGATTCTGAGTATGCAGTTTTGTAAATATGGCCGATAAGAGCACAAAAGTCAATTTTCAGACCGATCGTAAAGTAACCGGCGCCACCATCTTGCTTTGAAAAATTGGCCATTTTTGAAAAAAAAAATGGCGTCCAATTTGAAATTTCTCCATTGCCCTGGTAGCGCCCCATCTTCCTGATCATTTTTTAGTTCTACACCCCCCACCTATCTCGCGCCGTTTCCGAGAGTCGTCGAATTTCGCGTTGTATGAAACTCGGAAACCAGCGGTGGAAATTCAATTATGAGTATCCCACCTTAATGTGCGGCTCGATTAAAGCCCCTGTGCCAAGTTTCAGCGCGATCGGCCCAGCAATGGCCGTTTTAGAAATTGTATGGCGGCGGCCATTTTTTCCGCCATTTTGAATTTTTTTCACTATCTGTGGTAATTGCTCGAGGCGTACTCCAAGTTTAGTTCTAGCACCCCAGATGTAGCTGCTACCGTTTGCGCGGGCCGTTGACCGTCTTCGCGAGATGAGGGAAAGTTTAAGATTTCGTATTTTTCTGGATATCCTGGGAGCTGGGCGAGTACGATTGCATCATTGGTGTATTTCTCCGTTGCGCCACCTCGTCTAAATTTACGTTTTTATGTTTGCGCCAAAAATGGAAAAATTCCAAAATCGAGCGACCCACTATGGCTCCCTGGTAGCGTCCCAGGGTGGTGATCATTTTTAGTTCCGGGACCCCCCACCCAACTCGCACCGTTCCCGCGGGCCGTTGGATTTTCCATTGTATGGAAGTTGGAAACTGGGGCCCGGAGCCACTCGAACGGGGCACCGATCGATTCGCCGGCTCGAACAGAGCACGTGTGCTAAATTTGAGACGTAAGGATTCATAAACGGCGATTTTGGCAAAGTACGGCGGCCATCTTGTTTTCGCGAAAATCCCCATTTTTCCACCTCCCCTGGTAATCGCCACCAGTTCCGAGCATTTTTTGTTCAGACACCCCTCCTCCAGGTACCACCGTTTTTGCGCACCTCCAGGGGTCCACTTGGTTTTCGAAAATGATCGAGATCGCTATATTTTTCCTCTGGTCACTCGGCGCACCTCTACACGATCACGTCGTTATCCCCCCCACTTTCCACGTAGTTTCCGAGAAAAGCGATGTCAGTGAGTCAGTGAGTCAGTGGTAGTGTAGCTTTATATATTATAACTAGCTGGTGCGTTGTGCGCGGGCTGCAAGCAGCCCGCGAGCCCTTTTGCCCCTGGGTTGAAGCAATAGGGCAGTCATTTGAAAATGCATTCGAATTTTCTGTCCATTTGTTACATCTGCTAACAGCGAATCTACACTCTACAGTCAGTCGGTAATGCTTATAAATTCCCCATTCAAGTATTTTCCACTCCGGGAGGCTGTCCACCTTCGAGGGAGCGTGGTGCGGAAGCATCCCAGGGCAGAAATCTTCAGTCATTTGAAAATGCATTAAAATTCCCCGTTAATTTGTTATTATCTGCTAACAGCGATTCCACAGTCAATAGGAAGTGCTTATAAATTTCCTATTCAAATATTTTCTATTCCGGGGGGCTGTCCACCTTCAAGGGTGCGTGGTGCGCGAGCTGCAAGCAGCTCGCGGCTCATCCCAGGGCAGAAATCTTCAGTCATTTGAAAATGCATTCGATTTCCTGTCCATTTGTTACATCTGCTAACAGCGATTCTACAGTCGGTCGAAACTGCATATAAATTACTTATTCAAATATTGGTTAAATTTTTGAAACGTGATCCCGAATTTCATTTATTTGAGGTGTCACAGCGGTGACTTTTCACTTATAATACCACAAGAGCTTCAAGATTATCGGGTATTTTCCGAAAGGTTCGTTGCAAACAAATGAAGGAGTCAAGTTTTTCAGGTTAAAAAATCACGAGGGCGAAGCGCGAGTGATTTTTCCTATTGTCGATATTTGGGTCGGAAAAATAATCATAAATTCATAATAAATTGTTCAAGACAATAAATGTGTGAAGATGTATAAAACATATTGAAAACTTCAAGTCTTTTTAGTAGCGTCGTTTAAAATCAAATTCATTATGCTTTCGGCACTAAAAATATCTAAGTGAAAGCCATAGGACTACAGTCAAAGGGTGTATCGAATTAGATATCGTTACACTATAAAAATAACTACTTTAAAAAAACCGACTTCAAAAACGGAAAAGTAAAAAATAATTAATTACTACATATTATTTAGTTGTGTTATTCACTATATAGGTTTGAAGTCGGTGCCAAGCACTAAGCACTTATTAAACTACGCTATTTTTTGATACAAGAACTACTTGCATAATTCAATTACATTATTCGCAATACAAAAAAATTGGCTATTTTCGATATAAAAACTACACTACTCTTGGTGTAAGTCCTATGCTTATAAATCATCTCATTCACTCAATAAATGTGTGAAGATGTGTATATTATTACGTATTGAAAACTTCATTAGTAGCTTCGTTTAAAATCAAATTCAGTATGCTTTCGGCACTAAAAATAAGAACCTACTTTTCCATTTTTGAAGTCGGTTTTTTTAATGTAGTTTTAATAGTTTTTAACCTACGTAGTTTTTTTGTTTGACTGGGAATCGCCCTAAAGTCGCTTCTGTTCAAGAGTTTACTTAACACACTCGTCGCTTCGCTCCTCGCTATCTATTTGAATATTTACGCCGGCCGCTGACGTGAATTGCTCGCTTCGCTCGCTTGGCTAGTGCGGTAGTTCAAAAGTTAACCTAACTCGCTCGTCGCTTCGCTCCTCGCTACTTCTTTGAATATTTACGCCGGCCGCTGACGTAACTGGCTCGCTTCGCTCGCTTGGCTAGTGCGGTAGTTCAAAAGTTAACCTAACTCGCTCGTCGCTTCGCTCCTCGCTACTTCTTTGAATATTTACGCCGGCCGCTGAGGTGACTTGCTCGCTTCGCTCGCTTGGCTAGTGCAGTAGTTCAAATGTTAACCTATCTCGCTCGTCGCTTCGCTCCTCGCTACTTCTTTGAATATTTACGCCGGCCGCTAACGTGACTGGCTCGCTTCGCTCGCTTGGCTAGTGCGGTAGTTCAAAAGTTAACCTAACTCGCTCGTCGCTTCGCTCCTCGCTACCAATTTGAATATTTACGCCAGCCGCTGTCGTGATTCGCTCGCTTCGCTCGCTTGGCTCGTGCGGTAGTTCAAAAGTTAATAAATATTTTCTACTCCGGGAGGCAGTCGACCTTCGAGGTTGCGCGGTGCGCGGGCAGCAAGCAGCCCGCGGCGCCGTCTTTTGCCGTTGCTATTCAATTACCCTTCCTACTATGGAAATTTCCATACAAAATGTTCGAAAAAAAAAATTTCGCTTTTTACCAAAAAATTTTATATGCCTGGAAGCGGACCAGGTTTTGAAGCATTTTTTACTTCGGCGACCCCGACCTACCTGCCACCGGTTCAGAGAGCCGTTGAATTTCGTGATGTATGGAAAATGGAAACCGAGGGTCGGAGTGAGATTCTGAGTATGCAGTTTTGTAAATCTGGCCGATTAGAGCACATAAGTCAATTTTCAGACCGATCGTAAAGTAATCGGCGCCATCATCTTGCTTTGAAAAATTGGCCATTTTTGAAAAAAAAATTGCGTCCAATTTGAAATTTCTCCATTGCCCTGGTAGCGCCCCATCTTCCTGATCATTTTTTAGTTCTACACCCCCCACCTATCTGGCGCCGTTTCGGAGAGCCGTCGAATTTCGCGTTGTATGAAACTCGGAAACCAGCGATGGAAACTCGATGATGAGTATGCCAACTTAATGTGCGGCTCGATTAAAGCCCCTGTGCCAAGTTTCAGCGCGATCGGACCAGCGATGGCCGTTTTAGCATTTGTATGGCGGCGGCCATTTTTTCCGCCATTTTGAATTTTTTTCACTATATGTGGTAATTGCTCGAGGTCTACTACATATTTAGTTTGAGCACCCCAGATGTAGCTGCTACCGTTTGCGCGGGCCGTTGACCGTCTCCGCGGGCTGTGAGAAAGTTCAAAATTTCGGATTTTTCTGGATATCCTGGGAGCTGGGCGAGTATGAATGCATCATTGGTGTGTTTCTCCGTTGCGCCACCTCGTCTAAATTTACGTTTTTATGTTTGCGCCAAAAATGGAAAAATTCCAAAATCGAGCGACCCACTATGGCTCCCTGGTAGCGTCCCAGGGTGGTGATCATTTTTAGTTCCGACGACCCCCACCCAACTCGCACCGTTTCCGCGGGCCGTTGGATTTTCCAATGTATGAAAGTTGGAAACCGGGGCCCGGAGCCACTCGAACGGGGCACCGATCGATTCGCCGGCTCGAACAGAGCACGTGTGCCAAATTTGAGACGTAAGGATTCATAAACGGCGATTTTGGCAAAGTACGGCGGCCATCTTGTTTTCGAGAAAATCCCCATTTTTCCACCACCCCTGGTAATCGCCACCAGTTCCGAGCATTTTTTGTTCAGACACCCCCCCTCCAGGTACCACCGTTTTTGCGCACCTCCAGGGGTCCACTTGGTTTTCGAAGGTGACCGAGATCGCTATATTTTTCCTCTGGTCGATCGGCGCACCTCTACACGATCACGTCTAAATCCCCCCAACTTTCCGCATAGTTTCCGAGAAAAGCGATGTCAGTGAGTCAGTGGTAGTGTAGCTTTATATATTATAACTAGCTGGTGCGTTGTGCGCGGGCTGCAAGCAGCCCGCGAGCCCCTTTTGCCCCTGGGTTGAAGCAATAGGGCAGTCATTAGAATATGTGTTAGAATTCCAAGTCCATTTATAATTTTCTGCTAACAGCGATTCCACAGTCAATCGGAAGTGCTTATAAATTTCCCATTCAAATATTTTCTATTCCGGGGGGCTGTCTACCTTCGAGGGTGCGTGGTGCGCGAGCTGCAAGCAGCTCGCGGCTCATCCCAGGGCAGAAATCTTCAGTCAGTTGAAAATGCATAAAAATTCCCCGTCAATTTGTTAATATCTGCTAACAGCGATTCCACAGTCAATCGAAAGTGCTTATAAATTTCCCATTCAAATATTTTCTATTCCGGGAGGCTGTCCACCTTCGAGGGAGCGTGGTGCGCGGGCTGCAAGCAGCCCGCGAAGCATCCCAGGGCAGAAATCTTCAGTCATTTGAAAATGCATTAAAATTCCCCGTCAATTTGCTATTATCTGCTAACAGCGATTCCACAGTCAATCGGAAGTGCTTATAAATTTCCCATTCAAATATTTTCTATTCCGGGGGGCTGTCTACCTTCGAGGGTGCGTGGTGCGCGAGCTGCAAGCAGCTCGCGGCTCATCCCAGGGCAGAAATCTTCAGTCATTTGAAAATGCATTTGAATTTCCTGTCCATTTGTTACATCTGCTAACAGCGATTCTACAGTCAGTCGAAACTGTTTATAAATTACTTATTGAAATATTGGTTAAATTATTGAAACGTGATCCCCGAATTTCATTATTTTGAGGTGTCTAATCGATAGCGGGCAGTGACTTTTCATAATAAACTGTTCAAGAGTTTACTTAACACGCTCGTCGCTTCGCTCCTCGCTACCTATTTGAATATTTACGCCGGCCGCTGACGTGACTTGCTCGCTTCGCTCGCTTGGCTAGTGCGGTAGTTCAAAAGTTAACCTAACTGGCTCGTCGCTTCGCTCCTCGCTACTTCTTTGAGTATTTACGCCGGCCGCTGACGTGACTTGCTCGCTTCGCTCGCTTCGCTCGCTTGGCTAGTGCGGTAGTTCAAAAGTTAACCTTACTCGCTCGTCGCTTCGCTCCTCGCTACTTCTTTAAATATTTACGCCAGCCGCTGACGTGACTTGCTCGCTTCGCTCGCTTGGCTAGTGCAGTAGTTCAAAAGTTAACCTAACTCGCTCGTCGCTTCGCTCCTCGCTACTTCTTTGAATATTTACGCCGGCCGCTGACGTGACTGGCTCGCTTCGCTCGCTTGGCTAGTGCGGTAGTTCAAAAGTTAACCTAACTCGCTCGTCGCTTCGCTCCTCGCTACCAATTTGAATATTTACGCCAGCCGCTGCCGTGATTCGCTCGCTTCGCTCGCTTGGCTCGTGCGGTAGTTCAAAAGTTAATAAATATTTTCTACTCCGGGAGGCTGTCGACCTTCGAGGTTGCGCGGTGCGCGGGCAGCAAGCAGCCCGCGGTGCCATCTTTTTCCGTTGCTATATTCCTATTACCCTTCCTACTATGGAAATTTCCATACAAAATTTTCGAAAAAAAAAATTTCGCTTTTTACCAAAAATTTTTATATGCCTGGAAGCGGACCAGGTTTTGAAGCATTTTTTACTTCGGCGACCCCGACCTACCTTTCACCGGTTCAGAGAGCCGTTGAATTTCGTGATGTATGGAAAATGGAAACCGAGGGTCGGAGAGAAATTCTGAGTATGCAGTTTTGTAAATCTGGCCGATTAGAGCATAGAAGTCAATTTTCAGACCGATCGTAAAGTAACCGGCGCCACCATCTTGCTTTGAAAAATTGGCCATTTTTGAAAAAAAAATTGCGTCCAATTTGAAATTTCTCCATTGCCCTGGTAGCGCCCCATCTTCCTGATCATTTTTTAGTTCTACACCCCCCACCTATCTGGCGCCGTTTCGGAGAGCCGTCGAATTTCGCGTTGTATGAAACTCGGAAACCAGCGATGGAAACTCGATGATGAGTATTCCAACGTAATGTGAGGCTCGATTAAAGCCCCTGTGCCAAGTTTCAGCGTGATGGGACCAGCGATGGCCGTTTTAGCATTTGTATGGCGGCGGCCATTTTTTACGCCATTTTGAATTTTTTTCACTATCTGTGGTAATTGCTCGAGGTCTACTACAAGTTTAGTTTGAGCACCCTAGATGTAGCTGCTACCGTTTGCGCGGGCCGTTGACCGTCTCCGCGGGCTGTGAGAAAGTTCAAAATTTCGGATTTTTGTGGATATCCTGGGAGCTGGGCGAGTATGAATACATCATTGGTGTGTTTCTCCGTTGCGCCACCTCGTCTAAATTTACGTTTTTATGTTTGCGCCAAAAATGGAAAAATTCCAAAATCGAGCGACCCACTATGGCTCCCTGGTAGCGTCCCAAGGTGGTGATCATTTTTAGTTCCGACACCCCCCACCCAACTCGCACCGTTTCCGCGGGCCGTTGGATTTTCCAATGTATGAAAGTCGGAAACGGGAGCCCGGAGCCACTCGAACGGGGCACCGATCGATTCGCCGGCTCGAACAGAGCACGTGTGCCAAATTTGAGACGTAAGGATTCATAAACGGCGATTTTGGCAAAGTACGGCGGCCATCTTGTTTTCGCGAAAATCGCCATTTTTCCACCACCCCTGGTAATCGCCACCAGTTCCGAGCATTTTTTGTTCAGACACCCCCCCTCCAGGTATCACCGTTTTTGCGCACCTCCAGGGGTCCACTCGGTTTTCGAAGGTGATCGAGATCGCTATATTTTTCCTCTGGTCACTCGGCGCACCTCTACACGATCACGTCATTATCCCCCCCACTTTCCGCGTAGTTTCCGAGAAAACCGATGTCAGTCAGTCAGTGAGTCAGTGGTAGTGTAGCTTTATATATTATAACTAGCTGGTGCGTTGTGCGCGGGCTGCAAGCAGCCCGCGAGCCCCTTTTGCCCCTGGGTTGAAGCAATAGGGCAGTCATTAGAAAATGTGTTAGAATTCCAAGTCCATTTATAATTTTCTGCTAACTGCGATTCCACAGCCAATCGGAAGTGCTTATAAATTCCCAATTCATAAATTTTCTATTCTGGAATGCTGTCGACCTTCGAGGGAGCGTTGTGCGCGGGCTGCAAGCAGCCCGCGAGCCCCTTTTGCCCCTGGGTTGAAGCAATAGGGCAGTCATTTGAAAATGTATTCGAATTTTCTGTCCATTTGTTACATCTGCTAACAGCGAATCTACAGTCAGTCGGTAATGCTTATAAATTCCCCATTCAAGTATTTTCCTCTCCGGGAGGCTGTCCACCTTCGAAGGAGCATAGTGCGGAAGCATCCCTGGGCAGAAATCTTCAGTCATTTGAAAATGCTTTAAAATTCCCCGTCAATTTGTTATTATCTGCTAACAGCGATTCCACAGTCAATAGGAAGTGCTTATAAATTTCCTATTCAAATATTTTCTATTCCGGGGGGCTGTCCACCTTCGAGGGTGCGTGGTGCGGCTCATCCAAGGGCAGGAATCTTCAGTCATTTGAAAATGCATTCGAATTTCCTGTCCATTTGTTACATCTGCTAACAGCGATTCTACAGTCAGTCGAAACTGCTTATAAATTACTTATTCAAATATTGGTTAAATTTTTGAAACGTGAATCCGAATTTCATTTTTGAGGTGTCTTATCAATAGCGGTGACTTTTCATAATAAACTGTTCAAGACAATAAATGTGTGAAAATGTATAAAACATATTGAAAACTTCAAGTCTTTTTAGTAGTGTCGTTTAAAATCAAATTCATTATGCTTTCGGCACTAAAAATATCTAAGCGAAAGCCATAGGACTACAGTCAAAGGGTGTATGGAATAAAATATCGTTACACTATAAAAATAACTACTTCAAAAACGGAAAAGTAAAAAATAATTAATTACTACATATTATTTAGTTGTGTTATTCACTATATAGGTTTGAAGTCGGTGCCAAGCACTAAGCACTTATTCAACTACGCTATTTTTTGATACAAGAACTACGATTATTTCGATACAAGAACTACCTACTTGCAATTCAATTACATTATTCGCAATACAAAACATTGGCTATTTTCGATATAAAAACTACACTACTCTTGGTGTAAGTCCTACGCTTATAAATCATCTCATTCACTCAATAAATGTGTGAAGATGTGTATATTATTACGTATTGAAAACTTCATTAGTAGCTTCGTTTAAAATCAAATTCAGTATGCTTTCGGCACTAAAAATAAGAACCTACTTTTCCGTTTTTGAAGTCGGTTTTTTTAATGTAGTTTTAATAGTTTTTAACTTACGTAGTTTTTTTGTTTGACTGGGAATCGCTCTAAAGTCGCTCGTCGTTCAAGAGTTTACTTAACACGCTCGTCGCTTCGCTCCTCGCTACCTATTTGAATATTTACGCCGGCCGCAGACGTGAATTGCTCGCTTCGCTCGCTTGGCTAGTGCGGTAGTTCAAAAGTTAACCTAACTCGCTCGTCGCTTCGCTCCTCGCTACTTCTTTGAATATTTACGCCGGCCGCTGACGTGACTGGCTCGCTTCGCTCGCTTGGCTAGTGCGGTAGTTCAAAAGTTAACATAACTCGCTCGTCGCTTCGCTCCTCGCTACTTCTTTGAATATTTACGCCGGTCGCGGACGTGACTTGCTCGCTTCGCTCGCTTGGCTAGTGCAGTAGTTTAAAAGTTAACCTTACTCGCTCGTCGCTTCGCTCCTCGCTACTTCTTTGAATATTTACGCCGGCCGCGGACGTGACTTGCTCGCTTCGGTCGCTTGGCTAGTGCAGTAGTTTAAAAGTTAACCTAACTCGCTCGTCGCTTCGCTCCTCGCTACTTCTTTGAATATTTACGCCGGCCGCTAACGTGACTGGCTCGCTTCGCTCGCTTGGCTTGTGCGGTAGTTCAAAAGTTAATCTAACTCGCTCGTCGCTTCGCTCCTCGCTACCAATTTGAATATTTACGCCAGCCGCTGCCGTGATTCGCTCGCTTCGCTCGCTTGGCTCGTGCGGTAGTTCAAAAGTTAATAAAAATTTTCTACTCCGGGAGGCTGTCGACCTTCGAGGTTGCGCGGTGCGCGGGCAGCAAGCAGCCCGCGGTGCCGTCTTTTTCCGTTGCTATATTCCTATTATCCTTCCTACTATGGAATTTCCACACAAAATTTTCGAAAAAAAAAATTCCGCTTTTTACCAAAAATTTTTATATGCCTCGAAGCGGACCAGGTTTTGAAGCATTTTTTACTTCGGCGACCCCGACCTACCTGCCACCGGTTCAGAGAGCCGTTGAATTTCGTAATGTATGGAAAATGGAAACCAGGGGTCGGAGTGAGATTCTGAGTATGTAGTTTTGTAAATCTGGCCGATTAGAGCACAGAAGTCAATTTTCAGACCGATCGTAAAATAACCGGCGCCACCATCTTGCCTCGAAAAATCGGCCATTTTTGAAAAAAAAATTACGTCCAATTTGAAATATCTCAATTGCCCTGGTAGCACCCCATCTTCCTGATCATTTTTTAGTTCTACACCCCCCGGCTATCTGGCGCCGTTTCGGAGAGCCGTCGAATTTTGCGTTGTATGAAACTCGGAAACCAGCGATGGAAACTCGATGATGAGTATGCCAACGTAATGTGAGGCTCGATTAAAGGCCCTGTGCCAAGTTTCAGCGTGATCGGACCAGCGATGGCCGTTTTAGCATTTGTATGGCAGCGGCCATTTTTTCGGCCATTTTTAATTTTTTTCACTATCTGTGGTAATTGCTCAAGGTCTACTACAAGTTTAGTTCGAGCACCCCAGATGTAGCTGCTACCGTTTGCGCGGGCCGTTGACCGTCTCCGTGGGCTGTGAAAAAGTTCAAAATTTCGGATTTTTCTGGATATCCTGGGAGCTGGGCGAGTACGAATGCATCATTGGTATATTTCTCCGTTACGCCACCTCGTCTAAATTTACGTTTTTATGTTTGCGCCAAAAATGGAAAAATTCCAAAATCGAGCTACCCACTATGGCTCCCTGGTAGCGTCCCAGGGTGGTGATCATTTTTAGTTCCGACACCCCCAACCCAACTCGCACCGTTTCCGCGGGCCGTTGGATTTTACGTTGTATGGAAGTTGGAAACTGGGGCCCGGAGCCACTCGAACGGGGCACCGATCGATTCGCCGGCTCGAACAGAGCACGTGTGCCAAATTTGAGACGTAAGGATTCATAAACGGCGATTTTGGCAAAGTACGGCGGCCATCTTGTTTTCGCGAAAATCGCCATTTTTCCACCACCCCTGGTAATCGCCACCAGTTCCGAGCATTTTTTGTTCCGACACCCCCCCTCCAGGTGGCACCGTTTCTGCGCACCACCAGGGGTCCACTCGGTATTCGAAGGTGATCGAGATCGCTATATTTTTCCTCTGGTCGCTCGGCGCACCTCTACACGATCACGTCGTTATCCCCCCCACTTTCTGCATAGTTTCCGAGAAAAGCGATGTCAGTGAGTCAGTGGTAGTGTAGCTTTATATATTATAATAACTAGCTGGTGCGTTGTGCGCGGGCTGCAAGCAGCCCGCGAGCCCCTTTTGCCCCTGGGTTGAAGCAATAGGGCAGTCATTAGAAAATGTGTTAGAATTCCAAGTCCATTTATAATTTTCTGCTAACTGCGATTCCACAGTCAATCGGAAGTGCTTATAAATTCCCAATTCATAAATTTTCTATTCTGGAATGCTGTCGACCTTCGAGGGAGCATTGTGCGCGGGCTGCAAGCAGCCCGCGAGCCCCTTTTGCCCCTGGGTTGAAGCAATAGGGCAGTCATTTGAAAATGCATTCGAATTTTCTGTCCATTTCTTACATCTGCTAACAGCGATTATACAGTCAGTCGGTAATGCTTATAAATTCCCCATTCAAGTATTTTCCACTTCGGGAGGCTGTCCACCTTCGAGGGAGCGTGGTGTGGAAGCATCCCAGGGCAGATATCTTCAGTCATTTGAAAATGCATTCAAATTCCCCGTCAATTTGTTATTATCTGCTAACAGCGATTCCGCAGTCAATCGGAAGTGCTTATAAATTTCCCATTCAAATATTTTCTATTCCGGGGGGCTGTCCACCTTCGAGGGCGCGTGGTGCGCGAGCTGCAAGCAGCTCGCGGCTCATCCCAGGGCAGAAATCTTCAGTCATTTGAAAATGCATTCGAATTTCCTGTCCATTTGTTACATCTGCTAACAGCGATTCTACAGTCAGTCGAAACTGCTTATAAATTACATTATTCAAATATTGGTTAAATTTTTGAAACGTGATCCCGAATTTCATTTATTTGAGGTGTCTAATCAATAGCGGTGACTTTTCATAATAAACTGTTCAAGACAATAAATGTGTGAAGATGTATAAAACATATTGAAAACTTCAAGTCTTTTTAGTAGCGTCGTTTAAAATCAAATTCATTATGCTTTCGGCACTATAAAAATATCTAAGTGAAAGCCATAGGACTACTGTCAAAGAGTGTATCGATTAAGATATCGTTACACTATAAAAATAACTACTTTAAAAAAACCGACTTCAAAAACGGAAAAGTAAAAAATAATTAATTACTACATATTATTGTTAGTGTTATTCACTACATAGGTTTGAAGTCGGTGCCAAGCACTAAGCACTTATTAAACTACGCTATTTTTTGATACAAGAACTACCTATGTACTTGCAATTCAATTAAATTATTCGCAATACAAAAAATTGGCTATTTTTGATACAAAAACTACACTACTCTTGGTGTAAGTTCTACGCTATAAAGCGTGAACGATTGGCTCATTCACTCAACAAATGTGTGAAGATGTGTATATTATTACGTATTGAAAACTTCAGTATTTTTAGTAGCTTCGTTTAAAATCAAATTCATTATGCTTTCGGCACTAAAAATAAGAACCTACTTTTCCGTTTTTAAAGTCG
The DNA here is from genome assembly GCF_061535395.1 of Colias eurytheme. Taxonomy (NCBI): domain Eukaryota; kingdom Metazoa; phylum Arthropoda; class Insecta; order Lepidoptera; family Pieridae; genus Colias; species Colias eurytheme. Next base: position 1,305,532 of record NC_143011.1, on the reverse strand, counting down.
GTTTTTTTAACGTAGTTTTAATAGTTTTTAACCTACGTATAACAGCGATTCTACAGTCAGTCGAAAATGCTTATAAATTACTTATTCAAATATTGGTTAAATTTTTGAAACGTGATCCCGAATTTCATTTATTTGAGGTGTTTGTCTAAGATTCCAGAAAGTTATTAGTATTATTAATATTGAATAACTCAGACTGATTGACCCATTGATGGTATTATATTATAGATGAAAAATAGTAATAAAGTGTATAAATTTCAATTTGAATAACCATGATATCTCTGAAAACTTGATAGCTATTGCTACTGTACATTTTATACTTCTTACTATAATATACAGAATATACCTAATAAGTGAAAGCCATCTACATTTTAAACAACATTGTTTGCTATAAGAAAAAAGGAACCGAGTATAATAATTTGGCCATACTCTTTATCAATTTTAATTCACCAAACATCATAAATTTAATATATTATTTAACCAAAAAATATCTTTCAAGAACAATGTAACTCGGGATCCCTGCAGAAGTCTTGACAAAAATTATAAATTACTTATTCAAATATTGGTTAAATTCTTGAAACGTGATCCCCGAATTTCATCATTTTTAGGTGTCTAATCGATAGCGGGCAGTGACTTTTCATAATAAACTGTTAAAGAGTTTACTTAACACGCTCGTCGCTTCGCTCCTCGCTCCCTATTTGAATATTTACGCCGGCCGCTGACGTGACTTGCTCGCTTCGCTCGCTTGGCTAGTGCGGTAGTTCAAAAGTAACCTAACTCGCTCGTCGCTTCGCTCCTCGCTACTTCTTTGAGTATTTACGCCGGCCGCTGACGTGACTTGCTCGCTTCGCTCGCTTGGCTAGTGCGGTAGTTCAAAAGTTAACCTAACTTGCTCGTCGCTTCGCTCCTCGCTACTTCTTTGAATATTTACGCCGGCCGCTGACGTGACTTGCTCGCTTCGCTCGCTTGGCTAGTACGGTAGTTCAAAAATAACCTAACTCGCTCGTCGCTTCGCTCCTCGCTACTTCTTTGAATATTTACGCAGGCCGCTGACGTGACTTGCTCGCTTCGCTCGCTTGGCTAGTGCGGTAGTTCAAAAGTTAACCTAACTCGCTCGTCGCTTCGCTCCTCGCTACTTCTTTGAATATTAACGCCGGCCGCTGACGTGACTTGCTCGCTTCGCTCGCTTGGCTAGTGCAGTAGTTCAAAAGTTAACTCGCTCGTCGCTTCGCTCCTCGCTACTTCTTTGAATATTTACGCCGGCCGCTGACGTGACTTGCTCGCTTCGCTCGCTTGGCTAGTGCGGTAGTTCAAAAGTTAACCTAACTCGCTCGTCGCTTCGCTCCTCGCTACCTATTTGAATATTTACGCCAGCCGCTGCCATGATTCGCTCGCTTCGCTCGCTTGGCTCGTGCGGTAGTTCAAAAGTTAATAAATATTTTCTACTCCGGGAGGCTGTCGATCTTCGAGGTTGCGCGGTGCGCGGGCAGCAAGCAGCCCGCGGCACCGTCTTTTGCCGTTGCTATTCAATTACCCTTCCTACTATGGAAATTTCCATACAAAATTTTCGAAAAAAAAATTTCGCTTTTTACCAAAAATTTTTATATGCCTGGAAGCGGACCAGGTTTTGAAGCATTTTTTACTTCGGCGACCCCGACCTACCTGCCACCGGTTCAGAGAGCCGTTGAATTTCGTGATGTATGGAAAATGGAAACCGAGGGTCGGAGAGAAATTCTGAGTATGCAGTTTTGTAAATCTGGCCGATTAGAGCACAGAAATCAATTTTCAGATAGATCGTAAAGTAATCGGCGCCACCATCTTGCTTTGAAAAATTGGCCATTTTTGAAAAAAAAATTGCGTCCAATTTGAAATTTCTCGATTGCCCTGGTAGCGCCCCATGTTTCTGATCATTTTTTAGTTCTACACCCCCCACCTATCTGACGCTGTTTCGGAGAGCCGTCGAATTTCGCGTTGTATGAAACTCGGAAACCAGAGGTGGAAACTCGATGATGAGTATGCCAACTTAATGTGCGTCTCGATTAAAGCCCCTGTGCCAAGTTTCAGCGCGATCGGACCAGCGATGGCCGTTTTAGTATTTGTATGGCGGCGGCCATTTTTTCCGCCATTTTGAATTTTTTTCACTATCTGTGGTAATTGCTCGAGGTCTACTACAAGTTTAGTTCGAGCACCCCAGATGTAGCTGCTACCGTTTGCGCGGGCCGTTGACCGTCTTCGCGAGATGAGGGAAAGTTTAAGATTTCGTATTTTTCTGGATATCCTGGGAGCTGGGCGAGTACGAACATGGTGTGAGTGTATTTCCGCGATGCGCCACCTCGGCTATATGCACCTTTTTATGTTTGCGCCAAAAATGGAAAAATTCCAAAATCGAGCGACCCACTATGGCTCCCTGGTAGCGTCCCAGGGTGGTGATCATTTTTAGTTCCGACACCCCCCACCCAACTCGCACCGTTTCCGCGGGCCGTTGGATTTTATGTTGTATGGAAGTTGGAAACTGGGGCCCGGAGCCACTCGAACGGGGCACCGATCGATTCGCCGGCTCGAACAGAGCACGTGTGCCAAATTTGAGACGTAAGGATTCATAAACGGCGATTTTGGCAAAGTACGGCGGCCATCTTGTTTTCGCGAAAATCCCCATTTTTCCACCACCCCTGGTAATCGCCACCAGTTCCGAGCATTTTTTGTTCAGACACCCCCCCTCCAGGTATCACCGTTTTTGCGCACCTCCAGGGGTCCACTCGGTTTTCGAAGATGATCGAGATCGCTATATTTTTCCTCTGGTCACTCGGCGCACCTCTACACGATCACGTCAAAATCCCCCCCACTTTCCACGTAGTTTCCGAGAAAACCGATGTCAGTCAGTGAGTCAGTCAGTGGTAGTGTAGCTTTATATATTATAACTAGCTGGTGCGTTGTGCGCGGGCTGCAAGCAGCCCGCGAGCTTCCGTGTGCTCCAAGAGTTTTAACAAACGATGTTGTTTTCTTTATCTATAATTATTCTAGCTATCATCAGCTCTTGGACTATAGCAATATAATTTCTAATTTTTATTTTGTCAGAAAAAAAAGTCCAAGACAACACTTACTCAATTAAACAAACAAGTACTTAATCGCAATTCATCGTTTCATAATCATTAAAAAAAAATATATAACTATATAGGGTATATTATGACAAAAAACGCTAAGAGATCATTGATGTAAAAAAAATACACCGAAATTGTATGTTTTTTCTATTATAATCATTATACAATTATACATGTTTCAACAACAAAATGTAATTGGCAATGTAATTTGTGTATTTTTGTTGTATGTACATACTTATAGTTGTACCAACTAAAAAGAAAATAGCAACCTGACACATTTTTTAACTTAAATATATGTAATACCTGTATATTTATACTGTGTTACATCAATCTTTAATATTGTTATTATGATATATTATATATTGAAGAATAATAATTGAAAAAATAATGTTTAAAAATCTTACACCACCATACTTCATAATTTGATCGATATTCATTAATCATAATATATGTACTATGTACTACCCTATTTTTCTTATTTAATTAAAAGTATAAAAAAGCGAAATATAAGAAAAAATAAATAAATCAATGTTCAGTTTTCGAGCAGCCTAGTCTTTAAATATATTAAACATTATAATACAAAATTTAAACATCACTAATTTCTCTTTCAGTTTTGAAACGACTTCGATAATATAGAAAGTGATTGTTTTTAACAGAAGCAATAATGAAAATAGAAGATTGAAATTATTTAATGAAAAAGTGATCTCGGCAAAACGTGTTTTTAAAAGATACAATACAAAATTAGATACCTAAATAATGTGTTTTAATTTCATTGAACATATTCATATACCTACAAATAATGATTACCTCTTGTCTTGTTTAAAAACTAACAAAAAACTGAATTATATAAACAAGTACTCCTGTGGAGTGTAACTGATATTAAAATTAAATGTTAAGTAGGTAGGTAGTTCGTTATGTAAAACCTCGAAATAATAGTTTATTATCGTTATTTTTTCTTATCTAGTTACATTAAATTGACTTTGTTGATTTTTAATTGAAGTTGTATTCTCAATATTTCTAGTCCCTTAGGTATTTTAGTAATTTAGCTGCAAGCCAATAGGTAATTTAAATAGTAGTTAGGACCATTAATATTACTTAGTTAAAAATCTTAAAATTTTCATTTGTCAATATCATTCATCAGTGTTTTTTCTATCATTTATCAGTGTTTTTTTAATTCTATCATTTTATAATCCTCGTAGTGCCTTTTTTAATTTATGTACCTACTGAATTAGGTGTTAGGAAGATATACCTAAGTTTATTATAAAAAAATAAAAATATAGTTATTTATATCAGTTCCATCTGTCGGTTTGCAATGATTAATTTGTTAAGTTCTTCATACACTGTTTATTGAATCGAACATGTGAATAATGATTTCAGTAGTTCATTTCTATGTGTTTCTATGGCATACTTAGATCATTAAGTAAATGGCATAAGAAAAAGCTAATTTTAAGTAGGTAATAAGTACTAAACATTGTCTTGTGTAGTAGATGATAGGCAATTTATCTAATCAAAACTTTAATTATTTCAATAATAAAACAGCTATCTTCATAGATTATTTACATATTATATCAAAAGGAGACTATTTTTTGTGGGCCCACCAAGACTCGGTAACGTATAGTAATAAAAAAAAAACGTGTAAAAATATAAAATTATATTATGAATTTTGAAGCTTCGTTGTTTTACAAACGAAACCGGAATCATGAAATCGAATTAAAAAGCTTTATTTTGATATCATCCCTGCTGTAGTGCTGTCTAGAAACCAAGAACAATGGCCAACCAAGGCCAACATTAAAAATAACTGGAACGAAACGTTTTTATCGATAGAATAAAAATAAAACCAAAAAGCGAAAAAAAACTGCCTGAAACAAATCACTTTAAAAACTGTTTTTATTCCTATTTATATGGAAGAATGTGATTGATAGCGATTTTAAATCCTGTAATTGATCAAATAAAACAATTTGTTTCTACTAAGCTAAAAAAATCCGTGTAACGAAACGTTACATCTATTGGCTGCTTTGATAGACGTCAGATTCTTCCTGTCGTAGTTGTAATGTTTTTAACATAAACAATGTTTTTATTTCCTATTTTAAAATGTAATTGCTACAACTTATGAGCGTTTAATATTACAATAGAACATGAATAATAGCATAGCTGTGCAAATGGCTACCTATCCTAATATTATGTACCTACTCCTAGTCATAAATCACGTACCTACCTACCTACTTAACTAATAATTTCTTAATTAATCAGTTTTCCCATTCGCTAAAATCGCATAAGGTCCAGAAACTTGAGGTACACACACTTATATCACTTATTTTCTATACTATTTATAACCAAATCGGGTCTCTGTGTTTGTGGTAACTTCGCTGTTTCCGATTTCCGAGCTTGGAATCGTGACAATGTATGTGATGTTTTCTAATATTTATTTATTCATTCATTTAAATATATTATACCCAATGATTCGGATGGGTCACACAAGACAAATCGCTCATTATCAGTTAGTTTTTATGTAGGAATGAGGTAAATGTTTGCACATCGTGTTTCTAAGGATTCCGGTTAAAACATGTAAAAATAATGTCACCACTGTAATCTGGGGACTTCAAGGAACAAATTAACACACATTTCATTAATATACGCTAAGAAATTGAGGTGGGCCTATTCTCCAAACAAAAAAAATCGTCTCCTTTAGTTTCATAAAATCAATAATAATAATTATTTTTGAATTGCGAATAAAACAACAATAATTGAAACTAAAATGGTTTTATTAACATGACTATATTATTCAACTAATGGTAACAGTAATACATTTTTTCATACAACTTAAATAAAATCTATACATAAAAAAAACGTAGGAAAATACACTTGAATATTTTTTGGGTGCGATTTACAAAATAATAATCGAAGCAAAAAATATGCTACCCCGGGCTAGACGTAAACAGTAGTGCATGGATAAACTTAAAATTTTGAATAAATATTATAAAAACAGGTCGGATCAACATATTAAAGGCTAAACATATAATATAACATCTTGCTAAGACCAATAGGAGCGTAACAATGCGGATAAAGCCACGGAGCACGATGGTGGTCTGTTTCGTGCTTTCACGTGTTTCTTCTTAGTGACGCTGCTTTGAGCACCTGGCGCGTCTGGCTGAAATTGTTTAAAATATGAATACATATTTTTGTTATCCTTTTTCACATGCATGAGTATGAGTATCAATCAAAAATCAAGAATAGTCCATAATAAAGATTAGATTGAAATTCAATTTATGAATAGATATATATATGAATTCTTGAAAGTCACAACTTTGGTTTTTAACAGCGATGTTTATTATAAAACTTATTGTTTGTGACGAGAGTTTTATAGAGATTTTAATGTATTTTACAACAAATATAGTTAATAGTATAAATTTATAAAAAAATATATTTTGTTCTAATAGTAACAGAGGTTGCATTGAGGAAACTATTTTTGATCAATACTTTATGTAGTTTGATCGTTTCATAAACAAAAATTAGGCCAAAAATATAATTAACATACTTAACTGGTGATTCCATTTTGTACTGATACAAAGCCTGTTTTATATATGTACAATATTTTGACTTCAATTATTCCTTTTATTGGTTGTGTCATTCCTCCTCCTGATGAAACTGTCTTTATGTTATAGAGTAATTTATGGCATTTCTGAAAAAAAAATCCACATTTAATGAAAACCTTCAATTTGTCAAAACTAAATCAAATAATTGGGACCACCACATTGCAGGCAGCTTTCAAATAAAAAAAAGAATTCTCAAAATCGGTTTTCTCAGTGAAAAATTATGATGTAACAACGCGAAAAAGAGAATAAGTCCAATTTCGAAGTCGATTAAAATGTAAATTTAATCATGATGTGTTATTTATTACATTTATGCAGTTTAAATGTTTCACAAACAGGAATTAGGTCAATAAATATATTATTTACTTAACTTGATATTTTTTCTCATCAAAACTTTACATGTAATGTAAAATATTTTGCCCTCAAGTCCTTTTATTGGTAAAATAAGTAGTATCTTTCTTCCTATGGATGAAACTGGTCTTTTATATTTTCCTATTTCTACTGGGAATCAATTGTGGCGTTTCTGAAAAAAAAAAACATTTATAAAATATTTGATTATCCTCATTTTTTATCACTGGCAATAATTTTAAACGTTTTAATACACTTTTTTTTAAATTTATTGAGAGTTTTGCATCCATACTTTTGTTATCTAAACTTAATCAAGATTTTATGTTTTTTTAATGCTCCTTTTTAGACAAACAGGGAATTATGCCAAACAAATATAATATACTTAACTTGTGATTTAATGTTGTCATATTAAACCTATTATTTTGTGTTGTTTGTCCGTCTTCTGCGATCTGGAAAATATGAAATATATAAGTTGTATCATAAATTTAGAAAGATAATAAGAAGATTATAAAAGATAATATAAACCTATGACAAATATCCGCAAAAAGGAACACTGTTTTCAATTTTTTTGACTGGCAGCGAGGTGTTTCACATCATACTGAGCAAATTATATCTGAAACTTTCTGTATTAATGCAAAACTACCACCTCCTCCTTTATCCAGGCTTGGGACTGGCTGCGATGAGGTAGAATAAAATAATCTCATAAAATTTATTCTATTCACCCTCAAACACAGGCGGAGTTACCTAACTACCGTCTAAGTACTCGATATACACTAATTACTACTATTATACTTAACTATAAAAGAAATAAAAATTGTAAAGTGTGTATATGATTGACACGTGTTTAAGTAAAGCGTTATGCGTGTAATAAAATAAAATTAAATAAATATAACCATGATTCTATCAAAAATACATACTTAGGTATACACGTAAATAAAATGTATGAATAAAATATCTACATTCTACATCAATAATTTACACGATCTAAATTAATTTACTCTAGTTTACTCTAGTCTATATACCTATAAACTAAACTTAATTGATTTTATGTACACAAAAATATAGTTTGTGTTGTGCATGTAAGTTTATGTTAAAAAACAAAATTGATTGATCTACATAGAAAATTGAAGCATAGCGAGACAAAATATTTAAATATTACTGTAAAATGCGCTCAGCGAATGTAAAAGTACGATATTAGAAGTAATGATGTAGCGCGTTGTACTGTAAATATACGTCGGACGTGATGCAATTTATAAAAATGAAATGATAGCCCTTCGAATATAGAATAACGATGGATCATGAAAGACGATAGCGGGCGCTTTTAGTCCAACGGAAGGAATGGATCCGCGGACGGTACCGGGCCGGTGTCGGGCGGAGCTGCGCGCGAGCGGCCTCGCTCGGCGGCGAGACGTGGCCGGGCCGGCGCGCGCCGCGGCGGGCGCAGGAGCGGCTCTGTCGCAGAGGTGAGTGCGGTGCCCTAAGTCGCTTTGCATTGGCGCTGCGTCGCGCCTGCAGTGATGGCGGTGGCTAGATGTAGACAGTGTCGAAACAATAGAATATTACGATTGATAATGCGGGGCGTTTCTCTCAAGTTATATGTTTCGGAGATTCCTCGCGATTAATTTCAACGTCCGCCATGATCGTAAATAATAAAAAAAGAATCAGTGCGCACAACTGGCGCGGTTGGCTGTCGGGCGGCAAGTGTCGGTCGAACTGACACCCCCCAACCAGCCAAACTACTGACTCAAGGAAAATGTCATTGTCACTTGTCATTGTCATAAATTCATTCGTTAAAACTTCAAGTCTTACTATGTCAATATTCAAACTCACAACTTTACCAGTAGATGGCGTTATTACCAACTGAATAAATCAATACTCCGACACGGCCATTCTGACAAATAGCGCGTTCTCGCGCGATTTCTAAACCTATTTAGCTCTGGTCACAACTTTTCGTCAAGGTTTGTAACGTAGAACCTACATAAAGCGCGAAGCTTCCCATGTAGAGCCAACACATGAAGCGCGGAACTTCCCATATAGAGTCAACACATGAAGCGCGGAGCTTCCAATGTAGATAGAGCCAACACATGAAGCGCGAAGCTTCCAATGTAAAGTCAACATACGAAGCGCGAAGCTTCCAATGTAGATAGAGCCAACACATGAAGCGCGAAGCTTCCAATGTAGATAGAGCCAACACATGAAGCGCGAAGCTTCCAATGTAGATAGAACCAACACACGAAGCGCGAAGCTTCCAATGTAGATAGAGCCAACACATGAAGCGCGGAGCTTCCAATGTAGATTCAGCCAACACATGAAGCGCGGAGCTTCCAACGTAGATAGAGCCAATACATGAAGCGCGGAGCTTCCAATGTAGTTAGAGCAAACACACGAAGCGCGGAGCTTCCAATGTATTTAGAGCAAACACATGAAGCGCGGAGCTTCCAATGTAAAGTCAACACACGAAGCGCGAAGCTTCCAATGTAGATAGAGCCAACACATGAAGCGCGGAGCTTCCAATGTAGATTCAGCCAACACATGAAGCGCGGAGCTTCCAATGTAGGGCCAACACATGAAGCGCGGTGTTTCCGATGTAGGGCCAACACATGAAGCGCAAAGCTTCCAATGTAGTGCCAACACATGAAGCGCGGAGCTTCCAATGTAGGTAGAGCCAACACATGAAGCGCAAAGCTTCCAATGTAGTGCCAACACATGAAGCGCGGAGCTTCTAATGTAGGGCCAACACATGAAGCGCGGAGCTTCCAATGTAGATAGAACCAACACATGAAGCGCGGAGCTTCCAATGTTTAATTTACGCGTGCAGCACATGGATTCCAACGCTAATCTTCCGCATGAAGCGCGGAGCTTCCAATGCTAAATTTACGCCATCGGCTCCTCTTAGGAAAGGAAAAAGAAACAAGCGTCTAGAGATGCGATCATTTATTAGCATTGATCAACAAAATAAATTGTAAACATTTCTACTAACCAAAACATCAACAACAAAAATAAAGGAAAAATCATCATATCGCAACCGTGGACATAATAAATACAATCGTGTATCTCAACAAATGCCGTTTACTTGGCGACTAATCATTTTATTTTAACATAACTCAATATTTAATTATTAATTTTTAAAGCCGATTAGAAAAATAAAACTCACTCTTATTACAAATCATCAAATTGATTAGACATTTCTGGTAAACTCATAGGATATTTACTCAGCTTTTCATGACACACATATTGCGCACGGTATTCGAATACAGCTCACGAAAATCAATACACAACCTGTCAGAGCCATCCTTCTTCTTCACGAGGATCGCCGGGCTTGAAAATGGCGACGTACTCTCGCTGATAATGTTTTTAGACTGGAGGTCAACTATTATGTCAATCATGGCCTTGCGTTCCGCGGGGGCCAGGCGATAAGGTTGACGCTGCACTATTTTGTTCGGATCTTATAATCTAATTTCCATCTCACCTGTTGTTACGACCGTCTGAGAGTTCCCCTTTACGAAGTTCTCATTAAAATTTTCAATAATAGCACGTAAACGAGCAATATCTTAGATGTCCGTAAGGTAGGTATCGATTGCTTCTATATCGGCACTTTGCAAAGCACAAACGTGCGCACGAACATCGCGAGAAACGTGAACGTCTTTATTTTTAATTATTAAGTTTACCCCGAGTCGCGTAAAAACATCAAATTTTTTTTTAACATCATCCATCTCTATAGGCAAAGTAATACGGGAAAAAGAATGAGTGAAAGTGGAACCAATACCAGTTAAACGCGTAAATAAAAAAATAAAAAAATCTCGTACACCGGTCATAACGTCAGCGATAGGTTTACGAATGAGCGAGCAGTTAGATTCACTATCTACGAGGGCTTGTAATTGAAATCTACCAACAATAATTTTAACAAGCGGCGATTCTGACTACACACACACATTAACGGACTTTATATCATTACTTTTTTTTAAATTTTTCGTCGCGTTGTTTAGAGAAACACACCTCCTCTGTATGCCCCAATTTGCGACAATAAGTGCACTGAACATTTTTATCGACAGGCGGGGAACATTTTAATTGAGACGTTTCCGAATGTGAAACCTTAGTGTGCGAACGGAATTTACAATTTCGCTTATAGTGCCCCATTTTGCCGCAATTGTGGCACATAACATGGTCATTTGTTTCAATTTTACGCTGCTTAAAGTCACTACAAAAAGAGCTCGAAGTTGAAGGTCGTTTATTATTTTTATTAATTTGAGGGTAGGTAGCAAGGTGTCTATCCAATGTTACAAAGTCCGTGGGGGTATTTTTTAATAAATCTGATCGTACCTGATTGTCAGAGATACCTGATATGACGACTTCGATCTTGTTCGCCTCGCTCCACGCCGTCTCCAGTCGATCGATCATCGCCAGCTTGTTGGTGGAGTATTCCACGTAGCTAGCGGCGCGGTCACTCGTGTATTGCACCATGTCCCGGAAAAGGTCGTGGAAACGCTTGATGGAGGCAAATTGTCTTGTTAACCGCTCCTTCGCTTCATCCCACGTATTGCACAAAGGATATGATTTGGACGCCCACTTGCGTGCTCGGCCGCGTAGATGCGTAAAAGCAGCATTTCTCGTTTCATAATCCGTCCATGAGTTCTGTGTCCGGTGGTGGTCGATTTCGGCACACCATTGCGCCGCCGTAAACTCGCAATCGTCAGGATCGAACGACGGAATGTACACTTCAGTGGGTTTCATCTTCTTCACAGGTGGTTTGGAGTTTGGAGTTTGGTTTTCGTTATTGTGAAAAGTCTCCGCCATTCCACGGAAAAACGAAGCCCACATCTCAGGAGGCACATTAGGAAAAGCACTATTATTAGGCACGTTACGGTTTTCGGTACCTCGTGGCGTAGATTGTTCGTCGCAGTTTGATTCGGCGGATTGGTTCGCTGATTCTCGGAAATATGTCTCGCTCGTAGTAGCAGGGTGTCGGTTAAGTACACTGGAGGAATGATGGTCAGATCCCACCGCTGCTTTCGGAGATTCCTCGCGATTAATTTCAACGTCCGCCATGATCGTAAATAATAAAAAAAGAATCAGTGCGCACAACTGGCGCGGTTGGCTGTCGGGCGGCAAGTGTCGGTCGAACTGACACCCCCCAACCAGCCAAACTACTGACTCAAGGAAAATGTCATTGTCACTTGTCATTGTCATAAATTCATTCGTTAAAACTTCAAGTCTTACTATGTCAATATTCAAACTCACAACTTTACCAGTAGATGGCGTTATTACCAACTGAATAAATCAATACTCCGACATATGTATTAATATTTATATTACATCTCATATTATAATATGTCATAATTGTGCTAACCTAACCAAAATATTTGCGTATTTGAAAAAAAAATGGACAGATCACGGATACACAAAATAAAAACAATTTTATGTTCCTATAAATAATTGTTATTTATTTTAAGTATCAAATTTGATAAATGTTTTTATTTTTTTATTTTTATTAAGAATTTCCAACAAAGAAAACATAATTTATAAACTCTTAATAGTTAATACTAAAATAGCTTATCGTATAATAACAATATATTATGTTTCTTTACTTATAGGAAATTACAACAATCGTATATTTAAACGGATAACAATATCATGTTAGTTTAATGAAAAAATGAAATACAATTTCTGATGCAGGAAATACAAACAAACAAATAATAATTTACCAAAGTAGATCCAAAACAAATTTGCAATAATATCGTTTTTACTAATATTACTAATTACTAATTAAAAAACTAATGCTGACTACTATTATTATTATTACAATTTATTGTAAATAGTATGGTGCTTATCGACATGTTTCATTGAAATGTTTATTAAGAATACGCTTGAATACCGCAAGTGAATTGTGAAATATATCAATTTCACGCGACTTTGCTGCAACAACGTTGTACTCATGGGTAAGTCTAACTATTGGGGAATGCTTCCATAAGTTTGTTCGAAATGGAAGAGTTCTGAGTATAGCGCAGGGATATCGAGGGATCCTGGCGGGGACATTAATACATATTCTGCCCAATAATTCAGAAGAATCAATACAATTATTAATTATTTTATATAAGAAAAATATATCTAACATTGTACGTCGAGATTTTAAGCTCAACATCTTGAAGTTATTGAGTCTGTCCAGATAACTTGTGCAGGTTTTACCAATTCCAGTTCTGAATGCTAGACAACGGACCAGTAATTTTTGTAAACGCTCGATCCGAATTATATGCGTTTGATAAGATGGGTTCCAGACTGTACAACAATACTCCAGACGACTACGAACGAAGTTGTTGTAAAGTACAAGCGCTGTTTTAGGATCCTTGAATTCTTTGGAGCACCGTAGGATGAAGCCAAGCGATCGATATGATGCAGCTAATATGTTGTAGTAGTGAGATGTAAAACGTAATTGTTGAGTGAATGTTATCACTATCATGTAAACAAAATTTAAATGGACATGTTTATTAATATTATTTTATTAATATACCGTGAAATATTCACAAAACGAAAGATGTCGTTTACTTTAAAAGTCAAAGCAGTATCATGAAAGGTCGGGAACCTTCAGAGGCTGGGACATGTTACCCAGGCATTTTTTTTTCTCTTTTTCATATAAATCGCATTTTACTTTTCCAAAAAGCTGGTACATCTCAGTAAAATGAGCATTCTTTCGATTTCTTTTGCTGCAAAGATTTCGTAGTGGGATTATGTTGTAGGCAATAAAAAGACAAAAAAAGCAAAACAAAATATTGTTCATTGACTATTAAATAAAAATAATCATACTTTTACATTTAAGTTGTGCTTTAAATTCAGTGATTTAACTTTATTTATGGTTATTTCCGAGATACCAAATTAGGCTTATTTTTCCGAAATTAACCGAATAGAAATAATATTTATTAACTATCAAATTATGTGGTAATATAAAATGTGCTAACCCTAAGCTTCTTTTGATGCTGAGCAATGTTGTAAAATATAGATCGCTACATTATTAGGTAATTTTGCCTATCATTGTAACTTTTGTTTAAAACAACCTTCAGTGGTAGTTATAATATTTCAAACGTTATTTAATGACATATTATGAGTAAAAGAAACCTGTGTTTTCGCCATCATGCACAAACTATCAACTTGAATTTTCACCATTTTTTTTTCCCGCGAAATGACACATGATATTCAATGAGTTACAACAAGTTGCTGATTTAAATTAGCGACACACACAATAGGCAGTGTTGACAGACAAATTAACCAACTATTTTACACCAAATACTTTGAATGTTGCCAAAGTATGAAGGTATTTTTGCAATTTAAAAATTGACTTATGAATTGATCTTCGGGCAAAGATATCCTTGGTAAAAAAATCACAATAAGACACTATGCATTTTCGAAGTAATTATGATATTGATTAATTGTTTTTGATAATGTAGTTTTTTTTTGCGTTGGAAAATATTCAAGAATATGGTTATCATACTAACAAAAGATGTTTTCAACTCTTAGAGTATTTCATACATTTTACATTGTCTTAATAAAATATTGTAAATAACAAAAACTTATAGGTGATACGTAAACATAAATGTTCTACTTATGTATCTAATAAAAACTAAAATTATATTTTATAGATATATTATATGCATGTGAAAAAAGCAATTGATTGTACTTAGTATAACAATTCTTCAATTCTCGATTTAGGTTTGGAGTTTGTACGATAACCGTACTTACTACATAGTCACTTTAATTATTTTAAGCAAGCAAGCAATGAAATGTTTCAAATTACAAAATAAATAACCAGTCGACCAGCTGTATTCCAACATTAGGTACATTAAGATAAAATGTATTTTACATAATGATAGTATGTACTTTATATACAATGAGTTCTTAATATTACAGGTTAACGTTGACTTTTTTTTAAATTACACATAGTATAAACTATAACGTATTAAGAAGAATTTAGAGAAGATATAAAGAAGAGAAAGAAGAATAGGCACAGTGGTGTAATTAAATAACACGAAACGAAAAGGGCGAGTTACATAAGAAGGTATAGCGAAAAAATAGAAGAGTTGCCTGATACTTTAATTCAATAAAGTTTCTCTCGAAGAAGAGAAGGCAGAGTAAAAGTAAGGAAGAAAGTTTTTATTTTTGCAATACGAATTACAATATTATAACTTTAATTTATTTTAAAATAACTGTTGACAACGTAACGTGTATGTTAATATATTTTTTTTTCATAAGTACATAATAATCGACAACCAACATTTGTTTTAAACTTTAGTTCCATTTAAAACGAGATGAAAGAATAAATTTATACGAATACATTTTTTTATACTAAATTATAAAATAAATCTTGATCTTGCTTGATTGAGGTGATTCAAAATACTGGAATTACTAAATAAACGCTATACACATATATATCGAACTATTCCACCATACTTCAATACTGAATACAGTCAAGTATTTTTATGTAGGTAAATTAAAATTCATTAACTCCACTTGCTTGCAGGATCCGTGCGATCAACCCCACCGGGTGAGACCCTTTTGGGAAGCCCAGCGAGTGCGATCAGCAACCGGATAGAATTCATGTTCTTGTTTGGATGTCGTTTCAGAAAATATTATCATACAAATCAATCATAAAAGCATAGCCTTCAGTGTTGTATTTGATGTCGTTAATATTAGGATTTTAGTTTCATGTTCGTTCGGTTATAATTTGCACTTCAGTTTAGTTCCAAAACTTTGTGACCTCACATACGACGGCAACTGGATCATAATGCCATTTTTTTAAATTACATATATTATATTTACCGTGAACTTTCACTGTGATAGTCAATTTTCTTTGGCTTTTATCAAGGATTTTGTCCACTTACGACGTTTCCTTTGGTGAACAGAAAATTTCTTTTGTCAGCTTCGAGACATTTTTGGAGTGAGAAAAAGTCATCATGTCACTCATGTTTGTTTGGCTATTGCGTCTGACCAATGTTTTCATTGCTTTCTATATCTAATAGTAAAATGGCTATGACTGTTTATTATAATAGTAAAATGGCTATTTTAATTAGATAACGTATGTAATTCCAGTATTTGTTTCTTGTTTCGTTGATGCGGCAAATATATTCTTGATGTTCTATCATTATTATTTTTTCGTTTTTTTTTTTTGTTATTTTTTTTTTGTTCTTTTTAGTGTTTTTTTTTTGTCTTTTTTTGTATATTTCTTTTTTCTGATATTTTTTATGTATTTTTTTTTGGTAGCTATTAAACAATTTGCCGTTTTAAATAAAATAATTAAAAATACATTTTAATTTATGCAAATTAAAGGCATACGAAATAATCTAAGAAGTAAAAATTCCACCCTTTATATTATTTACGTTAGTAACAAACGCTTGAATTTATTCGATGTGATGAATAACCATATTCTTGTTACAATATTTTTTACATAAAATACTCGTAAATGCATATGCATGCTTTGCGCAGGTGTGATTATTATAATATATAATCTGTAATCAAAGTTTCAATTTATGAGGATTCGGGTATAATTTACAATTTAAGTACTGAAAATGTTGTATATTATTATACCCAATCATAAGCTTTGCTTTGAATAGAAAAGAGGAGACAAGATGTACCTCTTATGTTTTATGGTGCTGAGTTTATATTTTGATACTTATAATAAAATAATGTTGATGATTGTTCCTTTATCTCCTCAAGAAGCATAGGGCTTCAGTATATAGTTCATTCAGTAGATAAATAATAAATTAATACTAATAAAATATTCATAGATAAATTAATATAGTGGTTGGGTACTGAAAATGTGATGATTGGCGTACAGGGGGTCATCAGCTTTGCTTTGAAGAACACTTCAAGCAAAGAGAGACAAGATGTGCAACCAATGCTTTATGGTATCGAGTGTATTTTGATAAATAATAATACTAATAAAATATTCATAGATAAATTAATAAAGTGATTGGGTACTGAAAATGTGATGATTGGCGTACAATGGGTCATCAGCTTTGCTTTGAAGAACACTTCAAGCAAAGAGAGACAAGATGTGCTGCTACCAATGCTTTATGGTATCGAGTTTGTATTTTGATAAATAATAAATTAATACTAAAAAAATATTCATAGGTATATTAATATAGTGGTTGGGTACTGAAAATGTGATGATTGGCGTACAATGGGTCATCAGCTTTGCTTTGAAGAACACTTCAAGCAAAGAGAGACGAGATGTGCTACCAATGCTTTATGGCATCGAGTTTTATTTTGATAAATAATAATACTAATAAAATATTCATAGATAAATTAATAAAGTGATTGGGTACTGAAAATGTGATGATTGGCGTACAATGGGTCATCAGCTTTGCTTTGAAGAACACTTCAAGCAAAGAGAGACAAGATGTGCTACCAATGCTTTATGGTATCGAGTTTGTATTTTGATAAATAATAAATTAATACTAAAAAAAATATTCATAGGTAAATTAATATAGTGGTTGGGTACTGAAAATGTGATGATTGGCGTACAATGGGTCATCAGCTTTGCTTTGAAGAACACTTCAAGCAAAGAGAGACGAGATGTGATACCAATGCTTTATGGTATCGAGTTTGTATTTTGATAAATAATAAATTAATACTAAAAAAATATTCATAGGTATATTAATATAGTGGTTGGGTACTGAAAATGTGATGATTGGCGTACAATGGGTCATCAGCTTTGCTTTGAAGAACACTTCAAGCAAAGAGAGACGAGATGTGCTACCAATGCTTTATGGCATCGAGTTTTATTTTGATAAATAATAATACTAATAAAATATTCATAGATAAATTAATAAAGTGATTGGGTACTGAAAATGTGATGATTGGCGTACAATGGGTCATCAGCTTTGCTTTGAAGAACACTTCAAGCAAAGAGAGACAAGATGTGCTACCAATGCTTTATGGTATCGAGTTTGTATTTTGATAAATAATAAATTAATACTAAAAAAAATATTCATAGATAAATTAATAAAGTGATTGGGTACTGAAAATGTGATGATTGGCGTACAATGGGTCATCAGCTTTGCTTTGAAGAACACTTCAAGCAAAGAGAGACGAGATGTGATACCAATGCTTTATGGTATCGAGTTTGTATTTTGATAAATAATAAATTAATACTAAAAAAATATTCATAGGTATATTAATATAGTGGTTGGGTACTGAAAATGTGATGATTGGCGTACAATGGGTCATCAGCTTTGCTTTGAAGAACACTTCAAGCAAAGAGAGACGAGATGTGCTACCAATGCTTTATGGCATCGAGTTTGTATTTTGATAAATAATAATACGAATAAAATATTCATAGATAAATTAATAAAGTGATTGGGTACTGAAAATGTGATGATTGGCGTACAATGGGTCATCAGCTTTGCTTTGAAGAACACTTCATGCAAATTTTTAAATTGTTAAAATACCTTCATACTTTGGCAACATTCAAAGTATTTGGTGTAAAATAGTTGGTTAATTTGTCTGTCAACACTGCCTATTGTGTGTGTCGCTAATTTAAATCAGCAACTTGTTGTAACTCATTGAATATCATGTGTCATTTCGCGGGAAAAAAAAATGGTGAAAATTCAAGTTGATAGTTTGTGCATGATGGCGAAAACACAGGTTTCTTTTACTCATAATATGTCATTAAATAACGTTTGAAATATTATAACTATCACTGAAGGTTGTTTTAAACAAAAGTTACAATGATGGGCAAAATTACCTAATAAGTTACTTAGAGGGACGTCGGCAGCGTGTACTAATTGAGGAAGTTTCTTCAACTTGGTGCAATGTTTCTGCTGGTGTTCCTCAAGGTGGCGTTCTGTCTCCCCTCCTTTTTTCCATTTTTATAAACTCCATTTCCAAGGATATTGTGTCATCTTACCATATGTATGCGGACGATTTCCAATTATATAAACATGCGTCACTTCTTGAACTACCTGAAGCGATTTTCCAAGTTAACGCTGACCTTGCAGCAATAGTCAGATGGAGCAAAAGTCATGGTTTAACAGTAAATCCAATCAAAACCAAGGTTATCATATTCGGAAGCAGGCAATTAGTCTCAAAAATTGACTGGACCAATTTACCGAACGTTGTCGTTGATGGAGTTCTCATCCCCTACAGTGCTCAGGTAAAAAGTCTTGGTCTAACTCTTGATCAAACTTTTTCCTGGGATGAACAAATAAAGCAAGTTCAAAAAAGGGTTTTTTCTTCTGCCTTCTCCTTACGGCGCTTGCGCAACTTTCTTCCCGTCACAACCAAAATTACCTTAGCTCAATCCCTTCTCCTTCCTCTCCTTGATTTTTCAGACTCCTGCTATCCCGATATTCGTGAATATCAACTTGACACCCTTGAGAAGCTCCAAAATTTCTGTATCAGATTCATATTCGGACTTCGTAAATTTGACCATGTCTCTGAATACAGGAAAAGGCTAAAGTGGCTTCCTATCCGTTATCGCCGGGATACTCATCTGCTGCATCTTTTGTACTGTGTTCTGTTTAGCCCTAAGACTCCTTCTTACTTAAAAGATAACTTCGATTATTTAAGCTCTAGTCATTCCCTCTCTCTTCGCTCTTCCAACTTGTTATTGCTCAGCACCCCTTTCCATCATTCTAAATTTTTTAATAATTCTTTCACTGTCCGGGCTATTCAACTATGGAATGCATTACCAGAAAATATTAGACGTGCTCAAACGCTCTGCTCTTTTAAATTGTTGCTTAAAGACCACTTCTTTTCCTTACTATAGATTTGCTTTGCTTGCTGACGTCACCAACTATTGTTTTTATATATATTTTTTTATCTTTTTTTTTTTTTGCGTTTGTACTATAGTAACTATGTGTATGTATATGTATTCTATTTATATAATAATATGTATGTATATGTTTATTACAAAGCATATGTATGTATTTATATGTATTTTATTTATTTGTATTATTATGTAGTAGTATGTATTTATGTAGTAGGTATCTTTGATACTTACATAATTTTATTTATTTATTATTATTGTTTTTTTTTCTTCTTTTTGCACTATCCCATTAACTTCATACATTTCCTTTCCATCAGGTTGCCTGGTAGAGATTGCTGCTTAGCAATAAGGCCGCCTCTTGTACAAACTATGTCTTTCTTATGTATTAATGGTATTTTTGTCATATTTTAGTTTGTGCAATAAAGAGTTATAAATAAATAAAAAAATAAATAAATGTAGCGATCTATATTTTACAACATTGTTCAGCATCAAAAGAAGCTTAGGGTTAGCACATTTTATATTACCACATAATTTGATAGTTAATAAATATTATTTCTATTCGGTTAATTTCGGAAAAATAAGCCTAATTTGGTATCTCGGAAATAACCATAAATAAAGTTAAATCACTGAATTTAAAGCACAACTTAAATGTAAAAGTATGATTATTTTTATTTAATAGTCAATGAACAATATTCTGTTTTGCTTTTTTTGTCTTTTTATTGCCTACAACATAATCCCACTACGAAATCTTTGCAGCAAAAGAAATCGAAAGAATGCTCATTTTACTGAGATGTACCAGCTTTTTGGAAAAGTAAAATGCGATTTATATGAAAAAGAAAAAAAAATGCCTGGGTAACATTTCCCAGCATCTGAAGGTTCCCGACCTTTCATGATACTGCTTTGACTTTTAAAGTAAACGACATCTTTCGTTTTGTGAATATTTCTCGGTATATTAATCAAATAATATTAATAATCATATCCATTTAAATTTTGTTTACATGATAGTGATAACATTCACTCAACATTTATCAAATTTGATACTTAGAATAAATAACAATTATTTATAGGAACATAAAATTGTTTTTATTTTGTGTATCCGTGATCTGTCCATTTTTTTTCAAATACGCAAATATTTTGGTTAGGTTAGCACAATTATGACATATTATATGAGATGTAATATAAATATTAATACATACAACTTGAGAGAAACGCCCCGCATTATCAATCGTAATATTCTATTGTTTCGACACTGTCTACATCTAGTCACCGCCATCACTGCAGGCGCGACGCAGCGCCAATGCAAAGCGACTTAGGGCACCGCACTTACCTCTGCGACAGAGTCGCTCCTGCGCCTCCCACGGCCGGCCGCCGGCTCCGGAACTCACGACCTACCGCCTTGCAGAGGACTCTCGACACGCATTTCCACCTGTCACCGAGCCGATAAGGTCCATTCAAATCCATTTAAATTCCTATGAACCAAGCAGCTGCTATGACTTTACATATCCATTATAACATTATTATATATAAGAAAAGTTCAGTCAATTTTATAAATTACTGTCACCGCCACTGACATATAAATACTCGACAATGCGCATACAACCTTAAAACCAATAACAAACTTATACATTCGCTCTCGCATTTTACTTTAATACAAATAATTTGTTACACAGTGTTTCAACTTTAACGTAGAATCAATTCGTTTTTTAATGTTAGCGTCGTGATGATAAGAGTTCATAAAAAAATACGCACAATGTAAACGTTGGCAACATGATTTGATTTTAATAATTGATTTCTGATATAGAACGGAGGTGAACAATTTCATTCCAGGAAGCCGAGTGTGTAATGCTTGCAAGTGTAACTCGTCAATCTACCAAGCAAAGTGAATAGTGTAATGCATGGTGGGAAATCCCTAAAGTAACTGTGGAATGACGACGTTATTTACGTAAGGTTTACCGTTGATTAATTTTTCCCTATGTACAAGAAGCATTAAATCGTTCCTATCCCGTACGCGACCTAATGCCACGTACAACTGTCCGTGACTAAATACGTCCGATCTTAAATCTATGCCGACCCTATTAATAGTTTGACCTTGACTCTTATGAATGGTCATTGCATAACACACCTGAAGGGGAAATTGCAATCGACACATTTCTATTGGACTATTATGATCAATGGGGGCTTTAAACATGATTCGCGGTATAAAGAACAATTCGGCTATTCCCGGTTTGCGAACTGTTATTAATCGAGGTGAAGTCGCTACGATTATAACTTTTGTACCATTAACTAAATGATCTGAAAAACTAAGGTTACGAATTATTATACAAATACATCCTACTTTTAAAGTGAGATCGTGTTCTGGTATACCTTTAGGGTGCATACTATTCAACACGTCTACGCCTAAATACAATTCGTCAGTGTCATCCGTAGCCGTTTTATCTACTGAATAGAAATGTAAAAGGTCGCCTGGCAAACGGTCTAATACAGTCCTATTTATTTCTCTAATATTTGAATTGTGAGTGGAAAGAATGGCCCTACCTATACAAACTTCTGGCTCGTGTTCTAAAAGGAAATCCGAAAAAACAAAATTAATTAACTCATTTAAATCAGTAGTAAATGATAAAAGTGAAAGGTCTATTAAATTTTGACAAGATCTACCGACCTTTACCGAATGTAAAGGCAAATTATTTGAACCTATTTGAAGTAAAAAATCGGAAAAAACACTATCTTCACTACACCTCTGAGGTGTAGTTAGTGAAAACGTCTTTAAACTCTGCCATAAGGGCGATGATTTTACTGACGCATTAAATATATCTGAATGACACTTGGCGTTGGTAACTACGGGCGGAATCTGACGAAAATCTCCAGCAAAAATGATAACCTTTCCCCCAAAACTTTTATTAGACTTTGTCAAGTCTTGCAAAGACCTATCTAACAAATGAATGAGGTACTTGTGTACCATCGGCGCTTCGTCGTAAATAATTAAATCGGAGTGTAGTATAAGTTCAGCTCTCTGGGTTCCGTTTGTTACATACCAATAGCCTAAATCGTCAATAGCGCTTAACGGATACTTAAACATACTGTGCGCAGTCATACCGCCGTCATAGTTCTGCGCGGCAATACCTGAACTCGCTGTGCATAAAACTACACCGTTTAGTACGCCCCTCACGTACGCTGCTATCGTATTTAATAGCAACGTTTTACCAGTGCCTGCCGGACCGTCTATATAAATAGCACTTTCGTTACTATTGCGAAAACCGTGATCAGTGAGCAAATTTTGCACATATTCGAACACTTGCCGCTGGTCATGAGACAGCTTGGGCGTCCAAACATCCACAAATTCGCGTAACCCGTCTGCATCGTGTAGAGCCTTCTCACGACCTAGTTCGGTGGTGTCATCGTGCGCGTCAGGCAAACCTTGCTCTAACAAACACGAACCATGTTTTCGCAATAGACGGTCAATTTGAACCAAGGCCTGGGTGTACGCTCTATCCGGATCGTTATTTACGCGGTTAAGTATATCTTCAGCTAGCTCATTTTTAAATTTTTCCCACAGTGTCGCTACTGCTACCCCGTTAACAGCCAATAATACAAAAAAGTTACGCAGGCGTGGTCCGGTCAAAAAACATGAAGCTTCCTGCATAGCTATCTCGTATTCGGCTTCATCGTTGGCGATACCAACGGCTTTAGCGGCCTCCTGGAATGTGTTACAATTTGGACCACCCAAGTTATAAAGATCCCTGTAACTACGGCAGGGGTGTAAAGCTAACAGTAATCTTAAATAAAATTGTTCACCTCTGTTGGGCGCGACCCAAAATAAACGCGTCACTATTTCTCCCCTCTGTCTTTTCGTTAAAAATTTACCGTTGGTCATATTATAAATGGTTGTATTTTTTGTTGAGGGGCGGCTGGAATGAACGATATACCTCTCGTAAAAATCTAAATATGTTAAACTATCGAATTCTTCACCGAGGGGACGATTAAAATACGTGACGAGATCCGAACCCGAATTCTGAACTGCACGCGCTTCATTTCCCGCCTTAAAAAAAATTGATTGATGATTTTCTAAATGCACGTCTAACATCTTTACAGTAGGCTCACGTCCCGTGACGTCAAACTCAAAAACTCTCCAAGCAGCCTCACCAG
The DNA here is from genome assembly GCF_061535395.1 of Colias eurytheme. NCBI lineage: Eukaryota > Metazoa > Arthropoda > Insecta > Lepidoptera > Pieridae > Colias > Colias eurytheme. Next base: position 1,281,602 of record NC_143011.1, on the reverse strand, counting down.
AACCGATGTATCGTTTTGTGACGTATTGTTCTATTTCGTTATTTTTTAGTTCATCTGGAACAATGGCGACTCGAGCCTCGTCTGGACCTTTAGTCATATATTTAAAGAGATATTTAATGACTGTTCGAGTGGACACTGATTCTAAATTTAAATGGCAATCATATCTAAGAAGAAGTGCAGCGTTGTATGGTACTATCCACAAATCACTAATTTCTACATCCCTCCCTCTGTATTTAATGGTGGCTGTATTCTTACTATTACGCTTTAAGTTAATAAACCCTTTATCATTACAATATGTGACTTCTGTCTCTGGTTTTGGGAAATAGCTTGTACATTTTTTTTTTTCACTATCCCAACATTTTAAATCTGTCCTATGCGGCGGACCGCATGGACCATGTACCATGTAATCTAAAACAGCTTTTCTTAATTTTCCATCAACTTCTGAAGCGTCAGGAATATCTGCTCTAATAAATTTATCCACATCAGTACCGTGAACGGGGCCACCACCCTCGACTGCAAAACATATATGAGCGTGTGGTAATCCCCGTTTTTGGAACTCTATTACATATAAAATATAAACAATTTTACCAAACCAAACCCCTGTGCGTAGATCCCTCAAAAGTTGTTGCAATTTAATGTTAAAAACTCTAGCACAAATTGAAGGCGTATTATGATGACCTGTTGTTGAATTTTGTATTTCAGGCCATTTGGGATTGCAAGTTAAAGTTAAAAGAAAAGATGGCAATCCTAATCTGTTAACTACTGCCATAGCATCCATATACTTTTGCTTCATATATCTAGGCCCCCCCGTGTAACTACTTGGCAAATAGACTCTACCAGGCACAACGCCACCCTCTCCTCGAATAGTCTCATCTACACTTATCTGCTGTAAAACTGACTCTACTTCTCTTAATGGAGCGGAACGGAGAGCATTATCCGTGTTACCTTTTTGGATGTTATACAGGTAACGAAGTCTTTCTTCTAAAATCCTACATTGCATATCAACTAACCACTCTTCAGACAAACGATTAAAATCGTTGAAACGGGGTTCGCTCAGAAGGAGACATCTTACATATTTGTTCTGGGTTAGTTTTGCTCCATTATTGTCCGTTTTGTTAGGAAACCATCCAGGGTTACCGTGCGGATACAATAATGGATATTGAAAAGTTTCATATAGGGGGTGCATTATATCTACTGTGTGAGGCTTTTTGTCTCCAATTTTCCAGATTGCAATGGCGCGAGGAATGTAACGCTCCTGCTCATTGCTTATAATGGCAGCAATCTCGTTGCCTAAAGGCATATCACCGAGAATGTTGCCATGTGTGCGTCGTGTGGTGTGCTCAAAAATGAGGTGTGCGTGGTCAGATGGTTCTTGGCTCAGCCGCTTGAAGCACTCTATATAAGGATTGTGATTATGCAAGAAATTTGTAATCGATCGAATGACAGTTAAATCTAAATTTAAATTTGTAGCGAGGCTCTCTCGCTCACTGTTATCATAGATGTAAAGTCCAGCCGGATTAGTAGTTTCTGAGTACGCAAGATCGAAAACTCTGTGATAAACTCTCCCTTGAATTTTTAAAAATGATACCCCCGTTGTCGGATGTTGAAATCCGTGTGTAACGCCTAAAGCACTAAAAGCAAATAAATTATTATAAGCCCTAGGTTTATGCAAAAAAGAAGGAAAGCTATAGAATGGTTCATTTAATGGCGGGAAGTTTTGAACGTTATAAGCGCCAGCCCCACAGCACCACTTGATACGATTCTTTTCCTCAAAGAACAATCTAGCATTACAGTGCCTACACAAAAACGCCTCCCTATCTAATAATGAAATATTCTTAAAACTATACAATTTGACGACAGTTAAGCCGTCGCCACTCTTCGTACCTATTAAATTATTGGAATTCCGTAATTCCACGTCTAGATTTCGATTAACTTGATTGTACTTATCTACTGCTTGCCTATTAACCTCTGGATTATTCTGACTAAACTTTTGACTGGCCTGCCTATGGATCTCGGGATTGATCTCGTTATACTTCTGAACTGCCTGCCTATTAACCTCGGGATGATTTTTATTATATTTTGTGACCGCTTTTAAATGAGAATCTGCATCTATAGATCGCCTACCTGGTCGTCCCCTCTTACGTCCTACTTCTACTGATTTTACTGATGAACTATCCGAATCTTCGTTTATATTGTTTTGTTTGTGTGCTTTAGATTTATTATATTTAACCGGTCTACCGCGTTTTTTAGTATTTTTACCTACAATCCTAACGTCGGGTAATTTTGTTATGCAGACAACGGGTGTCAGTGTTGTTAATTTAGGGTCGCGAATATTTTGAATTAAAACTTTTGGTTTTAGGGAATTTAATTTAGGGTCATATTTTGGGGGTATACCTTTATTAACTAAAACTATCGGTTTTAAATTAGACAATTTAGGGTCGTCTACAATAACTAATTGGTCGTCTACATTAACTAATTGGTTGTCTACACTAACTAAATCATTAATAATATTTACACTATGAAAATTATTTAAAATTATTTTATGAATTTGATATTGACTACCAAACGCCGGATTCCAAAACAAAAACTTTGCAAGAGTATCTAAATTGTTGCACTGAAAGAGACGTGCGGCTCCTACCGAATGCGAGTTATGGACGTATTTATTATTCGCGTCTACTTTATGGCTATTAAAAATAAAATATGAATTATTTGACCTCCAAAAAGATATCGTATTATTAGCGCCGGTGAAAAGGTAGCTATGTGTGGAGTCGTTATGTGCAGTGTGAAATATTTTATTTTTTAGGATTAATTTTAATTGTAAAGTGTAAGTGGCTATGTCGCTGTCACATGTGGGAAACAGTCCGTTGTCGATCCAACTATCGTTGTCTGCCATCGATTTAATATTAGCCAAATAGGTCCCTACACGTATATCAGAAGGCAATTCTTCAGGATATAAATGAGGATGATTATGCGCAACCCCAAGTGGTCTTACTTGAATGTATAACATGTCACCAAATTCTAAAATAGTGTCAATATTTTCCTGAGAAAATACGGCTCTATTTAGAATAGAAGAGTAAACAGCCGCGCATGTTGCCATCGCGACACATTGTGCGTTGTTACCCTTAAACCGGGGATCGGCTTGATGCGTTGACCCTTTAATAATAATTTGACCGATTAAAATAATAATAAAAACAGAATGAGATTTTATCAGGTCAGAAGTAACATAATATTTATATAATGCCGCACAATTTATTTATAATTTGTTAAGCAAATTGAAATGTCCCAAACAAAGAATAATGCGTTGTACCTATGATTATAAAATACAAATCCGTATGAAATATGTTAAAGAAAGTATCCCTAGTGAAATCACTACTTCATTTCTAAAATTTCGTAACACAAAAATATTAAATCGATTAGATATGGGTTGAGAATGAGATCCAAGATGAAAAAGGAGTCGAAACTACTCTAAAAAAATACTAAGCTCGTTACGAAATACGAATAGAAAATGTGGCGTCATTCTACCTTACCGCGCAATCTATAAAAAAAATATTCGCGACGATCTACGTTTCAGTATAATATTATACTCGTATAATCAAACATATCTAGAATTATTTATCATGTTAATTTTAATCCTATCAAAACTATGTACTTACGTAATATGATGGAATGTTATTATTTTATGGAAATAGTTTACATACTGTTATTGGCAATTATTAAATCATGTATAGGTATACATATAACTTATATATTTGTAATATCAAATTAAAATTAATCTCATTACCTATCAAGTAAAATTCTAGACTCTAGTAGGTATATGATACAACTCAGTCGTCCTTCCGTCTCCTATGTAATTCTAAAACCTGGTTTATAAATCTCGCTTTAATGTTGAAAGTAAGTACCTACCTACATCACTATCACTACATAGTATTAAACAAAGTCGCTTTCTCTGTCCCTATTTCCTTATGTCCCTTTGTATGCTTAAATCTTTGAAACTACGCAACGGATTTTGATGCGGTTTTTTTTATAGGTAGATAAGAGTGATTTAAGAGGAAGGTTTATGTGTATAATAACATCCATTAAATAGTGGAGAAGTACTGTTATTTTTGAGGTTTCTAATGTGATGTCGCAAATAATTTTATCAAACGCATTTTTTCCGCTTACATTGCAAACGCAGGCTGAACCCTACGAGTTTTATCAAAATAATATACTAAGTATTGTAAACATTGAAAAGGTCTATAGAAAAGTCCGTGATGGTTATATATAATATGTATATTATGTCTATCTCTTATGGATAACCCACAATAACTTTTTTCTGATATTTACTTACTTATTCAATTAATTAACTTCGCTACATAATGTGAAGAATGTGAAAAATTAATTGAAATTAAACCGAAAATATCAATACTTTATCTATACCCACAGATAAGTTAAAAATAAATAAATATAAAATAAAATATATAATATACGTTCAATTACATACAAATTTTTAAAGCGGTGGACCAATTTTAACTACTCACTGGCAGAAAGCTTTCATTGAAAAGAAAATAGGTAGGTATGTATCCTTATAACATACGTTAAAAATTAAAATACAGAACATTGATATACCTAACATGTGTTTGAATGATCAGAGACAATTTCATGATTTATAATAATTAATAATATTTTTACTTTTTAAGGATATTTACAATTTTTAATGAATTAAGTACCTAATATCTAATTTATTTTTATAATAAATATAATATCTATCACACAAAATGGCGACCGACGCCGTCCGCGGCGCGCGGCGCGCCCGCTCGTCGCGCGCGTTGCCGGTTCGTGATTCCCGCGCATTTCGATTTAAGTACAACAAATTAGGAAAAAAATATATTACCGACTTATTAGTTATTACCTACTACATTTATACATATTATTATATATTTTAAAATACTATCTTCTATTCTATTTGATGTTAAAGAAAATGACTTTATTCTGTAACCTATAAGGTAAGTACATAGACACACATGACAACAACGGTAATTACGTAGGTATTAAGATGTTAAACATCAGATACCAATTTTATAAAAAAAATCTTTGTTATTAAGCATTAAAAGTAGGTAAGTATCAACTTATTCAGAACATTTCAATTTGCACAAAAAAAGATAAAAGTGATTGATTACCTACCTAACAGAGCCTTATGAAAATATATATGTAGGTATATTAATTGACTTTAAACCTAATAAATTGAATAAAGCTTACCGGTAGCGATGCACGCCATAGCCGCTGCGTTGCCGCCATTGTTGCTAGATGATGCTTGGAACATGTTGAGGCACGAAGTCACGTAGAATCTCGAAGTTACTGAAAACGATAAATGACTATTTAAAAAAACAAAGCATTAAAAATCAGACATCACTTGTTTTTATTAAACCATTGAAAAAAAACAAAAGAATAAATCGTCATGAATTGAAATGAAGTCTTTTTATATTTTATAATAATTACCTAAAGTAACAAATTTAATTGTTAGTAAGAAAAATGTATAAAGAAAGACAACAATAAAACTCAAATCATTAATCACTCCAAGTACAATATGAGACCAATAATTAATTAATAATAAAATATGTAAATCGACTTACCCTGTGAACAGACGAAATGTTAATGGAAGAGAATTGGCGCGGGCGCGGGGTCTTTTATTCCGGAAGTAAAAATAATTGCAAACATTACGAAAAAAGTGGGAATAGACAATTTCACAGTTATGTATTTTTTTTTTAATATATTTTAATTAATAAGAAATAGGTATTTAAAATACGTAATCTAATCTAAAAAATATATTAAAATAATAATAAAATAATTTAGAAACAATAATATGTATTTAAATATTAAAATCCAACTGTTAGTAATGCTACGGCCACACTACCGCGATATGCCAATAATTATTGCCACAACTTTAAAAACACATAAGTGTAACCACGACTTATGGCCATAATTCTACAATGCCAATCAATATGATAAATGGCGGTAGGCAATAGCTCCGGCGGCGGTATTCTTTCGCACATCAAAGAAAATAACCGCGGTAATTATTGCGTATGCGGCCACACTTCCGTTTGTCCAGTGTGCAATATGAGCTCACCGACGACGCACGTATCGACCGACATGGAGTGGTCAAATGAAAAAGCGCTCGATGGCGCTAATTTTTGGAATTCTTGGAATTCTTCTCTTTGGGATACCCGACAGAAGAACTATAAAAATCGCAGTGTACACAATGATGCGTGGCGTCGGATCAAACAAAATTTATCATTTCCAAGTACAATAGATGATTTGAAAAAGAAAAAATCATTTTGAAAAAGAAAGAATCCTTGATGAATTATTACAGAAACCATATCTATTATATTTTAATTATTAACTAATATTTTTTTTGCTGCGGTAAATGCCAATAATTACCGACATATCTAGGTAAACTCTAGTGTAACCACATCAGTTCATGCAGTAATTTAGACGGTAATATAATGCCTTAATTATTGCGGTAACAGCCCGGTAGACGATAAGGTAGTGTGGCCGTAGCATAAGGAGTCTAATAATTTATGTTTTATTATTTTCATATTTAATTATTTTTCGAAAATATGCTATACCTATTGAATATATTAAATACAAATATATTTATTATTTCTTTTAATAAAATATAATAATAACAAGTAACTAATGTTTAATTTATTTTTATTATTACACAATAATTATAGAAGACTGTGTCTATGAATACCTTGAATATCAAATATAAAAGTCAAATTATGCTTTTTATAAACATAAATAAGAAATCAATATTATCATAATTATTAAACACAACTAAAATATTTATAAAATTATTCTAAAGTAAACAAAAACGTATCGTCTTAAATAAATTGCAAATTAATAAATTTTATTCTGATTTGAGAAAAATATATCCAATGCTGCCAACATTATACATTTTTTGGTCATAATAGCAATGTTTTAATTTAAATGCACTTGGAAAAAAGTTATACGTGCTCGTAATTTTTTATTTCATTAAATCTGTTTTATTTTTACGTCATTATATTTCTTTTAAAGATTTAATGAATTAAAGTCTTTCAATTGTTAATGCACTTTTTTACTATATTGATACTAATGTCAAATTTTAAATGATCATTGTAACCAAAGACTACTATGTATATATTGTAACGTCAAATGAATAATTTTATGACAACAAACAACTTTCCGAAAACAAATAAGAAAACGGCTTCTTGTGTATAATGTAAAATATTATGTGTTATTTATGCATAACAAAAATATGTTTTGCCAATGTATCATTCCAAAAGAAGTGGATAAGAAGTTTTCATGTCATTGAATAAAAATCGAACAATGGTTAACAATGAATTAAAACATAATATATTTTTGTGATGAAAGAAGACTACAATGCCAAGTGTAAAACAAGTGAAATCTAATAAGATCAGAATATGAAAATGAAGAAAAACAAAAGTTGAATTTACCAAACATAATGGAAATGTTTTATGATTTGCAGATGCTCACATTATAAATTTATAAAAGATTCCAGAAAGTTATTTGTATTATTAATATTGAATAACATAGACTGATTGAACCATTGATGGTATTGATGGTATTATATAGATGAAAAAATAGTGTATAAATTTCAATTTGAATAACCATGATGTCTCTGAAAACTTGATAGCTATTGTTACTGTACATTTTATACTTCTTAGTTCTTTTACTATAATATAAAGCAAATAAGCCGTCTACATTTTAAACAGCATTGTTTGCTATAAGAAAAAAGGAACCGAGTATAGTAATGTGGCCGTACTCTTTATCAATTTTAATTCACCAAACATCATAAATTTAATATATATACCTATCTATCCAAAAAATATGTTTCAAAAACAACATAGGTACTTAACTTGGGATTCCTGCAAAAGTCTTGACAAAAATATGAAATAAAAGTTACTGTATCATTAAAATATTGATTTAAACATGGTACCTATACCTACAGTCTACACAAAGTCATATAATAATTAAATTAAATAAATATTGTGGTTTAGATATTATGTTTTCAGTGTAAATATATTATAATGGAAACTTTTTACATAATGTGTTTCATTTTCTTATTCATCTAGTGTCTCTTCATAAAGTAGAAACAAATGATTTAGGTATATATTGCTATACAAATAATTTAAATTGCTATCATATAATTTTTTAAAATATATTTTAATGTTAGATAACTTTACATATTGCATATTTTAAAGTAAGTACATATTGATTTATAAAATTCTCATTGAATGCTTGTTGATTATTAATTTTTATTAATCCAATTTGATTTGAAATCATATAAATATTTGAAGAGGGTAGGTAGGTACATTTTATTCAGACTTAATTTTTATTAGGTACAACATTGGTAAAAGCTAAATGAAATAAAAAATCATTATAAATAAATACTTATTAGTTATTACTATTCTTACATGTTTAATGAGATAGTATAATAGGTTCTACACTTGTTCTACAGATCTTGAATATTATTGTTTTAAAAATTTATAAACAATGATAATTTTCTGTTTTTAAGAATCTCTACTCAAAGGGTAAAAAGGGAACTATATTACTGACTGGCTGTCTGTCCATCTGCTACCAGGCTGTATCTCTGATCTCATGAACCTTGATACCTACATTTGAAAATTTCAAAGATTATGATGTCGATGTCGCTTCGACAACAAAAATAATAAAAACCGTAGATATACCTAAGCAATCTTGGCAAGGTCTTATAGTGAAGTTTCATACTTATACGGAAACCTTAGTGTTGTGAGTCCAACTCGCACTTGAATCATTTTTATTTAAATCTATGTACCTACCCACTTAGAAATAGAATTAATAGAAAACACTTTATTGTACAATGCACACAAAACAAAATTTACAGAAACGATATGTATGTAACTTACATATTTAATAAAAAATTAAACAGTCCATTTCTACCTTAGATTCTACACATTAAATATTTTTGAAAAAAATTGTTATGCAAATATACGATGGGTTTATAGACCCCATAGCAATCAATGGTCAATATTTATTCGTCCTGTTTAACTGTGTCAATTACGATAAGTCGAGTCCGAGTCGAAATCTCAACACTGGTGAGATCCGTTCGTAGAGAAAAAAAAAATATGGTTGTTTAACCTCGATTTTTTAATACCTACTTGTTTTAATAACATCAATAGAAATTACTCATCTCGGTTCATTACCTATATTATTATTTTATTCACAACTATGCGGGTTCTTCAACTACGCTGGCGAAGCCGCTGGCGCGCGGTTAGCTAAAAAAATATATACCTACCTACCTATCTATTTACGAATCACATTCAAGTGTTTTTTCAAGTTTCATTAAAACTTTTGATGTAAGTAAAAATTTAGATATTGATATAATTGTGTAAAATTTTGTACTTTACGTAACGAAATCTTCAGTGATTTGAAAATGCATTATAATTCCCTATCCATTTGTTATTATCTGCTAACAGCGATTCCACAGTCAGTCGAAACTGCTTATAAATAACCTACTTATTCAAATATTTTCTACTCCGGGAGGCTGTCGACCTTCGAGGTTGCGCGGTGCGCGGGCAGCAAGCAGCCCGCGGTGCCATCTTTTTCCGTTGCTATATTCCTATTATCCTTCCTACTATGGAATTTCCATACAAAATTTTCGAAAAAAAAAATTCCGCTTTTTACCAAAAATTTTTATATGCCTCGAAGCGGACCAGGTTTTGAAGCATTTTTTACTTCGGCGACCCCGACCTACCTGCCACCGGTTCAGAGAGCCGTTGAATTTCGTAATGTATGGAAAATGGAAACCAGGGGTCGGAGTGAGATTCTGAGTATGTAGTTTTGTAAATCTGGCCGATTAGAGCACAGAAGTCAATTTTCAGACCGATCGTAAAATAACCGGCGACGAAATCTTCAGTGATTTGAAAATGCATTATAATTCCCTATCCATTTGTTATTATCTGCTAACAGCGATTCCACAGTCAGTCGAAACTGCTTATAAATAACCTACTTATTCAAATATTTTCTACTCCGGGAGGCTGTCGACCTTCGAGGTTGCGCGGTGCGCGGGCAGCAAGCAGCCCGCGGTGCCATCTTTTTCCGTTGCTATATTCCTATTATCCTTCCTACTATGGAATTTCCATACAAAATTTTCGAAAAAAAAAATTCCGCTTTTTACCAAAAATTTTTATATGCCTCGAAGCGGACCAGGTTTTGAAGCATTTTTTACTTCGGCGACCCCGACCTACCTGCCACCGGTTCAGAGAGCCGTTGAATTTCGTAATGTATGGAAAATGGAAACCAGGGGTCGGAGTGAGATTCTGAGTATGTAGTTTTGTAAATCTGGCCGATTAGAGCACAGAAGTCAATTTTCAGACCGATCGTAAAATAACCGGCGCCACCATCTTGCCTCGAAAAATCGGCCATTTTTGAAAAAAAAATTACGTCCAATTTGAAATTTCTCAATTGCCCTGGTAGCACCCCATCTTCCTGATCATTTTTTAGTTCTACACCCCCCGGCTATCTGGCGCCGTTTCGGAGAGCCGTCGAATTTTGCGTTGTATGAAACTCGGAAACCAGCGATGGAAACTCGATGATGAGTATGCCAACGTAATGTGAGGCTCGATTAAAGGCCCTGTGCCAAGTTTCAGCGCGATCGGACCAGCGATGGCCGTTTTAGCATTTGTATGGCGGCGGCCATTTTTTCGGCCATTTTTATTTTTTTTCACTATCTGTGGTAATTGCTCGAGGTCTACTACAAGTTTAGTTCGAGCACCCCAGATGTAGCTGCTACCGTTTGCGCGGGCCGTTGACCGTCTCCGCGGGCTGTGAAAAAGTTCAAAATTTCGGATTTTTCTGGATATCCTGGGAGCTGGGCGAGTACGAATGCATCATTGGTATATTTCTCCGTTGCGCCACCTCGTCTAAATTTACGTTTTTATGTTTGCGCCAAAAATGGAAAAATTCCAAAATCGAGCGACCCACTATGGCTCCCTGGTAGCGTCCCAGGGTGGTGATCATTTTTAGTTCCGACACCCCCAACCCAACTCGCACCGTTTCCGCGGGCCGTTGGATTTTACGTTGTATGGAAGTTGGAAACTGGGGCCCGGAGCCACTCGAACGGGGCACCGATCGATTCGCCGGCTCGAACAGAGCACGTGTGCCAAATTTGAGACGTAAGGATTCATAAACGGCGATTTTGGCAAAGTACGGCGGCCATCTTGTTTTCGCGAAAATCGCCATTTTTCCACCACCCCTGGTAATCGCCACCAGTTCCGAGCATTTTTTGTTCCGACACCCCCCCTCCAGGTGGCACCGTTTCTGCGCACCACCAGGGGTCCACTCGGTATTCGAAGGTGATCGAGATCGCTATATTTTTCCTCTGGTCGCTCGGCGCACCTCTACACGATCACGTCGTTATCCCCCCCACTTTCTGCATAGTTTCCGAGAAAAGCGATGTCAGTGAGTCAGTGGTAGTGTAGCTTTATATATTATAATAACTAGCTGGTGCGTTGTGCGCGGGCTGCAAGCAGCCCGCGAGCCCCTTTTGCCCCTGGGTTGAAGCAATAGGGCAGTCATTAGAAAATGTGTTAGAATTCCAAGTTAATTTGTAATTTTCTGCTAACAGCAATTCCACAGTCAATCGGAAGTGCTTATAAATTCCCACTTAAAAAAATTTCTATTCTGGAATGCTGTCGACCTTCGAGGGTGCGTGGTGCGCGGGCTGCAAGCAGCCCGCGAGCCTCTTTTGCCTCTGGGTTGAAGCAATAGGGCAGTCATTTGAAAATGCATTCGAATTTCCTGTCCATTTGTTACATCTGCTAACAGCGATTCTACAGTCAGTCGGTAATGCTTATAAATTCTCCATTCAAGTATTTTCCACTTCGGGAGGCTGCCCACCTTCGAGGGTGCGTGGTGCGCGGGCTGCAAGCAGCCCGCGAAGCATCACAGGGCCGAAATCTTCAGTCAGTTGAAAATGCATAAAAATTCCCCGTCAATTTGTTAATTAATATCTGCTAACAGTGATTCCACAGTCAATCGGAAGTGCTTATAAATTTCCCATTCAAATATTTTCTATTCCGGGGGGCTGTCTACCTTCGAGGGTGCGTGGTGCGCGAGCTGCAAGCAGCTCGCGGCTCATCCCAGGGCAGAAATCTTCAGTCATTTGAAAATGCATTTGAATTTCCTGTCCATTTGTTACATCTGCTAACAGCAATTCTACAGTCAGTCGAAACTGTTTATAAATTACTTATTCAAATATTGGTTAAATTCTTGAAACGTGATCCCCGAATTTCATCATTTTGAGGTGTCTAATGGATAGTGGGCAGTGACTTTTCATAATAAACTGTTAAAGAGTTTACTTAACACGCTCGTCGCTTCGCTCCTCGCTACCTATTTGAATATTTACGCCGGCCGCTGACGTGACTTGCTCGCTTCGCTCGCTTGGCTAGTGCGGTAGTTCAAAAGTACCCTAACTCGCTCGTCGCTTCGCTCCTCGCTACTTCTTTGAGTATTTGCGCCGGCCGCTGACGTGACTTGCTCGCTTCGCTCGCTTGGCTAGTGCGGTAGTTCAAAAGTTAACCTAACTGGCTCGTCGCTTCGCTCCTCGCTACTTCTTTGAAAATTTACGCCGGCCGCAGACGTGACTTGCTCGCTTCGCTCGCTTGGCTAGTGCGGTAGTTCAAAAGTACCCTAACTCGCTCGTCGCTTCGCTCCTCGCTACTTCTTTGAGTATTTGCGCCGGCCGCTAACGTGACTTGCTCGCTTCGCTCGCTTGGCTAGTGCGGTAGTTCAAAAGTTAACCTAACTGGCTCGTCGCTTCGCTCCTCGCTACTTCTTTGAATATTTACGCCGGCCGCTGACGTGACTTGCTCGCTTCGCTCGCTTGGCTAGTGCGGTAGTTCAAAAGTTAACCTAACTGGCTCGTCGCTTCGCTCCTCGCTACTTCTTTGAATATTTACGCAGGCCGCTGACGTGACTTGCTCGCTTGGCTAGTGCGGTAGTTCAAAAGTTAACCTAACTCGCTCGTCGCTTCGCTCCTCGCTACCTATTTGAATATTTACGCCAGCCGCTGCCGTGATTCGCTCGCTTCGCTCGCTTGGCTCGTGCGGTAGTTCAAAAGTTAATAAATATTTTCTACTCCGGGAGGCTGTCGACCTTTGAGGTTGCGCGGTGCGCGGGCAGCAAGCAGCCCGCGGCGCCGTCTTTTGCCGTTGCTATTCAATAACCCTTCCTACTATGGAAATTTCCATACAAAATTTTCGAAAAAAAAAATTTCGCTTTTTACCAAAAATTTTTATATGCCTGGAAGCGGACCAAGTTTTGAAGCATTTTTTACTTCGGCGACCCCGACCTACCTGCCACCGGTTCAGAGAGCCGTTGAATTTCGTGATGTATGGAAAATGGAAACCAGGGGTCGGAGAGAGATTCTGAGTATGCAGTTTTGTAAATATGGCCGATAAGAGCACAAATGTCAATTTTCAGACCGATCGTGAAATAACCGGCGCCACCATCTTGCCTCGAAAAATTGGCCATTTTTGAAAAAAAAATTGCGTCCAATTTGAAATTTCTCCATTGCCCTGGTAGCGCCCCATCTTCCTGATCATTTTTAAGTTCTACACCCCCCACCTATCTGGCGCCGTTTCGGAGAGCCGTCGAATTTCGCGTTGTATGAAACTCGGAAACCAGCGGTGGAAACTGAATTATGAGTATGCCAACTTAATGTGCGGCTCAATTAAAGCCCCTGTGCCAAGTTTCAGCGCGATCGGACCAGCGATGGCCATTTTAGCATTTGTATGGCGGCGGCCATTTTTTCCGCCATTTTGAATTTTTTTCACTATCTGTGGTAATTGCTCGAGGTCTACTACAAGTTTAGTTTGAGCACCCCAGATGTAGCTGCTACCGTTTGCGCGGGCCGTTGACCGTCTTCGAGAGATGAGGGAAAGTTTAAGATTTCGTATTTTTCTGGATATCCTGGGAGCTGGGCGAGTACGAATGCATCATTGGTGTATTTCTCCGTTGCGCCACCTCGTCTAAATTTACGTTTTTATGTTTGCGCCAAAAATGGAAAAATTCCAAAATCGAGCGTCCTACTACGGCTCCCTGGTAGCGTCCCAGGGTGGTGATCATTTTTAGTTCCGGGACCCCCCACCCAACTTGCACCGTTTCCGTGGGCCGTTGGATTTTCCGTTGTATGAAAGTTGGAAACTGGGGCCCGGAGCCACTCGAACGGGGCACCGATCGATTTGCCGGCTCGAACAGAGCACGTGTGCCAAATTTGAGACGTAAGGATTCATAAACGGCGATTTTGGCAAAGTACGGCGGCCATCTTGTTTTCGCGAAAATCCCCATTTTTCCACCACCCCTGGTAATCGCCACCAGTTCCGAGCATTTTTTGTTCAGACACCCCCCCTCCAGGTGCCACCGTTTCTGCGCACCTCCAGGGGTCCACTCGGTTTTCGAAGGTGATCGAGATCGCTATATTTTTCCTCTGGTCGCTCGGCGCACCTCTACACGATCACGTCGTTATCCCCCCCACTTTCCGCGTAGTTTCCGAGAAAAGCGATGTCAGTGAGTGAGTGAGTGGTAGTGTAGCTTTATATATTATAACTAGCTGGTGCGTTGTGCGCGGGCTGCAAGCAGCCCGCGAGCCCCTTTTGCCCCTGGGTTGAAGCAATAGGGCAGTCATTTGAAAATGCATCAAAATCCCCCGTCAATTTGTTATTTGCCAACAGCGATTCCACAGTCAATCGGAAGTGCTTATAAATTCCCAATTCAAATATTTTCTATTTTGAAATGCTGTCGACCTTCGAGGGTGCGTGGTGCGCGGGCTGCAAGCAGCCCGCGAGCCTCTTTTGCCTCTGGGTTGAAGCAATAGGGCAGTCATTTGAAAATGCATTCGAATTTCCTGTCCATTTGTTACATCTGCTAACAGCGATTCTACAGTCAGTCGGTAATGCTTATAAATTCTCCATTCAAGTATTTTCCACTTCGGGAGGCTGCCCACCTTCGAGGGTGCGTGGTGCGCGGGCTGCAAGCAGCCCGCGAAGCATCCCAGGGCAGAAATCTTCAGTCAGTTGAAAATGCATAAAAATTCCCCGTCAATTTGTTAATATCTGCTAACAGCGATTCCACAGTCAATCGGAAGTGTTTATAAATTTCCCATTCAAATATTTTCTATTCCGGGGGGCTGTCTACCTTCGAGGGTGCGTGGTGCGTGAGCTGCAAGCAGCTCGCGGCTCATCCCAGGGCAGAAATCTTCAGTCATTTGAAAATGCATTTGAATTTCCTGTCCATTTGTTACATCTGCTAACAGCGATTCTACAGTCAGTCGAAACTGTTTATAAATTACTTATTCAAATATTGGTTAAATTCTTGAAACGTGATCCCCGAATTTCATCATTTTGAGGTGTCTAATCGATAGCGGGCAGTGACTTTTCATAATAAACTGTTAAAGAGTTTACTTAAAACGCTCGTCGCTTCGCTCCTCGCTACCTATTTGAATATTTACGCCGGCCGCTGACGTGACTTGCTCGCTTCGCTCGCTTGGCTAGTGCGGTAGTTCAAAAATTAACCTAACTGGCTCGTCGCTTCGCTCCTCGCTACTTCTTTGAATATTTACGCCGGCCGCTGACGTGACTTGCTCGCTTCGCTCGCTTGGCTAGTGCAGTAGTTCAAAAGTTAACCTAACTCGCTCGTCGCTTCGCTCCTCGCTTCTTCTTTGAATATTTACGCCGGCTGCTGACGTGACTTGCTCGCTTCGCTCGCTTGGCTAGTGCGGTAGTTCAAAAGTTAACCTAACTCGCTCGTCGCTTCGCTCCTCGCTACCTATTTGAATATTTACGCCAGCCGCTGCCGTGATTCGCTCGCTTCGCTCGCTTGGCTCGTGCGGTAGTTCAAAAGTTAATAAATATTTTCTACTCCGGGAGGCTGTCGACCTTCGAGGTTGCGTGGTGCGCGGGCAGCAAGCAGCCCGCGGCGCCGTCTTTTGCCGTTGCTATTCAATTACCCTTCCTACTATGGAAATTTCCATACAAAATTTTCGAAAAAAAAAATTTCGCTTCTTACCAAAAATTTTTATATGCCTGGAAGCGGACCAGGTTTTGAAGCATTTTTTACTTCGGCGACCCCGACCTACCTGCCACCGGTTTAGAGAGCCGTTGAATTTCGTGATGTATGGAAAATGGAAACCGAGGGTCGGAGAGAAATTCTGAGTATGCAGTTTTGTGAATATGGCCGATAAGAGCACAAAAGTCAATTTTTAGACCCATCGTAAAGTAACCGGCGCCACCATCTTGCTTTGAAAAATTGGCCATTTTTGAAAAAAAAATGGCGTCCAATTTGAAATTTCTCCATTGCCCTGGTAGCGCCCCATCTTCCTGATCATTTTTTAGTTCTACACCCCCCACCTATCTCGCGCCGTTTTGGAGAGCCGTCGAATTTCGCGTTGTATGAAACTCGGAAACCAGCGATGGAAACTCGATGATGAGTATTCCAACGTAATGTGAGGCTCGATTAAAGCCCCTGTGCCAAGTTTCAGCTCGATCGGACCAGCGACGGCCATTTTAGCATTTGTATGGCGGCGGCCATTTTTTCCGCCATTTTGAATTTTTTTCACTATCTGTGGTAATTGCTCGAGGTCTACTACAAGTTTAGTTTGAGCACCCCAGATGTAGCTGCTACCGTTTGCGCGGGCCGTTGACCGTCTTCGCGAGATGAGGGAAAGTTTAAGATTTCGTATTTTTCTGGATATCCTGGGAGCTGGGCGAGTATTAATGCATCATTGGTGTATTTCTCCGTTGCGCCACCTCGTCTAAATTTACGTTTTTATGTTTGCGCCAAAAATTGAAAAATTACAAAATCGAGCGTCCCACTACGGCTCCCTGGTAGCGTCCCAGGGTGGTGATCATTTTTAGTTCCGGGACCCCCCACTCAACTCGCACCGTTTCCGCGGGCCGTTGGATTTTACGTTGTATGGAAGTTGGAAACTGGGGCCCGGAGCCACTCGAACGGGGCACCGATCGATTGGCCGGCTCGAACAGAGCACGTGTGCCAAATTTGAGACGTAAGGATTCATAAACGGCGATTTTGGCAAAGTACGGCGGCCATCTTGTTTTCGCGAAAATCGCCATTTTTCCACCTCCCCTGGTAATCGCCACCAGTTCCGAGCATTTTTTGTTCCGACACCCCCCCTCCAGGTACCACCGTTTTTGCGCACCTCCAGGGGTCCACTTGGTTTTCGAAGATGATCGAGATCGCTATATTTTTCCTCTGGTCACTCGGCGCACCTCTACACGATCACGTCGTTATCCCCCCCACTTTCCACGTAGTTTCCGAGAAAAGCGATGTCAGTCAGTGAGTGAGTGGTAGTGTAGCTTTATATATTATAACTAGCTGGTGCGTTGTGCGCGGGCTGCAAGCAGCCCGCGAGCCCCTTTTGCCCCTGGGTTGAAGCAATAGGGCAGTCATTAGAAAATGTGTTAGAATTCCAAGTCCATTTATAATTTTCTGCTAACTGCGATTCCACAGTCAATCGGAAGTGCTTATAAATTCCCAATTCATAAATTTTCTATTCTGGAATGCTGTCGACCTTCGAGGGTGCGTTGTGCGCGGGCTGCAAGCAGCCCGCGAGCCTCTTTTGCCTCTGGGTTTAAGCAATAGGGCAGTCATTTGAAAATGCATTCGAATTTCCTGTCCATTTGTTACATCTGCTAACAGCGATTCTACAGTCAGTCGGTAATGCTTATAAATTCTTCATTCAAGTATTTTCCACTTCGGGAGGCTGCCCACCTTCGAGGGTGCATAGTGCGCGGGCTGCAAGCAGCCCGCGAAGCATCCCAGGGCAGAAATCTTCAGTCAGTTGAAAATGCATAAAAATTCCCCGTCAATTTGTTAATATCTGCTAACAGCGATTCCACAGTCAATCGGAAGTGCTTATAAATTTCCCATTCAAATATTTTCTATTCCGGGGGGCTGTCTACCTTCGAGGGTGCGTGGTGCGCGAGCTGCAAGCAGCTCGCGGCTCATCCCAGGGCAGAAATCTTCAGTCATTTGAAAATGCATTTGAATTTCCTGTCCATTTGTTACATCTGCTAACAGCGATTCTACAGTCAGTCGAAACTGTTTATAAATTACTTATTCAAATATTGGTTAAATTCTTGAAACGTGATCCCCGAATTTCATCATTTTGAGGTGTCTAATCGATAGTGGGCAGTGACTTTTCATAATAAACTGTTAAAGAGTTTACATAACACGCTCGTCGCTTCGCTCCTCGCTACCTATTTGAATATTTACGCCGGCCGCTGACGTGACTTGCTCGCTTCGCTCGCTTGGCTAGTGCGGTAGTTCAAAAGTAACCTAACTGGCTCGTCGCTTCGCTCCTCGCTACTTCTTTGAATATTTACGCCGGCCGCTGACGTGACTTGCTCGCTTCGCTCGCTTGGCTAGTGCGGTAGTTCAAAAGTAACCTAACTCGCTCGTCGCTTCGCTCCTCGCTACTTCTTTGAATATTTACGCAGGCCGCTGACGTGACTTGCTCGCTTCGCTCGCTTGGCTAGTGCGGTAGTTCAAAAGTAACCTAACTGGCTCGTCGCTTCGCTCCTCGCTACTTCTTTGAATATTTACGCCGGCCGCTGACGTGACTTGCTCGCTTCGCTCGCTTGGCTAGTGCGGTAGTTCAAAAGTAACCTAACTCGCTCGTCGCTTCGCTCCTCGCTACTTCTTTGAATATTTACGCAGGCCGCTGACGTGACTTGCTCGCTTCGCTCGCTTGGCTAGTGTGGTAGTTCAAAAGTTAACCTAACTCGCTCGTCGCTTCGCTCCTCGCTACTTCTTTGAATATTTACGCCGGCCGCTGACGTGACTTGCTCGCTTCGCTCGCTTGGCTAGTGCAGTAGTTTAAAAGTTAACCTAACTCGCTCGTCGCTTCGCTCCTCGCTACCTATTTGAAAATTTACGCCAGCCGCTGCCGTGATTCGCTCGCTTCGCTCGCTTGGCTCGTGCGGTAGTTCAAAAGTTAATAAATATTTTCTACTCCGGGAGGCTGTCGACCTTCGAGGTTGCGCGGTGCGCGGGCAGCAAGCAGCCCGCGGCGCCGTCTTTTGCCGTTGCTATTCAATTACCCTTCCTACTATGGAAATTTCCATATAAAATTTTCGAAAAAAAAAATTTCGCTTTTTACCAAAAATTTTTATATGCCTGGAAGCGGACCAGGTTTTGAAGCATTTTTTACTTCGGCGACCCCGACCTACCTGCCACCCGTTCAGAGAGCTGTTGAATTTCGTGATGTATGGAAAATGGAAACCGAGGGTCGGAGAGAAATTCTGAGTATGCAGTTTTGTAAATCTGGCCGATTAGAGCACAGAAATCAATTTTCAGACCGATCGTAAAGTAACCGGCGCCACCATCTTGCTTTGAAAAATTGGCCATTTTTGAAAAAAAAATTGCGTCCAATTGGAAATTTCTCGATTGCCCTGGTAGCGCCCCATGTTTCTGATCATTTTTTAGTTCTACACCCCCCACCTATCTGGCGCCGTTTCGGAGAGCCGTCGAATTTCGCGTTGTATGAAACTCGGAAACCAGAGGTGGAAACTCGATTATGAGTATGCCAACTTAATGTGCGGCTCGATTAAAGACCCTGTGCCAAGTTTCAGCGCGATCGGACCAGCGATGGCCATTTTAGCATTTGTATGGCGGCGGCCATTTTTTCCGCCATTTTGAATTTTTTTCACTATCTGTGGTAATTGCTCGAGGTCTACTACAAGTTTAGTTTGAGCACCCCAGATGTAGCTGCTACCGTTTGCGCGGGCCGTTGACCGTCTCCGCGGGCTGTGAGAAAGTTCAAGATTTCGGATTTTTCTGGATATCCTGGGAGCTGGGCGAGTATGAATGCATCATTGGTGTGTTTCTCCGTTGCGCCACCTCGTCTAAATTTACGTTTTTATGTTTGCGCCAAAAATGGAAAAATTTCAAAATCGAGCGACCCACTATGACTCCCTGGTAGCGTCCCAGGGTGGTGATCATTTTTAGTTCCGACACCCCCCACCCAACTCGCACCGTTTCCGCGGGCCGTTGGATTTTACGTTGTATGGAAGTCGGAAACTGGGGCCCGGAGCCACTCGAACGGGGCACCGATCGATTCGCCGGCTCGAACAGAGCACGTGTGCCAAATTTGAGACGTAAGGATTCATAAACGGCGATTTTGGCAAAGTACGGCGGCCATCTTGTTTTCGCGAAAATCGCCATTTTTCCACCACCCCTGGTAATCGCCACCAGTTCCGAGCATTTTTTGTTCAGACACCCCCCCTCCAGGTATCACCGTTTTTGCGCACCTCCAGGGGTCCACTTGGTTTTCGAAGATGATCGAGATCGCTATATTTTTCCTCTGCTCACTCGGCGCACCTCTACACAATCACATAATTATCCCCCCCACTTTCCGCGTAGTTTCCGAGAAACCCGATGTCAGTCAGTCAGTGAGTGAGTGGTAGTGTAGCTTTATATATATATGACTAGCTGGTGCGTTGTGCGCGGGCTGCAAGCAGCCCGCGAGCCCCTTTTGCCCCTGGGTTGAAGCAATAGGGCAGTCATTAGAATATGTGTTAGAATTCCAAGTCCATTTGTTACATCTGCTAACAGCGATTCTACAGTCAGTCGGTAATGCTTATAAATTCTCCATTTAAGTATTTTCCACTTCGAGAGGCTGCCCACCTTCGAGGGTGCATGGTGCGCGGGCTGCAAGCAGCCCGCGAAGCATCCCAGGGCAGAAATCTTCAGTCAGTTGAAAATGCATAAAAATTCCCCGTCAATTTGTTAATATCTGCTAACAGCGATTCCACAGTCAATCGCAAGTGCTTATAAATTTCCCATTCAAATATTTTCTATTCCGGGGGGCTGTCTACCGTCGAGGGTGCGTGGTGCGCGAGCTGCAAGCAGCTCGCGGCTCATCCCAGGGCAGAAATCTTCAGTCATTTGAAAATGCATTTGAATTTCCTGTCCATTTGTTACATCTGCTAACAGCGATTCTACAGTCAGTCGAAACTGTTTATAAATTACTTATTCAAATATTGGTTAAATTCTTGAAATGTGATCCCCGAATTTGAGGTATCTAATCGATAGCGGGCAGTGACTTTTCATAATAAACTGTTCAAGAGTTTACTTAACACGCTCGTCGCTTCGCTCCTCGCTACCTATTTGAATATTTACGCCGGCCGCTGACGTGACTTGCTCGCTTCGCTCGCTTGGCTAGTGCGGTAGTTCAAAAGTAACCTAACTCGCTCGTCGCTTCGCTCCTCGCTACTTCTTTGAGTATTTACGCCGGCCGCTGACGTGACTTGCTCGCTTCGCTCGCTTGGCTAGTGCGGTAGTTCAAAAATTAACCTAACTGGCTCGTCGCTTCGCTCCTCGCTACTTCTTTGTATATTTACGCCGGCCGCTGACGTGACTTGCTCGCTTCGCTCGCTTGGCTAGTGCGGTAGTTCAAAAGTAACCTAACTCGCTCGTCGCTTCGCTCCTCGCTACTTCTTTGAGTATTTACGCCGGCCGCTGACGTGACTTGCTCGCTTCGCTCGCTTGGCTAGTGCGGTAGTTCAAAAATTAACCTAACTGGCTCGTCGCTTCGCTCCTCGCTACTTCTTTGTATATTTACGCCGGCCGCTGACGTGACTTGCTCGCTTCGCTCGCTTGGCTAGTGCAGTAGTTCAAAAGTTAACCTAACTCGCTCGTCGCTTCGCTCCTCGCTTCTTCTTTGAATATTTACGCCGGCTGCTGACGTGACTTGCTCGCTTCGCTCGCTTGGCTAGTGCGGTAGTTCAAAAGTTAATAAATATTTTCTACTCCGGGAGGCTGTTGACCTTCGAGGTTGCGTGGTGCGCGGGCAGCAAGCAGCCCGCGGCGCCGTCTTTTGCCGTTGCTATTCAATTACCCTTCCTACTATGGAAATTTCCATACAAAATTTTCGAAAAAAACAAATTTCGCTTCTTACCAAAAATTTTTATATGCCTGGAAGCGGACCAGGTTTTGAAGCATTTTTTACTTCGGCGACCCCGACCTACCTGCCACCGGTTCAGAGAGCCGTTGAATTTCGTGATGTATGGAAAATGGAAACCGAGGGTCGGAGAGAAATTCTGAGTATGCAGTTTTGTAAATCTGGCCGATTAGAGAACAGAAATCAATTTTCAGACCGATCATGAAGTAACCGGCGCCACCATCTTGCTTTGAAAAATTGGCCATTTTTGAAAAAAAAATTGCGTCCAATTTGAAATTTCTCCATTGCCCTGGTAGCGCCCCATCTTCCTGATCATTTTTTAGTTCTACACCCCCCACCTATCTGGCGCCGTTTTGGAGAGCCGTCGAATTTCGCGTTGTATGAAACTCGGAAACCAGCGATGGAAACTCGATGATGAGTATTCCAACGTAATGTGAGGCTCGATTAAAGCTCCTGTGCCAAGTTTCAGCGCGATCGGCCCAGAAATGGCCGTTTTAGAAATTGTATGGCGGCGGCCATTTTTTCCGCCATTTTGAATTTTTTTCACTATTTGTGGTAATTGCTCGAGGTCTACTCCAAGTTTAGTTCGAGCACCCCAGATGTAGCTGCTACCGTTTGCGCGGGCCGTTGACCGTCTTCGCGGGCTGTGAGAAAGTTCAGGGTTTCATATTTTTCTGGATATCATAGGAGCTGGGCGAGTATGAATGCGTCATTGGTGTGTTTCTCCATTGCACCAACTCGGCTATAGGCACCTTTTTATGTTTGCGCCAAAAATGGAAAAATTCCAAAATCGAGCGACCCACTATAGCTCCCTGGTAGCGTCCCAGGGTGGTGATCATTTTTAGTTCCCGGACCCCCCACCCAACTCGCACCGTTTCCGCTGGCCGTTGGATTTTACGTTGTATGGAAGTCGGAAACGGGGGCCCGGAGCCACTCGAACGGGGCACCGATCGATTCGCCGGCTCGAACAGAGCACGTGTGCCAAATTTGAGACGTAAGGATTCATAAACGGCGATTTTGGCAAAGTACGGCGGCCATCTTGTTTTCGCGAAAATCCCCATTTTTCCACCTCCCCTGGTAATCGCCACCAGTTCCGAGCATTTTTTGTTCAGACACCCCCCCTCCAGGTGCCACCGTTTTTGCGCACCTCCAGGGGTCCACTCTCTTGTCCAGGGTGTTGGAGATGTCAATATTTTTCCGGTGGTCACTGGGAGCACCTCTACACGTCCACGTCGAAATCCCCCCAACTTTCCCCGTAGTTTCCGAGAAACCCGATGTCAATCAGTCAGTCAGTGGTAGTGTAGCTTTATATATTATAACTAGCTGGTGCGTTGTGCGCGGGCTGCAAGCAGCCCGCGAGCCCCTTTTGCCCCTGGGTTGAAGCAATAGGGCAGTCATTTGAAAATGCATCAAAATCCCCCGTCAATTTGTTATTTGCCAACAGCGATTCCACAGTCAATCGGAAGTGCTTATAAATTCCCAATTCAAATATTTTCTATTTTGAAATGCTGTCGACCTTCGAGGGTGCGTGGTGCGCGGGCTGCAAGCAGCCCGCGAGCCTCTTTTGCCTCTGGGTTGAAGCAATAGGGCAGTCATTTGAAAATGCATTCGAATTTCCTGTCCATTTGTTACATCTGCTAACAGCGATTCTACAGTCAGTCGGTAATGCTTATAAATTCTCCATTCAAGTATTTTCCACTTCGGGAGGCTGCCCACCTTCGAGGGTGCGTGGTGCGCGGGCTGCAAGCAGCCCGCGAAGCATCCCAGGGCAGAAATCTTCAGTCAGTTGAAAATGCATAAAAATTCCCCGTCAATTTGTTAATATCTGCTAACAGCGATTCCACAGTCAATCGGAAGTGTTTATAAATTTCCCATTCAAATATTTTCTATTCCGGGGGGCTGTCTACCTTCGAGGGTGCGTGGTGCGTGAGCTGCAAGCAGCTCGCGGCTCATCCCAGGGCAGAAATCTTCAGTCATTTGAAAATGCATTTGAATTTCCTGTCCATTTGTTACATCTGCTAACAGCGATTCTACAGTCAGTCGAAACTGTTTATAAATTACTTATTCAAATATTGGTTAAATTCTTGAAACGTGATCCCCGAATTTCATCATTTTGAGGTGTCTAATCGATAGCGGGCAGTGACTTTTCATAATAAACTGTTAAAGAGTTTACTTAAAACGCTCGTCGCTTCGCTCCTCGCTACCTATTTGAATATTTACGCCGGTCGCTGACGTGACTTGCTCGCTTCGCTCGCTTGGCTAGTGTGGTAGTTCAAAAGTAACCTAACTCGCTCGTCGCTTCGCTCCTCGCTACTTCTTTAAATATTTACGCCGGCCGCTGACGTGACTTGCTCGCTTCGCTCGCTTGGCTAGTGCGGTAGTTCAAAAGTTAACCTAACTCGCTCGTCGCTTCGCTCCTCGCTACTTCTTTGAATATTTACGCCGGCCGCTGACGTGACTTGCTCGCTTCGCTCGCTTGGCTAGTGCTGTAGTTCAAAAGTTAACCTAACTCGCTCGTCGCTTCGCTCCTCGCTACTTCTTTGAATATTTACGCCGGCTGCTGACGTGACTTGCTCGCTTCGCTCGCTTGGCTAGTGCGGTAGTTCAAAAGTTAACCTAACTCGCTCGTCGCTTCGCTCCTCGCTACCTATTTGAATATTTACGCCAGCCGCTGCCGTGATTCGCTCGCTTCGCTCGCTTGGCTCGTGCGGTAGTTCAAAAGTTAATAAATATTTTATACTCCGGGAGGCTGTCGACCTTCGCGGTTGCGCCGTGTGCGGGCAGCAAGCAGCCCGCGGCGCCGTCCTTTGCCGTTGCTATTCAATTTCCCTTCCTACTATGGAAATTTCCGTACAAAATTTTCGAAAAAAAAATTTCGCTTTTTACCAAAAATTTTTATGTGCCTGGAAGCGGACCAAGTTTTGAAGCATTTTTTACTTCGGCGACCCTGACCTACCTGCCACCGGTTCAGAGAACCATTGAATTTCGTGATGTATGGAAAATGGAAACCGGGGGTCGGAGAGAAATTCTGAGTATGCAGATTTGTATATTTGGCCGATTGGAGCACAGAAGTCAATTTTCAGACCGATCGTAAAGTAACCGGCGCCACCATCTTGCTTTGAAAAATTGGCCATTTTTGAAAAAAAAAATGGCGTCCAATTTTTAATTTCTCGATTGCCCTGGTAGCGCCCCATGTTTGTGATCATTTTTTAGTTCTACACTCCCCACCTATCTGGCGCCGTTTCGGAGAGCCGTCGAATTTCGCGTTGTATGAAACTCGGAAACCAGCGATGGAAACTCGATTATGAGTATGCCAACTTAATGTGCGGCTCGATTAAAGCCCCTGTGACAAGTTTCAGCGCGATCGGACCAGCGATGGCCGTTTTAGCATTTGTATGGCGGCGGCCATTTTTTCCGCCATTTTGAATTTTTTTCACTATCTGTGGTAATTGCTCGAGGTCTACTACACATTTAGTTTGAGCACCCCAGATGTAGCTGCTACCGTTTGCGCGGGCCGTTGACCGTCTCCACGGGCTGTGAAAAAGTTCAAAATTTCGGATTTTTCCTGATATCCTGGGAGCTGGGCGAGTATGAATGCATCATTGGTGTGTTTCTCCGTCGTGCCACCTTGGCTAAATTTACGTTTTTATGTTTGCGCCAAAAATGGAAAAATTCCAAAATCGAGCGTCCCACTATGGCTCCCTGGTAGCGTCCTTGGGTGGTGATCATTTTTAGTTCCGGCACCCCCCACCCAACTCGCACCGTTTCCGCGGGCCGTTGGATTTTGCGTTGTATGAAAGTTGGAAACCGGGGCCCGGAGCCACTCGAACGGGGCACCGATCGATTCGCCGGCTCGAACAGAGCACGTGTGCCAAATTTGAGACGTAAGGATTCATAAACGGCGATTTTGGCAAAGTACGGCGGCCATCTTGTTTTCGCGAAAATCCCCATTTTTCCACCCCCCCTGGTAATCGCCACCAGTTCTGAGCATTTTTTGTTCAGACACCCCCCCTCCAGGTACCACCGTTTTTGCGCACCTCCAGGGGTCCACTCGGTTTTCGAAGATGATCGAGATCGCTATATTTTTCCTCTGCTCACTCGGCGCACCTCTACACGATCACATAATTATCCCCCCCACTTTCCGCGTAGTTTCCGAGAAAACCGATGTCAGTCAGTGAGTGAGTGGTAGTGTAGCTTTATATATTATAACTAGCTGGTGCGTTGTGCGCGGGCTGCAAGCAGCCCGCGAGCCCCTTTTGCCCCTGGGTTGAAGCAATAGGGCAGTCATTTGAAAATGCATTCGAATTTCCTGTCCATTTGTTACATCTGCTAACAACGATTCTACAGTCAGTCGGTAATGCTTATAAATTCTCCATTCAAGTATTTTCCACTTCGGGAGGCTGCCCACCTTCGAGGGTGCGTGGTGCGCGGGCTGCAAGCAGCCCGCGAAGCATCCCAGGGCAGAAATCTTCAGTCAGTTGAGAATGCATAAAAATTCCCCGTCAATTTGTTAATATCTGCTAACAGCGATTCCACAGTCAATCGGAAGTGCTTATAAATTTCCCATTCAAATATTTTCTATTCGAGGGTGCGTGGCGCGCGTGCTGCAAGCAGCTCGCGGCTCATCCCATGGCAGAAATCTTCAGTCATTTGAAAATGCATTCGAATTTCCTGTCCATCTGTTACATCTGCTAACAGTGATTCTACAGTCAGTCGAAACTGTTTATAAATTACTTATTCAAATATTGGTAAAATTTTTGAAACGTGATCCCCGAATTTCATTATTTTGAAGTGTCTAATCGATAGCGGGCAATGTTCAAGAGTTAACCTAAAACGCTCGTCGCTTCGCTCCTCGCTACCTATTTGAATATTTACGCCGGCCAGTTCAAAAGTAGGTAGGTAGGTAGTTCAAAAGTTAACCTAACACGCTCGTCGCTTCGCTCCTCGCTACCTATTTGAATATTTAGGCCGGCCGCTGACGCGACTCGCTCGCTTCGCTCGCTTGGCTCGTGCGGTAGTTCAAAAGTTAACCTAACTGGCTCGTCGCTTCGCTCCTCGCTACTTCTTTGAATATTTACGCCGGCCGCTGACGTGACTTGCTCGCTTCGCTCGCTTGGCTAGTGCAGTAGTTCAAAAGTTAACCTAACTCGCTCGTCGCTTCGCTCCTCGCTACTTCTTTGAATATTTACGCCGGCCGCTGTCGTGACTTGCTCGCTTCGCTCGCTTGGCTAGTGCGGTAGTTCAAAAGTTAACCTAACTCGCTCGTCGCTTCGCTCCTCGCTACCTATTTGAATATTTACGCCAGCCGCTGCCGTGATTCGCTCGCTTCGCTCGCTTGGCTCGTGCGGTAGTTTAAAAGTTAATAAATATTTTCTACTCCGGGAGGCTGACGACCTTCGAGGTTACGCGGTGCGCGGGCAGCAAGCAGCCCGCGGCGCCTTCTTTTGCCGTTGCTATTCAATTACCCTTCCCTACTATGGAAATTTCCATACAAAATTTTCGAAAAAAAAAATTTCACTTTTTACAAAAAATTATTATATGCCTGGAAGCGGACCAGGTATTGAAGCATTTTTTACTTCGGCGACCCCGACCTATCTGCCACCGGTTCAGAGAACCATTGAATTTCGTGATGTATGGAAAATGGAAACCGAGGGTCAGAGAGAAATTCTGAGTATGCAGTTTTGTAAATCTGGCCTATTACAGCACAGAAATCAATTTTCAGACCGATCGTAAAGTAACCGGCGCCACCATCTTGCTTTGAAAAATTGGCCATTTTTGAAAAAAAAATTGCGTCCAATTTGAAATTTCTCCATTGCCCTGGTAGCGCCCCATCTTCCTGATCATTTTTTAGTTCTACACCCCCCACCTATCTCGCGCCGTTTCGGAGAGCCGTCGAATTTCGCGTTGTATGAAACTCGGAAACCAGCCGTGGAAATTCAATTATGAGTATCCCACCTTAATGTGCGGCTCGATTAAAGCCCCTGTGCCAAGTTTCAGCGCGATCGGACCAGCGATAGCCGTTTAAGCATTTGTATGGCGGCGGCCATTTTTTCCGCCATTTTGAATTTTTTTCACTATTTGTGGTAATTGCTCGAGGTCTACTCCAAGTTTAGTTTGAGCACCCCAGATGTAGCTGCTACCGTTTGCGCGGGCCGTTGACCGTCTCCACGGGCTGTGAAAAAGTTCAAAATTTCGGATTTTTCTGGATATCCTGGGAGCTGGGCGAGTATGAATGCATCATTGGTGTGTTTCTCCGTTGCGCCACCTCGTCTAAATTTACGTTTTTATGTTTGCGCCAAAAATGGAAAAATTCCAAAATCGAGCGACCCACTATGGCTCCCTGGTAGCGTCCCAGGGTGGTGATCATTTTTAGTTCCGGGACCCCCCACCCAACTCGCACCGTTTCCGCGGGCCGTTGGATTTTCCAATGTATGAAAGTCGGAAACGGGGGCCCGGAGCCACTCGAACGGGGCACCGATCGATTCGCCGGCTCGAACAGAGCACGTGTGCCAAATTTGAGACGTAAGGATTCATAAATGGCGATTTTGGCAAAGTACGGCGGCCATCTTGTTTTCGCGAAAATCGCCATTTTTCCACCACCCCTGGTAATCGCCACCAGTTCCGAGCATTTTTTGTTCAGACACCCCCCCTCCAGGTATCACCGTTTTTGCGCACCTCCAGGGGTCCACTCGGTTTTCGAAGGTGATCGAGATCGCTATATTTTTCCTCTGGTCACTCGGCGCACCTCTACACGATCACGTCATTATCCCCCCCACTTTCCGCGTAGTTTCCGAGAAAACCGATGTCAGTCAGTGAGTGGTAGTGTAGCTTTATATATATATAAATAACTAGCTGGTGCGTTGTGCGCGGGCTGCAAGCAGCCCGCGAGCTTCCGTGTGCTCTAAGAGTCTTAACAAACGATGTTGTTTTTTTTTTATCTATAATTAAATTATTCTAGCTATCATCAGCTCTTGGACTATAGGAATATAATTTCTAATTTTTATTTTGTCAGAAAAAAAAGTTCAAGACAACACTTACTCAATTAAACAAACAAGTACTTAATCGCAATTCATCGTTTCATAATCATAAAAAATATATAGGGTATATGACTGACAAAAAACGCTAAGAAGAGATCATTGATGTAAAAAAAAATACACCGATATTGTATGTCTACTATAATCATTACCCATGTCACATGTTTCAACAAAACAATGTAATTGGCGATGAAATTTGTGTTTTTTTTTGTTGTACCAACTAAAAAGAAAATAGCAAACTGACACATTTTTTTAACATACACATAATACCTGTATAATGTATATTTATGTGTTACATCAATCTATAATATTATTGTCATAATGATATATTATATTCAAGAATAAATAATTGAAATTGAAAATCTTACACCATGTAGGTACTTCATAATTTGATCGATATTCATAAATCATTTTATACTATGTACCTATTTTTCTTATTTAAAAGTATAAAAATGCGCAATATAAGAAAAAATGAATAAGTCAATGCTCAGTTTTCGAGCAGCCCAGTCTCTAAGATCCCAGCCAATAAATTACTTGTCTCTAATTATATTATACACTTTGATTATACTTATATAATCAAAGATTATACAGTACCTATAATACAAAATTTATATACTTATCACTAATAATTTCTCTTTCAGTTTTGAACGCCTTCGATATAGAAAGCGATTTTTTTAACCGAAGCAATACCTAATGAAAATAGAAGATTGAAATTATTTAATGAAAAAAATGATTTCGAAATTTGCAAAACGTGTTTTTAAAAGATACAATACAAAATAGGATACCTAAATAATGTGTTTTAATTTCATTGAATATGTTCATATACCTACTTGAATAAAAATGGTTACCTCTTGTTTTGTTTATAAACTAATAAAAAACTGAATTATATAAATAAGTCCCCCTGTCGAGTGTAGCTGATATTAAAATGTAAAAGCTCGAAATTAATAAATAGTTAATTGATATCGTCATTTTTCTTTATCTAGTTACATTAAATTGAATTTTGTTGATTTTTTATTGAAGTTGTTTTCTCAATATTTCTAATCCCTTAGGTATTTTAGTGATTTAGCTGCAAGCCAACAATTTAAATAGTTAGGACTATTAATTAGGTAGGTAGTTATCTGTAGTTTAGTTTTCTTTTATTCATTCATCAGTGCTATTTTTTTGATTCTATCATTTTAAAATTTTTATATGATAAGGTAGTATAGGTACCTACCTACCTACGGAATTAGGTGTTACGAAGCCTACCTACCTTTATTATTAATACCTAGGTACGTTATAAAAAAATAAAGTTATAACTTATAAATATAATGTAGGTAATGCTACATCGCCATCATTTCATCTTACACTGTTTTTGAATCGAACATGTGAAAAATGATTCATGATCATTAATTAAATGGCATAAGAAAAAGCTAATTTTAAGTAGGTACTAAACATTATCTTGTGTAGTAGATGGTAGGCAATTATCTAATCAAATCTACATAGATTAATTATATTAAGTTTCATAATATTAATATTAATAATTATTTTTGAATTTGAATTGCGAATAAAACAACAATAATTGAAACTAAAATTATTTTATTAATTAACATGACTATAATATTTTTCAACTAATGGTGACAGTACATAAGTAATACATTTTTTTCATTTTTAAAGAAAATCTATAGGTATAAAATATAAATTTATACAAAATCAAAATAACAAAAAACGAATAACTTAAATAAAATCTATACATAAAAAAACGTAGGAAAATATACTGAATATTTTTTAACACTTGGGGCGTGATCTACAAAATAATAATCGAAGAAAATACGCTACCCCGAGCTAAACGCAAACAGTACTGCATTGATTAACTTGCAAATTTTGAACAAATATTATGAACAGGTCGGATCAACATAATATAGGCTATACATATAAATAACATGGAGCGTAGCAATGCGGGTAAAGCCGCGGGGCAAGCTGGTGGTCTGCTGTTTCGTGCTTTCACGTGTTTCTTCTTAGTGACGCTGCTTTGACCGCCTGGTGCGTCTGGCTGAAATTGTTTAAAATATGAATATTTTTGTTATCCTTTTTCACATGCATGAGTATGAGTATCAATCAAAAATCAAGAATAGTCCCATAGTAAAGATTCGATTAAAATTTAATTTATGAATAGATATATAAATTCTTGCAAGACTCGACCTTGTTTTTAACAATAATGTTTATTATAAAACTCATTGTTTGTGTAATAGTATAAATTAATTAATAAAGAATTAGGTTTCTAATAGTTACAAAATATCAATAGTTTATCTTCTATATATATATTTGTATTTCTGACAAAATACAATGCATTTAATTATACAAAATAATTTAACAAAGCGTAATAACACATTGAAGAACATATTCACATTGAAGAAACTATTTTGGTATCAATAGGTACTTTATGTAGTTTCATTGTTTCATAAACATAAATTAGGCCAAAAATATAATTAATATACTTAACTGGTGATTCCATTTTTTACGAATATACATAATATATACTATCAAAGCTTGTTTTATATATGAAGAATATTTTGAATTAATTTCCTTTTATTAGCAGTGTCATTCCTCCTCCTGATGAATATTTCTTATGTACGAGCAATCTGCAGCATTTCTGAAAAAAAAAATCCACATTTATTTAAAACCTTCAATTCAATTTGTCAAAACTAAATCGTAAAGATTTGATAATTGGGACCACAATGCAGGCAGCTTTTTTTTCAAATATAAAAAAAGAATTCTCAAAATCGGTTATCCCACTGAAAAGCCAATTGAGAACTTCCTCTTGTTTCGAAATCGATTAAAATGTAAATTTAATCATGATGTTTATGCAGTTTACAAACAGGAATTAGGCCAATTTCTTAACTTGTGATTCAACTTGGTGTCATTTTTTCATCAAAATTAAAGACTTTTTCTATACCTTATATGTAAAATATTTTGCCCTCGAAATCCTTTTATTGGTAAAATAAGTAGTGTCTTTCTTCCTATGGATGAAACTGGTCTTTTATATTTTCCTAATTTCTGCTGGGAATCATTGTGGCGTTTCTGAAAAAAAAATATAAATTTGATTATTCTCATTTTTTATCACTGGCAATCAATTTAAACGTGAGTTATGAATCCATAGTTTTGTCTAAATTTAATCAAAATATGTTTTTTTAATTCTTCATTTTACACAAACAGGAATTATGCCAACAAATATAATATACTCAACTTGTGATTGAATGTACCTAGTCATATTGTTGTCCTATGTATCTGGAAAATATAAATTATATCAAGTTGTTTCATAATTTTAGAAAGAAAATTAAAAGGTTATAAAAGATATATTATAAAAACCTATGACAAATATCCGCAAAAGGAACACTTTTCAATTTTCTTACTGGCAGTGAGGTGCTTCACATCATACTGAGCAAATGAGATCTGAAACTTTCTGTATTAATGCAAAACTACCACCTCCTCCTTTATCCAGGCTTGGGACTGGCTGCGATGAGGTAGAATAAAATAATATGATAAAATTTATTCTATTCACCCTCAAACACAGGCGGAGTTACCTAACTACTTTCTAACTACTCAATATACACTAATCACTACTATTATACTAACTATAAAAGAAAAAAAATTGTAAAGTGTGTTATGAATGACACGTGTAAAGCGTTATGCATGTAATAAAATAAAATTAAATAAATATGGTCCATGATTCTATCAAAAATACATATTATGTTTACACGTAAATAAAATATATGAATAAAATATCTACATTACATAATAATTTACACGATCTAAATTAATTTACTCTAGTCTATATAAAACTAAACTTAAGTAATTGATTTTATGTACAACAAATATAATTTGTGTTGTGCATGTAAGTTTATGTTAAAAAACAAAATTGATTGATCTACATAGAAAATTGAAGCATAGCGAGACAAAATATTTAAATATTACTGTAAAATGCGCTTAGCGAATGTAAAAGTACGATATTAGAAGTAATGATGTAGCGCGTTGTACTGTAAATATACGTCGGATGTGATGCAATTCATAAAAATGAAATTACAGCCCTCCGAATAGAATAACGATGGATCATGAAAGACAATAGCGGACACTTTTAGTCCCACGGAAGGTATGAGATCCGCGGACGGTACCGGGTCGGTGTCGAGCGGAAATGCGCGCAAGCGGCCCCCGAGGTGGACACGCATTTCCACCTGTCACCGAGCCGATAAGGTCCATTGAAATCCAATTAAATTCCTATGAACCAAGCAGCTGCTATGACTTACATATCCATGGCATTATAAGATATAAGAAATGTTCAGTCAATTTTATAAATTAGTGTCACCGCCACTGAAATAAATAATTGACAATGCGCATACAACCTTTAAACCAATAACAAACTCATACATTCGCTCTCGTATTTTACTTTAATACAAATAAATGTGTTACACAGTGTTTCAACTTTAACGTAGAATCAATTCGTTTTTTTAATATAAGTGTCGTGATGATAAAAGAGTTCATAAAAAATACGCACAATGTAAACGTTGGCAACATGATTTGATTTTAATAATTGATTTTTCTGATATAGAACGGAGGTGAACAATTTCATTCCAGGAAGCCGAGTGTGTAATGCTTGCAAGTGTAACTCGTGTCAATCTACCAATGAATTGCAAAGTGAATAGTGTAATGCGTGGTGGGAAATCCCTAAAGTAACTGTGGAATGACGACGTTATTAACGTAAGGTTTACCGTCTATTAATTTTTCCCTATGTACAAGAAGCATTAAATCGTTCCTATCCCGTACGCGACCTAATGCCACGTACAACTGTCCGTGACTGAAGACATCCGATCTTAAATCAATGCCAACCCTATTAATGGTTTGGCCTTGACTCTTGTGAATGGTCATTGCATAGCACACCTGAAGGGGAAATTGCAATCGACACATTTCTATCGGACTATTATGATCAATGGGGGCTTTGAACATGATTCGCGGTATAAAAAACAATTCGGCTATTCCCGGTTTCTGAACTGTTATCAATCGAGGTGAAGTCCCTACGATTATAACTTTCGTACCATTAACTAAATGATCCGAAAAACTAAGGTTACGTATTATCATGCAAATGCATCCTACTTTTAATGTGAGATCGTGTTCTGGTATACCTTTAGGGTGCATACTATTCAACACGTCCACGCCTAAATACAATTCGTCAGTGTCATCCGTGGCCGTTTTATCTACTGAATAGAAATGTAAAAGATCGCCTGGCAAACGGTCTAATACAGTTCTATTTATTTCCCTAATATTAGAATTGTGAGTTGAAAGAATGGCTCTACCTATGCATACTTCTGGCTCGTGTTCTAAAAGGAAATCCGAAAAAACAAAATTAATTAACTCATTTAAATCTGTAGTAAATGATAAAAGTGAAAGGTCTATTAAATTTTGACAAGATCTGCCGACCTTTACCGAATGTAAAGGCAAATTGTTAGAACCTATTTGAAGCAAAAAATCGGAAAATACACTATCTTCACTACACCTCTGAGGTGTAGTTAGTGAAAACGTCTTTAAACTCTGCCATAAGGGCGATGATTTAACTGAGGCATTAAATATATCGGAATGACACTTGGCGTTGGTAACTACTGGTGGAATCTGACGAAAGTCTCCGGCAAAGATGATAACCTTTCCCCCGAAACTTTTATTAGACTTTGTCAAGTCTTGCAAAGACCTATCTAACAAATGAATGAGGTACTTGTGTACCATCGGCGCTTCGTCGTAAATAATTAAATCGGAGTGTAGTATGAGTTCAGCTCTCTGGGTTCCGTTTGTTACATACCAATACCCTAAATCGTCAATAGCGCTCAACGGATACCTAAACATACTGTGCGCGGTCATACCGCCTACATAGTTCTGCGCGGCAATACCTGAACTCGCAGTGCACAAAACTACACCGTTGAGTACGCCCCTCACGTACGCTGCTATCGTATTTAAAAGCAACGTTTTACCAGTGCCTGCCGGACCGTCTATATAAATAGCACTTTCGTTACTATTGCGAAAAACATCATCAGTTAGCAAATTTTGCACATATTCGAACACTTGCCGCTGGTCATGAGACAGCTTGGGTGTCCAAATATCTACAAATTCGCGTAACCCGTCTGCATCGTGTAGAGCCTTCTCACGGCCTAATTCGGTAGTGTCATCGCGCGCGTCAGGCAAACCCTGCTCTAACAAACACGTACCATGTTTTCGCAATAGACGGTCAATTTGAACCAAGGCCTGGGTGTACGCTCTATCCGGATCGTTATCTACGCGGTTAAGGATGTCTTCAGCCAGCTCATTTTTAAATTTTTCCCACAGTGTCGCTACTGCTACCCCGTTAACAGCCAATAATACGAAAAAGTTACGCAGGCGTGGTCCGGTCAAAAAACATGAAGCTTCCTGCATAGCTATCTCGTATTCGGCTTCATCGTTGGCGATCCCAACGGCTTTAGCGGCTTCCTGGAATGTGTTACAATTTGGACCACCCAAATTATAAAGATCCCTGTAACTACGGCAGGGGTGTAAAGCTAACAGTAATCTTAAATAAAATTGTTCACCTCTGTTGGGCGCGACCCAAAATAAACGCGTCACTATTTCTCCCCTCTGTCTTTTAGTCAAAAATTTTCCGTTATTCATTTCGTAAATGATTGTATTTTTTGTTGAGGGGCGGCTTGAATGAACTATGTACCTCTCGTAAAAATCTAAATATGTTAACCTATCAAATTCTTCACCGAGGGGACGATTAAAATACGTGATGAGATCTGAATCTGAATTTTTAACCGCACGTTCTTCATTTCCCGCCTTAAAAAAAACAGACTGGTGATTTTCTAAATGAACATCTAACATTTTTACAGTAGGCTCACGTCCCGTGACGTCAAACTCAAAAACTCTCCAAGCAGCCTCACCAGAACCGATGTATCGTTTTGTGACGTACTGTTCTATTTCGTTATTTTTGTGTTCATCTGGAACAATGGCGACTCGAGCCTCGTCTGGACCTTTGGTCATATATTTGAAAAGATATTTAATTACAGTTCGAGTGGACACTGATTCTAAATTTAAATGACAATCGTATCTAAGGAGAAGGGCAGCGTTGTATGGTACTATCCACAAATCACTAATTTCTACATCCCTCCCTCTGTATTTAATGGTGGCTGTATTTTTACTATTACGCTTTAAATTTATAAACCCTTTATCATTACAGTGTGTGACCTCTGTCTCTGGTTTTGGGAAATAGCTTGTACATTTTTTTTTTTCACTATCCCAACATTTTAAATCTGTCCTATGCGGTGGACCGCATGGACCATGAACCATATAATCTAAAACGGCTTTCCTCAATTTTCCATCAGCTTCTGAAGCGTCAGGAATATCTGCTCTAATAAATTTATCTACATCAGTACCGTGAACGGGGCCACCACCCTCGACTGCAAAACAAATATGAGCGTGTGGTAATCCCCGTTTTTGGAACTCTATTACATATAAAATATAAACAATTTTACCAAACCAAACCCCTGTGCGAAGATCCCTCAAAAGTTGTTGTAATTTAATATTAAAAACTCTAGCACAAATTGAAGGCGTATTATGATGACCTGTTGTTGAATTTTGTATTTCAGGCCATTTGGGATTGCATGTTAAAGTTAAAAGAAAAGATGGCAATCCTAATCTGTTAACTACAGCCATAGCATCCATATACTTTTGCTTCATATATCTAGGCCCCCCCGTGTAACTACTCGGCAAATAAACTCTACCAGGCACAACCCCACCCTCTCCTCGAATAGTCTCATCTACACTGATTTGCTGTAAAACTGACTCTACTTCTCTTAATGGAGCGGAACGGAGAGCATTATCCGTGTTACCTTTTTGGATGTTATACAGGTAACGAAGTCTTTCTTCTAAAATCCTACATTGCATATCAACTAACCACTCTTCGGACAAACGATTATAATCGTTGAAACGGGGTTCGCTCAGAAGGAGGCATCTAACGTATTTGTTCTGGGTTAGTTTTGCTCCATTATTGTCCGTTTTGTTAGGAAACCATCCAGGGTTACCGTGCGGATACAATAATGGATATTGAAAAGTTTCATATAAGGGGTGCATTATATCTACTGTGTGAGGCTTTTTGTCGCCAATTTTCCAGATTGCAATGGCGCGCGGAATATAGCGCTCCTGCTCATTACTAATAATGGCAGCAATCTCGTTGCCCAAAGGCATATCACCGAGAATGTTGCCATGTGTGCGTCGTGTGGTGTGTTCAAAAATGAGGTGTGCGTGGTCGGATGGTTCTTGGCTCAGCCGCTTGAAGCACTCTATATAAGGGTTATGACTATGCAAGAAATTAGTGATGGACCGAATGACTGTTAAATCTAGATTTAAATTTGAAGCGATGCTCTCTCGCTCACTGTTATCATAAATATAAAGTCCAGCCGGGTTAGTAGTTTCTGAGTACGCAAGATCGAAAACTCTGTGATAAACCCTCCCTTGAATTTTTAAAAATGATACCCCCGTTGTTGGATGTTGAAATCCGTGTGAAACACCTAACGCACTAAAAGCAAATAAATTATTATAAGCCCTTGGTTTATGCAAAAAGGAAGGGAAGCTATAAAATGGTTCATTTAAAGGCGGGAAATTCTGAACGTTATAAGCGCCAGCCCCACAACACCACTTAATACGATTCTTTTCCTCAAAGAACAATCTAGCATTACAGTACCTACACAAAAACGCTTCCCTATCTAATAATGAAATGTTTTTAAAACTATACAATTTGACGACAGTTAAGCCGTCGCCACTCTTTGTACCTATTAAATTATTTGAATTCCGCAATTCAACGTCTAGATTTCGATTAATTTTATTGTACTTGTCTACCGCTTGCCTATTAACTTCTGGATTACTTTGACTAAACTTCTGACTGGCCTGCCTATGAACCTCGGGATTGCTCTCGTTATATTTTTGAACTGCCTGCCTATGAATCTCGGGATTGCTCTCGTTATATTTTTGAACTGCCTGCCTATGAATCTCGGGATTGCTTTCGTTATATTTCTGAACCGCCTGCCTATGGATCTCGGGATGATTCTTATTATATTTTTTGACCGCTTTTAAATGAGAATCTGCATCTATAGATCGCCTACCTGGTCGTCCCCTTTTACGTCCTACCTCTACTGAATTTATTGATGAACTATCATCCGAATCTAAATTGGCATTGTTTTGTTTGTGTGCTTTAGAATAATTTTTTTTAGCCGGTCTACCGCGTTTCCTACCTACATTACTAACGTCGGGTAATTTTGTGATGCAGACAACGGGTGTGAGTGTTGTTAGTTTAGGGTCGCGAATATTTTTTAGTAAAATTATTGGTTTGAGGGAATTTAATTTAGGTTCATATTTTGGGGGTATACCTTTATTAACTAAAACGACTGGCTTTAAAATAGATAATTTAGGGTCGTCTACAATAACTAATTGGTCGTCTACACTAACTAATTGGTCGTCTACACTAACTAATTGTTCGTCTACACTAACTAATTGGTCGTCTACACTAACTAATTGGTCGTCTACACTAACTAATTCATTAATAATATCTACACTATGGAAATGATTTAAAATAATTTTATGAATTTGATATTGACTACCAAACGACGGATTCCAAAACAAAAATTTTGCAAGAGTATCTAAATTGTTGCACTGAAAAAGACGTGCGGCTCCTACCGAATGCGGGTTATGTACGTATTTATTATTCGCGTCTACGTTATGGCTATTAAAAATAAAATATTTATTATTTGACCTCCAAAAAGATATTGTATTATTAGCGCCGGTGAAGAGGTAGCTATGTGTGGAGTCATTGTGTGAAGTGTGAAATATTTTATTTTTTAGGATTAATTTTAATTGTAAAGTGTAAGTGGCTGTGTCACTGTCACATGTGGGAAACAGCCCGTTGTCGATCCAACTATCGTTGTCTGCCATCGATTTAATTTTAGCCAAATAGGTCCCTACACGTATATCAGAAGGCAATTCTTCAGGGTATAAATGAGGGTGATTGTGCGCAACCCCAAGTGGTCTTATTTGAATATATAACATATCACCAAAGTCTAAAATAGTGTCTATATTTTCCTGAGAAAATACGGCCCTATTTAGAATAGAAGAATAAACAGCCGCGCATGTTGCCATCGCGACACATTGTGCGTTATTACCCTTAAACCTGGGATCGGCTTGATGCGTTGACCCTTTAAGAATAATTTAACCGATTAAAATAATAATAAAAACAAAATGACATTTTATCAGGTCAGAAAAAACATTTATATGAATATAGAAAGTAGAAACATATTTATAATATTATATGTTAAGCAAATTGAAATGTTCCAAACAAAGAATGCATTGTATGATTATAAAATAACAATCCTTATGACATAGGTACAACAAGTATCTAGAGAAATTACCATTCTCTTAAATTTCTTAACACAAAAATATCAAATCGATTAGATAGGTAACTATCGGTTGAGATCCAAGATGTCCAAGGAGTCGAAACATAAACATACGAAAAATAAAAAAAAAATACGTAACTCGCTACAAGAAAATGTGGCGTCATTTAGGTACCTACCCCGCAATCTATAAAAAATACTCGCAACGATACTGAGACGTAGCAGTTATGATATAATATTATACTCGTATAAATAATCAAACATATCTAGAATTATTTGACATGTTAATTTTAAAACTATGTACTTACGTAATATGGTGTACCTATTCTTTTATTAAGTCATAATATAGGTATAATTAACCGTATGAAATCAAAATCAATTCTTAATTATTACCTAGCAATTAAAATTCTAGTAGTTATAGGTACTATACGATACAATTTAAAGTCTTTCTTCCGCCTCCAATACTATTCTAAAATATTGTTTATATAAATCTTGCTTCTACAATAATTATTGATCTAAGTGTAAATTAATTTCGCTACAAAATTTGAAGAATGAGAAAAATGAATTGAAATTATTTGATTTTATTTAATTATTATTAAACAATTGAAATTTAACCGAAAATTTCAATAATCCTACTAATATCATAAATCCGAAAGTTTGTGAGGATGTGTGTGAGTTTGTTACTTTTTCACGCAAATACTACTGAACCGATTACAATGAAATTTAGCTCACATATAAGAGCCAAGAGGTAACTTGGATAAACACAAAGGATAGGTTTTATCCCGGAAATCCCACGGGAACAGGAACTATGCGGGTTTTTCTTTGAAATCGCGGGCGAAGCCGCGGGCGGAAAGCTATTTTATCTATACATATAAGCATTACATTACAAAATACATATAATACGTTCAATTCCATAAAAAGAAAAAAGGTAGGTATATATCACTATAACGTAAGTTAGTACAGAACAGTACGTAACATGTCAGAGACAATATTATCATGATTTATAATAATCATTATTTTTACTATCTAAGGATATTTACAATTTTGAATATAATATTGAAGGAATTGCCTTATATTTAATTTATTTTCACAATATACCTAACACACAAAATGGCGACCGACGCCAACAACCGCGGCTGCGCCCGCTCATCGCACGCCATTGCCGGTCCTCGATCGATTCCCGCACATTTTTTTTACAACGAATTAGGGAAAAAAAATATAGTACCTACTGTTTCTTTGAAAACGCGGGCGAAGCCGCGGGCTGAAAGCTATCTTACCTATACATATAAGCATTACATTACAAAATAAATATTATACCTACGTTCAATTCCATTAAAAGAAAATAGGTAGGTATGTATCACTAATTCAGTACTTATAACGCAAGTTAATACAGAACAGTACCTACGTAACATGTCAGAGACAATATTATCATGATTTATAATAATCATTATTTTTAATATTTAAGGATATTTACAATTTTGAATATAATATTGAAGGAATTACCTAATATTTAATTTATTTTCACAATTATTAATATACCGAACACAAAATGGCGACCGACGCCGACAACCGCGGCTGCGCCCGCTCATCGCGCGACATTGCCGGTCTACGATTCCCGCGCATTTTTTTTACAATTAGGAAAAAATATAGTACTGACTTTCCTACCTAGTACCTACTATATTTATACTTGTTAAAGAAAATTACTTTATTCTGTTATCGATTAGGTACATACGCAACTACATAATGAAAAATGTTTTTTTAACACTACTTGACAACGGCAATTACGTATTAGGATCATAAGCATTAGATAGGTACCAATTTCATAAAAAATCTTTGAATAAGAATAAGAAATATCTACTTGCCTACTTATTTAGAACATTTCAATTTGCACAAAAAAGATT
This sequence comes from Colias eurytheme, assembly GCF_061535395.1. Lineage (NCBI taxonomy): Eukaryota > Metazoa > Arthropoda > Insecta > Lepidoptera > Pieridae > Colias > Colias eurytheme. The sequence goes on along the minus strand of NC_143011.1, from coordinate 1,240,243 downwards.
AACCTGATTACCTAATAGAGCCCTATGAAAATATGTACCTATGTTAATAATTAGTTCTAATAAATTGAATAAAGCTTACCGGTAGCGATACACGCCATTGCCGCTGCGTTGCCGCCATTATTGCAAGAAGATGCTTGGAACATGTCGAGGGCACGAGATCACGTAGAATCTCGAAAAGTTACTGAAAACGATACATGAATATTTAAAAACAAAGCATTAAACAAACATCAATTGTTTTCACTAAAATACTTAATCATCAATTCATTAAATCCATAGAAAAAACAAAAGAATAAATCGTTATGAATAAGAGTGAAGACTTTTGGTACCTAATTACATAAATAAACTAATTAATATATTTAATCGTTAGTTAGTAAAATATATAAAGAAAACAAACTCAAATCATTATTCACTCCAAGTACAATATGAGAGCACTGAGCAATAATTAATGATAATATGTAAATCGACTTACCCTGAGAACAGGCGAAATGGTAAAGAAGGAGGAATGGCGCGGGCACAGAATATATACTCAGGGGAAAGCGCGAAATTCACCGGAAGTAAAAATCCAGACGCGACATATTGCAAACATTACGAAAAAGTGGGAATAGACAATTTCACAGTTTTGTAATTTTTTCATAATTAAAAATTCAATTAATATTTTGTGATTACGTAGGTATTTTGAATATCTCTTATGTTTATTATATATTATAACAAAAAAATAATTTCAAAACATCTGTTTAATATTAATATATTGTAACCGTTAAGCTAATGGTATAAATATAATTCATACCTATTTTTTTTCATATTTAGAAGTTTTTTTACGAAAATATATTATAATACCTATGTATTATTATTAATGAGTACTAATAATATTTTTTAAATAAATAGGTAGTAACTAATGTTTAATTTAATTTATACAATTATTATTCAAATAATTATAGAAGATTGTGTCTATACCTATAATAAATATCAAAGTCAATTAATGCCTTTTATAAACATAATCAAGAATTCAATATTTTTATAATTATTAAACACAACTATAATGTTTATGAAATTATTCTAAAGTAGACAAAAAATGTAACGTCTTGATTAAATTGCTTAATAATTAATTTTATTCAAGTTTTTTCTAATCTAAGAAAAACATATCCAATGCTGCCAACATTATATTTATTTTGGTCATAATAGCAATGATTTTAATTTTAATGCACTTGAATAAAAGTTATATGTGCTCGTAATTTTTCATTTCATTAAATCTGTTTTATTTTTATGTCATTATATTTCTTTTAAAGATTGAATGAATTAAAGTCTTTCAATTGTTAATTTAATGTACTTTTTTACTATTGATACTAATGTCAATGTCAAATTTTAAATGATCATTGTAACGTCAAATGAATATTTATGTCAACAAACAACTTTCCGAAAACAAATAAGAAAACGGCTTCTTGTATAGAATGTAAAATATTAAGTGTTTTTTATGCATATCAAAAATATGTTTTGTAAATTTATCACTCCAAAGTCCAAAAGTAAGAAGAGGATAAGAAGTTTTCATGTAATAATTGATCTATGTACTTACTCGTTTTACTATTATATTATGTAATTCTAATAAGACGTGTCGATACTAATAACGTTTGTTTCCAATAAGTTATTATAAAAATAAAACAACGATTAACAATGAATTAAAACATATATTTTTGTGATGAAAGAACACTACAATGCCAAGTGTAAAACAAGTGAAATCTAATAAGATCAGAGAGTATGAAGATGAAGAAAAACATAATAAGTTTAATTTGCCCAACATAAAGGAAATGTTTTATGATTTGCAGATGCTCACATTTTACATTTATTGAACATTCCAGAAAGTTATTAGTATTATTAATATTGAATAACTCAGACTGATTGACCCATTGATGGTATTATATTATAGATGAAAAATAGTAATAAAGTGTATAAACTTCAATTTGAATAACCATGATATCTCTGAAAACTTGATAGCTATTGCTACTGTACATTTTATACTTCTTACTATAATATACAGAATATACCTAATAAGTGAAAGCCTACATTTTAAAAACAACATTGTTTGCTATAAGAAAAAAGGAACCGAGTATAATAATTTGGCCATACTGATTATCAATTTTAATTCACCAAACATCATAAATTTAATATATCTAATATCTATCCAAAAAATATCTTTCAAGAACAATGTAACTCGGGATCCCTGCAAAAGTCTTGACAAAAATATGAAATAAAAGTTACTGTCATTAAAATATTGATTTAAACATGGTACTTACCTATCCCTACACCAAGTTATGTCAATAATTAAATTAAATAAATATGGTTTGAATATTATGTTTTCAGTGTAAATAAATATATGTTAAAAAAAGTTATTCATGTGTTTCATTTTCTTATTAATCTAGTGTCTGTTAGTGATAATATTCATAAAGTAGAAACAAATGATTTATATTGCTATACAAATCATATTATAATTTTTTTAATATATTTTACTGTTAGATAACTTTGCATATGTATTGCACAATATGTTAAAGTGAGTAGGTATTCATTTATTAAATTTTCATTGAATGCCTGTTGATAATTATTATTATTTCACGTTTATTTTTATTATTCTAATTTGAAATCATAGTTACTTATTTGAAGAGGGTAGGTAGGTACCTCCATTTTATTCACACTTAATTTTTATTACAACAATGGCGAAAGTTTAATGAAATAAAAAACCAGTATAATTATTATTATGTAATAGATCTATACTTATTACTATGTACAGGTACACGTTTAAATAAAGGAATAGTATAGGTAGGGTAGGGTAGGGTACAACAACAAAAATAACGTGTAGCACTCGGTGACTGCCGCGGTAAATAGCATGCCTTCAAGCCACACCTCTGAGCCCGTCGGAGTGGGGAGCGTGAGGTCTTTTCGTTACGGAATTTCTCGATTCGGTCCCCGCGCTCAAGGCCCGCGATAGAAGCTATGCAATAGCATCAATAGCTTAATAAAAAAAACCGTAGATAAGTAATGTTGGCAAGGTCTTGTATTGCAGTTGCATATGTAGGTACCTATACGGAAACCTTAGTGTTGTGAGTCCAACTCGCACTTAACTCATTTTAATTTAAATCTATACCAACTTTCATAGTAAATCAACTGTCCATTTCTACACATTTAATATTTATTACAAAGAACAATTATTGTTTTGCGAATATACGCTGGTTTTATAGACCCCATAGCAATGGTGTGGCAATAGTCAGTAACTCAGTAGGTACCTACATATATATTTTATACGTCGTGTATAACTGTGTCATTTACGTTATGTCGAGACGAAATCTCAACACTGCAACTGGTATCCGTGAGATGCGTCGGTAGAAAATCTGTATAAAAATATGGTTGTTTTACCTCGATTTTTTACTATTTGTTTTAATAACATCAATAGCAATCATTCTTCTCGGTTAATTACCTATATTATATTATTCACAACTATGCGGGTTCTTCAACTACGCTGGCGAAGCCGTTGGCGCGCGGAAAGCTAGTATAAAAAATATATACCTTTTCACGAATCACATTCAAGTATTATGAAGTTTCATGTAGGTAAACTTTTGATGTAAGTAACAATTAAGGTAGACAGGTCTATATTGATATATGTAATATTTTGTAGTTTACGTAACGCCTAAAAATTAACTAAGAATTTACCTAATTGGCTAAAATTTTTTAGGAAGTCTGTTTATATACTTTTTACATATATAACTTCGCAAGGTCGAATTGGTTCAAAAATTGAATTGTGTCAGTATCGTATTGAATTTGAATAGCATTCTACTTATTGGCGTCTTTTTCTCCAATAATATTTTAAAATTCATATATTAAAAGCTTATGATGTATGGTCCCTACGTGAGGAATACATGAATACATTAAACAAATTTAAGATAAATTCCAGATAGAATAGCAACTGCCTAAGTACCAATGCAACAAAATCAATCTTTTCTGCACACTATTCAGCCTTTCAACCAGAGAAGATCGTGAGGTAATCCGGCACTTGGTGAGCGTGCTGGTTTTTTTACTCCGTGAAACTGTCCACGTTCGAGGGTGCGTGGAGCGCGGACTGCAAGCAGCCCACGGCCCATCCCAGGTCAGAAATCTTCAGTCATTTGAAAATGCATTCGAATATCTTGTCCATTTATTACTATCTGGTAGCAGCGATTCAACAGTCAGTCGGTAATGTTTATAAATACCCCATTCAAATATTTTCTACTCCGGGAGGCTGTCGACCTTCGAGGTTGCGCGGTGCGCGGGCAGCAAGCTGCCCGCGGTGCCGTCTTTTTCCGTTGCTATTCCCATTAACCTTCCTACTATGGAAATTTCCATACAAAATTTTCGAAAAAAAAAAATTTCACTTTTTAACAAAAAATTTTATATGCCTAGAAGCGGACCAGGTTTTGAAGCATTTTTTGCTTCGGCGACCCCGACCTACCTGCCACCGGTTCAGAGAGCCGTTGAATTTCGTGATGTATGGAAAATGGAAACCGGGGGTCGGAGAGAAATTCTGAGTATGCAGTTTTGTAAATATGGCCGATTAAAGAACAGAAGTCAATTTTCAGACCGATCGTAAAGTAACCGGCGCCACCATCTTGCTTTGAAAAATTGGCCATTTTTGAAAAAAAAATTGCGTCCAATTTGAAATTTCTCGATTGCCCTGGTAGCACCCCATCTTCCTGATCATTTTTTAGTTCTACACCCCCCACCTATCTCAAGCCGTTTCGGAGAGCCGTCGAATTTCACGTTGTATGAAACTCGGAAACCAGCGGTGGAAACTTGATTATGAGTATGCCATCTTAATGTGCGGCTCGATTAAAGCCCCTGTGCCAAGTTTCAGCGCGATCGGCCCAGTAATGGCCGTTTTAGAAATTGTATGGCGGCGGCCATTTTTTCCGCCATTTTGAATTTTTTTCACTATCTGTGGTAATTGCTCGAGGTCTACTCCAAGTTTAGTATGAGCACCCCAGATTTAGGTGCTACCGTTTGCGCGGGCCGTTGACCGTCTTCGCGGGCTGTGAGAAAGTTCAGGGTTTCATATTTTTCTGGATATTCTGGGAGCTGGGCGAGTATGAATGCGTCATTGGTGTGTTTCTCCATTGCAGCACCTCGGCTATAGGCACCTTTTTATGTTTGCGCCAAAAATGGAAAAATTCCAAAATCGAGCGACCCACTATGGCTCCCTGGTAGCGTCCCAGGGTGGTGATCATTTTTAGTTCCCGGACCCCCCACCCAACTCGCACCGTTTCCGCGGGCCGTTGGATTTTACGTTGTATGGAAGTCGGAAACGGGGGCCCGGAGCCACTCGAACGGGGTACCGATCGATTCGCCGGCTCGAACAGAGCACGTGTGCCAAATTTGAGACGTAAGGATTCATAAACGGCGATTTTGGCAAAGTACGGCGGCCATCTTTTTTTTGCGAAAATGCCCATTTTTCCACCCCCCCTGGTAATCGCCACCAGTTCCGAGCATTTTTTGTTCAGACACCCCCCCTCCAGGTATCACCGTTGTTGCGCACCTCCAGGGGTCCACTCGGTTTTCGAAGGTGATCGAGATCGCTATATTTTTCCTCTGGTCACTCGGCGCACCTCTACACGAGCATGTCGAAATCCCCCCCACTTTCCACGTAGTTTCCGAGAAAAGCGATGTCAATCAGTCAGTCAGTCAGTGGTAGTGTAGCTTTATATATTATAATAATAACTAGCTGGTGCGTTGTGCGCGGGCTGCAAGCAGCCCGCGAGCCCCTTTTGCCCCTGGGTTGAAGCAATAGGGCAGTCATTAGAAAATGTGTTAGAATTCCAAGTCCATTTATAATTTTCTGCTAACTGCGATTCCACAGTCAATCGGAAGTGCTTATAAATTCCCAATTCATAAATTTTCTATTCTGGAATGCTGTCGACCTTCGAGGGTGCGTTGTGCGCGGGCTGCAAGCAGCCCGCGAGCCTCTTTTGCCTCTGGGTTTAAGCAATAGGGCAGTCATTTGAAAATGCATTCGAATTTCCTGTCCATTTGTTACATCTGCTAACAGCGATTCTACAGTCAGTCGGTAATGCTTATAAATTCTTCATTCAAGTATTTTCCACTTCGGGAGGCTGCCCACCTTCGAGGGTGCATAGTGCGCGGGCTGCAAGCAGCCCGCGAAGCATCCCAGGGCAGAAATCTTCAGTCAGTTGAAAATGCATAAAAATTCCCCGTCAATTTGTTAATATCTGCTAAAAGCGATTCCACAGTCAATCGGAAGTGCTTATAAATTTCCCATTCAAATATTTTCTATTCCGGGGGGCTGTCTACCTTCGAGGGTGCGTGGTGCGCGAGCTGCAAGCAGCTCGCGGCTCATCCCAGGGCAGAAATCTTCAGTCATTTGAAAATGCATTTGAATTTCCTGTCCATTTGTTACATCTGCTAACAGCGATTCTACAGTCAGTCGAAACTGTTTATAAATTACTTATTCAAATATTGGTTAAATTCTTGAAACGTGATCCCCGAATTTCATCATTTTGAGGTGTCTAATCGATAGTGGGCAGTGACTTTTCATAATAAACTGTTAAAGAGTTTACATAACACGCTCGTCGCTTCGCTCCTCGCTACCTATTTGAATATTTACGCCGGCCGCTGACGTGACTTGCTCGCTTCGCTCGCTTGGCTAGTGCGGTAGTTCAAAAGTAACCTAACTGGCTCGTCGCTTCGCTCCTCGCTACTTCTTTGAATATTTACGCCGGCCGCTGACGTGACTTGCTCGCTTCGCTCGCTTGGCTAGTGCGGTAGTTCAAAAGTAACCTAACTCGCTCGTCGCTTCGCTCCTCGCTACTTCTTTGAATATTTACGCAGGCCGCTGACGTGACTTGCTCGCTTCGCTCGCTTGGCTAGTGCGGTAGTTCAAAAGTAACCTTACTGGCTCGTCGCTTCGCTCCTCGCTACTTCTTTGAATATTTACGCCGGCCGCTGACGTGACTTGCTCGCTTCGCTCGCTTGGCTAGTGCGGTAGTTCAAAAGTAACCTAACTCGCTCGTCGCTTCGCTCCTCGCTACTTCTTTGAATATTTACGCAGGCCGCTGACGTGACTTGCTCGCTTCGCTCGCTTGGCTAGTGTGGTAGTTCAAAAGTTAACCTAACTCGCTCGTCGCTTCGCTCCTCGCTACTTCTTTGAATATTTACGCCGGCCGCTGACGTGACTTGCTCGCTTCGCTCGCTTGGCTAGTGCAGTAGTTTAAAAGTTAACCTAACTCGCTCGTCGCTTCGCTCCTCGCTACCTATTTGAAAATTTACGCCAGCCGCTGCCGTGATTCGCTCGCTTCGCTCGCTTGGCTCGTGCGGTAGTTCAAAAGTTAATAAATATTTTCTACTCCGGGAGGCTGTCGACCTTCGAGGTTGCGCGGTGCGCGGGCAGCAAGCAGCCCGCGGCGCCGTCTTTTGCCGTTGCTATTCAATTACCCTTCCTACTATGGAAATTTCCATATAAAATTTTCGAAAAAAAAAATTTCGCTTTTTACCAAAAATTTTTATATGCCTGGAAGCGGACCAGGTTTTGAAGCATTTTTTACTTCGGCGACCCCGACCTACCTGCCACCCGTTCAGAGAGCTGTTGAATTTCGTGATGTATGGAAAATGGAAACCGAGGGTCGGAGAGAAATTCTGAGTATGCAGTTTTGTAAATCTGGCCGATTAGAGCACAGAAATCAATTTTCAGACCGATCGTAAAGTAACCGGCGCCACCATCTTGCTTTGAAAAATTGGCCATTTTTGAAAAAAAAATTGCGTCCAATTTGAAATTTCTCGATTGCCCTGGTAGCGCCCCATGTTTCTGATCATTTTTTAGTTCTACACCCCCCACCTATCTGGCGCCGTTTCGGAGAGCCGTCGAATTTCGCGTTGTATGAAACTCGGAAACCAGAGGTGGAAACTCGATTATGAGTATGCCAACTTAATGTGCGGCTCGATTAAAGACCCTGTGCCAAGTTTCAGCGCGATCGGACCAGCGATGGCCATTTTAGCATTTGTATGGCGGCGGCCATTTTTTCCGCCATTTTGAATTTTTTTCACTATCTGTGGTAATTGCTCGAGGTCTACTACAAGTTTAGTTTGAGCACCCCAGATGTAGCTGCTACCGTTTGCGCGGGCCGTTGACCGTCTCCGCGGGCTGTGAGAAAAATCAAGATTTCGGATTTTTCTGGATATCCTGGGAGCTGGGCGAGTATGAATGCATCATTGGTGTGTTTCTCCGTTGCGCCACCTCGTCTAAATTTACGTTTTTATGTTTGCGCCAAAAATGGAAA